>NW_027361817.1:3130000-3872500 GCF_039654945.1 Dendrobates tinctorius
TGTGCGCCCGAGCGCATACCGCAAAAAAACGCATGCGCGGAAAAACGCGTACAAACGCATGTGTATGCGCACATAAGCGCATCCCATGCAAAGTATAGGAAAAAAACGCATGCGCTATTTAGCGCTAAAATACCGCGAAAAAAACGCAAGTGTGAAACCAGCCTAAGTGTCATCTGCAAATATTGAAATTCTACTCTCTATGCCCCCTACAAGGTCATTAATAAATATGTTAAAAAGAAGCGGGCCCAAAACTGACCCCTGTGGTACCCCACTGCTAACCGTGACCCAGTCCGAGTGTGCTCCATTAATAACCACCCTTTGTTTCCTATCCCTGAGCCAGCTCTTAACCCACCTACACATATTTTCCCCTATCCCCATTGTTCTCATTTTATGTATCAACCTTTTGTGTGGCACCGTATCAAAAGCTTTTGAAAAGTCCATGTACACCATGTCCACTGCATTCCCTTGGTCCAGTCCGGAACTTACCTCTTCATAAAAGCTTATCAGATTAGTCTGACAGGAACGGACCCTTGTAAACCCATGTTGATATTGGGTCATAAGGTTATTCTTCTCCAGATACTCCAGTATAGTATCTCTTAGAAAACCCTCCAGGATTTTACCCACAGTTGAAGTTAAACTCACTGGCCTATAATTTCCAAGTTCAGTTTTTGTCCCCTTTTTGAATATTGGCACCACATTTGCTATACGCCAGTCCTGTGGTACAGACCCTGTTATTATGGAATCTTTAAAGATTAAAAATAATGGTCTATCTATGACTGTGCTTAATTCCTGCAGTACTCGGGGTGTATCCCATCCGGGCCTGGGGATTTGTCAATTTTAGTGATTTTTAGACGCCGCCGTACCTCCTGCTGGGTTAAGCAGGTGACATTTAATGGACAATTTTTATCCCTGATCATGTTATCCGTCATGGGATTTTCTTGTGTAAACAGTGTCGAAAAAAAGTCATTTAGCATATTGGCTTTTTCCTCATCCTCCTCCACCATTTCACCCAGACTATTTTTAAGGGGGCCAACATTATCATTTTTTAGCTTCTTACTATTTATGTAGTTAAAGAATATTTTGGGATTATTTTTACTTTCTCTGGCAATGAATCTCTCTGTCTCAATCTTTGCTGTTTTGATTTGCTTTTTACAGAATTTATTTAATCTTCTGTATTTAGTTAATGCCTCATCACTACCTACTTGCTTTAATTCTCTAAATGCTTTATTTTTATCTCTTATTGCGCCCCTTACAGCTCTATTTAGCCATAGTGGTTTCCTCCTATTTCTCGCATGTTTATTCCCATACGGTATATATTGTGCACAGGTCCTATTCAGAATGCTAATAAACGTCTCCCATTTTCTTTGTGTATTTTTATGTCTCAGGATATCGTCCCAGTTAATTGCACCAAGATCATCTCTCATCCATTGGAAATTTGCTTTCCTGAAGTTTAGTGTCCTTGTAACCCCTCTACTACACATCTTATTAAAGGATACATGAAAACTTATTAATTTGTGATCACTATTACCCAAGTGACCCCCAACCCTTACATTTGATATGCGGTCTGGCCTGTTGGTTAATATTAGGTCTAGCAGTGCCCCCCCTCTTGTTGGGTCCTGAACCAGTTGTGAAAGGTAATTGTCTCTCATAGTTGTCAAAAACCTATTACCTTTGCTGGAACTGCAGGTTTCGGTTCCCCAATGTATTTCAGGGTAGTTGAAGTCCCCCATAATAATGACTTCTCCTTGAGTCGCAGCTTCATCTATTTGCTTTATGAGGATATTCTCTGTTGCTTCTATTATTTTTGGAGACTTATAACAAACCCCTATCAGTAATTTATTATTTTTCCCCCCTCCCCTTATCTCTACCCACAGGGACTCTACATTTTCATTAGATTCATATATATTATCACCAAGGATGGGTTTTAAGGATGATTTTACATATAAACACACACCTCCACCTCGTTTATTAGTACGGTCATTTCTGAACAGACTATAGCCCTGTAAATTAACCGTCCAGCCATGTCTCAGATATCCCCACCATGTCATAATTATGCTCCAACAACATTAACTCCAATTCCTCCATCTTGTTTGCTAGGCTTCTGGCATTAGTATACATGCACTTTATATATCTCTCTGTACCTCTATTCTTTCTTAAATTATTAACTGTTCTAACCCCACCCCCCATGCCACCCCCACCCCCAATTTCATTTTTTTGCCCAGGTCTCTAGCTGCACTGTCTTCCCCTCCTATAAAAGGAATACCCTCTCCCCCGTCCCTAGTTTAAACACTCCTCCAACCTTCTAGCCATTTTCTCCCCCAGCACAGCTGCACCCTCCCCATTGAGGTGCAGCCCGTCCCTAGCGTAGAGCCTGTAGCCAACTGAGAAATCGGCCCAGTTCTGCAGGAACCCAAACCCCTCCTTCCTACACCAATTCCTGAGCCACTTATTAACCTCCCTAATCTCCCGTTGCCTCTCTGGCGTGGCACGTGGTACAGGAAGTATTTCCGAAAATACCACCTTGGAGGTCCTTGCTTTAAGCTTACAGCCTAATTCCCTGAAATCATCTTTAAGGACCTTCCACCTACCTCTAACTTTGTCATTTGTGCCAATGTGCACCATGACCGCTGGATCCTCCCCACACCCTCCCAGTAATCTGTCAACCTGATCAGCGATGTGTCGGACTCGAGGGCCAGGTAGGCAGCACACCGTTCGACGATCCCTGTCTTTGTGACAAATTGCCCTATCTGTTCCCCTAATAATTGAGTCTCCCACTACCAGAACCTGTCTGGCCTGCCCTGCTCTCCTATTTCCCCCCTTGCTGGAGCAGACACTCCTCCGGCTTTCAGAGGACATGCCTTGCTGCAGCAGTGCTACTCCTGCACTAACACTCCCCTCATCTGCCAACTTAGCAAACGGATTTGAAACCGCAGCAAATCCACGCGGAAAAATCCGCAGCATGTGCACTGCGGATTTCATTTTAGATAGATTAGAATAGTACTGTACACCGCAGCAGAAACTGCTGCGGATCCGCAGGACAAAATCTGCTGCGGATCCGCAGCAGAATCCACAGCGTGTGCACACACCCTAATTCTAGCCCCAACCCTAACCCTAGCCCTAATCCTAACCCTAATTTTAACCCTAACCCTAACCCTAGCCCTAATGAAAAATTTGAAGAAAAAAAAAAATTATTATGTATTAGTGTGTGTGTGTGTGTGTGTGCGTTTTTATTTTTTTTTTATATTGATCACTGTGATAATTTATCACAGGGGACCCAGGACCATCAGTAAATATAAGGGGGGGGATCGGGGACCCTATTTCTCTCTCCTCTGATGTGCGATCACATCAGAGGAGAGAGAAATTTAATTGAAAATCACGGCCTTTTATTTTTTTTTTGCGGTCGCCATTAGGGTTAAAAACGGAGATCGCAAAAATGGGGTCGGTAAAATCCGACCCGATTCATGTTCTCTGGGGTCTCGGCTACCCCCGGCAGCCAAGACCCCGGAGAAAATCCGACACTGGGGGGCGCTATTCACTTAAATCACAGTGCCGTTAATTAAGGGCGCTGTGGTTTATGTACCCTTAATGACCGCCATTAAAAGGCGTATCGGCGGTCGTTAAGGGGTTAAAACTGTCGGGAATATTACTTCCAAATCCTTCCCCAACCAATCATCGCCAACTCCAAGAACCCCGCCCCTTAGCCACTGTGACGACAGCAACAACAAACGATCCATATAGATCCCACCAACTTTTTTCTTTTTTTTTTTATATGTATATATATATATATATATCCCCTAACACCACCTACCCCGTATTACTGCATAACAGGGAGCGTGGGTGGGTCTTCACTCCTCTGCTTACAGATGATGAATGCGGCTTTTCCCGCACTTTTTTTCCCACTGCCCAGACTGCCCCCACCCCGAACTCCTCCCCTGGCCCCATCCCAGCCATTCATGTCCTGCCGACCACAACAAGTTTGAAAACCTGCCCGCCCATTGCAGTCATGGGGGGCTTCCTTCAGGCTGTGCCCTCCCCAGCCCCCTTCTGGAACACTTTTTAGTACAAAAAGGTCGGAGATGCTGAAGTCCAACATGCCCGAAAAGTGTGGTCAGGAGATCACCATACATATTAGATGGGCAGGAATAACGAACCAGAGAAGAGTTGATAAAATTCCAGCTTTATTAACAATAGAGCATACTGATCCTTGTAGACATTAAGCTACATCCAGATCAAAAAAGTGTGATAGAAACACTAATTTAATAAAATTCAAATTTTTATTTCAACATATAAATATAAAATAAGGTGCCTCAAGCCATAGAAAAATCAAATTTAGCATATACACAAGTTGTTGTTTTTGGTAATCTTTTGGCATTGCAATTAAACGGTGTTCCTTCATTTATGTGCAAAACTATGCAAATTCAGTACATATTGTATGAGGTTATAGTGATATATATATATGTTTCTCACTATTAAAAAAAATGTTCTTGTTAGCGCTACAGGGAAATATTCCTATTATTTTGATGTATGCAAAATTCTGACAGATATATATTTAATGAAATATGCTTTTTATTGTACATATGTTCCCTAAACTTGTGTATACGCTAAATTCTGATTTTTCTATGGTTTGAGGCACCTTGTTTTATATTTATATGTTGAAATAAAAATTGGAATTTTATTAAATTAGTGTTTCTATCACACTTTTTTGATCTGGATGTAGTTTAATGTCTACAAGGATCAGTATACTCTATTGATAAAGTGTGGCCAATTCCTTGGTTGAGGAAATGGGCTTGGGTAGTGTGCTTATCTTTATTAACAATAGAATAAGCTCTCCTGTAACACACAATGCTCCCAGCCTCCGTTCGAGCAGCATGTAGAAAGGTGTGGACCCCCTGGGATAGCATAGAAGACAGGAATCCTTGCTCTGCCGGACTGGGACCACATTTCCTGTAAGTGTAAAGTGGCAGTCAGGAAGTTTTGTAAGAGTTTCGGACAGGAAGGATCACTTCCCACCCGGCAGAAGCAGCAACAGTCACTTTCCAGGAAAAGAAATGGCCGGAGCTGAGCCTCCCACCCTCCCATACGAGGCGTGAGCGGAGGCCAGCATGACGGGGGGGTTGGATGGTTTGGTGGGGGGAGTAGCATTCAAATGAGAAGGGGTGTTATGAGGTATATAGGGGGAGGTTGGGGGCGTTCCTCCCTTACAGTTCCCGCTCTCGCAACAGGGAAGCAGTCCCGCCCTCCCTCCCTGGACTTTTGTTAGAAGGTGGGCAAGTTATTCTTGGGTCATGGAGGTTCGGAGGAGGGGGAAGTCCTTGAAGTTGGTTGGAAATTGCTGTTGGAGACTCAGTGTATAGGGTCTGTTGGTGGTGAAAGGTGGATGGGGAGTTTCCGACAGAAGTGGGCGGATCCCCAAGTAGCTTAGTGGACAATATATCTCAGTGTGTTGGTGCTCCCAAGCTTGTGGGGTAACAGCTGGGAAGTTTTACAGCATTTCGGGCTACTTCACTTAGATCTTGTGGCTTCAAGGACTCCTCCTCATTGTTCAAGTAATTGTATTTTATGTCATTCATAATATACTGTTTATTGTTTGTTGATTTAATAAAAGGCTGCTGTGGCCATACATATTCCAAAGAAATTACCTGTCTTTGTGTCTTGGTGAGCGGCATGACGGGTTTTAGTCAGGTGGGGTGGTTTGCGATGCTGCGACGCTCTGTCTCCCCGCAGGCAAACAACTTGACAATACCAACGTCAAGGTCTTTCTGAACAAAGCCGTACACCAAGAAGCCTTAAGGCTTGTGGATACGCGGCCTTGAAGTGGAGGCTGGAACAGAACACTGACTTTGTCCTGGTCAAGTTTTGCACTGTGACACCCAGTGGCAGATCTGGTGTACTGTTTTGTTTTCATTTTTTTTTTTTATTTATTGCCAAATACTCTACTTGTGAAAAATGTGGTGTCACCCTGCATACACCATTTCTAACATGTAATAACAGCAAAAAATAAAAAGTCGGCATGGCCTACGTTTAAAAAAGAAAGTGTCAAGAAAATATAGAAAATGTGAGGTATCAAGATTCGCATCAGTTCTACCAGAGGCCTGCAAAGCAACACAATGCTCAGATTGGCCTGCATACAAACATGTGGGAACCACCACCAGCAGTAGTATCTATTAACACAATCCCAGCTGTTTCACTGACTTTCTCCTTTATCGTTACTATATGTTACTGTACCCATAACACCTTGATAGCAATTCCTCCTAATCCTACACATGCACACTCCAATGTTGTCTCGGTAGGGAGAGATGCCAGCCAATTCAGGTGGTGGCTAACAACCTTTGAGAACAAAAGGATTGGACCTGTTAAATTCCATATGCCCAATGCTTCCCACCTTTCTGCAACATCTGCCTTTGGGAGCTGTCAGATGGCTGTATAACACGGAAGATGATTGCATCTCAGTGCACGGACTGGCCGGTGGCTCTCCTGACCCGAGCGTGTCAACCACATAGAAATGCATCCTGTCATGCTCAGGTTAGGAGAGCCGCAGGCCAGTCCGAGTATTGCAATGTGATTGTCGCCCATGTTATACAGACATCTGACAGCGTCCTTTAGGAGAGAATTGAAACTTCCAATACACATTAAGGTCGATTTCACACATCCTGATATTTCTGGTACCAAAAAAGCCAGTACCAGAGATATCAGTGTCCATGTGTTATGGTGTAGTAACCACTGTGTCCGCTAGGGGGCGCTGTGTGGAGGTCCCAAGGGAAAGGATGAATGGCAGAGTATTGAGTGGCCGTTGTGTATCTCAAAGTGGGTGGCTTTGAGATGGAGACTTGTGTATGTGTGATCAGCAAACATTGCTGAGGTGCTGCGTTAATAAGTAAGGGAGAAGTCTCCAGGTAACTAGAGAGTTGGGGGGGCCTGGTTACCTACAAACCTACCCAGGGGGTGTGTGTAAAGCACGGTTGTAAAGAGTGTGAAAATGCCTGAAGGACTTGTGATGAGGTCAGAGTCATGTGACCCAGTGGGCATGGCTGTGAACGATATAATGTGGCCAGGGTGAGTCACAAGTGGTGAATGCAGGGACCTGGTTGGTCCAGAGCAGAAGGTCCCGTGCGCAGGAGTGTCTCCAGGCTAACAGCCTGTGGGTGGCTGTGTGTAATGGCTGCCAGAGCCTGGAAGTTCCCTGGAGGGCATGCAGCATGGAGGAACAGCCATGAGAGAACCCTGACGTGGGTGAGATAATGATGAGGCTGAAGAGCCTGTGTATGCTGGACATTGCTACCAGAGGGAAACTCTGTAATGGACGCTATGCTGGTAATGCTAAGTGAACTTTCTGTTGCTGCTGTGGTTTATGAGGCGTGAATGAGGCGTGAATAAACCGCATGGACTGTTTTGATTTGATGAAAATCCTGTGCCGGATGTGATTTTTTTTTTTTTTTTTTTTTGTGGCTGCAAGTGAGTATCCCCTACTAGATGACAGTGCTACCTCACAGTGTATAATACTTGCAGCATATGTGTTGCAACTGTGTGTCGCATCAGTACCACACGTTCCTGCGCCTCGGAAGCAGCGGCGATCAGCGCGAGCAGGGGTAAATGTTGAGTTATATTCAACTGATAACAGCGAGAGCAGGTGGCAGCTGATGGGAGTGTTCGTCAGCCGGCGCTATAAATAAATTTAAAATAAGGCATGGGTAACCCTGTATTTTTGATAACAAGCCAGCTGTCAGCTTTAGCATGCGACAAACCACTGATGAATGAGCTGCTGTGAGCGCAGCATCAGTGAGCAGTGGTGACCTCAGAGATTACCACAGGTCACTGAGCCTGCGTTCCCAGCCGGACTGAGCTGCGGTGACGTCAGCACCATGAGAAAAAGTCAGTGATGAGGTCACCGCAGTTCAGCTCAGTGGGTTCCACTTTGATCTGCGGTGAACTCAGTGACTTTTTCTCAGTGCTGAGATCACCGCAGTTCAGCCCGGCTGGGATGCAGCATCAGTGACCGGCGGTAACCAAGATGATGTCACCGCTGCTCACTGATGCTGTGCTCACAGCAGCTCATTCATCAGTGGTTCTCAGCCTGGACGCTCACATCTTGGCAGTGTCCAGGTTGAAAACTATTTATCCCCAGACATGGGTTACGGCATGGAACAGAATGACGGACAGGTGAGGGATATTATTGTTTATTTATTTTAGTTTTATTACAGGAGACGATGGCTTCAATGGAATGGGCATTAGGTGAGTATAACTGTTTCTTATTTACAAAAAAAATGGAAATGTGTGTTTTGTTTCAAATAAAGGACTTTATACTTCCTGTGTATTTACCACACATCTATAGGATTCATAAGCGATAGGTGTCTTACAGATGCCTCTCCATTTTTAACCCGTGGTCTTGATGTCACTAGACAATACAAAGGTGACATCAACTCCATAAATACTACCTCACTTGCCACTGCTACAGGGTAAGTGAGAAGAGCTGGCCAAAGCTCTAGAATTGGGGCATCTAATAGATGCGCATTTTTTGGATGGCTGCGGGCTGCAATTTCTAGGCTGGGGCAATATCCATGGCCCCATACCAGCCTCAGATTACCAGCACCCAGCTATCTGCTTTAGCAAGGCTGGTTGTCACAAATGAGGGAGATCCCATGCCGCTTTTTTAAATTATAATAAAAAAAGAAAAAACAGCATGGGTACCCCTCTATTCTTGATTACCAACCTTGCTGAAAATGAGGGTTGATGTCCGCTGCTGTCAGTTTTGCCTGGCTGGTTACCAAAAATATAGGGGAACCCACTCCGTTCTTTTTATTTATTTATAGCACAGGCGGCAGCGGCTGATGAATACTCCCCCATCAGCCGCCGCCTGCTCTTACTGTTATCAGATAAATATAACTCAACCTACTCCCCTGCTCGCCGGCAGAGAAGGGGAGAATGATGAGAGTGGTCTTCAGCACCTGGTGTAGGAGAACGTCGCTAACTGCACCACTGCTTCCCAGACGCCGTTACGTGCCACACTGATGACAAACGGATGTTATCCATGTGTCATCAGTGTGCATGTGTGCAGCATGTTTTGTGGCCCATGCTGCTGTTAAAAAAACGGACAGGTCAGCATATTTTGCTCATGAACACACAGCCCGTGGAAACACACTGACATGTAGAGACCCATTCACTTGAAGGGGTTTACGTGTGTAAGTGTCTCCGGTAAGTGTGAAAACTGTCAACACACATACTGGACACAATGAAGTCTGAAAGAGCCCTAAAAGGGTTGTCCAGGATGTCGGTTAAAACCTGCAGTAACTCTATATGACTGCAGACCTGAGAATCCCCACAGTACACAGTGTGCATGTTGTCAGAATTCTTCAGCGCCGGGCGAGTGACCACAAGTATGCGATTTGCATACATGTGGTTACATGCTGACAAGTTGTGCGCAGACTCGCTCAATACAAACTGAGCAGAGTTGGACAAGTCTTGTCGGAATGTGGCCGGAAGTATGTAAATTACATACTTGTGACCACACGACCACCTGCTTCCAGCACCGACACCGGAGAATCCTGACAGTGCGCAGTGTGCGCGTTGTGAGTACTCATAAGTCTGCAGTCACGTGGCGTGCCTGAACAATCCCTTTAAATAGTAAGATTGCGGCACTGAACTCAATGACCTTCGGCCAACATTTATCAAATGTGTATGGCCACCTTAAATTGTATTATATTAAAAACTTATTCCTAAAATAATAAGTTATCTCCAATTCTTAGGATAGAGAGTAACTTACTGATCACTGGGGATCTGAACAGCAAGATGCAATTCTATCTAATAGTACTTCTACTTAATTTGTAAGGTATGATCGATTTACTGTTTGCTATGTGAGCGATTGGATCCTCAGTAATGCTGAGATCAGGGCTCTAGAACCTGATGTGACTGGACTCTGCACAGCTTTAAGGAATAGAGCAGAGGTGCATATGCTCAACCTTTCCTCCATTCACTGTCTGTGGGCTGCCGTGTCGCTCGGCTTTCTGTGTTAGTCTAATAGAAAATGAACATACATACACCATGTGTCAGCACCTTGCGACTAAGGCCGGAGTCACACTAGCAATAAAATCGGACGAATGCAATGCAATAAAAAAATCGCATTGTATTCGTCCCAATGTTATTCTATGGTGCTGCTCCCATCATCCGTTTTTTTATCGGATCCGTTCCTTGGACCGAGACAATCGCAGCATGCTGCGATTGTCACCGATTTTCGGATCGGATTAGCCAATGCAAGTCTATGGATGCGATTAAAAATCGCATTGAAAATGCGCCACACGTGTGACTTGCGATTAAATCGCAAGACTTCTCCAGGTCAACAGGAAAGAGCATCAGGCATTAGCATTGGATGTCAGTTTGATGCTTAGATGCGACTAAAATCGGTTCATCGCCGGAAATTCGGATGATAGACGGATCCCTGGACAATAATTCTTTGTGCGATTTCGTACCGTAAAAATCGGACCGATTTTTTTAATGGTTGTGTGTGACTCCAGCCTAATAAATACTTTAGAAATGTAAAAGGCACTTAGTGTTTTTTGATCAAAGAGAGCAAAATCCATGCAACCACGTCAAGGAGACCTTTTAATATGGATGGTCCCTAACCACTATATGTCCAACCTCACTATGTGCCAAACCAGCTTCCAGGGCTTCACACCCGTATCCACCTATCTTTCCCATACAAGGTTGAACTGCGAGCTATGCCTGGTTTCCTTTTCACTCCTCATTCAGATGAGGCTATTTTGGCATATACAGAGGTAAGACATTTAGTGTTTAGGGACCATGCATACTAAAAGGTCACCATGACGTTGTTGGACGACTTTTGCACTCTTTGTTCAAAAAACGCTAAGTACATTTCATGTTAACGTTTACAGCAATATTGGATTACATGTATTCATTAGTCACATAGTGCTGATGTATTGTGTACATACAGTATATTGGCCACATAGCGAATTTATGCACCTATGCATTAATTTAACACTTTATTTATTTATTTATTTTTTTATGTGGGGACTTGTCATATTGACAAGGCGAATGGTAATACCAGGTTTCCAGGAGGAATAACAGAGGAACATCATAGCAGAGTTTTAGATAAAGGCATTATTTTATGATGAATACAAAATATTCAGTAAAACAGATATGCTGGAAGAGCTGACTGGTCCCTTTATAAAGGAGGTATTTTGACCATAATCAATAGCGACTATACACAGGATATTGACCTGTAGTCTAAGGGAATTGTGGAAACAGAAAAGCAAACATTAATTTCTACTGCTGCTCCTTACCGCAGACAACTTTGGCTGGCCAACAGAGCAAATGGGAACAGTGAACGTCCATCATAAGGGAACACCACTTATCAAGATAGTATTGTCGACCAAATATCTATTTAAAGTAATACGGCACTTAATGGGCATTTCGTAGATGTCCATTTTAAGAGATAATATAGTAGGCACGAAATTAGTTAACTACACATGCTACCCCAAACCTTGAGTTCAGAGGACTATTCCCACTAGGCTGCACATATGGCCCATTCACTGAACCCATTATGAGCACCTTGTAAGGGCCCCAGCTTTTACCGCGCTCCCGTCCTATATGCCGCACTTTTATGAATGCTACTTCCTGAACTAAGTCAATGTAAATGATAAAGTAAAGCGTATCACTAATTCCTTTTGAATCCGCATAATACTAGAGCGTTATAACTACAGGCTTAACAGGTTCCACATGTTTTAAAGCGTACATGTCAGCAGTTTTGGCCGATATAAGATACAGCCACTGCCTTTCAGGGCTTATCTACAGCATTCTATAATGCTACAGATAAGCCCCCGTTCCCACCTGAAAGATAAGTTTTATTATACTCGCCTGCAGAGCGGTCCGGCCTATGGGTGTCGCAGGTCCTGGTCTGGCGCCTCCCATCTTCTTATGATCGCCGCCCTCCTTCTTGCTTCATGGCTCCCCGGCATCGCGCTCCTGCGCAGGCGTACTTCTCTGCCCTGTTAAGGGCACAGCAAAGTACTGCAGTGCGCAGGCGCCGGGAAAGGTCAGAGAGACCCAGCACCTGCGCACTGCAGTACTTTGCTCTGCCCTCAACAGGGCAGATAAGTGCGCCTGCGCAGGTGCGCGATGCCGGGAAGCCTGTGCAGCAAGCAGGAGGGGGCAGCATCGCAAGAAGATGGGAGGCGTCGGACCCAGACCTGCGACACCCATCAGAGCGGACAGCCCCCGAGTGAGTAAAATAAGTTATTTTTCTTATCTTGCAAGTCGGATCGGGGGGCTTATCTACAGCATTATAGAATTCTGCAGATAATCCCTGAATGGCGGTGGCTGTATCGGCCAAACCTGGTGACAGGTTCCCTTTAAGCAATGGCAGTACTTTAAAATACTTTTACATATAAAAAAAAGTTAAAAAAAAAAAGTACAAGTGAATACAAAAAAAAGTCCCCAAAAAGTGTTAGATGTGACAATGTACATGAAAAATGTGAGACTTTGTGAATACTTTTGTTTTACATAACCCATTCGATGCCAGTCAAGACGGCCATAGGCCTATCCGGCTGTAAAAAGAGTTAAAATTTGCTTACATTTCTTTTAGATATTTGGTAAAAACAAAGATAAAAAGTCTTAAAAATAATCCTGAGTGTTGGGACTGGTAAGGTCAGTTGCCCATTACCACATTGTTCTTAAATCATGGCAATCCGCTCAGTATATATGAAAATAAGAAGCACTCCGACTAATTGTGGAAAGTGGTGGACTCTTTATTAGCCCATGTGGAAACGCTTCAGATCCATAACAGAATATTTCTCTGCTATGGAATTGAAATGTTACCACATGGGCTAATAAAAAATCCTCCACTTTTCTCTTACTTAATCGGTGTGCTGATTATTTTCTTATTATAAATCCCTTTGATTTAAGGGCGTGTGTCCTAAAAGCATTTCACCAACTGGTTAATATTTGGTGTTGCTCAGTTATGACACGTATCAAGGCTGACATCACCAACCGGCGCAAGCAGGCAAGTGCCGGGGTCCATAAGCCGTCAGGGAAATGGCATGCTATGGAGCTCGTAAGTTGTGGGAACCCAGTGCCAGCACCCACACAGTTGAAAACAATGATGAGTGAGGGAGCCATCCGCAGATGCTCCCTCTCCCATCATTCCCCCTCTGTGTCTGAGCTCTGTGACGTCTTAGCTCAGAGGGTGCAATTACATCACTACAGCGCATCCTTTGTGCCGAGCAGTGCAAAGGGTCAGAATACACTGTGGAGACCAGAGCAGTGTGGTACAGGGAGAAGTGAGTATTTGATGATTTTTTATTTATGGAGTATTATATAGGGCCCATTATACTGTATGAAGTAATATTTGGGGCCCATGATAGTGTATGGAGTAAGATATGGGGCCATTACTCTGTATGGAGCAATATATGGTGCCCACAACACTGTATGGAGGACTATGTGGTGCCCATAACACTGCATGGAGGACTATGTGGTGCCCATAATACTGTATGGAGGGTTATGTGGTGCCCATAACACTGTATGGAGGACTATGTGGTGCCCATAATGCTGTATGGAGCACTGTGTGGTGCCCATAATACTGTATGGAGGACTATGTAGTGCCCATAATACTGTATGGAGCACTATGTGGTGCTAATAATACTATATGGAGGACTACGTGGTGCCAATAATACTGTATGGAGGACTACGTGGTGCCAATAATGCAGTATGGAGGACTAGGTGGTGCTCATAATACTGCATGGAGGACTATGTGGTGTCCATAATTCTGCACGGAGGGATATATGGTGCCAATAATTCTGTATGAAGGACTACATGGTGCCCATAATTTTGCATGGAGGGATATGCGGTGTCCATAATTCTGTATGGAGGACTATGCAGTGCCCATAATACTGTATGGAGGAATATGCAGTGCCCATAATACAGTACTATATGGAGGACTAAGTGGTGCCCATAATTCAGTATGGAGGACTATGCAGTGCCCATAATACTGTATGGAGGACTATGCAGTGTCCATATTTCTGTATGGAGGACTACGTGGTGCCCCTAATTCTGTATGGAGGACTACGTGGTGTCCCATAATTCTGTATGGAGAAATATGTGGTGCCCATAATTCTGTATGGAGAAATATGTGGTGCCCATAATTCTGTATGGAGAGATAAGTGGTGCTCATAATTCTGTATGGAGGAATACGTTGTGCCCATAATTCTGTATGGAGGACTATGCGGTGCCCATAATTCTGTATGGAGGACTATGCGGTGCCCATAATTCTGTATGTAGGGATATGTGGTGTACTGTATGCTGTGCCAGGCCTGCCATTGCCATTAATGATCCCTCTTCTGGATTCTTCTGTGTGGTTCTTGTATGTGCGGTGATGGCGCTGACATCCTTGTGTTCAGACAACTTTTTTCTATTTCTCTAAATTAAAATTTCCACTATTGTACAAATTTTTACAGAATAGATATAAATCTGTATGAACCAGATTAATTTCTACCGATTTTAAAAAATTTACTAGGGGGGGGCGCCGTTTTGCAGTTCGCCTCAGGCGGCAGAGAGGCTAGGTTCACCCCTGCTCGGAATGCCGTTCGGGCTCAGTAACGCACCTGCCGTGTTTTCAGAATTTTGTGAACGATATCTTCAGAGACATCTGTGGAGTATATGTAGTCGTTTATTTGGATGACATCCTGATCTACTCTGCTGACCTTATGACGCACGTCCAACATATCTGTTCTGTTTTCCAGAGACTTAGAGAACATTTTCTATTCGCCAAACTAGAGAAATGCGTTTTTATGGCTGAGGAGGTACAGTTTTTGGGGTACATTGTCTCAGCTAAAGGGTTTTGCATGGATCCTGCCAAGATCCAACCCATTAAGGAATGGGTACAACCCAAGTCTCTTAAAGCGCTGCAGCGATTCTTAGGGTTCACTAACTATTATCGCAAATTTATTAAAGGTTTTTCGGAGATCGCAAAACCATTCACGGATTTGACCTGGAAAGGGGTTAATTGGAAGTCTGAGGCACTTCAGGCATTTCCTGTTTTAAAAGAATGTTTTGCTTCTAACCCGATATTGATTCAGCCTGATCTAGACCGCCCCTTTGTTATAGAGGTTGATGCCTCTGAGGTTGGAGCAGGAGCAATGCTATCGCAAGGCACGGCATCCCTCACTCAACTTCGTCCATGTGCCTTCTTTTCCCAAAAATTCTCTTCCACTGAGAGGAATATGATATAGGGAATCGGGAATTGTTGGCAATAAAATGGGCCTTCGAGGAATGGCGCCACTTCCTCGAAGGTGCGAAACATAAGATCACCGTGATCACGGATCACAAGAACCTGACCTACTTGAAGTCAGCAAAAAGACTGAATCCTAAACAGGCAAGGTGGGCCTTGTTCTTCTCGAGATTTGATTTTGTGATCACTTTTCGACCAGTTACTAAAAATGTAAGGGCTGATGCCCTCTCTCGAAGTTTTTGCCCCTCACAGGCCGAGGACTCTGAACCAGCTCCAATGTTGGCCAACGGGATTGTTGTTTCGGCTGTATCTTTGGATCTTCTGGAGGAGATCCGTAGATCCCCAGAACAAGCCCCTGACACTACGCCTCCCTAAAAATTGTTTGTTCCGGCCACATTCCGCCTGCAAGTTCTGAAGGAATCACATGATTCTGTCCTTGCAAGGCATCCAGGTATCAAAAATACCATCAGACTGGTGACCAGGAATTTCTGGTGGCCAACTGTAGTAAAGGATTGTAAGGACTATGTACTGGCTTGTGAAATCTGTGCTTGCGCTAAGTCACCCCATAATCGCCCTGCCGGCTGGCTCCAGCCCTTGCCTACCCCTGAGGGTCCATGGACCCACATCTCCATGGACTTTATTACTGACCCACCGCCCTCAGAAGGGAAGACGTGTATCTGGGTGGTGGTGGATAGGTTCAGTAAGCAGTGTCATTTTGTTCCTCTGTCTGGACTACCTAATTCCGAAACCCTAAGCAAACTGTTAATTATTCATGTTGTACGACTGCATGGCGCTCCTGTGAATATTGTGTGCGACAGGGGTATCCAGTTCATTTTGAAATTTTGGAGGCCGTTCTGCAAACGCATTGGCATTGAATTGTCCTTCTCCTCTGCCTATCACCCTGAAACCAATGGTCAAACCGAGAGCACCAACTAAGCTCTAAAACAATATCTCCATTGTTATGTGTCTGAGCATCAGTCCGATTGGGTGGAACATCTGCCGTTAGCAGAGTTCACCCTGAATAATCAGTACCAGGAGTCCATCAAGACTACCCCTTTTTTCTGTAATCTTGGGCTGCACCCACGCTTTGGTTCATTCTCTGCTAAAATGTCAGAGCTCCCTAGGATAGAAAGATCTATACATCAGTTAAAGACGATTTGGTCAGAAGTGAACACAAATTTGAAAGCGGCTCAGGTTAGACAACCTTCGGCTGCTAACAGACGGTGATCCAAAGGGCCGCACCTGGGAGTTGGAGACAAAGTCTGGCTTTCTACCAGGAATATTAGGCTTAAAGTGCCGTCTGCCAAACTGGGTCCCAGGTTCATTGGTCCGTACGAAATGATTGAGGTGATTAACCCAGTAGCTTTTCGTCTGAAACTCCCTCAGTCATTCAAACTGCCAAATGTTTTCCACAAGTCTCTCCTCAAATTGTACCGCTCCCCAAATCATCCTGTCCAGTACCCTCCTCCTCCAGTTTTGGTCGGGGGTGCCTTGGAATACGAAGTCCAGGGTATCCTTGACTCCCGCTTAGTGAAAGGGTCCGTGCAGTATCTGGTGCACTGGAAGGGCTACGGTCCGGAGGAGAGGTCCTGGGTCCCTGCTGGTGACATTCATGCCAAAGGGTTGATCAGGAAATTTCACCTCCTTTACCCTAACAAACCAGGTTTCGAGGGTCCGGAGGCCCCTCTTAGAAGGGGAGGTACTGTCACGTCGCTGTCAGACACAGGGACTGCTGTTCCTGCTTCGGCCAGTGGGAGGCACCGGACTGTCACGTCACCGTCAGACTCAAGGACTGCTGTTACGGTCTCTGCCACTGGGAGACGCCGGACTGTCACGTCGCCGTCAGACTCGGGGACGGCTGTTCCTGCCTCAACCACTAGAAGGCGCCGTGGTTCACCCGTGGGTGGTGGTGACAGAGAAGGGGCTCCTGCGCAGGCATCTGGTGGGCGCAGGCTCCGCTCCTCTGTCAGTCATGAAGGGGTTGGTGCATCACCATCTGGCCTGGTCCTGGGGGGCGGTCCAAATGACATCATCAGACTGTGAGCCTGTGAGGGATAGCCTGATCCTTCAGATACCTTGAGGCCTGTCTTGCAGGCCGCCAGATATAGTCTTGGTTTCCCCAGTGTGCTAGTGTGTTATTTGCTATTGCTGATTCTGACCTTAGCCTGGATTTTGACTTTTATTCTGCCTGTTGATTTTGTACCTCTGTTGCCCTCCTGGTTTAAGACTCTGACATTGGCCTGGATTTTTGACTCTGCTACTGTCTGCCGATTTTGTACCTCTACTGCCCTCCTGGTTTAGGACTCTGACCTTGGCCTGGATTTTGACTCTGCTACTGTCTGCTGATTTTGTACCTCTACCGCCCGCCTGGTTTAGACCTGGACTCCTGACTACTCCTTCGGTTCTGTTAATTTATACCTTTCTGGCGACCGTCCTGCTCTGGTCCACTGCTCTTATACAGACAGCTACCTCCTGGGCTCTGCTGTAATTCCAGATCCCTGTATAGGGTCTCGGGGTTGCTCGGGGTGCTGTCTCAATTACAGTCCAGACTCGCACCAGACGGTCGGCACAGCCCCAATCTCTATACACACTGCTGATGCCTTATTAGTCCCAAGATCTTTTAAATGGAGACTCAACAAATATTTACTTTCTAAAAAAGAAACAGTAGATTTGGTTACAACACAACTTCAGGAATTTTTCTCTACCAATGACAATGGGGCAACCTATGACAAGATAGTTTGGGAGGCTCATAAAGCCTTTGTTAAAGGGGTCGTCTTAAAAGTGGCGGCAGTGGAAAAGAGAAATAGAGAAAAGAAATTACGCGATCTATTAGACATCTTAAGTAATCTAGAAACATTAAATAAAAAACACCCCTCAAGTAAAAAGGCTCAAGAAATAATTCAAACTAGGCAACAAATTAGGGGATTACTACTATTTACTTATGAGAAAAATGTAAAGAAATCTATATCACAATACTATGCCATGGGGGACAGGGCGGTGAAACCACTTGCCAGAAGGGTTAAAAAGAAAATGTGCAGAAGTAGGATAGAGTTTTTGGATAAAAAGGATGGGTCTAGGACATTCCACCCAATTGAGATTGATAATGAATTTAGGCAATATTATAGTAAACTTTATAACTTAAGGGAGGATGCGGATATCCATCAACCTTCAATGGAGGGAATTCGTAGTTATCTTCAATAATTACTCTTTCCAGTGGTCTCACAATCCCAACTTGACCTTCTTAATGCACCCTTTACCCTACACGAGATCAAGGAAGCAATCTCGACATCTAAAAAGAACTTAGCTCCCGGTCCTGATGGTTTGTCCAATCTATATTTTAACCATTTCTCATCTATTCTATCTCCATTTTTACTTAAAACATTTATATATCGGCAAAGTAATGGATCCATAAACCCCCAGAACCTTGAAGCTAGTATTACAACTGTCAATCCAAGGTGGATCTGACAAGTAAATGGACAAAGTGAACTTTTTTTTTCCTTTGGCTTGGTGCCAAAGTGGTGTGATTGCCCCCAGTGGCCATTAGAATCATGGGGGTGATCCCCATGGTGCTGTCTGGGGTTCCCCGAGGTGAAGGGGTATGTCCCTGTAGTGAGCAGACTGGTGTTATAGTCCGCGGGGCTGACGCCAAATCTTCTATACCACCGAAGAGGCCGCCCCCTCCTGGTCGCTTGGAGGAAGGCGACCAGCGAGTGTATATTTCCTCCATATTCCTGTCCCCTTCTCCTCCAGGTGTGAGCGGCTGGTGTGCTTCGGGGGAGTAGGGACAAATCTCACCCCTCGCCATTAACCAACCCTGGGAGGCGCAGACCTCATGGTGAAAGGGTTGGAGGGTGGTGTCCCTTGGTGAATAGTGGGGTGTGAGTGTGGTGACACAGGGGGACGCCTCTGTTGTCGAGTCCAGAATGAGTTCACCAAAATGACAAACGAATGTGTGGCTATAAACGTTTAGGTCCGGACCTGTGTGTGAACGAGCATGTATGGGTGGCCACCGAAAAACATCTTGTGGAAGTGTGTTGTGGAGTCTGATCAGCTCATAGCAAACATAAACACGTTCCTCAGGCCGCCGCTGTGGAGATGAGTTGTGCCTCCAGAACATGTATTGCCAATACTAGCGGTGCGTTTGTCATAAACCTGAAGTTTCAGGTGGTGGTGGGGTGAACCCAGGATCTGGGCGACCCCGCTGTAGGTGTTTCCCTTATGAGGAGTGGTCTTGAGGGTCCTGAGGCCCCTCATTAAGGAGGGGTTACTGTCATGATCCAAGGTGGATCTGACAAGTAAATGGACAAAGTGAACTTTTTTCCTTTGGCTTGGTGCCAAAGTGGTGTGATTGCCCCCGGTGGCCATTAGAATTATTACACGGGGTGTCGTTCATTCTAAGTTGCATCGGTGGTGGTGAGCGGTAGTGCACTTTAGTTTCTTTGGTTTAATGTGCACGTAATTATAAATCAGGTGTGAGGCTCTATAAACGAGTCAGGTGTGTTCAATCACTGTTGGTGATATTGTGAGTTAGTCATTCTCAAGGAAGCCTGTGTGAAAGAAGGAGCTGAATGAGAGTCCTGGGCAGCCCAGCCAGAGGGGTTGAGTCAGCTATGGCGTCTGCATGGAGGGCTGGCATGGTGTGGTGGAGTCGCAGTTTATGGTGTCAGCAGGAGGTGCTTGCATGGCTTGGTGGAGTGGCGACGATGTTGAGAGTTGCACTCAGCATGCTGGACTTGGTTGCTGAAAACTGGACTCAAGCATGCTGGACTTTTTGGCAGAAGCTGGACTCATCTTTGGGACTCTGTTTACTGGGCAGCTGCAACTGGTGGTGGACTCTGCTCCAAGGCTGCACTATGGTGATGGATCCGGTTATGGTGATGGATCTGGGTGGAGGAGAAGATGCACGCAGGTGGTGGGCTCTGTTGCTAGGAGCGTGGGCAACAGAGCAAAGCTAAGTGGTGGTCCCCCTGTATTGTCATCTTCCCTTGTGTGTGTTTAGTGCAGTGGTGGGATTAGTTTCCACACCGACCAATTCCCTAGTGAGGGTTTAGGGTCAGGGCGAGTCAGGGTTTTAAGGTTCCTGTGCGTCCTCCGGTGCGGACCCGGCATAGGGAACGTTAGGTGTGCAGGGACTGTGGCTCAGGGGAGTGCAGGAGGTCTCCACGTCCCTATTCCCTATCGCAGGGCCCACCATTGTTAATGTTACCCAGGTTCCCCTTTATTATTTAAATTTGCCTTACTGGAGGCGGGGTTTCCAGACTATTGTATAAATACGTGTAATACCTAAATTCTCCAGTTGGAGGCGGTGTATCCAGCTGCACGTCTTATTATTTAAATTCGCCCAACTGGAGGCGGTGTATCCAGGGTCACGTGTGTCATATGGGTTCGCCTTGCGGTACTCGCTGCGTCCAGACACACGTGAACGTGAGAACAACCCTTCCTAAACCAGGACAGAACCCCACTTCCCCTAGCAACTTCCACCCTATATGCCTTTTACATTGTGATTTAAAACCATACGCCAAAATTATTGCTAAAAGACTGATGCTGTTTTAGGGCTAGCGGAACGCACCCAATTATAAAATAAAAGTAGGTGCGTTCGCAGCCCGGGGTCCACCGTGCAGAGGTGGTACACTGCTGCTAAATAATGGCGGGAGAATCTAGCGGTGTGAAACCAGTTACACGTGGGTTACGTCACCCAATGTGAACAGGGGCGAACTCTGTTAATGCACAGAGCCGCACAACCGCTGAACGTAGATGCCGGAGCCTGTTAAGCTCACAGAGCCCGGCCAAAAGCGCGCACAGTGTACAGCCACAGAACTCTACCCCAAGGACACGGGGTTAGAGTCCTTCTAGGCCCACTGAGCGCGCGGCGTCGCTGCCGCGAACGCCGCTATAGACACTGGCTATGGAGCACGTGCACTGAGGCGTGCCGAGTCCCTGGTGAGGACAGATGCCTGACTCAACCTCTGACCTACCTACGCCTAAGCCTAGGCGCTAGCAGACTAGGCTGCACAACACATGCGCACCAAGGGTAGGGGTTTCTTAATGAGTCATTCACCAGAGACAATCATACGTGCATACATCACTAACTCCACATAGTCTGTAAATACAGTCTTATCCTAGCGCATGGCCTAGCGGCCATGCGAACCTTTTATAGCCGCGAGTGTCCGGGACCTGCCTGGCTTCTCAGATGGGCCAATCCGAACAGGAGCAGGACCTGAGCACGTGACCTTCGATCTCCAATGGGAGATCACTCCACGGGCATGCTCAGTGGCCCGACATGGGGACTTAGTCCCTGGAGAATCTCGCTGCTGAGCAGCATGTATTGCCATAGCTGTGCCAGAGGTGGCAACAGCAAGCAAACCCACGGAGCTGGTCTGGGCAGAGCGCCTGGACCGATGAGTTTGCTGAGCAACCTCCTCTGCGGCTGGAGAGGAATGGGAGACCGCTGGAAGTAAGGCTCGGGATTCTCGCTGTGCAACGACAGAAATTCGATGCCTAACATGCTGGTTCTGACTGACTTGGTCGACTCAGATCAGGTTGGGTTTATTCCGGGAAGGCAGGCCAAAGATGGAGTCCAACGCATCATTAATATTCTGGAAATAATGGAAAAGAGAGGCAGCTCTGGTGTTCTCTTGTCACTTGATGCTGAAAAGGCGTTTGACAGGGTTCACTGGGGCTACCTGGAGGAGGTTTTAAAGAAGTTTGGTTTGATAGGTCCAATTTAAAGATGCAATTCTTACCCTGTACTCAAACCCGGTTGCATCAGGTAGTGCAGCAGGTTTCCAATCAGGGATGTCTTCCATATCGAACGGGACTCATCAGGGGTGCCCACTTTCACCGGTAATATTTGCGCTGGTGATGGAGCCGGTGGCGGAGTCCATAAGATCCAACCCGAATATTCATGGAATTCAGATAGGGACTAAAAAGAAACCCAGAATAGCATGTAATGTAATGTACCACCTTTATAATTTGGGAGGCATGGGAGTCCCTAATTTAGCCAACTACTACAAAGCCTCCATACTAGAAGCAAATGGGAGCTGGTGGCGAGAAGACCGGACACAGAAATGGATGCAGATCAAACTGCAAAATGCTTCTAGGGGTTCCACAAGTTGGTTATTGGAATCACTTTTGATTGGGAAAATAGACTATAATTTACCTTTAAATTCAATGTCTACCCTAGTAAAACTATGGAGGAATATTAACCCTAACTACCTAAATTGTCTTTTGTCAGATATCTCTATCCAAGCTATTGAAGCGCATATCCCGGCCTTGTGCCTGGGGGAATGGGAAGAGTTGGGGATTTCTAAACTGAATCTCTTGTTTGAATCCTCCCATCTCAGAGCCTTCAGTTCCCTGCAGGAACAATTTGGTCTCAGTAAAACTTGTTTTTATCAATACTTACAAATTAGACACTTATTTTCTTATCAGTCTTTCATGGTGGATGACCTTCCTAGGAATTTTGCAGGCTGGGGCAGTCTTTTTAGCGTCTCAGACCCCCCCAATCAAGGGTCTTTCTTACATATACAAATGGAGCACTCCCAGGGCTGTGGGATACTCGGTACTGGGCCGGTGTCATAAAGAGATCGGTGGCGGTGACCCGATCCGTGGCCCTGGGCGCCCATGTGAAATGTAGCTGAATAAAGTTTATAGGTAGATGATTCGTGACGCCACAGGTATTTTGCAATTAAGGTGTTAAGCCGACACTTGTGAAAAAAAGAAGGTATCCAGCTCCGGAGATAAAATCCAAAATCTTTATTGAAACAAATTAAAAGGTAATAAGCTGCTTGATAACCAGTATATACTGGAGGAAGGAATGTCCTAGATAACTGGACGCGTTTCTAACACGTGTAGTGCTCTTAGTCCTCAGTTTCTAAGACTAAGAGCACTACACGTGTTCGAAACGCGTCCAGTTATCTAGGACATTCCTTCCTCCAGTATATACTGGTTATCAAGCAGCTTATTACCTTTTAATTTGTTTCAATAAAGATTTTGGATTTTATCTCCGGAGCTGGATACCTTCTTTTTTCACAAGTACCTGACGTTAAGCAGAGACGCTTCCTTGCTCGGATAGAACTACTCATGTGCGGTGTGGACATCACTATAAGGGTGAGCTGAATCAACTTTTTTCTATTCAGTTAAGCCGAAACTGCAGTGCAGATTGTCTGGGACAGGTGGTGGAGCGCAGCAAAGATGTAATAGCTCTCCACATGTAGAGCTGTATGCCCAGGGCAGTAGTAGATGTTAAAGGAGTGGATGATGTAGCATGAGGTAAAGGTTGTAGCAGTGCCGAGTGAGTTGGCGCAGGAAGAAGGCAATGACACAGCTGAGTGCAGTTCCATGGCTTTTACTCACAGTTCAGTTGCATGCAGGTGCCCACTTGGTGCTGCGTCCTTCAGGCCATGAGTCCAGCCAACTTCCCAGACAGAATACCTTTCCAGCACTCCCCTCAATATGTGCCTTTCCTGGCTGTCTCACTGTGTTGCTTTTCCTGCCTTCTCCTACGCAAAACCGCACAGTCAGTGTCCCAGGCTAACAGCTGCGGATCCTGTCGGATAACGTGCACAGTTCGTTTCCTTGATCCTACTCCTTGCTGCCTTTCCGGCGAGATAACTGTGGATAGTGGCTGTGACCCCTAAAGTGGTCACAGCTTTCGGCTTTGCTAGATAAGTCCTTAGTTCACTCCACTAGGCTAAGGGGCCGAGTCCCTTCTGCGACCTGATTCCTCTACCTGATGGCTATCAGCGTGGAACAAGCCCCACGGATGCCCTCTGCCTATCCCGTGCCTCTAGAATCCCTTCCCTCTTCCAGAGAACCTTCCTTCAGTCCTCATCCTCCCCCAGCAGCTCGTCGAGCATAGGAGCTGCTGGACCACATGTCCGTTCACTTCCTCCCCCTAAGGGGAATCTCTCTAACTTCCCCTTCTGCTCTCCTGCTCAGCCTAAAAGCTCCACCCACCTCCCAGCACCCATTCCTATCCAAACAGGGTGAGTCAATCCCTGCCTGGCCATAGTGTAAGTTTGAGGTGAGTGTCAGGGTACTTGTCAGGTGTTCTGTGTGTGGTTGGGTGTCTCTCCCTTACCTGGGAAGTGGGATACCACACCTCTGGTTGAGGTGCAGTACCTCTGTGGCGACTTAACCCTCAGGGGCGCCACAAAACTCTTATCACACGATACAGATATTCAATCAAAGTATCGCTATATGTTAAGGTGGGAAAATATGTTTTCATTAAATGCTTCACTGGAACAGTGGTGGGAGTGGGTCGCCCTCCCAGGGCTGTGGGGTACTCTGTACCGGGCCCGATGAGCTTCAGTGGGAGATGTCATGGCAGCTGGGACCCAGCCTGTGGCCCTGGGCGCCCATTGTAACAAAGGGGGAATGTTCAGTGTGCTTATGATGATTAAAGTTTATGAATGAATGAGTCGTGACGCCACCTGTGGTGTTCAGCAATGAAGATGTTAAGCCGATGCTGCAGACAGTTCCTCTGGGACAGATGGTGGGGTGCAGCAGTGAAGGTATAGCCCTCCACAGGCAGGGCTGTAGTCCCAGGGCAGTGAGATGAAGTGACACGTAAATGGTGTAGTGTCGGGCGCAGGGCTAGGCACAAGGATGTAGCAGTGCTGGGTGTGTTGACGCAGGAATAAATGGAGGACACAAGGGCATGTAGTTCCAAAGCTTTACTCAGTCTGTTGCAGGTACAGGTGCCCGCCTCGGTGCAGTGTCCTCCGGGTCAGGGGCTCAGCCAACTTCCAGGCAAGATGAAGCACTCCCTTCCAACACTCCGCCAACATATATGCCTTTTCTGAACGTCTCCCTCTTAGCGCCTTTAGTGAAGTACTCACAGTACTGAGTTACACTGGAGTTTCTCCTGTCAGATGTTCCTATGAACTCTATTTGTACGGCAGACAGCTGTAGCCTGTTTCGGGGACTCTTTACTACCTAGTCCCGGCTCACTATCAATGCTGTTGTGCCCCCAAGTCTGGTGTGGGAATAAAGTGGTGACCACTTCTATTCCTCCGGTGTCTGCTACAGGACCATTAGTATCCATACAACCTCGGGGACCAGACCCCAGCCTTGCGCTTAGAACTTGGGAAGGGTTCTCCTCTAACCCTAATACTTAGTTGTCTTCTTCTCCTCACGTTCCGTACTAATCCTTTCCTTCTTATGGCGAGTCAGGCTTTCTATCAAAGTTCCTTTCCTGTGCCAGCAGACCCAGGTCACTGAGGTCGGCTGCAGCACCTCCTTCATCCATCCCACTCAGGGGATCTTCACTCTTCCTCTGACTCTGTCAGACTGACTAAATCCTAAACTCTTCCCGCTCTTTTGATGCAACCTAAACTCCACCCGCCTCCCAGCACGCTTCGTGTTCCAAGCAGGGAGCCACCAAAGGGTGCTTTGCTACACTACTGTGTTGTGTGGGATGCAAGTGTTGGAGCGTGGTCAGGTGTCTCCACCTTACCTGGATGGTGGGGTACCACACCTCAGGAGGAGTTGCAGTACCTCTGTGGCTACTGAACCCTCGGGGGCGCCACAGGAGTTGACTAGATGGATTTTAAAGTCTTCTTATATTAACCACTAGGAGCAAATTAAAAAGATTCAGTTAGATTGGTATATGTGCCCTTTAAGGATTGCATCTTATTCCCCCCAACTTTCCTCCTCGTGTTGGAAGGGGTGTCAACTATTGGGAAATATTAGGCATATGTGGTGGTTCTGCTCTAAGATCCAGGTATTTTGGGGAGCGGTGGGTGATTAACTCTCTTACGGGTATTAGAATAAATCTCTCGGGCCAATTAGTAGTCCTTAACATTGGTATAGATGACCTTCCTTTTCCTGTAAGAACCTGTGTTTCTCATATCCTTATTACTGCCAGACAATGCTTAGCACTTTGTTGGAAGACTCCCAGGGTACTTACCTTAGCTGATTTGATAGACAAAATTAATATACATTACCAATATGAATCAATCCTCTCTTTAAACCTGTCACATAGAACCAATATAGAGAACAGGTGGGCCTTGTGGAGTGCTTCGCAGTGGGCCTATATACCTAATATTACCTGAATTCAGTTTTTGCAACTCTAGAGCTTTCAAATTAAGTATGCATTCTTAGATCTCTAATTTCTCTTATGATGTCCTGTTTATTGGTTATAGTCTTACTCCTATGTTCATTCTTCCGATTCCTAATTTCCCATTTCCCATCCCAACTAACCTCCCCTTCTCTCCCCTTCTTATCCCTCCCCCCCCACTCCTATATATAATTTTAAGGTAATTGTATCATATACAAATATATAAACCTAAGTGTCTTTTTTTTTTATTTGTTACAGTTTTTGGAGAAGTTCAATAAAAAGTTATTGGTTTAAAAATAAAAGATAAAGTCGGAGTCCCTGTCCCTGACCTCTTGCGCCCAGGCTCCTGCTGACCTCTTCTCTCAGGCTGGCTTACCGAGGAAGTATCCAGGCCAGCGCGCTGCTGAGGTGAGAAGAAGAGATGCCCACACAGTGTGCAGTGTGGGCATGTCTACAATAAAGGGATGTGCGCCCGGCATTGGTACATGATTAAAGAATAGTGCCACTAGCCGTCTTCTAGGCAGCAAAGGGCCGGGAGTCCCGAAACTGCTGCTAGGGGGACCAGCCTGGGGGGGTACTTGCGCCTCTGCCCCCCGACCAAGCCCACCTCTGTTAACAACAGTTTTGTGCATGTCTTAGAAAGATGAATGCCAGGACAAAGGTCACACAGAATAAACAAGGACCTTGTTGGCTTTATTCAAGTAATTGGCTCCATCACGACTTGTGACACCCCAGAGTCCGGTTGTCACAGTGACATTACCTCCCTCTAAGAGGTGAAGTCATGCTTGGAAGCAGAAAAGGGACCCCCATGCCAGGTAGCATAGATTTAATCACAATTTCCTACTGCAGGTCAGAAAAGGGAGATTGTTGTGAGCTCATTTTCGGGTTTGCCTCTTGCTTCTGGTGAGGGTTATGGAGCTGGCTGTGCTGACAGAGGAGTAGTGAGTTCTCTATCTGGACTCCCTCTGTTGGTGAGGGGAGGTAATGAAGCTGATCTAAATGGCAGAGACCGGCCACCTGAGGAAGAGGACTGTGATTGGACATCAGGAGTTTCTGATTGGATTTAAGGCAGCCAACTCCCTAGTTTCTTGATGGTGATTTTTCCTGACTGTGGCTCCTGGTTTCCAGTTTGGTTCCTGCCTTCCTAAAGCTAAGTTTCCTCTGCTATTGTTCATATGAGTTTTTGTCTGGTTTACTTAGTTTTTTGTGTTCAGCCAGCCCTGGCTGGGACTGGGCTGAATCCCCATTTTGTCTCTGATCAGTTGATCTCTTTTGCTCTGTCTTCAGAATATACCTGAGTGCTGATATAGTGTTTTGAAGTCTAGCGACTTCAGGGCCTTTTTCTATCAGACGTGTTGGACATTCTTTTTGGCAGTGTTTTCTGCGTGACTGCAGACAGCAGCTTTTCTTTCCTGTCCTTTCTAGTTAGCGAGGGCCCCATTGTTTGCTCAGCCTATCTTTCTACCTGTGTCTGTGTTTTCATCTTGTTTCACCGACAATACATGTTGGGGGCTGTCTATTGCTTTGGGGTCTGCTCTGGGGCAGTTTAGATTTTCCCTTTCTTTCTTTAGGCTTATTTAGTTCTCCGGCCGTGACAAGGCGTCTAGGACCACCGTAGGCACGCTCCACGGCTACTGCTAGTTGTTGTGGATAGGATCAGGGGTCTGCAATCCGCTAGTTAGCAACCTCTCTGGTTTTCTGGGCTTAGCTTGCTTTTTGTTTTTTCCTCCTCGGTGACTCATTCATAACAGAATCACCAGCCATACCGCAGATTCTAGGGTACTCAAAAGCAGGAGAGAATTGTGTAAAAAAAAAAAAAAAAAAAAAGTCAGAATTTTTTTTTCTATATATGTATATTTTCTCCTCTTTCTCTGGGGCCGTAGGAGGATTTTTTTTTTTTATTCCTTTTCTCCTTGATGGAGATTAAGCAATTGTCTGATCGTGTGGAGCAGCTCGCTGCTGAAGTGCGGGGAATTTCTGCCTATCTCACTCATTCACATGCTGTTGAACCAAGGATCCCTGCCTCTGATGTGTTTTCTGGGGATTGGTCTAAATTTTTGAATTTTAAGAATAATTGTAAATTATTTCTTGCCTTGAAGTCTAACTCATCGGGGAGCTCTGCGCAGCAGGTTAAAATTGTCATCTCCTTGCTGCGCGGCGATCCCCAGGATTCCGTGTTTTCTTTGACACCTGAAGATCCTGTTTTGACTAATGTGGATGCATTTTTTCAAGCATTGGGGTTGTTATATGATGAACCTAATACTATTGATAAAGCTGAGAGAGCCCTATTGGCATTGAACCAGGGTCAGGATCCTGCAGAGTTATACTGTCAGAAATTCCAAAAGTGGGCGGTCCTTACTACATGGAATGATAGTGCATTGGCAGCTCTCTTTCGGAAGGGCTTGTCTGAGACTTTAAAAGATACTATGGTGGGATTTCCTGTTCCCTCTGGTCTTGACGATTCTATGTCATTAGCCATTCAAGTTGATCTGCGTTTACGTGAACGCAAGACTACACGGGAGGCGCTGCCACATTTTAAACAAATGTCTGAACCTATGCAATGTGATGGAGTTTTGTCTAGGGCGCAACGTCAGGAGTTTAGAAGGCGTAATAAGCTGTGTTTTTTCTGTGGAGATGCCTCTCATGTTATTTCTGTCTGCCCTAAACGAGAGAAACGTTTTGCACACACATTTGCTGTGGGTGGTGTACAACCTAAGATTCTTTTGGCAATTACTCTGATCTGCTCCTTATCCACATTTTCCGCGAAGGCTTTTGTGGATTCAGGAGTGGCCTTGAATCTAATGGACTTGGATTTTGCTAAACGTTGTGGATTTCCTATGACACCTCTGCGGACGCCTATTCCTTTGAGGGGTATTGATGCTACTCCTTTGGCGAAGAATAAACCTCAGTTTTGGACCCAGGTGATAATGCGGGTCGCCCCAGACCACCAAGAAAATTGCAGATTTTTGGTGTTGCATAATTTACATGATACCATTGTTCTGGGTTTTCTCTGGTTGCAAATCCATAATCCGGTTTTGGATTGGAAATCTGTGTCTGTGGTGAGTTGAGCGTGTCGGTGTGCTCTTGGTGACACTCCTGTTTTCTCCACCTCTCCCCAGTCGCATGATGTTCCTGACTATTTGGCTGATTTTTATGATGTATTTAGTGAGAGAAAGTCTGCGTCTTTTGCCTCCTCATAGGAGTTATGACTGCGCAATTGAGTTGAGACCTGGGTGTAAATTTCCCAAGGGTCGACTTTTCAATTTATCTGTACCCGAACACGAGGCTATGCGATCTTATATTAAGGAGTCGTTGGAGAAGGGTCATATTAGACCATCCTCTTCGCCCTTAGGAGCTGGGTTTTTTTTCGTGGCCAAGAAGGATGGTTCATTAAGGCCTTGTATTGACTATCGTTCACGCAACAAAATTACGGTTAAATTTCAGTATCCGTTACCCCTGATTTCTGATTTATTCTCCAGAGTTAAAGGTGCTTGCTGGTTTACTAGGCTTGACCTCAGGGGGGCGTATAATCTTATTTGCATCAAGCATGGGGATGAATGGAAGACGGCGTTTAATACTCCGGAGGGACATTTTGAGTACCTGGTGATGCCTTTTGGGCTCACTAATGCCCTTTCTGTCTTCCAATCCTTCATGAATGATATTTTCCGAGACTTTGTGGATAAGTTTTTGATCATCTATCTGGATGATATTTTGATCTTTTCCATGGATTGGGATTCTCATGTGGAACATGTTCGGATTGTGTTCCGGATTTTGAGGGAGAATTCCTTGTATGTTAAGGGATCGAAGTGCCTTTTTGGTGTACAGAGGATTTCATTTTTGAGATTTATTTTGTCTCCGTCAACTATTGAAATGGACCCGGCCAAGGTACAGGCCATTTATGATTGGGTTCAACCCACTTCTTTGAAGGCTCTCCAGAAGTTTTTGGATTTTGCTAATTTTTATTGTAAATTTATAGCTAATTTTTCTGGTATTGCTAAACCACTGACTGATTTAACTAAGAAGGGTGCTGATGTGCTGAATTGGTCTTCAGAGGCTGTTTCGGCCTTTCAGGAGCTGAAGCGGAGGTTCACTTCTGCTCCGGTTTTGCGGCAACCTGATGTCTCGCTTCCTTTTCAGGTGGAGGTAGATGCTTCAGAGATTGGTGCAGGAGCTGTTTTGTCCCAAAAAGATCCAGTGACGTATAAAATGAATCCCTGTGCCTTCTTTTCCCGAAAGTTCTCCCCATCTGAACGCAGCTATGATGTGGGGAATCGGGAATTGTTAGCCATGAAATGGGCATTTGAGGAGTGGAGACATTGGTTAGAGTGAGCTAGACATCAAGTTGTGGTCCTCACTGACCACAAGAATTTGATTTACCTTGAGTCGGCCAAACGCTTGAATCCTAGACAGGCTAGGTGGGCCTTGTTTTTTACGCGTTTTGATTTTGTGGTCTCCTTTCTTCCAGACACTAAGAATGTTAAGGCAGACTCCCTTTCTAGGAGTTTCTTTGCTGATTCTCCTATTGTGACCAAGCCTACTACCATCCTAGGTGAGGGGGTAGTTCTTTCTGCCATCTCGCCTAATTTGAGACGTGCTGTGGAAGAATTCCAGGAGGACAAACCTGAGCATTGTCCTATGGGAAAATTGTATGTTCCTGACCAGTGGAGGAAGAGAGTGATGTCTAAAGTTCATTGCTCCGCATTGGCTGGTCATCCAGGTATTTTTGGTACCAGAGTTTTGGTGAGTCGGTCTTTTTGGTGGCCCGCCTTATCTTGTGATGTCAGGAATTTTGTGCAGTCCTGTGGGACTTGTTCCCGGTCTAAACCCTGTTCTCGCTCTAGTGGGTTGTTGATGCTCTTGCCGGTGCCTAAGAGGCCATGGACCCATATTTCAGTGGATTTTATTTCTGATCTTCTCTCAGAGAATGACTGTTATTTGGGTGATTTGTGATAAATTCTCTAAGATGGCCCATCTTGTACCACTCCCAAAGTTGCCATCTTCCTCAGAGTTGGTACCCTTGTTTTTACAACAGGTAGTTCGCTTGCACGGGATTCCTGAGAACATTGTATCGGACAGAGGAGTTCAGTTTGTTTCCAGATTCTGGAAAGCCTTTTGTTCCAAGCTGGGAATTCAGTTGTCCATCTCCTCTGCGTTTCACCCTCAGATCAATGGGCAGACGGAGAGAACAAACCAGACTTTGGAGTCCTATTTGAGATGTTTTATATCTGCTGATCAGGATGATTGGATTTCATTTTTGCCCTTGGCCGAATTCGCTTTAAATAATAGAGCTAGTTCTGCCACCTTGATGTCGTCCTTTTTCTGTAACTTTGGGTTTCATCCTCGATTTTCTTCAGGGCAAGTGGAATCTTCAGCCTGCCCAGGTGTTGACACTGTGGTAGAGAGAATGCAGCAGATTTGGGACCAAATAGTGGATAAGTTGTCTCTCTCCCAGAAAAAGGTCCAGCAGTTTTCTAACCGGCATAGGACCATTGGTCCCCGGTTTAAAGTGGGTGATATGGTTTGGTTGTCATCAAAGAATATCTCTATGAAGGTGGCTTCTCCAAAGTTCAAGCCAAGATTTATTGGACCTTACAAGATTTTGGAGATTCTTAATCCGGTTTCTTTTCGATTGGCTCTTCCTGTTACGTTTAAGATCCATAACGTGTTTCATAAGTCGCTGTTGAAGAGATATGTTCAGCCAGTAGTTCCTATGGCTGCACCTCCTGACCCTGTATTGGTTGAAGGTAATGTGGAATATGAGGTAGAGAAAATACTGGATTCTCTTCTGGCTAGACGGAGACTCCAGTATTTGGTCAAGTGGAAGGGTTATGGCCAGGAGGACAATTCTTGGCTCTCTGCCTCTGATATTCATGCCGATAGATTGGTTCGTGCTTTTCATCGGGCCCATCCTGATCGGCCCGGTGGCGTGGATGAGGGTTCGGTGACCCCTCCTCAAGGGGGGGTACTGTTGTGAGCTCATTTTCGGTTTTGCCTCTTGCTTCTGGTGAGGGTTATGGAGCTGGCTGTGCTGACAGAGGAGTAGTGAGTTCTCTATCTGGACTCCCTCTGTTGGTGAAGGGAGGTAAATGAAGCTGATCTAAATGGCAGAGACCGGCCACCTGAGGAAGAGGACTGCGATTGGACATCAGGAGTTTCTGATTGGATTTAAGGCAGCCGACTCCCTAGTTTCTTGCTGGTGACTTTTCCTAACTGTGGTTCCTTGTTTCCAGTTTGGTTCCTGCCTTCCTAAAGCTAAGTTTTCTCTGCTATTGTTCATATGAGTTTTTGTCTGGTTTACTTAGTTTTTGTGTTCAGCCAGCCCTGGCTGGGACTGGGCTGAATCCCCATTTTGTCTCTGATCAGTTGATCTCTTTTGCTCTGTCTTCAGAATACACCTGCGTGCTGATATAGTGTATTGAAGTCTAGCGACTTCAGGGCCTTTTTCTATCAGAAGTGTTGGACATTCTTTTTGGCAGGGTTTTTTGCGTGATTGCAGACAGCAGCTTTTCTTTCCTGTCCTTTCTAGTTAGCGAGGGCCCTATCGTTTGCTCAGCCTATCTTTCTACCTGTGTCTGTGTTTTCATCTTGTTTCAATGACAATACATGTTGGGGGCTGTCTATTGCTTTGGGGTCTGCTCTGGGGCAGTTTAGATTTTCCCTTTCTTTCTTTAGGCTTATTTAGTTCTCCAGCCGTGACGAGGCGCCTAGGACCACCGTAGGCACGCTCCACGGCTACTGCTAGTTGTTGTGAATAGGATCAGGGGTCTGCAATCTGCTAGTTACCAACCTCTCCGGTTTTCTGGGCTTAGCTTGCTTTTTGTTTTTTCCTCCTCAATGACTCACTCATAACAGGAGATGCCTTATAAATTCTGGCCAGCAGAGGGGGTTGGTGAGTCAGCTACAAATCAGCTGAGGGGGTTGTCATGGAAACGAAGCAGCTGTGAGGAGAAATAATGACAGTTAAACGTGAGGACGTGAGGTAAAGTGATCTTTCTGGAAGATCCTGTCAGATGAAGACAGGGAGCTAATCTGAGAGGAGCTCGATAGGCAGAGCTGATCTGTGAAAAGGGAAAGGACAAGAGCAGAGACTGAGAGACTCTAGGGAAGCTAAAATACTGCATATAGCAGACCCCTGAGTGAAGCGCTCATAAAGAGAAAAGGGACATCAGAGTCCAAGGCTGACAGGAGTTGTACGCCCTGATAACCGAATCTGAAAGTACAGGGCATTGTAAATTCCTGAGCGACATTGATCACCTGAGGGCACTGCAGTGGATAAGGAGCCCAGGGCTGACGATGAAGAGAACGGTACCCGTGGAATAGGCTCACGCTGACAGCCGTACAAATAGAGGGTCGCAGCATAGTTATATACAGCGGAGACCCACACACAAAGCGCAGAAAGGAAGGTCCTAAATCCCCACCTGGCAAGGTGGATCCCCTGAATGCCTCCAGGCGAGCTGGACTCATTCCATCACCTGTATGTGGTACTCCGGACTGCAACCTATTACCAGTAAAAGGTAAAGAAACTGCACCTCTCTGTGTCTTTCTCTCATTTATCTGCACCCCAAAGTTTACAGCCATTTTTACTATTTAACATCTTTGCCCTGGGACTACAGCCCTACCTGTGGAGGGCTACAACATCATAGCTGCGCCCAACATCCATCTCAGAGAAGCAACACCGCAGCGCTGGTCACCTCTGACCAGATTACCACAGGTGGCGTCACGTATTTCACCATCTATAAACATTATCTTTATTTTTACCACAAAAATACCACACAACTTTCCCCTATTTTATTATTGAACACCTCCGGGCCACAGATCGGGTCTCAGCCGCCGTGACCCCGTCCCCCATGGAAGTCGAGGGGCCCGGTACCGAGTACCCCCAGGCCCCACGGGGCGCTCCAGCCTCTGTCGGGATTCTTGTGGAAATACAATTTTCAGGGATTCCAACATAGTGCTTAAAAGGAACCTGTGGCAGGATTGTGCACAGTAACCTACAGACAGTATCAGGTTGGCACTGTTATACTGATTAAAATAATACCTGGGGTGAAGAAATCCGTCTTGAGGTTGTTGTTTTATCTTTTTTTGTAGTTTTCAGTTAATGAGATTCTGGAGCTCCGGGGCAGGGCTGTGGGGTGAGGGGCTGTGGAGGGGCTTTATATGGTGCTCAACTTTTATATTTATCCTTATGGCTTCTGACAGATCACTGATCCTTCAGTAAATTGCCCCCTATTTTACATCCTGCATGTACTATGGTGGGTTTAGAAAAAAAAAAAATTACCTGCGCCTGCACAGTATCATGTACAGCATTATGCCTAGAATATTGTCCGGTAAAAAAAAAATACATTCATGAAAATGGCACTGACATTTTACTGCAGTCAAAATTTTTTTGTCTCTAGTAAAAGTGCTGGCGCAGTAGCATCACTGGCTCCATTTTGATGAAGGTATTTTTTTTACCAGGCATAATGCTATATGTGATACTGTGCAGGTGCCGTCGCCTGTGCTATTTTGCTTTTTTTCTAAACCCACCATAGTATATGCAGTATGTAAAATAGGGTGCATGTTAGTGAGGGATCAGTGACCTGTCATAAGCCCATATTGATGAATACCTAAGCAGAGCACCACATGAAGACCCCCCACAGGCCGCCCCGAAGCACGAGAAAATCATTAACTGAAAACTGAAAATAAAGATTACACAACAACCACAAGAAGGATTTCATCAACCAAGGTATCATTGTAATCAGTATAACGGTGCCGACCTGACACTGTCAGTAGGTTACTGTGCACAATCCTGCTGACAGGTTTATTTTAAAGGACAGGACTGTATTAATATTCACTTTTAGAAAATATTTAGATGCATCAAAAATTTTTCACTGCAGATTTTACCTTTTCTACAGTATCACTCTTTACACTATTAAAAAATAAGAAAAACACTTTGATATTTAGGATATGATATCTGTGTAGGATACCGTAACATCCATATTGACTCTTTTAGTTTCATGTGAAAGAGTTTTCTGCAAGTGCTTAATCGGAGTCTCAGAGGGTACGACAATGGACTGTTCCATGCAGGAAGTATAACACTGCAGTACATGCCGACATCCAATCAAAGGCTGGCAGCTGACATCTGCATGCCGTCTGACACGCCCACCAGGGCCGTGCGGTACTTGGAAACGGGTCAGACAGTTCTTTGGGGAAGTCACGGGGCCGTGATCCAACTCCGTGACCCTGGCTGTGCTGTAAAATGAGGGAATATGTATTTGGGATTTAACGTGACGCCACCTGTGGTGTTCGGCAATGGATGGCCGACGCAGCTAAAGGAGACTGCTGGTGACGCAGCTGGGATGGTTCTGCTCCCCACAGGTGGAGCTGGGCCTCAGGGCTAACGGTTCTGTTTGTGTCAGGCTTCGTGTACCTTGTGGTGCAGGACTCAGGGCGCAAGAGATCACTGGAGGACACAAGGGCTGTAGTTTCCTTTTCCTTTACTTGATGGTTGATAGTACAGACCGGGACACTGGTAACAGATCGTAATGGAATGCCCGGCAGCCTGGAAGCAATTTTGGATACACCTGGCCAGGTAGGTACGGAGGCCTTCCTTCTGCACAGTCCTCCCTTTTTTTCCTTGCTGCATAACAGCTTGTCCTCCTGCTTCTAACTGTCTCTCTCTGTTTAAAAAACAAACCATTGCCCGCATGGCAGGCAGCTTAAGCCTATCACAGGTGCCCTCCTTTGTGTCGGCTCCAGGCTTTGGTATGCGGCTGTGCCGCCGGGTATTATAGCGGGCCAGTAGACCTGCAGTCCCCAGCCCTCTGGATTTAGCTGCCGGGACATCAGTACGAGCTCAACCACGGACTCCGATATCCGGTTCCTAGTGCTCAGTTCTGGGGCGAGTTTATTCACAGCTCCACTCCCCAGGTTCTGCTCGACTTCTCTCCTGCTGACACCTGGCAAGGGGACACCTCCTTGCTTCCAGGCATGACATTACTCCCTGTGAGGGAGGCAATGCCACTGTGGCAACCGGACTTCTGGGGTGCCACACGTCAAGGGTGGTGAGTCACGTCACTACCATGCGCCGTCCTTGACAAGCAAGCCGATAGCAGCTGCAGGCTATAGAAGAGCAGGTCAAACATCATGGGAGTGGAGGAAGGTAAGGGAAGGTAAGAAGAATCCCTTATTTTTTAATGTGTTGGAAAATAGTCAGAATGAACTAGGAAAGGGTTCAAGATGGGGGACAGTTTACAAGTAAAGGCCCCAGGATTGAGGACATTATACCAGAAAGGGGTCCAGAATGGGGGATATTATAGCAGGAAGGGGCCCAGGATGGTGGCCATTATACCAGGATGGTGGGGCATTACACCAGGGTGGGGCCAAGGATGAAGGTCATTATAGCACAATGGAGGGCGTTACACCAGGTGGGGCCCAGGATGGTTGTCATTATACCAGGAAGGGGCTCAGGATGAAGGACATTTTTATAGGATGGGGGACATTATACCAGGAAGCGGTTCAAGATCGAGAACATTATGACAGGAAGAGGCCAAGGAAAGTGGACATTATAATAAAAAAGGAACAATGGATGAGGGATATTATATTTGAAAGGGGCCAAAGATGGCTGATATTATGACAGAGTATGAATCAGGATGGGGGATATTATTACAGAAAGCTGCAAGACCGGGGATATTATTACATTTCAATGCAACATTCCAAGAGGTAAAGGTAAATCTTTGTTGTTCTGAACAAAGCCCCAAACCCCCGTGGTGACGCAAGGATTGAGATATGCTTTGTATTATGGTCCAGTCTGGAGTTTATTTTCTGCTGTCTTCACTCTGGACTGGTCATGAGGGGGTTAATCTCCTTAGCCTCATTCTGGAGCTAGCTGGGCTATTCAGTCTCTCACAGCCTGCTGACCAGTGTTAGTGATAGCTCAAGCTTCCAGTTTAGAGCCTCTGACCCTTGTACCTTGGTGATCCTCCTGCCTCTGACTAGTATCCACGTGTATGACCCGGACTGATCTCTGACCCCGTCTTTTGGTATTCGTCTCTGCTCCTACGTTAACTCTCTGGCATTTGACTTTGCGGCTTGTACCCCGACCACTTATTTCGCCTCACGTTTCTGGACCCTGTGCTCATGTTTTGGCTTTCTGACCCTCGGCTTGGTATTTTGACTACTTGTATTGCTGCTCCTTCTGGTACGTATGCTCCTGCTAGTTTCTGACTCGGTTCGTCTGACCATTCTCTCTCGTTACCTGTCACACCTGTGCTATTGCTCAGTGTTTGCTACTCTTAGTGTGTAACCTCTCTTCCCTCACCAGCTCCCCCTGCTGGAGGTTTCACTACATTTTGTACTGTAGTGAAGTAGTGTCAGCAGATTCTGGGATGCTGTGTTCTTGTTCTCATCAGTGCTGGCAATACATAAACTAGTAAACCAGAGGATTGTACGGAGGGAGCTTTCACCGCACAACGTAAGGCAACTTATATCATTGTTTTATGCATCTCTGGAAATTAAACCTTCTCTGGCTCCCTAATCTACTTAATCGCTGACTAAAATACAAAGGGTGCAGTGTTTAGAAATGTTCCTGTTGGGTTAGACCCCCACCCCTCCCCATGTGCTGACACAGAGGACATTCTTGTTCTAGTACTTTTGGGAAAATTTGGTCATTTTAAATGTCCAGATGTGAATATGTCTGAGTTCAGTCTAGAACGAGCGCTGGTGAGAAGGGGGAGGGCGAAAATCTTGGCTTATTTGTGGGTTGTTTTTTTTTTGCTTTAAGCACCTCCGCCCACACAAGGAAGTGGCTGCATTACTCAGAGAGGAAAAGAGAAGTTTTGCGAAACTTTAACCGACTTTATACTTTCTTCTCCATCTGAATCTCCAGTCACCGGACAGCACAAGTGTCATAGGTAGGTGCAAGTATTCTCCAACTATCCATAGATGCCAAATTATTAGATTCTGTAACTATGTGATCTAGTTATAGAGAATATTAAGCAGTTTTTTTTTTACAAGCCCATAGTTTGGTAGTGCAGGCATCAGCCTTCCTGAGTCTCATAGGACTTCTGCTCCCTCTTGATCAGCACTATAGACACCACCCGCTAGAACAATGATCATATGGAAGGATCGCTGACCGATGTGTCCAAATCATCTGATTGCCAGCAACTTGGAGTCTTGTGCAAGCCTTCCATCCAATCCCTGCATATTTATTTATTTTTTTTAAATCTACTGTATTATAATAATTGAAACAATGAAGAAAAAGAAGAGTGCCGGACAAAGGGATCACCTAATAAATGAATATTTATTGAACTATGAGCAAAGAGAAACAATTAAAAACACTAAAAAGCCTAAATGGCCATGCCTATGTCATTGGACAGGTCCATTTTTGAGCTATATTCCACCCTATCCAATCACATATAACGCAGGTTATCAAAGATAAAAAACAGCATTAATTGTATCTGTATAACAATGATAGGAATGCATAGGTGGATAGAGGCAGCAATAGCAGAAATAACTTATCAAACGTAGAAATAAATGACATACTATATACTAGCAACCCGTTCCATGGACATACGGATAAGCAATCAATAACAGAAAGGCAGGAAAATATGCCACAGTAACGGTCAGTGAAAATGGATAAGTTTAATAATCCAAATGTCACCAAAAAGCCCCAAATAAAGCTATGACCTACCTCCGAAGACATGAATGCACAGCAATATGTACAATAACGGTTGGCAGTATATCTGCGCTGCAGCATAATAGCTACAAACGACTGGAGTGAGTGCATGATGGCAACAATGTGGGGACAGATGTGTAATAAAGACCAATAATGTATACTGCCAACACAAAATGGAAAAGTACAGACAAGAGAAAAGGCACTCTGATAAAACCTGTGCAGTTGTGGTAAGAATTGGGGAATAAAGACCACGCGTATCGCCTCCCAAAGTTTGGCTTCCTCAGGGGTTTGGGTGTGTTGATTAATTAACTTACTAATATCATTCATTCATTCGTTAAAGCTGCATTTATGACCTATTTTCACTACTGGTCCCAAGTTCCGACATATGACAGAGCTTTCTACCCATTCACTAGCCACTTGTGTCAGCACATGGCCATTGATGCTCTGGAGGACACAGACAGAAGATGGCCCCTGTACAAGAACAATACAGTATATGGGCCCTCTGCTCACCAATAGCTCATCATAATGCACAATTTCACGTTTTGGATGTGGAAATGGGCCCTCTTACCTCCTAGAACCCTGTGCGGTTGCACCAATGATATGTCTGCTCCAGCACTGATGTATATAAAGGGGGCTGGCTGACTAGTTCATTTCAATAACTAAGGCAGCCCCCATCTTTGACTCTGAATCAGCTAAATAGAAGAGGCTGACTTTTTTTCTACATACACATCATGGGTCACGTCAACACAGAGAGAGTAGAAGAAGCTTTCATCTGTAACTGAATTAAAGCCAAATTTAAGCTTTATTTTAAATAATGTACATTAGTGAGTCCAATTTATTAAAGGTGTTGTCTGGTCTAAAACTAAAAGTCTTCAGTCGCTCAATGAACTGCAGACTTGTGAATCCTCACATCACGCACTGCACACTGTGAGGATTCTCCGGTGTCCGTGCCAGAGACAGTGGTCATGTGACTGCAAGTATGCAATATGCATACTATCGGCCACAATCCGACTAGACAGTTTCCAGCCTTGTTGAATACACTTGCATTAAGCGAGGTCATGCCCATCTAGTCTGATTGTGGACGGGATTATGCATATCACATACTTGCGGTCACATGACTGCTGGTTCCGGCACCGACATTGGAGAATCCTCACGTTGTGCAGTGTGCGTGATGTGAGGATTCATAAGTCTTCAGTAAAATAGCGTGACTACAGGCTTTTAGTTTTAGGCCGGACAACTCCTTTAAGTTTGAACAAAGTCCAAACCACTTTTTATTTTTGGCAAGGCAACCCCTTTTTGTTTTTTTTAAGTTTGCATTTCTTTAAAATGCATAATGTAAATATATAGTTATAATTTGAATACAACAAAATACAGGGAAATTGGTAAAAGCTATTCTGTAATACGGTGCTATCATACTCAGCTAGCTCAGATCATGGACATTGTTGCTCACGATCCCTTGTGCTGAACAACAATTGTGCAGTTATAACTGTCTGCCGGCTTCTGGGTTAAAAAGAGAAAGGAATTTGGTTGCCAGTATTATCAGCCACATATATGCCAAGTTGTTTTCTTAAATGTGGTTAAGAATGATGAGGTGTGGTGTGGTTGCTTCCAAAAGTGTATTATTACTTGACTTTTTTTGCATTTAATGCACAGAATATATTCATCCATATATATACTCATATGTGCAAAAAATATGTATAGTTATACTGTATATTCCTCAACACTGAAATTGCAGCAACATGAAGGAAACGTTGGGTAATTATGACAATGACAAGATTGATAGATATTTTAATGATACGCAAAATAAAATGGAAACAAAGACACTATCACCGATCAATGAGGTTTTTAATGGTGAGGAATATTCTGCCACTATGAATGCACTTGGACAGCAAGTCATCAAGATCCACTGCTGGCAGCTCCCTTTGCAATTGCTGACCAATGATGTCCCAGATGTGCTCAATGGGAGACGAGTCTAGAAACGTTGTGGGACATGGTAGCTAGCACATTTAGTCAACGCTCATTACTCATGGCAACATGATCAACATCCAGCCTGGCGTTGTCATGATGAAAAAAGGCTCTCTTTGGGACACTTTGGAGAAATGGCTGTACCACTGGTACCACAATCAAATTGAGGTGTAATTGTACCTGGAATGATGACTAGAGGGGTCTGGCTGCAGTACATTATGCCATCCCACATCATCATTCTGGAGTAGCACAGGTGTGACATTTCCTTATGATGGCCTCTTCATAATGTTTCACCCATGGTTTCATCAGATTTGAAGAATGGTGCCTAATGATCCATTCTGTTCTCCAAGTGAAATTTGATGTCACATACCATGCCTAAGGTGTCAAACACTGTCTATGGAAACAATCAGAAGACATTTGCATGACATTGGGCTACGAGCCAGACGTCCAACTACAGGGGTCAAAGTGACTTCATGCCACCACCCTCAAAGGTTTTCATGGCGCAGAAGAAGACCATAATTGAGGCTGGAGTGGAGATCTGTCCTCTTCAGAGATGAGCAGGCTTTTACCTTGGATGCTATGAGACCCTCACCAGTGTCAACATGACTACGCCAGGCTGTATACTGCTCATTCTGCTGCGGTCATGCATGGCTTAAACGTGCCAGCAGTGGATCTTGATGATTTGTGTGACCAAGTGCATTCAGTGTGGCAGAAGATTCCTCAGGCAACTATTAATAATCTCATTGATAGCAGCCAAGGTGAGTAAGTGCAGGAAATCTGCATGTGGCGCTCATACTTGACACTGAATAAATTGACATGTTTAGAAAATTCTGTTTACATTTTTTTCATCATTTGCATATCATTAACATGTCTGTCTATTCTGTGATAATAATTTCATAGCTTTTCTTTCTTGATGTTATAATTTCAATGTTGAGTCTGGAGACACTGCATTTATGGCCACTGTCGGGTGCATACAGAGTGCTTAGGAGGTGTACACCAAGTGCTGGCCACCGACAGGATGGATGTGCAGTCTGCTATTGGGTCACCCTCATCCCAGGGCTGTGGGGTACTCGGTACCGGGCTGGTGTCAGTGGGATGTGTCACGGCAGCTGTGACCCGGTCCGTGGCCCTTGGCGCCCAAATCAATGGTGGTTTGTGATATAGTTTATGTGATAGTTCGTGACGCCACCTGTGGTGTTTGGCATGCAAGATGTTAAGCCATCGCTGCATGCAGATCCTCTGGGGCTGATGTTGTGATGCAGCATAGATGGTGTAGCTCCCCACAGGTGAAGCTGTAACCCCAGGGCAGTATATAGGCGCAGGAGGTGTGAGGAATGTTGGTACCCAGATGTAGCGGTGCTGACGGTGTTGGCGCACAAATGACTGGAAGACACCAGGGCTTGCAGTTCCAAAGCTTTACTCACAGTTCGTGGTACACACTGGTGCCTGCCTCCGTGCCGTGTCCTCCGGGGTAGAGACTCAATCAACCTCCCAGGCAAGTCTGGTTTCTCCTCTCCAGCACTCTGCCAACATGTACCTTTCCTGAACGACTCCACTATTGCGCCTTTTGGTGTGAAGAGCTCCAGTACCGTGGTACTCTGAAGTTCCTCCTGTCAGATGTTCCTAACAACTCTACTTGTATGACAGACAGCTGTAGCCTCTCTCGGGGACTCCCTTCTCCGGAGTCCTGGCTCTCTATTCAGTTGCTGTTGTGCCCCAAGTCTTAGATGGGAGTAGTGCATTTACAGCCAACTACTCCACCGGTGTCTGCTGCAGAATCATAAGTGTCCATACAACCTCAGGGACCGGGCCCCGGCCTTGCGCTGAGAACCTATAGGCAGGGTTCCTCTTCCAACCCACAACTCCTCTCTGTTCTCCAACTCCTTCTTTCCGTACTGTTCCTTCTCTCTCTTATGGAAGCTTAGGTTGCAGTTCTACGTCTTTCTGCTTCTGTTCCTTTCCCGTGCCAGCTGGCTCAGGTCACTGAGGCAGCTGCAGCACTCCTTCCTCCATTCCTTCTTCCAGGGATCCCCACTCCTCCCAAGTGGCTTCCTTCCTCTCTGACCCTCTGGCAGACTGAACCTCCAGACTGATCTGACCCCCAATTCTAAACGTTCCCACTCTTTTATATAAACTCCACCCACCTCCCAGCACATCTCGTGTTACGAAGCAAGGAACCACGAAAGGTGCTCTGCTACCCTCTAAGCATGAAGCCACAATGTGGTCAGTGCTGAACTATCCTGTGTGTGGGATGCAGGTGTTAGAGTGTGGAAAGGAGTTCCCAACTTACCTAGGTGGTGGGGCACTACACCTTAGGAGAAGATGCAGTACCTCTGTAGGGACTGAGCCTCAGGGGCGCCACACTATGCTTTCCTATGACTGTATGTGGACGTTTACCTGCCAGATGGAGCACACTTTTGGCCACTTTCTTGTCAATGACGGCTGATGGGAATATGAAAGTATAATTTGGGGAAAGCTCCCAGTGTACAGTGTACCTTAGGCCACTTGCACAGACTTATTGAGCTTTTAGCCTCACTTCTCACAGCTTTGTGAAGGAAGTGAACAGTTTTTTCTGATTATCAGCGTTTTAGCCTCATGAGGTAATCATGTTGTTGGTTAACTCTTAAAGGGAATCTGTCATTTGATTCAGGCTGCCCAAATCACAGCATGAATCTGAGCCTGGCTGTGTGATTGTAACCAGGTATATTATTCAGTGAATGCTGTGGCATCTCCGAGAAGATATAGTTAGAAGATCTGGCCAGAGACAATAGCTGTAGATGAGACTAGTGCTGCTCTGCCCTGCGCTTTACCCACTGCAGCTTGCGGTGATTGACAGATATAACTATATTTTCTCTGAAACGCAATAATGCAGCCAGGATATGATTCATGCTGCCCGTGTTTTGGACAACATTAATTATGCGACAGGTTCCCTTTAATGCGTAAAATAATATGGTTTGGTTAAAAAAACATAAAATTGCGTTTACTAAAATGAACACATAAATACTTCTAATTCATGCTGCCCCAAAGAGAAAATGAACCCCTTTCTGACATGTGGTATAATAGTAACGCCCATGTCGGACTCCCCCTGTTTGGTGCAGGCTCCGGCGATGAACCCACACCTTTCCATGCACTTGACAGCTGATTAATACAGCTGACATGTGCCCACAACAGCCGCGTGTGTAATCACGATCCACCCGTGGCTGTTAAATGCCGTTGTAAATCTCTGACAGCAGGAAGCGCGTAGCTAATCCCGCCCATTGCTGACCCCATCATATGACCGCGGGTCACCGATTGGTCAGCATGACAACCAGAGGTCTGCAACAGACCTTTATGTTTGTCATTGAGAGATTGCTATGAGCGCCGCCCTATGGTCGGCGCTCATACCAAGTGAGCATTTCTGTTACACACAGGCGACCTGATCATCTCCTGTGTGTAGCAGAGGCGATGAAAGAATTGTAGCTTCTTGTGTCCCAAGGAGACTATTGAAGCATGAAAAAAGTAAAAAAAATCAAATCACCCCCCTCTCGCCCCACTCAAAATAAAACAATAAAAAAAAATCAAACATACACATATTTGGTATTGCCGCATTCAGAATCACCTGCTCTATCAATGTAAAAAAAAGAATTAAACGGAGTAGCGAGAAAAAAATTAAAAATGACAGAATTACATTTTTTTTGGTCACCGCTACATTGCAATAACGGGTGATCAAAAGATCATATCTGCACCAACATGGATGGTATCAATAAAAATGACAGCTCAGCTCACAAAAAATAAGCCCTCACCCAGCACCAGATAACGAAAAATGGAGATAATACAGGTCTCGGAAATTGGCATCATTTTTTTTTTTTTTAAACAAAGTTTGTTTTTGACCACTTAAGTAAAAATAACCTAGACATGTTTGTTGTCTGTGAACTTGTAATGACCTGGAGAATCATAATGGCAGGTCAGTTTTAGCATTTAGTAAACATGTTAATAAAAAAAAACCAAAAAAAACAACCGTGGAATTGCATTTTTTTGCAATTTCACCGCACTTTGAATTTTTTTTTTCCCCGGTTTCCAGTACAAGATATGTTAAAACCAATTATGTTGTTTCAAAGTACAACTTGTCCCACAAAAAGCAAGCCCTCACATGGCCATATTGACAGAAAAATAAAATTATAGCTCTAGGAAGAAGGGGAGCAAAAAATGGAAATTCAAAAACTGAAATACACCTGGTCGTTAAGGAGTTAAAGAGAATCTGTCAAAAGATTTTTCCCTACCATGCCATGCGACTGCAGACTGTGAATCTAATCCTCCCAGCGCACACACTGCAAGCTGTAAGGATTCTCCGGTGTCCGTGCCGGAAGGATGTTCCCAGCCAGAATCCGACCAAGCCAGACCTGGGTAAACTGCAACGATGGGCCACATCTGGCCCTTTGGCTGTTCCAGTCTGGTCCGTAGACCAAGACAGCCAACAGAACAACTCCTAAATATACAATTAAATACTGCGGAAACGGCGTCAAAAGAGTCTGTCTAGGTGCAATATAAAAGTCTTTTTTATTAGGGTATCATATAACAATATTACTTCAAAAAGTCAATAAAACTACAATTACATAAGGAAACAAGATAAGTTATGAAGGGCTCGGGTAAAGAAGTCTGGAGTTAATTCCTTATAATACATAGATCAAGAAAATCGCATTCCTGAACAAAAAGCAAAGTTTACATTGGAAGATGAAAATATATAAAGGTGCCTTTAAGAGGTCAGGGAATCACTATACCAGGACAAGTGTCAAACTCAGTATAGGTATAAGTATGTAATGAATGACTAAGATGAACCTCAAAATGGCAACTAAACAGTCTAAGACATGAAAGATTGATTCTTACCCATGAAGATCTCAGTAAGGCACCAGAAAAATAGCAAAAAGCTCGTTGGGGCTGTCTGGTGCCTTACTGAGATATACATGGGTAAGAATCAATCCACCCCAAAGCTGCTGCCACATGAGAAGAATGGCACCAGAGAGATTACGCAGAATCACACTATTGCCACTGGAGCACCCCACAGGGCCTTAGGTTACTCGGTACCGGGCCGGTCAGGTTCTTTAAAGGGGATGCCACGGAGGCAGTGACCCGGTCCGTAGCCCTGGGCATCCAGTAAGAAATAGTGCATAATTATGTGGTGTTTGGTTGTGACGCCACCCGTGGTGTTCGGCAATGGGCGGCCGACGCTGCAGTTTTGGTCCACTGGTGCTGATGGCAACGCAGCAAAGATGGTTCAGCTCCCCACAGGTAGAGCAGGGCCCCAGGGCAAATATATTTGATTGTTCACATGGTGGTGAACGTTGGGGTGCAGAAGAAAAGTGAAGGACACAGAGAGGTGCAGTTTTCTTTACCTTTTACTTGAATGTAAATGCAATCTGGGGTACCACATACAGATGATGGATTGAGTCCGGCTCACCTGGAGGCATTCAGGGGTTCCACCCTGCCAGGTGGGGTTGGGGACCTTCCTTATGGGCTCTGTTTTTGGGTCCCTGCTGCTTGTAGCTAAGCTGCGGCCCTCTCCTGCGTGATGATTGCTAACTTGTATGGGTGACAGCGTGAGCCTATATCATGGGCACTGTCCTTTTCACTGTCAGCCCTGGGCTCTTGGTCTGCTGCCGTGCCTTCAGGTGTTCATTGTAGCCAAGGAACTTGCAGTCCCCTGCACTCCAGATTCGGCTGTCAGGGCGTACAGCTCCTGCCTAGCCAAGGATTCTGGCGTCCCTTTTATCAGTGCTTCCCACTGGGGTCAGCTATACACAATTTTAGTTCCCCAGAGCCCTTGTCTCTGCTCCTGTCCCTTCCCTCTCAACAGACCAACTCCCACTGTCTTGTCATAAGCTCCAACTGCTCTCATTTCCATGACAACTCCCTTGTTTACTCTCTCAGCTGTCTTCTTACCAACTCACTAACCCCACCTGCTGGCCAGAATTTATAAGGAAGCTCCCCTTTTTGGCCTACAGCAGGAATTGATATGTACATTGTGTTACCTGGCATGGGGACCCCCCCATCCTCCAGGCATGACATCACCCCTCAGAGGGAGGCATTGTCACAATGGCAACTGGACTCTGGGGTGCCACACCACCACAGGGGAAGAAAATGCACCTAGCAGCCCTGCCTGATGTCACTTTTCTGCCAGAAAGAACACATGGTATGATCTCCTCACTTGCACCAATGTGATCTTCTGCACCCCTTGGGGACATGTAAGGTCAGCTTGGCACAGTTTTACCCAGACACCCACTCTCCACAAAAGCACAGGGAGGCACGGGGACTGAGGATGGGTGGCCAACGCAGCCGCTGACATGGAACCACGCTCACTCACAACCCTTACAGGGTGAGAGGCCCCTTTCACTAGCACCAGTGAAACAGAGCGCTGCCAGCTTGCTAGGACTGCTACCAGTTAGATATAGGCCCGGTCCATTAACGGGATTATATCGGGCCAGATACCAGCGTCTGTAGCATGGAAAGTTAAGCCGAGAACACAGATGTGTGGATTTGTGGATCGAGATAAAAGAGCAGCGCAAGGCTAAATTATATATTTAAGCGCTTTAAGGGCACACTAGACAAAAAACTAAACATACAATGGTTATACATATACAATAGTCAGGTATGCAAATACAATAGTGGTAGGAAAAAGTATGCAGAATATAAGTGTCAGATACCAGTTAGATGAAAGACCTGGTTTGTGGGGGAGGGGCTGCCACATGGGAGGCTGGTGGTCCCCTCTGTTCTTTGACTTCTCCCCACATGGTATTTTGTCGTGACCTCCACAGAGAAAAGCAATAGGCCATGCTTTCCCCAAGTATTTAACCCCTTGGGGACACTCCCCTCCTGCCCTCTGGGCTATACTTAAATACCCTCCTCTTGCCTCTAGCGGCCAAAACTCCAAAAACTAAGATGGGTCACAACTCCTTCTTGGGAACCTGTCAGCAGGATTATGCACAGTAACCTACAGAGACTGTCAGGTTGGAGCTGTTGTACTGACTAAAATGATACATGGGTTGATTAAATCTGTCTTTTGGTTGCTATTTAATCATTATTTTCAGGCTTGAGTTATATATATATACTGTATTTTAAAACAAAGTTAATAATCCCCTTCTGCAGCCCGGCGCGGCGCCTGCACTGTACCATGATAGCATCCATATTGTGCATTTAATTATTCTTTTTGATGATATCCATAAATTTCTAAAAAAAAATCAGTTTGAAAATGGCGCCGGCCGTGCCTGCACAGTGAAAAATGAGGATGAATGAACTCATGGAGATCAACATCCAACACTGCGGAGACACCATCACATGTTTCTCAACGCAGTGATTCTAGAGCACTGCCCCCATCCTTATGAGAAATATGTAAAAACATGCAAAACACAAGCTGCGGAGACACCATCACATGTTTCTCAACGCAAGCAATGACCAGCCAGGTCTTTCCCCGGGAAGGAACAACCACGGGAAGGGCAGTCTCCAATGAAGGAAACCATCTATGCCAAAACATGGTATCCATCCACAGACAGCTGTTTCTGGGTATTGCCCCTCATCAGTGTGGAGTAGGAAACTGGCCAGTAGGAGCAATGTCTAGTAGAAGACTGTGAAAAATGAGGATGAATGAACTCATGGAGATCAACATCCAACACTGCGGAGACACCATCACGTTTCTCAACGCAGTGATTCTAGAGCAATGCCCCATCCCTTATGGGAAATATGTAAAAACATGCAAAACACAAGCCGCGGAGACACCATCACATGTTTCTCAACGCAAGCAATGCGATCCGATAGCTACTACTGTGCAGGCACCATCTTGCTAGAGAGCAAAAATCCTCCAAACAGGCAGCGCCATCAAAAATGTCTTCACCAATATGGCGCCGGCGGCACCTCCGCAGTAGCATCTATCGGCAATCTGACGCCGAGGCATTTTTTTTCTCTAGCAAGATGGTGCCGCTGGCACTTGAGCAGTGCCGATGCCTGCAGCAGGGGACTTTTTAAAAAAAAATATATAATATTCATTATGTAAACTAGGGGACAGGTCATTGAGGGATCAGTGACCTGTCAGAAGCCATACTGATGAATACCTAATCAGAGCACCGCATGAAGACCCCCCCACACAGGCCGCCCCGAAGTAGGAGAATTTCATTAACTCAAAACTGAAAATAAAGATTAAACAACAACCACAATACAGATTTCATCAACCATAGTATCATTTTAATCAGTATAACGGCACCAAACAGAGAGTGTCTGTAGGTTACTGTGCACAATCTTGCTGATAGGTTCCCTTTAATGGATTGTCCTAGGGAGGTGGTTTTGATGCCATCGGATCAGGCACAGCTTTTTTTTACCTGGCTTCTAATAGCCATTCTATGTCCTCCCCACCGTTGGGTGCTAGAACAGATCGAGACCCTGGAATGTGATTGGCCCATTCCAAAGATTTTGGAAATGTTTCCGATGTGTGGCAAAGACATACGATAAGCTCATATTCTCCTTATGATATCATAGCTGTCTATCATAGCTGTCTGAACAAAGCAGTTATACACCACTTGGGCTCAACAGGAGGTCTTCCTGGAAGAGTTTGATACTAGCTAGCTGGTCGGGGTGTGAATTTTTTCTATGAAGCTGAGAAGCCAGTTGTCCTGTTACAGCTACACATGCTGAAGGAGGACTGCAGTATGTAATGATATAGTTGTCACAGTGTCTTCACAAAAATGGCGCCAGATAGTGCAGTATTCACACATGCTGACTCTGGTGCCATTTTATTGAAGAATTCTACAACAACATCAACATAGCAGTGTGCACGCGCCGGCCATCGTCATTTTGCCTATGCTGGTGGCAGTGCCGGGTATTGAGATGCGAATCTCGTGCGAGTTTTTCACAAATGTGACCCCGGCCTTAGAAAGATTGTGACTGCCATGTCGCATTTGAATAGCCTCTGACATATGAAGACAGCAGAAACCTCCCTCAAGTGACCCCATTTTGGAAACCAGAGCCCTCAAGGAATTCATCTAGCAGTGTGGGGAGTATTTTGAACCCATAGGTGCCTCACTGAATTTTATAACATTCAGTTGTAGATACATGACATTTTAGATGTAAAAATTTAATTTTTGTATTTGCTGCAAATTTGTCAGGTACACAAGGGTTAATAGGTGAACCGATGCCCCTCAATTTATTGCACAATTTCTCCCGAACGCGAGCGCGGTGCTCCCCCATATATTGTCAGAAATTACTTTTAGGCCACATGTCAGGGCTGAGAAGAAAGGAGCACTATTTGGTTTTTGGAGCACAGATTTTGCTAGAATATTTTGCGGGCGACACTTGCGGAGCTCTGAAGGTGCCAAAACAGTAGAAAAACCCTAAAAGTGACCCCATTGTAGAAACTGCACCTCTCAATGAATTCATCTGGGGCTGCAATGACTATTTTGTAACATCCACGCCAGGCTTTTACTCTGGAGAATTTCAAATATGCCAGTCTAGTACCCATACATTGTGCCACCATATAGTGTAGAGCCACTATATATTGTAGCGCCCCAAACATTGTGCCCAACTTGTACTTTTGTCGATATGTACCTGTAAATTGTTAAGTGTCTTCTCTCCGTTACAATAATGCCAAACATGTGGCCATTTACCATGGTTTATGTACAGTGGAGCTCAGAAAGAGGGGGCATTTGGATTTGGGAGCGCAGAATTCACTGAATTTTATTGGATTTATTTGAGGGCGCGGGAGCCATGTTGCTTTTTTTTTTTGCCGTTCACCAAGTTGTAAAAGTGATAAGACTGATATGCAAAAAATGAATTTGATTTTGCATCATCACATTTTGAGATATTTTTTTGCCGAATGAGCCATAATGGGCCTTGATTTTTTTCAGGACGGTTTGTCGTTTTCATTTATAGCATTTTTTTTTTTTTTTTTCACGTATGACTTTTTAAGCGGTTTTCATTCACTTTTTTGTGAGTTAGTATGATGAAAAAGCAATATTTTTGGCATTTTTTTTTTTTACCAAACGGACTAAATAACGTGACAATTTTAAAGAGCGGACCATTCCAGATGCAGCGATACCAATTATGTGTACTGTTTATTTTTGTTTTATCACAAATGCTGCCTTTTGAGTGGTGAAACAGATATTCATGATTTATGTGCGCTTTTTTCATTTTTTTTATTTAGTCCCGCTGTGGAACACATATAATTTTCAGTTTGACCACTGGTCTCATACACTGCAGTACTCATACTGCAGTGCATGAGACTAAAAACACACGTGACATGCACAATTGTGAACACGTCGATCAGACAATGCTCACACCACCCACTAACTGAGATACAACAAGAAAACACAAAAAACATATCGACTAAATACCCTGTATTTGTTATCCAGCACTTGCTGATTACTGCCATTTTTTTGCAGAGTATTTTTTGCAAAACTGTCATTTTGTGTTTTCTTGTTGTATCTCAGTGCATGAGACTGTCAGAGTCTCACTGACACAGCCTGTGAGATCCAGCTTAATGCTGGATCTCACAGGCCACCGTACCCTGGGGTTATCACATGACCTCAGGGTGCCAAGGTAACCATCAGTTCCAATGGTTACTAAGGGGGGCTTGTGACCCCCCCCTTGCAACAAATTAAATATCACTCTCGCAAGTGACAGTGGTATTTAAGACGTTAATTGGCCCCAAAATCGTCCGGGTCCGATACTGCAGGGTGTCAGCTGTCCTATAAAATGGCAATAAGGGAATAAGGCGATTTAATGACCGCCATTTTAATGCGTATTGGCAGTGGTTAAGGGGTTAAAAAGTGGTTGACACAGAATTTATTTTATTGAAGTATTGTACTGAAAGATTAACATAACCACAAGCATGCCATTTTAATTCTATTACACCGGGAGCAGAGCACTACGCAAACGCCACTCATAAGGCTACTGGAAAAAGGGAGAAGATTACTTCAACAGTAATAAATGAAGAACAATAAAATCTCTATATATAAAACTGAATGTGTGTATTACCAACCAATCTCGAAGCATCTTTCATTTCACCACAGCTGTTCAAAAGAAGCTGAGCTGTGATTGGTTGCTATGAGCAAGTTTTCCCACTTGACAACACCTCAGCAGACACTGACATGGTGGGAGAAATCTAGCATCCCCGGGAACATAAGCTCCCAGCCATTGTCTGCCCCCCAAAAAGGAAAACAAAAAACACAAATATCCTGAACTAAAAAGTAAAAAATATACTGCAAATAATGCATAAAGGTAATAATAATAATAAGGGTATTTAGTAAACATAATTTTGATCAAAATAATGTACAAGCCATCCCGCCACGTCACGGCAACCCTTGTGGGACAGTCCTACTCTAGTATTTAAAACCTTTTCACTTGCCAAGTGATGTGAATGTGAACAAGGATCGAGCCGATGAACCACTAGTAAAAGCTTAGGCCAGACAGGATGGTTTTCCCAGCTCAGAAAGAGGGCGGTCACACCCATATGTGCACTGAATGCACAATGAAATGAATAAAAAACAAATCTGAACTGAGACAAGTAAGTTAATGTGTATGCACAATGTAAGTGCATATTAACACATGACCATTAACCAGAGAAAACAAAAAGCAAAAAACACAAATATAACTAAAAAGTAAAAAATATACTGCAAATAATGCATAAAGGTAATAATAATAAGGGTATTTAGTAAACATAATTTTGATCAAAATAATGTACAAGCCAATGGTCATGTGTTAATATGCACTTACATTGTGCATACACATTAACTTACTTTTCTCAGTTCAGATTTGTTTTTTATTCATTTCATTGTGCATTCAGTGCATATATGGGTGTGACCGCCCTCTTTCTGAGCTGGGAAAGCCATCCAGTCTGGCCTAAGCTGTTACTAGTGGTTCAGCCGCTCGACCCTTATTCGCATTCATGCCACTCGGCAAGTGAAAAGGTTTTAAATACTAGAGTAGGGACTGTCCCACAAGGGACTTACTTTTCTCAGTTCAGATTTGTTTTTTATTTTTTTATTTTTCCCCCCAAAAAGGAGCAGAGAGCACATGACAGAAATGAATCACCCCCTCCCGTGCCCATATCCCCATCACACATCCTCCATCCCATAGGCACATCTTCCCTCTTAAAGGGATCATTGGTATGGAACTCAGAGCAAATCCATCCAGCGCTGTGGTTCTGACCCCAGGGCCTCTTAAAGGGATCATTGGTATGGAAGTTAGGGCAAATCCACTCTGTGCTTTGATACTGACCCCCAGGCCTTTCTTAAAGGGATCTCCGGTATGGAAGTCAGGTCAAATCCATCCAGTGCTTTGGTTCTGACCCAAGGCCTCTCTTAAAGGGATCCCCGGTATGGAAGTGAGGGCAAATCCACTCTGCGCTTTGGTGCTGACCCCAGGCCTCTCTTAAAGGGATCTCCGGTATGGAAGTTTGGGTAAATCCCTCAGCGCTCTGATTCTCACCCCAGGCTTCTATTAAAGGGATCATTGGTATGGAAGTCAGGGTAAATCCATTCAGCGCTCTGGTTCTGACCCCAGGCTGGTGGGATATTAGGGGTAGTAGTCCGGTGGCTCTGGCTGACAGGATGATGTGGGATATTAGGGGTAGTAGTCCGGTGGCTCTGGCTGACAGGATGATGTGGGATATTAGGGGTAGTAGTCCGGTGGCTCCGGCTGACGGGATGATATGGGATATTAGGGGTAGTAGTCCGGCGGCTGTGATGGGATGATGTGGGATATTAGTAGTAGTAGTCCGGCGGCTGTGATGGGATGATGTGGGATATTAGGGGTAGTTGTCCGGTGGCTCTGGCTGATGGGATGATGTGGGATATTATAGTGAACTAGCTGAAGAGCCTGGCGTTGCCTGGGCATAGTAACCAACTGTGGTTAGTTATAACAAATTATAATGATTATATTGCACATAAAAACATTTCACATCATATATTCAACACTACAGATTTGCAACACAAATTAACTAAATGATTACCCAAGTATCCTCTCCTGTGTGATACTTTCTGCTGAGCTGTGTATCTAATCCTATCGTGTGTTACTGACTGGTCAGCCGTGTATCTAATCCTATCCTGTGTGATACCGTCTGCTGAGCCGTGTATCTAACCCTATCCTGTGTGATACTGACTGCTGAGCAGTGTATCTAATCCTATCCTGTGTGATACTGACTGCTGAGCTGTGTATCTAATCCTATCCTGTGTGATACTGACTGCTGAGCCGTGTATCTAATCCTATCCTGTGTGATACTGTGCTCCCCCTGCAGTCTGTGTCAGAGGGTGGTCTGTGTTGGCACGGTAATAAATTGTGTTATTTCCAGCTTTACAGAAGGACGATAACACCATAGAAATGATAAGAATAATAGGCCTCAGTTACCACAACTGTCTACAAAGAAAACTGTTGCTGATAGCAACCAATCACAGCTCATTTTTCATCTTTTAATCAGCTCTGGGACAGCATGGCGAGTTTTGAGTGGCGACTTTTGTGTTTTGACTTTTATGTGGCGAGGTTGGTGTATGTGTGGTGAAATGTGTGCTGAGGGTGGTATATGTGTTGAAGCACGTGGTAGTGTGTGGCGCATTTTGTGTGTGTGTTCAGATCCCCGTGTGTGGTGAGTATCCCATGTCAGGGCCCCACCTTAGCAACTGTACGGTATATACTCTTTGGCGCCATGGCTCTCATTCTTTAAGTCCCACTTGTTCACATCTGGCAGCTGTCAATTTGCCTCCAACACTTTTCCTTTCACTTTTCCCCCCAATTATGTAGATGGGGCAAAATTGTTTGGTGAATTGGAACGCGCGGGGTTAAAATTTTGCCTCACAACATAGCCTATGACGCTCTCGGGGTCCAGACGTGTGACTGTGCAAAATTTTGTGGCTGTAGCTGCGACGGTGCAGATGCCAATACATACATACATACACTTTTTCCCCATTATGTAGATGGGGGCAAAATTGTTTGGTGAATTGGAACGCGTGGGGTTAAAATTTCGCCTCACAACATAGCTTATGACACTCTTGGGGTTCAGACATGTGACTGTGCCAAATTTTGTGGCTGTAGCTGCGACGGTGCGGATGCCAATCCCGGACACACACACACATACATACATACACACCCACACTGAGCTTTATATATTAGATGTGGCTATGCGGAGTGGCCAGGGCTCTACACACAGATAAAGATATATATATGTATATATATATATATATATATATATATATATATATATATAATCATTATAATTTGTTATAACTAACCGTAGTTAGTTACTATACCCGGGCAGCGCCGGGCTCTACAGCTAGTTAAAAATAAAGGAGAAAGGGAAGGAAAAAAGCCAGGACAGGAAAACCTAGACAACACCCGACCTAGAAAGTCCAGGCACACTGCAAAAAATAAAAAAAGGGAGGAAAGCAGCCAGGGGAGGAAGACCTATCCAAAAAAACTCACAACAGCCCAACGTAAATAAACACCATAGACTTTTAACCCCTTAGTGACAGAGCCAATTTTGGTACTTAATGACCAAGCTGATTGTTACAATTCTGACCACTGTCACTTTATGAAGTTATAGTTCTGGAGTGCTTCAATGGATCTCACTGATTCTGAGATTTTTTCGTGACATATTGTACTTCATGTTAGTGGTAAAATTTCTTTGCTATAACTTGCATTTATTTATGAAAAAAATGGAAATTTGGCAAAAATTGTTAACGTTTGCAATTTTCATATTTTTAATTTTTGTGCCCTTATATCAGTGAGTAATATGGCACAAAATAGTTAATATATAACATTTCCTACATGGCTACATTACATCAGATCAATTTTGGAAACTTTTTTTTGTTAAGATGTTATAAGGGTTAAAAGTTGACCAGTGATTTCTCATTTTTCCAACAAAATTTACAAAACCATTCTTTTTAGGGACCACCTCACATTTGAAGTGAGTTTTGGGGGTCAATATATCAGAAAATACCCAAATGTGACACTAAAAACCGCACCCCTCAAGGTGCTCAAAACCACATACAAAAAGTTTATTAACCCTTCGTGTGCTTCACGAGAGCTAAAGCAACATGGAAGGAAAAAATGAACATTTAACTGTTTTCACAAATTTAATTTGCAACCAAACTTTTTTATTTTCACAAGGGTATCAGGAGAAAATGGACCACAAAATTTGTTTTGCAATTTCTCTTGAGTACGCCAATACCCTGTATGTGGGGGAAAGCCACTGTTTGGGAGCATGGCAGGACTCAGAAAGGAGAGAGCACCATTTGACTTTTTGAGAGCAAAATTTGCTGGAATCAATGGCGGGCGCCATGTCGGGTTTGGAGACCCCCTGATATACCTAAATAGTGGAAACCTCCCAATTCTATCTCCAACCCTAACACAGCCCTAACCTCAATCCTAACTCCAACACACCCCTAACCCTAATCCCAACCCTAACCATAAGTCTAACCACAACCCTAATCCCAACACAACCCTAACCCCAACACAGCCCCAACCCTAGCCTCAACCCTAATCCTAGCCCAAACCTAACACTAGCTCTAACCCTAGCCACAACCCTAACCCCAGCCCTAACCCTAGCCCCAACTCTAACCCTAGCTATAACCTCAGCCTTAGCCCTAACCCTAAATCTAACCCTAATGGAAAAAAATATGGTGATTGTAACACTGGGGTCGGTATAAAACAACCCGAATCATGTTCTCCGGTGGCCTCAGCTACCCCCGGTAGCTGAGACCCCTGAAATTTTCTATGCTGGAGGGCGCTGTAACCTTATTTTTCAGTGCCATTAAGATGTGGCGTTGAGGGATATGTACCCTTAACTGCCGCCGTTAAAAGGCATATCGGCGGTTGTTAAGGGGTTAAAAAAGTTGTTTACACAAAATTTATAGCAGTGTGCACAGGCATAGGTGTGGTATGCACACGCGCTGACTCCAACGCCAGATCATTGAAGAATTCTACTACAATGTAAATATAGCAGTGTGTACGAGCCGGCCATTGCCATTATCCCTGTGGGTGACGCATGCGCACTGTTATGATGATAAAACCTACAAAAAATGGCCTAGATCAATGGCACTTCCCAAAAACATGAAACTCCAATGAGAGCAAGGAAGCAAAAGCCATAAAATTAGAAATACCTTTATTCAAACACATATAATAAAACAAGATTAAAGGTCAAGATACATATCCAGTGAAAAAACTGCCTACCAGGCACATAAACCCATATATAATCCACTAGTGTGACCTATCATAGATATATGTCTAATGTGTCTCATATATAAGAACTCTCACTAAAAATAGTTCTACTGTGGTAAAAAAAAAACTAATGTAAAGAAAAAGTGGTAAATTATTTATAATATCAAATCAGGGGAAAGTCCCCATAGGAGTAGTTGCCACAGTTTGTATAGCATAAGGATGCAAACATCAGACAAATAGCAGCAGAGGCATTATAATCATTAGTGCAAAGATAAGTAAACAAATATATACAAATATGTAAACGATTTCAAACAGTGTAGGTCCCTATGTATACAATTGGTATACCCTGTCTGAGAATGACATATAACAAAGAAAATAGAGGCTTTAGATTTCAGAAAAACTCTACCACAGCTAAGCATGAGCGCCCAAAATGTTAGTATATACAGGGCAACATAAATATTTATAATGTGCAGTCAGGGGCAGTCCCCTATAGTAATTCTTGCCATAGATTAGTAAATAAACAAAGCACAATGCCTATAACAGGGCATAATATACTTAAGACACATAGCAGCCAACAATAGAGACAATAATACAAGAAAAGGTGAGGGAAATATGACCAGTGCTGGTCCCCGACGCGTGTTTCGCTATTAGCTTCTTCTTTGGGGTTTTTTTCTGAAATCTAAAGCCTCTATTTTCTTTGTTATATGTCATTCTCAGACAGGGCATACCAATTGTATACATAGGGACCTACACTGTTTGAAATTGTTTGCACTAATGATTATAATGCCTCTGCTGCTATTTGTCTGATGTTGGCATCTTTATGCTATACAAACTGTGGCAACTACTCCTATGGGGACTTTACCCTGATTTGATATTATAAATAATCTGTTACCACTTTTTCTTTACATTAGGTTTTTTTTGCCCACAGTAGAGCTATTTGTAGTCAGAGTTCTTATTTATGAGACACATTTGACATATATCTATGTAAGATAGGTCACACTAGTGGATTATATATGGGGTAATTGTGCCTGGTAGGCAGTTTTTTCACTGGTTATGTATCTTGGCTTTTAATCTTGTTTTATTATATGTGTTTAAATAAAGGTATTTCTATTTTATGGCTTTTGCTTCCTTGCTCTCATTGGAATTTATTGTTATGATGATGTTGTAGTACATTACTTCAATAACATGGCGACGGAGTCAGCGCGTGCACATGCCACCATCTCCGGCGCTATTTTATTGAAGACACTATAAATGTGCCAATAAAAATGCTTGCGACTGGGGTTCAATAGCTAGTTTTATATAGCCTGCTAGGGGTCAGGTAGCATTGATGGACTATACACATTTGGACTATTTAGTTATTAATTGTCAGTGAAACATATTGTGGGGAGGTTAATGCCTCGTCCCAATCCTCCTCTGATAGGGAGGGTATTACTGTCCTCCATTTAGCCTCGACCAACAACGGCGAAAAGGAACACCAGTCATAGTCATTTTAGACCAGACAACATTTAAAACCAGTGGCAACACACATCTGTGGCCATTCACAGTGTTAGACTAGTCCGCTACTCTCTCCCTTGCCAGACTTTTTAGAGATGTGAATAAATCTTGGACTTTTAAACTTACCCGGTGAGTGCCACCAGTGTCTTCATTTTTATACAAATATTTATTGGCACCCACTTGTGAAAGTCCATTCAGTAGCTACATACCGTAAATGAATTTAAACATCTGGAATACATGATGTTCCTCCATAGAGGCAACCGGTCATTATAACGGGGCGTCAGCCGCCTGTTCTACAGTTCCTTCCTGCCCTTATCAAGGACATACACGCTTCAAATTAGTAATTCAATGTTCTTGTAGAGCCTTTGGGCAGCCTGCCAAATCACCGAGCAAAGGACATTGTCTCCAAAGCTGCTCACGTCCTACACAATTCCCGAGTCTGGGCACAAATTGTTATTTTAGACATCCCGCTCCAGTAGTGGTGAAGCCGACATTGACAGTGAGCAGTATTCAGACCATGCATCATGCATTCACAGGAATCTCTTCCCATAGGACTAATGTCAGTCAATGCAAGTATGGACTTTTATCTCACCTAGCAGTGCAGCTATATGGGGTGCCCAAGTCTCCGGTGCACTATTTGGGGGCTGTCTGCCAAATCCAAACTTAAACCAGTTCTTCACTACTCAACAGAATTCACTTTGATAAGCTTCCTCCATGGTTAATGCTCTCTGTGCTCTAATCTCCACAAGTAGTTTTTCTGCTGCATTTTTTTTTTTTTCAGAAGAAAAAACGTTGGCTCAGATCTATGTAATAATGCTTTAAAAAGAGAGGAGCATGCAGCAAAAATGCAATAAGCAGAGCAGATTGCGCATTTTGGGGTAGATGGGCGTAGAAAAAAGGCAACATTTTTGCATTTGGGACCATGGCGTGAAACTTGCTTGGGCAGCATTTGAACTGGAAGTTTAAGCATGAAAAATACTTGGCCTGGCTATGACTCTTAGACTTATAGGGGATGCCCACTTCTGGACAATGATCAAGTAATAACACTGCATACTGATGGCCTGGACCGGTGTCTTTCCTTTCATCGCAGCTGGCCTTCGCTGGGAAAACTGCAGCCCATCAGGGTCGGCGCCAGTTCATTCTGTCAGAATAGTAAAGGCTGCAGTCGATCAGTAGACAGTGGCTGGCTGCAGCGGTCACTCACTGAGTGTATTCCTTGACTGCCTTGAGACACAGCTCTGAGATTGAAGGAACAGCAGCAGTCCAGGAGATAAGTATGCAGTGTTAAGATTTTGCTACTGGCAGTGGAGCTATTAAGAAGGGTTTGTCAAATAGAGGTCAAAACCTTTCAATGGGTTGTTCCGCGAACAAAGTTCATTTTAATCAATAGATTTTGGAATACAAATAATTTCCATAATTGGATGTGTTAAATAAAATGTTCCTGATGCCCTGATCATATCACATCTCCTGGGCAGGGGAGGAAGCAAAAGAGAGCATACAGACATAGGAATATTTTTTCTAACATATCCTGTTGTTTATTTTAATTCCAAGATCTGTTGATCAAAATGTACTTTGGACAACCCCTTTAAGTTTTTATAAGGGTTATAGATAAATGGTGAACTGCCGGAATTGGGCGTGGGAGTGCACATGTCAAATGGGTTTGCTACAAACAGAAAAAGACTGACCAGCACATCCCTACTAGACTGGTCAGTTTTTTCTGTTTGTAGCATGTGCACTCCCACGCCCAATTCCAGCAGATTCAGGTGATTTTAACTAGCTGGATCTTCCCTGCCCCATATATTGTGGGCTTTTTAGTCCAGGAGACGTGTTTCATCAGGACAGGGTCCCAACTTTAAGGTACGCATTGATGTTGCAGTTGGGCTCATATACATTGCCCAATCTACGTGCTAAGTACCTTTTTTACTGTAAATTATCCTGTAGCAAATTTTGCACTTAACCACTGTTCTATGGCAATAATGTACTTCCAATTTTCTAGATGTACCATTCAAAACATTTCAGAGTGCAGCTTTATATTTTGCTAGAATTGTTATGTTAGCTGGCACCTATTCACCCTAATAGAGATGTGCTCTCCAGTCTTTTTCTGTTTGTAACATACTGGAAGACTCCGCTACGACCCATCTTAAGGAAGGCGGTTGTTGGACAAAATCTTGCAATACATGACCCCATCCATTTTCCCTTCAATACAGTGCAGTCGTCCTGACCCCTTTGCAGAAAAGCACCCCCAAAGTATGCTGTTTCTTGCAGAAAAGCACCCCCAAAGTATGCTGTTTCCCGCACCATGCTTTACGGTTGGGATGGTGTTCTTGGGGTTGTACTCATCCTTGTTCTTCCTCCAAACACGGCGAGTGGAATTGATATCAGAAAGTTCTATTATGTCTCATCTGACCACATGACCTTCTCCCACGCCTCAACTGGATCATCCAGATGGTCATTGGTGAACTTCAAACGGACCTAGACATGTAGTGTCATGAGTAGGGGGACCTTGTGTCCCCTGCAGGATTTTAATCCATGACTGTGTAGTGTGTTACTAATGGTAATGTTTGACACTGTGGTCCCAGCTCTCATAAGGTCATTGACCAGGTCCTCCCATGTAGTTCTGGGCTGATTCCTGACCTTTCTCTGAATCATCCTTTCCCCACAAGGCGAGATCTTGCATGGAGCCCCAGACAGAGGAAGCTTGACAGTCATCTTGTGTTTCTTCCATTTTCTAATAATTGTGCCAACAGTTGTTGCCTTCTCAACAAGCTGCTTGCCTACTGCCCTGTAGCCCATCGCAGCGTTGTGCAGGTCTACAATTCCGCCTGGGCGGCTGGTGCCAGTAGTGGTGGAGCTTCTGCTGCTGCAAGTGGTTCCCACATTCTTATCCGTCGGGTTTTTTTCTCTTTCATTCTTCAATATCCAATGCCATTACCACTTTTTGTTTTACCATACATTTTTACGGCACTGTAATTAGTGCTGATTAATAATTGTAAACTTTTGGTAATCTTTTAAATCTTAATTATTCAACTCTTGCCAAAATGGGCATATCAAGAAATTCTAGGAAGGTAGGCACATGTGCAGAAAGTGGCAGCAGGTCACAATATTGGTGTGGTGTGTATGGTTATCAAATTGAACTTGTAAAACAGGTGTGCTAAAACAGACAGCCAGAGTTCAATGTCTACATTTATTTTTAATTTCTTTGAAAAAAATGTCAACGTGCTTCCCAAAAATGACAACTTCGGGTGCAGGAGTGCTCCATTGCTGCCGGTCCAAGATCACACAATGGGGGAACATATGCAAAAAAGACCATGACATATAATCAGTGCACACTTGAGTATCCATAAGCGTATAATTTTATTAACATCACAAAAACACTCTGGATGGGAGTTTTTCCTCCATTATTTTTGGCCTTGGCTGCACAGGGTTAATCATATCCTTGTCCTGCTATCTTTTTGTCCCACTTGGGACATTTTTTGGGGTGTTTCTCCTGCATACTGCTACATTCTATACCTTCTATTTTAGCCGTTTTCTGCCTGCTAGTGAGAATTAGAGTAGGGGACAATTTAGTACTCCTATAGACATTACTCCCTCTTTAATTGATGTGTTGCTGTCTCTGGGGACGCCCTTGACGCCGGGGAATATCGACAGGTGGATTTTGGCACCAAAACTGTTCTGAAACGCCCACGATGGGAAAGGCCCATGTCGTGTTCTTCTTCAAAGCCATTTCCCGCCATATTCATGGCCGCCATGTTGGCCAACACAATGTCAGTCTCTTTCACGGTATAAGTCAAGTCCAGTTTGTTAGTCACATCCGGCAATTCAGTAGCATCCACAGAATCTTCATCTTTAAGTTTTCTGAACACAGAAATTACTTTCACATCATCCACATCTTCTTTCTTTTCTGTTTCTCTGCATTGCGAGGTAGTCGGATCCTGCTGACCACGCCAAGTGTAAGGGAGGTCCAGGACCGTAGTCATGGCTGAGCACTCCGGTGCCTCTGTGCCCTTACATGAAAACAGCATTCCTTCACCAGCATACCTGAGTCTTCTCTCACTGTGCCATCAGGTATACCGCTGTGGTGCGGAAGCCTTTCTGCAATTGGTTTCGCAAGAATTGAGACACAGTCCAGTTCAAATGCAACAAGTGAGACTTTACTTGAACAACTTGGCAGCACATTCTTGTCAGTAGCAACATCATCAGCAAGTTCTATGCAGTTCTCATTCTGCTCTTTCCCTGTACTCAGTTCTGCGTTCTCCCTGTTCAGACTTCCTGTGCTTGGGGATTCTCTGGCCCATTTCACCCCGCTCCTGAGAGTATCAGCCCATGCAACCATCTGCCATATGTTGAACAATCTGCGCCCTGTACTTTCCCGGACTGCTTCCTTTCTCCAGCTATGAACTGCTGCAGTCCTGCTGCTTGACACCGTACTTCTGTCCTATAGACTCCAAATGGCTAAGCTTCTCTTCTTTAACATTACGTGACTCCTGTGGTGTCCTGGGCCTAGATGCCATGCGATCTAGTCTATTCGGGCACCCGGGCCCTTCTGACTACCTAATTGAACATTCCTAGCTTACCACACAGCAGCCCCTCCTATAGTTAACCCTTTCCTATACTGTTCACTAGCTGAAAGCTATGTACACTATAATGCCCCCATCTAGTGGCTAATCCAATAACTACGCTTACTCTATACGCTATACTTAGCAGCAATACAACGGTATAATATTATACATATATACATTTAGTAAGATACGGAAATACACATAACAGTGTAGCAGTACCAATATAAAGACAGGGTAATACACTTAATCATGTAGCAGTACCACAATGTATTAACAAATCTACATACACTGATAATATATGGCACCGGGACAAAAGAGAGAGGCAAGGCCATTACCGTAATATTTCATACCCCCTACATAAGGATGTAAAAATGAACTAGTAAAATAAACATGCAAAATAAAAAAATTGAATGGTAGCCAGTTGAGGTTAAATATAAGAATTTGGGGGAATTTCCTTTTGTATATCTGAAAAACGATTTTTTTTTGTCCGGCCACACCGACGTTTGCCCAAGAAATGCAAAAGCAAAGCTGGTTGTGACTCGCAAGCATACCATCTGACATCGATTTCAGATACAAAATAAAATGTGCTTCTGCTTTAGTACATTAGGAAAGAAGAACAAATGTGTAATTGAAATCCAGCAGGACAGATGCCAGGGACATCATATCACTGGTCAGTCACAGAGTTTGGCACTTACTGTCAGCTCTCTTATCTCTCCCCATCAATTGAATCTCTGTATTATTTCCAGACTTTTACTCTTATCTTCTTCAGTGCTGCAATTATACAACATATTACTGTCTGAAGTATTTGTCAAGTGTTTCAGGACTTTCATTTCCTATCTCTATTATTGAGCTGTGAGCACTGAATTTCCTCATCTTAAAATCATTCTAAACTGGCTGCTGCATTCTCTGCCTATGTTTTTATACAGCCTATGATAGTTCCTTCTCATTGGCAGTGCTATATCATGTGATGTGATCGCTGCAAGGCATTATGGGTAAACTGACTCAATCATACTTCATGTCATGTTAGTCTTCTGGCTGTAGTTATAAACCTAGCACTCAACTTAAATGTGATCAGAAGGGGGGAGGGGCTAGTATAAGAGGTGCAGGGAGCGCGCAGAGGAGTCAGTTGGTGATACCTCAGACACGGAGCAGGAGACGGTGGGGGCGTGAGAGAGCAGGAAGGACACTGATAGTTCAGAGAGGAGACCAGCAGCAGAGGGTAGATACGCAGTGGCCCCCCAGGAAAGAGGTGCCGAGCTTACCGACAGGGGACTGTCTCTTCACCCCAATCCCGGGTTACGATCTGCCCCCGGTCATCCTCAGCCGTTACCGCTGAGCTCGAGTCCTCCGCGGCCTATCTGCTCCCTCTCCCGGCTGCTGCCATTCCCCTTCAGCCCGTGGTTGCGGCCTGCCTGCTGCCACCCACGGATGCTGCCGGTTCACGTCAGCCCGTGGTTGTGGCCTGTCTGTCACCGCACACAGCTGCCTTCACCCCACTGCAGTCGGCAGTTGGGGCCTGTTCCTCGACATCGCATGAAGATGGGAGGCGCCGGACCCGGACCTGCGACGCCCATTGGACCAGACCGTCCTCCGGGTGAGTATGATAAAACTTGTTTTTCTTATCTTTCAGGTTAGATCGTGGGTTTATCTACAGCATTATAGAATGCTGTAGATAAGCCCCGAAAGGCAGTGGCCGCAGCTTATTGCGGAAAAACCAAGTGACAGGTTCCCTTAAGGAAGGATAGGGATTTTTGAATTCAAGTATTTTAGAAAATAGTGTAGATTATGTCACTAAATAGATAGGAATTTAGGATGAAAATTAATTTGTATTTCAGACCACCCCTACTAACACTAAAATAATAAGTACTTTTGTAACGTACATCAATTAAAAATTTTTTACCATTCCCTCTGTACTTTATTTTCTTTTGTTTGTTTTTCCCTACTTCCAATGATCTTCCATTTGAGTCTCCCAGCATACACTTGGGGTTCTCATTCAGAACATCATCAGTGAGTGGGGCTGCTGTCACTCATCCCTGCTCCTTTTACTGTCAAAAGTAACGTAATCAGGAAGCTGACGCTTAAGCCAATCCCCATCGCTGCAGTAACCGCCCTGGCTAGTCTCTGTTCTCTCTTGTCAATTCTGACATATGCTCAGTATGCTCTCCTGCTTACAGTGTTGACTCTCTTTAAATGCACATTGTCAGTACTCCACCTTGCCGGTCGTCACTTATTTTTACAGGCAGTGAGGGAGTACACTGATGGTGCATACTGAAAGGGAAAGAACAGGAAAGCAGGGAGAAAATACTGGACATGCTTCGGAATTGAAACTTACCTGCATGCAACCTCTGATCCCCACAAAATCTCCTTCTCTACTCCCCTCTTATCTCCTCTTTCCACAAACGCATACAAGATTTCTTCCCCGCATCCCCCTTACTCTTAAAAAGGAGAAAACGGAGTAACGGATCCAAAATATATGCAAAAGTATAAATTTTATTAGTACTCACATCAAGTGTTGACAAGTATACAAATTGACTAAAATAGGGGGGATAAACCCCAATGATACAACAATCAGGACAGACAAGGACAGGGTAAATAAAATGATACCAGTGCTCCAAATCTACATGGCACAACGTTCAGTCAGCCCATGGGCATTGCACATAACAGACATATGTCTAATAATAAAAGATAATGAAATATGGCATACTCAATTAAATGTATATTGTACATAGTTGTACATGTCTAGAGCGCAAAGGAAGGAGAGGAGTCAATGTGCAAGTCCAATGGACACTGAACAAAAATGAATCAATGACATGTGAAAAGATTCTTAAATAGTTAATGACATATGTATCAACATATCAAAACTGCGCAATTGTGCCAGAGAGAACCCGGGAAACAACCCAAATGACCGAAGTGTGGAAACAAGTAAAGGCAGGCTGCTTACCGGGGAGCAGAGGCGGTGAAGGCCCATACAACGACCCCCGACGCGCGTTTCGCGCCCGCCACAGGTGCTTTATCAAGGGAGTGTTGACTGAGGTGAACCACCATGTTTTTATGCAGAAAGACCTCCCACTTGAAAGCGGTCACATGGGGCAGGTCTACCAACCAAAGGCAGTGGACAGAGCATGCGCAGTGCAGCTCACTCAAACCAGGAAGTGATTAATAGTATGGTCACAAAAAACCGCACTCATATAAAAAACTAGATAGCATCGTTACCCTAGACGCCTGCGCAGTGTATTGCGTTGACAAAAAGTGTCAGAGCTCAATAAATAATAAAGATGTAATCAGACCATAATAGCGGCGCATACTCAGTGCAACACCTCAGTCCTCCAAGAAATGGGGCAGGCGTCACGCGTCAGGGAAAACACAAGGGGAATTAACCCCGTGTATAACCTGAGGCGGACAGATGCCCAAACCCATACCGGAGCAATGGGTGAGCGCAGGGATGCGCACTAAGGTCACAGCATAAGGAATCAGGAGAAGAAAATTAAAAAATAAAAGATAAAAAAAAAAAATATATAAAATAAAAAATAAATAATAAACAAAGGTCACGAGGACAGACCATGGAGGAAATACAGTGAAGATAGTGACATCAATCATAATTGGGGCAAACAATATAAACACATTATATAATAGTGTGTGCTACCAAAAATCCGGAGCACCAGTAAGGATTGTAAAGGCACACAATAAGATTGATGCAACAGTCAAGAGAAACTTTTTTTTAAAGTAATAGATGAGTGACCCGAACACGAAGGAGTGTCCGCATTCTCCATAATATCAATATGCCGTGAAACGATGATGAAGATAGATATTCTTTCCAGATCCAACAGATAATGAACGCAGGCATGGGTACAGACATCCAGAATAGAGGGGTCCACACCACACAATGGTACCAGTGAGTCCACATGTAGCCAACACAAAAAACACAGGAAAACTAAAATAAACATAAAAAGACAAAAGGTTAAAATCATACAAACCGAACGTTGATAGGGCCTAAAAGTAAAAATAAAACAGTGGTGAGTGCAGCGGAGACAGCAGAAGCTACAGAAATGAGGAGAAACTCAGAGATTCGTTAAGTCCTTTGGGGGTCATGGTATCCAGAGCGACGATCCACTTAGCCTCTCTCTGGGCCAACGCCTTTTTGTAATTTCCAGCTCGGATTCCCAAGTGTACACATTCAATACCTCTTACCATGAAGGACCCAGGGTCACAATCATGGGAGGATCTGAAGTGACGTGGGATGGTCTTAAGGGTAGTAGGATCGACCACAGTCTTGGCCGCCCGAATGTCCCTAACATGCTCACGAACTCTCACACGTAATTCTCTTGATGTGAGGCCCACATATATCAGTGGGCACCCACATGTCGCATAGTATATGACATTAGTACTACTACAGGAAATATGTTGTTTGATGTGAAAATCTTTTTCACCATCGGAGGACTGAAAGGAGGAGCAGCGAAGGACATTCGGGCAGGCAACACAGTGGCCGCAGGGAAAGCACCCCCGAATTGGACCAGTAGATCCAAAGGGGTTCGTTGTCGTCGCGATGTAATGGCTCTTGACCAAAAAATCCCTCAAGTTTCTACATCTTCTTGAAGTCATCAGAGGACGATCACCGATAACCTGGCCCAAAGATGGCTCCGAGCCAAGAATTGCCCAGTGTTTGGCCAAAATGCTCCTCATGTGTTCCCATTCATGGTTGAAGGTAGAGATGAAACATATTGGGGCAGATCCACCTGACTTAGCAGATCTCCCAGTATTATCACGCCTCGGATAAAGCAAGTCCCTACGGGCAGTAGCCCTGGCTCTACTGTAACCCTTTCGTATGCTCCTGTTACTATATCCCCGGTTGCGAAAACGAGTCTGTAGGTCCCTAGCTTGCCTTTCAAAACCATCCTCGGTGGAGCAGATCCGCCTCATCCTGAGGGACTGACCGACAAGAACGGCCCTGATGGTGGAGGTGTTATGTGCGGACTCGGCATGGAGTAAAGAGTTAACAGAAGTGGGCTTCCTGTACACGTCAGTCTGGATCCGGCGTGTATCGTCGATCTCCAGTGTGACGTCCAGGAAGTCAATAGTTTTAAGATCATATTTAAATGTCAATCTAATGTTAAAAGTATTAACATTAAGCCATGCCATGAAGTCCCCGAGCTGCTGCAGCGTCCCGTCCCAAAAAAATAAAACATCATCGATGTAGCGGTGCCAGCACAGCACATGGGAAGCGGCCGGCGCGCCCTCGTCGCCAAAGATGGATCTCTCCCAGGCACCCAAGAAGAGATTAGCGTACGAGGGCGCACAGGCCGTGCCCATCGCCGTGCCGCACCGCTGAAGGTAGAATTGATCTTTGAATACAAAAAAATTGTGGGTAAGGACAAACTGCAGCAGCTCAAGGAGTAGTCCACACATCGGGCCGTCCAGGCCAAACATCCCCAGGAAGAGGCGGACCGCATCCAAACCGAGGGTATGGTCAATACATGTATAAAGGGACTCTACGTCCGCGGTCACCAAAAAGGTGTGACCGTCCACAAGGACGCCGTCAACCCGTGTAAGGACGTCCGTTGTGTCTTTAGTGTAAGATGGTAATAATTCTACCAGTGGTTTGAGGTAGAAGTCAAGAAATTTACATACTGGGTCACAGAGCCCTTCAATACCAGACACAATCGGACGGCCAGGCGGCTCAACGGCGTCCTTGTGGATCTTAGGCAAGAGATAGAAGGTGGGTGTCTTTGGGGTTCGGACCATCAGCCCCTCAAAGAACGTTTTGGTTATAATACCCCCCTCCAAAGCTCGAACAAGAATGCGCTGAAGGGAGAGCGAGAAGGAGGCAGTCGGGTTATAGGATAACCTTTCGTAAGTATTACGGTTTCTCAATTGCCTATGTGCCTAACGTTCATACATATGTGCAGGCCATACCAGTGAGCTGCACTGCGCATGCTCTGTCCGCTGCCTTTGGTTGGTAGACCTGCCCCATGTGACCGCTTTCAAGTGGGAGGTCTTTCTGCATAAAAACATGGTGGTTCACCTCAGTCAACACTCCCTTGATAAAGCGCCTGTGGCGGGCGCAAAACGCGCGTCGGGGGTCGTTGTATGGGCCTTCACCGCCTCTGCTCCCCGGTAAGCAGCCTGCCTTTACTTGTTTCCACACTTCGGTCATTTGGGTTGTTTCCCGGGTTCTCTCTGGCACAATTGCGCAGTTTTGATATGTTGATACATATGTCATTAACTATTTAAGAATCTTTTCACATGTCATTGATTCATTTTTGTTCAGTGTCCATTGGACTTGCACTTTGACTCCTCTCCTTCCGTTGCGCTCTAGACATGTACAACTATGTACAATACACATTTAATTGAGTATGCCATATTTCATTATCTTTTATTTTTAGACATATGTCTGTTAAGTGCAATGCCCATGGGCTGACTGAACGTTGTGCCATGTAGATTTGGAGCACTGGTATCATTTTATTTACCCTGTCCTTGTCTGTCCTGATTGTTGTATCATTGGGGTTTATCCCCCCTATTTTAGTCAATTTGTATACTTGTCAACACTTGATGTGAGTACTAATAAAATTTATACTTTTGCATATATTTTGGATCCGTTACTCCGTTTTCTCCTTTTTAAGATTAGCATATGGAGTGGTAATCCTTGTACAAGGCGTTTTTGGACCATGGTCACCGCCTTGTCTCGTTTTCTGATACTGGGCATTATCATATATCCCCCTTACTCTGTAACTCTCCACTCCAACATATCAGACTCTCGCCTACTTGGGAAACCATCAAAAGGAACCTGAAGACCTACCTCTTCCGACAAGAGTACAACCTGCAGTAACCCTTGTTCCACCATACTGCTGCTCGACCAGCTCTACCCTCACCTACTATATCCTCACCCATCCCTTATACACTGTGAGCCCTCGCCGGCAGGGTCCTCTCTCTTCTTTTACCAGTGGGTGACTCATTTTGTTCAAGACCATTGTACTTTTTTCTTATTATGTATACCCCTTTTCACATGTAAAGTGCCATGGAATAAATGGCGCTATGATAATTAATTATATTATAATAATAATAATAATAAAATGGACTTTAAAATATTCTCAAATGAAAAGAGCAATTTATTGGCTAAAACAAGCTAAAACCATCAAAAAGACTAAAAAAGGTACAAATGTAATTATGAATTCGGACTTTACTCTTTACCTGCAGCATCAAATGCATATTAGCTCTACCTCTAGACAAGTCTAGCATAGAGTATGACATCCGTGACTATTACGCTGTGGTTTGAATACGGGAAGTAAACATTTTTCTGTATAAATGGCTTCTTTCATAACATTAGTGCAGTAAACCTGTCTCAGTCATACACACACACAACTACTTACCATTGAGTTATCATTTGTTCCTTCTGATCCCTCCTGGCAAACACCCTCCTATAACCATCCTAATGTTGCTTCACAAACCTATTTAAAAGTAGGACTTTATTTCACCCTTTGCTCTTTTATTTTTCCTCTTCTATCAAGACCCATAACTTTTTTTTTGTATTTTCTGGTGACATATCATATGAGGGCTTGTTGTTGCAGGTTAAGTTGCAGTTTTGATTAGCACCATTCTTTGTAACATAATGAACTGAAAAACAGAAAAAAATCGAAGTGTGGTCAAATATTGAAAATATTCAATTCCGTCATTGTTTTTGGGTTTTGTTTTTATTTCCTTCAATGTGCAGTAAAAAAGAATTTGCAACTTGATTCTTTAGATCAGTACAATTACATATAAAAACAGAGGTTTTTTTCTACAGTATCAGTGGCTTAAAAAAGAATCTGAACTTTGTAAAACAGTAATTAATTTGTGATGCCATTTTCCGAGACACATTACATTTATATTCTCCGTCTATATTGCTATATTCGAGTTTCTTTTTGTGTGATTAGCTGTACTTTTTACATTGTTTAACTCATGGGTTAAATATTTTACTGATGACTAAAAACTAAACCTGCTTTTTTATTTTGCTAATTTCTGTTTTTGAATTCAGAAAATGGGGTGTGATTCAACTTTTATAGATTTTCGTTTTCGTTTTTCAAAAAACATACTCCATGACATAATGATCCACCTATTAAAGCCTAAATTCAAGGCACTTCCGTTATTAAACAAATATATCCTATCAAGACAAGGAAGCATAAGCCAATTAAAACAAATATTTTATTGAATCGGAGAAGATTAAAAAAGCTTACATAAAATCAATAGGTCAAGGGAGGTACAGATGCAGAATATGTTGTCTGCACAGAGAATATACTAAGGCCAAAAAAGATGGTACGTCATGAGACAGTACCTGTCCTTTGATGGTCCTACTCTCAAACTATCCTATTTCACTAGTTTACAATAAGTCAGTGTTGCAGTAGCATTGCTCATTATTCAGGTATATAGTAAAATTAATTATCAAAAATAGTGCTGATAAAGGACTTCAGCAGGTCCTTGGCTGCCAAGGCAGCCCACCTGCACCCTGTGACCGCTTTGGAGGGGACCAATAGGTGTTGGAATGGAGCTCACCCTTTATTGCAAAACACATTAGCTGTTCAAGATTGACAGTGACATCTAAAATATTAAACAGGACCGATAAGAAAAAAGGAAATATTTAAATAAAGAATTCTCACATAGACGTTCCACAAGCTCTGAATCTCCGAGAGAAATAAAGGTATCCCCAAAGAATTTGGGGGAAATGAGGCATTCTATACCACCAGTCTGCAGCAGATCTAAAGCTGGCCTTTGGTCTATACAAATTATTATCAGGTAGACTAAGTCAACACTTTAAACAAACTTATCCAACTGAATCCCATATATCATTTTGACAAATTTTAGAATTACAAATTTTGACTAACATAAAGTAAATTGGGAAATGTCACCATTTTGTAACAGCAATCAGAGAATGATAATGACTTAGGCTGAGTTCACACGTGGCGTTTTTTTCGCGTTTCCGCGGCGGTTTTAACCGCGCCATTTTGCCGCGAAAACACGAAAAATAAGCATCCCATGCATTCCTATGGGATTCCGCAATGCTGTGCTAAAGCTGCGGTTTTTATCGCGGCGGAATCGCTTTGCGGTAAAAACCGCAGCATGCTCATTAATTTTGCGGAATCGCTGCGATCCCGCACCCATAGGAATGCATTGTTCCGCTTACTTCCCGCATGTGGCTGTGCACACCATGCGGAAAGTAAGCAGAACATTTGCGGATGGTACCCACGGTCTGGAGGAGAGGAGACTGTCCTCCGGGCTTTGGGTACCATATCCCTGTAAAAAATAGAATTTAAAATAAAAAATATTGTTATTCTCACCTTCTGGCGTCCCGCGCAGCCTTCCCGCTTCTCTCCACGCTCTCGTTCCCAGTAATCCTTTGCGAAAATGCCCGCGATGACGTCCGTTCTCGTGGGATCGCGAAGTCTCGCGGTCATTCGCACGACATCATCGCAAATTATCGCGAGACATCGCGATCCCGCGAGAACGGACGTCATCGCGGTAATTGTCGCAAAGGATTACTGGGAATGGCTGCGCGGGACGTCGAAAGGTAAGAATAACACCATTTTTTATTTTTTTTTACATTTTATCTTTTACTACTGATGCTGCATTGGCGGCCTCAGTAGTAAAAGTTGTTCATACTCGTCAAACACTAAGATTGACGAGTGTGACTAACCTGTCAATCAGTTCTCCAAGCGATGCTACAGATCGCTTGGAAAACGCTAGCAATTCTGCAAGCTAAATACGCTTGCAAAATGCTAGTTTTTCCGCTGGAAAATCGCGGGAATTTAAAATGCGATTTTCCCGCGGAATGGAATTCCGGAATTCTCGCGGTAATTTCCGCGAGAGTTCCGGTACGTGTGAACTTAGCCTTAAAGGGAATATGTCACCCCTTTTTTGAGATATCATATAATGATATCATTCAATTGTGTGTCACATAAGGATTCTCTTAGTACTTTTGCTTCCCCCTGACCCCGCACCTTTCATGATAAATACCTTTTTTATATCGGTATTTTTGTTTTTACCTCCCATTCTTCCAAGAACTATAACTTAATTTTTCATCACTTTACCCATATGAGGGCTTGTTTTTTGCAGGACAAGTTTTACTTTTGAATGACCATTCATTCTACCACACTGAGTACATAGATGTCATCAGGGGCGTAACTAGAACTGATTGGGCCCCATAGCAAACTTTTAAACGGGGCCCCCTCAAAGACACACCCCCTCAAAGACACACACCCTTCAAGACGCACCCCCTTCAAGATGCACCCTCTTACCGATAATGCATACTAGAGTCACATTAAGTAACAATTAGAAATAATGTAACACAATTATTCCTGATCCTGTAACTCAGTCAATACAATCAAATTAGTTAAGCATTGATAAGCCAGTGCTGCGAAATCATAGTGTACATTTTTTTCCGCCGGGGCCCCGGATCCCCTACACTACACGCACCGGGCTGGCGGGCCCCCAAGACAGCGTTGGCCACCCACAGCACCCGCCGGAGCGCCGCAGTGATGTACTTCAGTGATCCCCAACCTTTTTTGCACCAGGGACCGGTTTCAAGCAAGACCATTCTTCCGTGGCCCGGCAGGGCGGGGATGGAGGTGTGGCAGGGGCGGGGCTTTGGTCATAAGGGGGCGGGGCTATGGACGCGGTTGTAGTTTTGCAGTGCATACTTATCATTTAATTATAACATTTATAATGTGACTCAACTCACCAAAGGTTTTGAATGAGTGGGAGCACCTGGCTTGTTTCTCTGTTTCAGTGGGAGCACTGGGCTACTTCTATTGATGACCGTCACTGCTAATGATAATTGGAACCTACAAGGAAATGGAGCATTGAGCACTTAGAAAAAATTGTACTGGAGTACTGTACATGCTGATTATTTTCTAATCATCAGAAAATGTATGTGTGGTTCCCCCCCGTCCTGTCCAGCTCTGTGTGTCTCCCCCAGTTGTATGCATGGCTCCCCTGTCCCATCCTTGTATACATGGCTCTGCTCACATCCTTGTATACATGACTCCGCTCCCACCCTCCCATCCTGTATACATGGCTCCGCTCCCACTCTCCCTTCCTGTATACATGGCTCCGCTCCCACCCTTCCATCCTGTATACATGGCTCTGCTCCCACTCTCCCATCCTGTATACATGGCTCCCCTGTCCCATCCTGTATACATGGCTCCGCTCCCACTCTCCCATCCTGTATACATGGCTCCACTCCCACTCTCCCATCCTGTATACATGGCTCCCCTGTCCCATCCTGTATGCATGGCTCCGCTCTCACCCTCCCTCCCTTGTATATATGGCTCTGCTCCCACCCTTTCACCCTTGTATATATTGCTCCGCTCCCACTCTCTCACCCTTATATATATGAATGGCTCCGCTCCCACTCTCTCACCCTTATATATATGAATGGCTCCGCTCCCACCCTCTCACCCTTGTATATATGGCTCCGCTCCCACCCTCTCACCCTTGTATATATGGCTCCGCTCCCACCCTCTCACCCTTGTATATATGGCTCATCTCCCACCCTCCCTCCCTTGTATATATGGCTCCGCTCCCACTCTCCCTCCCTTGTATATATGGCTCAGCTCCCACTCTCCCTCCCTTGTATATATGGCTCCGCTCCCACTCTCCCTCCCTTGTGTATATATGGCTCCGCTCCTGCTCTCCCTCCCTTGTGTATATATGGCTCCACTCCCGCTCTCCCTTGTGTATATATGGCTACGCTCCCGCTCTCCCTCCCTTGTGTATATATGGCTCCGCTCCCGCTCTCCCTCCCTTGTGTATATATGGCTCCGCTTCCGCTCTCCCTCCCTTGTGTATATATGGCTCCGCTCCCACTTTCCCTCCCTTGTATATATGGCTCCGCTCCCACTCTCCCTCCCTTGTATATATGGCTCCACTTCCACCCTCCCTCCCTTGTATATATGGCTCAGCTCCCTCTCCCTCCCTTGTACTGTATATATGGCTCCGCTCCCACTCTCCCTCCCTTGTATATATGACTCCGCTCCCACCCGTGTATGTATGGCTGGGCTCCCCCATCCTCCCCCATCATACTCACTCTCACGTCGCTGAACTTCCCTCCCCTCGCTGAACTTCCCTCCCTGCATCTCGCGGCGCTTCAGCTTCTTCCTGTGCGGAGCGGTCACGTGCTACCGCTCATTAAGGCCCATGAATATGGACACCAGGCCTATGGGAGAGGAGTGGCGTCCATATTCATGACCTTAAATGAGCGGTACACTTGACCGCTCAGCGCTGGATGAAGCCGCCGCGCCGACAGGGACCGCTATGCAGGGTATAAGCTGTTACACAGCCGCCGGCTCCACTTGTGTCCGCGGACCGGCAAATACACTGTAACGGCCCGGTGCTGGGCCACGGACCGGTGGTTAGGGACCCCTGATGTACTTAATTAAATTGCACTACCGGGCAGCGCCGATCGAAGTCGGGGACCCGAGCCCCTATATGGGCCGGGCCCCAAAGCAACCACTTCGGCTGCAACCCCGGTAGTTACGCCCCTGGATGTCATCAATCTTGAATGAGTGTTTCATTATATATTTTTTTCATTGGTGTTGCATGTGATTTTCTTTTTTTTAATGTGTGACTTAATTCTTCTTGGTCACATGGCTAAGTAATTTGCCTCCTTAATGTTTGACATTGTTGCTTAAGAAGATCTGTCTCTTGCTTAAAACTATTGGATTGAATTCCCTGTAAAAATCTCTGCATTCTCTTGATTCTGCCACTCTTTTCTGTATTTTGCTGCGTCACTTCATTGCAGAGGTATTCACATTTGTTTCTTCTGGAGTGCAGTATGGGAAATCTCTGTTTGTTGTGCAACTGGACCTTTCTTCACAGTCTTCTCTGGGAATTTGGGACTTCATCCTCTCTCCCATATGCTGCCAATCACAGCTCTTTTTATAACTTAGCAGTTTATTAACCTCAGACGCTGCTGACCTGTGATTGCAGCATTTTATAGGTAGGGGTGAAAGTAGACAACCACAGAGAAGACATGAAAGAAATGCCCAAGTTAGCTGCTAAGAAGAGATTTAACAGGAAATAAGAATATCTCTGCAATGGAGCTACGCAGCACAAATGTGACACAAGTCACGGCAGTAAATAGATCTACTACTTCCTGTAAGTAAAGGGAGGTCAAACAATCCAAGGTCAGGTCGGGGAAATGATGCAGTATAACAAAGGGAAGTCAGAGACGATGTCCAATACACGAGCCGAGGTCAGGAAAGCCAGAGAGACAAAACAGTTACAGGAAGCAAGCACAAGCAAAATCAGGTCACAAGCAAAGGGTCTGAGTCCGGCAAGAGAATCAAGTCAAGCAGGGTCAGGCACAGAGCGCAGAGGGATCAATGTTCCACAGGCAACAGCAAGTGTACGATTGACACTGGGGGGAGGAACTAGCATTCTTAAGTAGAAGCCCGATTAAGGAAAATGAACACAGGTTATTGCAGCACAGACTAACAGCCCCGACACAAAGTAACAAAAAGACAGAAACAGAGTGGAAATCATGACAGTACCCCCTCTTCAAGGGGGGCCTGCGGATCCCAGGTTTCCCAGGAAACCTCTGATTAAAGGCCTGGACCAACCGATCAGCCCTTACAGAATGAGCTGGAACCCAGGACCGTTCCTCAGGTCCATACCCCTTCCAATGTACCAGGTATTAAAGGGAATTCCAGACCATTCGAGAATCAATGACCTTTTGTACCACATATTCCAAGTTTCCCTCAATAGAAACCGGAAGAGGCGGGGCAAAGATGACAGAACAGGGGGAATAAATTTCTCCAACAACTTGTGGAACACATTAGATATACGAAAAGACCGAGGGAACCTTAACCTGGAAGGTAACTGGATTGACCACCTCCAGAATTTCATACGGACCAATGAATCTAGGACCCAACTTTAGCGAGGGCACCTTCAACTTAATATTCTTCAAGGAAAGCCATACCTTGTCTCCCACTTTGAAGGCGACTCCTGACGAGCGCCTCCTATTGGCCTTCCGCTTCTGCAAATGCTGAGCCACCTCATTGTTCTTTTTAACCTTCCTCCAAACATCCCCCAGCTCTTGAATGGTGACATCCACCCCAGGACACCCAGAACTTATCCTGGAAAAATCACCAAAATGAGGATGAAACCCATAATTACAGAAAAAGGCAAGTTCCCCGTGGACTGAATAACCTGACTGTTAAAGGCAAACTCAGCTACCAGAAGAAATGATGACCAATTCTCCTGTTGATCGGTGACAAAACATCTTAAAATTTGCTCCAAAGCCTGATTTGTCCTCTTTGTCTGACCGTTAGTCTCAGGATGTTAAGCAGAGGAAAAGGACAAATCAATCCCCAGTTTAGTGTAAAAAGCCCTTCAAAATCTAGAGACGAATTGTACACCCCATCAGATATAATATTTAGAGGAATCCCATGCAATTATATCACATGAACAACAAACAGTTTGGATGTCACGATGACCCATCCTGTGTGACGCGACCCGCAGGCCGGTAACTGAAACAACAAGACGCGGCACGTGAGACTGTCCTGTGTGACACGGCCCGCAGGCCGGTAACTAAAGCAACAAGACATGGGGAAAGGGGAAACGGTTACAATGGTGGGCCCTGCGATAGGGAAAGGGGACGTGGAGACCTCCTGCACTCCCCTGAGTCAGTGTCCATAACGCTCCTAACGTTCCCTATGCCAGTTCCGCACCGGGCGCCGATCAGGAACCTGTCGCCATAGCACACCCTACACCTATCCCTTGCTAGGGAGCTGGGTGGCGCAGGCACTGGCCCCACCGCTGTACTAATACACACTAAGGAAAAACACAAACAGGGAAACACCACTTAGCTTTACTCTGTTGCTCTTGCTCCCGGCAACAGAGTCCACCACCAGAATGCAGCTGTCCTCCTGAATAGCTGCCACCAAACTCTGTCAGAGCTACAAGGAAATCCCCTCTGACTCCTTCCACACCAGGGCTAAGACAGTGCTGCAAGGAACGCTCTCCAGCTCCTTCCTCCACCACGGATTGTTGAAATGAACACTGATTGCAACACCTGTGACTCTTTTAACTCTTTTATAGCAGCCAGAGCAATCACACCTGCATTAATCATGTGCACTAAACTAAAGAAACCATAGTGCAATGATGCTCACCACCACCGGGGGCAAACTTAGAACAAAAGACACCACTGTGTAATAATCCTAATGGTCACTGGGGGCAAAAAACAAGCTTAAGTACAGCTTAAGGAAAAAAAAAGTTACCTGTGCTTCTTATCAGTCATGATCCAGCATGGATCATGACATTGGAGAGAGTTTCAACATTGGGTAATGCAGATAATGGGACGAAGTGAGCTTGTTTGCTGAACGATCAACTACCACCCAAATAGCAGTCATCCCCCCTAACCACGATAAATCTGAAATGAAATCCATGGACAAATGAGTCCATAGTCTTTCCGGAACTGGCAAAGAAGCCAATTCACCAGCCGGCCGGCAATGCTGTACTTTTGCGCTTGCACAAGTTTCACAAGCAGACACAAGATCTCTAATATCCTTATGCATAGTGGACCACCAAAAGAGTCTAGCAACTGCCTTCTGGGTGGCAGTGACCCCAGGATGACCACTCCACACAGAATCATGGAATTCCTGCAAGAGGCGTAACCTGAGATACACAGGGACAAACAGCTTGCATTCAGGGGTATTGGAGGAGCCAAGGACTGAGCAGTACGGATCTCCGCTTCCAGCTCAGAGGAAACCATGGCCACAACAACACCCTGAGGAAGAATGGAGGAAGGAGGTTCTGAAGGAGACACAGAATCCAGACTACGAGATAGGGCATCCACCTTCACGTTCTTAGACCCTGGTCTGAACGTAATAGAAAAATTGAATCGTGAAAAAAACAAAGACCATCGGGCCTGTCTAGGTGTCAACCGCTTGGCAGATTCAATATAAGCAAGATTTTTGCGATCTGTCACCACGGTGACTAGATGAACAGCTCCCTCCAAAAAAATGCCTCCAAAGACCAAATTGACCACAAGCAACTCCCGATTAGCCACTTCATAGTTTTTCTCAGCAGGAGAAAATCTTCTAGAGAAAAAGGCACATGGTCGCAGGTTAGTTAACGTCTCAGGCCTTTGAGACAATACAACATCCACCCCAACCTCAGAATCATCCACCTCCAAAATGACCGGCCTCTGGCAGTGGCGTAACTATAAAGTTATGGGCCCCAGTGCGAACTTTCAAATGGGGCTCCCCCATGCCAAAATATTTTCCACCCAAATTCACATTTTCCCTATTCATTTCACACACTATAGTTTTGTTGCAATATTGTATAGTCTGACCTAATATCGCCCTGTAATCGCTGAGAAAAATGATTTTATAGCTTACATGTCCCTAATTAGGGTGATGTTTTCGGAAGTGCAGACACTCTGGGTGTTCATGTCCTCCCTCATTCCAATTCCATGCGCATTCCCGGCGTTTGAAATCTGTGCACTGTTTCTTCCTGGTATGACGCTGCAGTGCATCATTTCCAGTCCTGTGCAGTGTGGGGGTATATTGGGTGTAATGGTCGGCTCCGGAGCATGCGCACTGCACATTCTGAAGCTGGGGAGTACACCCAATACTCCCCCACAATGCACAGGGTCAGAAATGCACGTCATACCAAGAAGAAACAGCCCACAGATTTCAAACGCCGGGAGTGCACTTGGAATTAGAGCGAGGGAGGACATGAACGCCCAGAGGTACAGTGGGGAAAAAAAGTATTTAGTCAGTCAGCAATAGTGCAAGTTCCACCACTTAAAAAGATGAGAGGCGTCTGTAATTTACATCATAGGTAGACCTCAACTATGGGAGACAAACTGAGAAAAAAAAATCCAGAAAATCACATTGTCTGTTTTTTTTTTCATTTTATTTGCATATTATGGTGGAAAATAAGTATTTGGTCAGAAACAAGCAATCAAGATTTCTGGCTCTCACAGACCTGTAACTTCTTCTTTAAGAGTCTCCTCTTTCCTCCACTCATTACCTGTAGTAATGGCACCTGTTTAAACTTGTTATCAGTATAAAAAGACACCTGTGCACACCCTCAAACAGTATGACTCCAAACTCCACTATGGTGAAGACCAAAGAGCTGTCAAAGGACACCAGAAACAAAATTGTAGCCCTGCACCAGGCTGGGAAGACTGAATCTGCAATAGCCAACCAGCTTGGAGTGAAGAAATCAACTGTGGGAGCAATAATTAGAAAATGGAAGACATACAAGACCACTGATAATCTCCCTCGATCTGGTGCTCCACGCAAAATCCCACCCCGTGGGGTCAGAATGATCACAAGAACGGTGAGCAAAAATCCCAGAACCACGCGGGGGGACCTAGTGAATGAACTGCAGAGAGCTGGGACCAATGTAACAAGGCCTACCATAAGTAACACACTACACCACCATGGACTCAGATCCTGCAGTGCCAGACGTGTCCCACTGCTTAAGCCTGTACATGTCCGGGCCCGTCTGAAGTTTGCTAGAGAGCATTTGGATGATCCAGAGGAGTTTTGGGAGAATGTCCTATGGTCTGATGAAACCAAACTGGAACTGTTTGGTAGAAACACAACTTGTCGTGTTTGGAGGAAAAAGAATACTGAGTTGCATCCATCAAACACCATACCTACTGTAAAGCATGGTGGTGGAAACATCATGCTTTGGGGCTGTTTCTCTGCAAAGGGGCCAGGACGACTGATCTGGGTACATGAAAGAATGAATGGGGCCATGTATCGTGAGATTTTGAGTGCAAACCTCTTTCCATCAGCAAGGGCATTGAAGATGAAACGTGGCTGGGTCTTTCAACATGACAATGATCCAAAGCACACCGCCAGGGCAATGAAGGAGTGGCTTCGTAAGAAGCATTTCAAGGTCCTGGAGTGGCCTAGCCAGTCTCCAGATCTCAACCCTATAGAAAACCTTTGGAGGGAGTTGAAAGTCCGTGTTGCCAAGCGAAAAGCCAAAAACATCACTGCTCTAGAGGAGATCTGCATGGAGGAATGGGCCAACATACCAACAACAGTGTGTGGCAACCTTGTGAAGACTTACAGAAAACGTTTGACCTCTGTCATTGCCAACAAAGGATATATCACAAAGTATTGAGATGAAATTTTGTTTCTGACCAAATACTTATTTTCCACCATAATATGCAAATAAAATGAAAAAAAAAACAGACAATGTGATTTTCTGGATTTTTTTTTCTCAGTTTGTCTCCCATAGTTGAGGTCTACCTATGATGTAAATTACAGACGCCTCTCATCTTTTTAAGTGGTGGAACTTGCACTATTGCTGACTGACTAAATACTTTTTTTCCCCACTGTATATCTAGGTTTTCTAGCACCCGGGGCAAGAATTCAGTTTTGCCCCCCCCAGCACACATGCAATTTGCACTTAGTCATGTACCAACAAGCTGCTCTCCCTAATGCTCTCAATGATCAGTGAAAAACTGAGAGAAGCAGGAAGAGAAGCTCGTTATCACAGGACCATAAGTATGCAAATCGCATATGATTGAAGTGTCCATGTGATGACTGCTGGAACCTGCAGCGCTGAATCCTGACATTGCAGCTTCTGAATTCTCACAACGAATGCACTGCACACTTTTTAGGATTCTCCCTTGCCGATGGACAATCATGTCAGCCTAAGTATGTGATTTGTATACTTCTGGCCACATTCCAACTAGACGTGCCTGGCCTCGCTCAGTTCATTTTCATTGAGTGAGGCCATGCATGTCTAGTTAGCATGTGACCAGATGTATGTAAATCACCGGCGCGAGAGAATCCTAACAGCGTGCAGTGAGCCCTGTGAGAATTCAGAAGTCTGCAGTCATGTAGAATGACTGCAGACTCATCAAAAACCTGGACAACCACTTTAATGCTCCTAACATAAATAAAAACAAGAGAATTAGTCAGTATCACAAATAATATTTACATCCAGGTACCTTATAGATGTCGTTATCTCTGGAGTCATGCTGCTTCATTTCTTCATCTTGTCCAGACCACATAATGAGTTTTCTCATCCACAGCTCATCTCTGCAGACCTCCATCTTCTCCGCTCGTTTGCAGAAAATCTCCACATGATGCCCTTAAAGACAGAAGTGTCATTATAATGCTCCTGAGTAAAAAATTGCCCCTCACTATATTGTCTGCACAAAATATGACCTCGCACTGTCCCTCTTATGATACATGCTCTTTACACTGATTTCTCCTTTCCATACCTGCCCCCTCTACACATTGTCCTTTCACACTGTATCCCCCCTATAGGGCTCAGTCTATACCGTACTCTCTCATCATACTCCCCCTCCTTTGTATACTGTCCCCTCTTGGGTGTACCCTTACACTGTCTCCCCATGCTATGCCCCCACTACTCAGTTTCTATTCTGTGCCCACTCACTTTTCTCCCCCATTCTGTCTCCTCACACTATTCCCCTCCCTCCTTATACTGTCTCCTCTCACATCACCCTGTTCACCATACTGTCTCCTCATATAGTTACCCCCTCACTTTCTATATTGACTGCTCACACATACCCCCAATGTGTCTGCACACATCCTATCACCCTCACTCCCCGTACTCTGTCCACATATATTTTTCACATTGCTACTCATACTGTGTCCGCATGCATTCCCCCGTTTGCTCCCCATACTGTCTGCACCCATCACCACTCACCATACTGTGTCTGCACCCATCCCCCATCCTGTTTCCTCATACATGCCCCCCATTCTCTTGTACTGTTTCCTCATACATGCCCTGCATCTCTCCCTTTGCTCATTTTGTGTTCTCAAATCTCCCCCCACACATTAAATCCACCATCTCCACTCCAAATCTTCCCACACACACATTAAATCCCCCCTTCCCCACAGAGCCCCTCTTCATCCCCCATTCTCCACACAGTCTCTAATCATCCCCCCTTTTCCCCACACAGCCCCTCATCATCGCCCCAATTCCCCACACAGCCGCTCATCATCCTCCTTCTCCCCAAAGCCCCTGATCATCCCCCTTTCTCCCCACACAGCCTCTCATCATCCTCCCCTTCCCCTCACAGACCCTAATCATCCTCCCCTTCCCCAGACAGCCCCTCATTATCCCCCCTATTCCCCACACAGCACCTCATCATCATCATCTTCCCTATGCAGTCCCACTCAAGTAACATCAACCCCTTTCCAAAATACATAAAATACATCCTTAGAGCACTCACACTGAATCCTGGTCCTCATTCCTGTCAGAGACACCGCACTGAACTTGCTCACTGAGCCAGTGCGCGTGTCCTGAGTAAAGCGAACAGTGCTCAAAGCTACCTGTGGAGCGGGCAGCAACCAAGTAGATGTGTACTTCACACCCACAGGACCTGAAGCACGTGACTGCTAGAGGCGTGGCCTAAACTCCACAGAGCTAGGAGCTGCAAGACAATTCCTAGCAGAGTAACTGCGAGACAAAGTTACCAAGGGGCATAGACAGTGAGAATAGTCAATGAGTCACACACAGAGATAGCTGCAAGGTACCAGAGGGGCGAGCAGAGAGTAGTCAGGTCACAGGCAATGAGTCATACACAGATAGTTGCAAGGTACAAGAGGGGTGGGCAGAGAGTAGTCAAGTCACAGGCAATGAGTCATACACAGATAATAACGCAGTACAAAATCAACAGGCAAACTCACAACGGGAAACAGAATCGGGTCAGAACCATATAAACAAGCTATAGCAACAAACAGGCACACGGGGGTCAGTACACTCGGCCAAAGGCAAAAGTATAACTGGCAGGGATTGAAGCTATCCAGGGGTTTATGAAGCTCTCCCAGAACCAGAAAGAGGCCACAATCATTAACCCCAAGTGTGCAGGTCAAAACCTGCACAGAGCTCCAGACATTAACCCCGAGTGTGCAGCTCAAAAACCTGCACTGGGATCATGACAGTACCCCCCTCTCAACGGGGGGCCTCTGGACCCCCAGGCTTCCCCGGGTACTTGGCATGGAACACCTGAAACAGGCGATCTGCATGTACCGAGCGAGCAGGGACCCATGAGCGCTCTTCTGGTCCATATCCCTTCCAGTGGATCAGGTACTGCAAAGAGCGGCGCACCCGCCGAGAGTCCACAATATGTCCAACCTCATACTCCAATTGACCCTCCACCAGCACTGGAGGAACAACAGTCTCAGAGTTCTCTTTGACAGATCCTGCTGGTTTCAACAGAGACTTATGGAACACATTAGATATTTTTAAGGAGGCGGGGAGACGCAACCTATATGCCACAGGGTTGACTATCTCCATAATCTCGTACGGACCAATGAACTTTGGTCCCAACTTAACTGATGGTACCTTTAAGTTGATGTTACGCGTGGAGAGCCAAACCTTCTCTCCCACCTGAAACATGTCTCCCGAGGCTCTCTTTTTGTCCGCAAAATATTTGTATCTCCCCTGGGCTCAAGAGATATTACGCCGGACTTCAGCCCAGAGGTTTTTTAACCGTTGAACGGACCCCTCTGCTCCTGGACAACCGGAATCCACCCGAGAAAACTCCCCAAAATGCGGATTAAAGCCATAGTTAATCAGGAATGGGGACAGGTTGGTGGACTGACTCACCCGGTTGTTAAAAGCGAATTCAGCCAACGGTAACGCATCACACCAATCCTCCTGTCTGGCGCAGGTCAGACACCTGAGAATTTGTTCCAGGGATTGATTGGTGCGTTCTGTCTGACCATTACTCTCCGGGTGATATGCCGACGAGAAGGAGAGTGAGATGCCCAATTTCATACAGAACGCCCTCCAAAATTTGGCCACAAACTGCACACCTCTGTCAGACACAACATTCAGGGGTACCCCATGCAATCGGACCACATGCTGCACAAACAATCTTGACAACGTTTCTGCTGAAGGTAATGCTGCCAAGGGAATGAAATGGGCCTGTTTAGAAAACCTATCCACCACCACCCAGATCACGGTATTGCCCCTGGAAGGTGGAAGGCCGGTAATAAAATCCATGGAAAGATGAGTCCATGGCCTATCAGGAACCGGTAAAGGTATGAGTTCCCCAGCCGGTCGGTTATGCGAGCTTTTGGAACGGGCACATATGTCACAAGCAGAAACAAATTCCTTGACATCGGACCTTAATGAAGGCCACCAAAAACCCCTGGCTACTGCCTCTCTAGTGGCCGTGATACCTGGATGAGCACTCAGCCTAGAATCATGAAACTCCTGCAGAAGTCTAGGCCGCAATGAACCTGTAACAAACAGTTTATCGCTTGGCCTGGTTGCCGGAGCTAGGGCCTGAGCCCTTAGAATTTCTTGTTCCAACTCAGATGAGACCCCCGCCACTACCACCCCTGGGGGAAGAATGGAGGACGGCGGCTCAGGGGGAGACTCTGGATCAAAACTTCTGGACAGGGCATCCGCTTTAACATTTTTGGACCCCGGTCGAAAAGTAATTGAGAACTGAAATCGTGAAAAAAAAAGTGACCAACGGGCCTGTCTAGGAGTAAGCTTCTTAGCAGATTCAAGGTATGCCAAATTTTTGTGATCCGTGACAACCGTGATAGGGTGAGCCGCCCCTTCCAAAAAGTGCCTCCATTCCTCAAACGCCAGCTTGACCGCAAGAAGTTCTCTATTGCCTACATCATAGTTTTTCTCAGCTGAAGAGAACTTCTTGGAGAAGAAGGCACAGGGTTTGAGATTGGTAAGGGTGGCCGGACCCTGGGACAGCACAGCCCCCACCCCCACTTCAGAAGCATCCACCTCCACAATGAATGGTTTGGACGGGTCAGGTTGCACCAACACCGGGGCAGACATAAAACATTTCTTAATCGCTGAAAAGGATTCCTTAGCGAGTACAGACCAATTTTTTACATCAGCTCCCTTCTGGGTAAGATCCGTGAGTGGTTTCCCCACTTGTGAGAAACCTTTAATGAATCTCCGGTAATAGTTCGCAAATCCTAAGAAGCGCTGGAGCCCCTTGAGAGCTCGAGGCTGAACCCAGTCAGCGATCGCCAGCACCTTCTTAGGATCCATACGAAACCCCTCACAGGACACAATCAACCCCAAAAAAGACAGCTCCTGTACAAAAAACGAACATTTTTCCAATTTGGCGAACAATTGGTTCTCCCTGAGTCTCTGGAGAACTGTCTTTAGATGTTGCAAGTGAGATTGACTGTCCGGGGAATACACCAAAATATCATCCAAATAAATAATAACAAAACGGCCTATCAGATCAGAAAACACAACATTGATGAAATTTTGGAAAATAGCGGGTGCATTAGTTAACCCAAATGGCATTACCAGGTTCTCAAAGAGTCCTTCTGATGTGAGGAATGCCGTTTTCCACTCGTCCCCTTCCCGAACCCTTATCAGATTGTAGGCCCCCCGCAGATCTAACTTGGAGAACCATTGGGCCCCAGCTAACTGATTACATAAGTCTGGGATGAGGGGAAGCGGGTAAGAGTTCCTAACCGTTATCTTGTTCAGTTCCCGAAAGTCGAGGCACGGCCGCAAACCACCATCTTTTTTCTTCACAAAGAAGAACCCTGCTGCCACAGGTGACACAGAAGGCCTAATATGCCCTTTGCGGAGACTCTCAGCTATGTACTCCTTCATGGCTTGGCGCTCAGGCCCAGACAAATTGAACAATCGAGCCTTAGGTAACTTGGCTCCGGGTACTAAATCAATGGCACAATCATAGGGTCTATGTGGTGGCAGCGCCTCAGCCTCACTTTCGGAAAAAACGTCTTCGAAATCTTTCAGGTACTCCGGAATACCTTCCAGATCGACAGACGACACAGACACGGATTTAACAGCGTTAACAAGATGTCCCCGGTTACCACATTTATTATTGCATCCCCATTGAGTGATTTCCCCTGTAACCCAATCAATGGTAGGATTATGGCGTTGAAGCCAAGGCATCCCCAGTACCAGTCCTGCAGGCAAGTTATCTAGCACCAGACAACTTAGTTTCTCCACATGAGTGGAACCCACTTTTAGAGAAAAAAGTTCAGACCTGCAACAGATACCATCTTGGGTAAGAGGAGATGAGTCAATTTCCACAAGTTTAACAGGATCATGAAGCCTGACTGTCCCTATCTTATTAAGCGTCATAACCTTGGTATCAATCAGGTTCACAGCCGAACCGCAGTCAATAAAAGCAGTAGTCTGAACAGGACCATAACCAAGTTCCAGTTCCACCTGCAGCACCATCTTTGCACATGAGGAAAATTGTACCTGAAGGTCTGGGTAGCCTCCTCGATTACTACCAAGACCTAGTCGTTTCCCGCCATCTTGGAGGATGACGGACAGGAGGGGCAGTCCTTCTTCCAATGTCCAGATTTCCCACAATAGAAGCACAACTGCTTTTCCCAGCGGCGACTTCTTTCCTTTCCCTCACAGGTGACAGCGCTCACCTCCATAGCCATAGGAAGAGTCTGGGTCTCATCTCCACTGAAGAATAAGGGCGATTCCCATTGCATAATGCCTCTAGCCCGCAGCCTGCGATCCATGCGAACCGCTTGGACCATGGCATCCTCCAGGGAGTCAGGCGGAGGATGGAGTGCCAAAGCATCCTTCAGACGTTCACACAGGCCTCTGTGGAACAGCCCCCGAAGGGTGGCATCACTCCAGGAAATCTCCGCTGCCCAACGTCTGAATTCAGTACAGAACCATTCGGCCGAGTGCTCCCCCTGACAGACACTCATTACTTTGTCCTCAGCCAACCGCACTCTATCAGGCTCATCATAAATAAGCCCTAAGGCTTCAAAAAATGCATCCACAGACATTCTCTCAGGGGCAGAAGAGGAAAGTGAGAATGCCCAGGCTTGTGGGGACCCCCTAAGCAGGGACATCACCACCCCCACCCTCTGTTTCTCATCCCCAGAGGAGTGGTGTCTCAAAGAAAAAAAAAAAGCTTACAGCCCTCCTTAAATGCCCTGAAATCATCCTTGTTACCAGAAAATATATCTGGCAATTTAACCGGGGATTCAGGTGGGACTAAAATGACATCTCTATCTCCACCTCTATCTCCACCTGCTGGAAGCCTGCGGAAAGTACCCCCTGAACTGAGTCCTCAACCCGCCGTTGGGACTGGGCCAGAGCTTGGTGTTCCAAACTAAGCTTCTGCAGTGCCTGAGTCAAGCATTTCACCTGCTCAGATAAAGCACACATTGGGTCCATGCTGCAGAAGTGAGGAGAGAAAAAAAAAATAAAAATTGTGGGCCAGTTATAATGTCAGAGACACCGCACTGAACTAGCTCACTGAGCCAGTGCGCGTGTCCTGAGTAAAGCGAACAGTGCTCAAAGCTACCTGTGGAGCGGGCAGCAACCAAGTAGATGTGTACTTCACACCCGCAGGACCTGAAGCACGACAGCCGACACAGAGAACGGCCAACTCCCAGTCCGAGGGGCCGCAGAATGCAGCCGCTGGGGGAGACACTGTGGACCGCCGCATTAGGCGGCCAGACTACGCCCCCTTGTCACTCCAGGCCCCCCATCACAGCTGCAGCGCCTGTGACCCTGGTAGTTATGCCCCTGACCTCTGGAAGTCTGGTTGCACATGAACAGGAGCAGACATAAAACATTTCTTTAAATTTCCAAATGCCCCAACCGCTTCTGGGGACCAAACCTTTAGCTCCACCCCTTTATGAGTGAGGTCCGTAAGAAGCTTGACGATCTGAGAAAATCCTCTTTTAAATTTTCTGTAATAATTTGCGAACCCTATAAAGCACTGGAGAGCCTTGAGGTCGCTGGGTTGAACTCAATCAATGATGCAATGAACTTTCCCAGGATCCTTCTTAAACTCGGAGGCTGACACAATGAAACCCAAAAATGATATTTCGTGAACAGAAAAGGTACATTTTTCAATTTTAGCGAACAAACAATTATCCCTCAACCTTTGAAAAACCAAACAGACATGTTTATGATGTGATTCCAGGTCAGTTGAAAAAATCAGAATGTCATACAAATGAACCACAATAAATCTCCCAATATAATCAGAAAAAATTTGATTCATAAAATTTTGAAAAACTGCAGCTGCATTTGTTAGGCCAAAAAGCATGGCGAGATTTTCAAAGCGACATTCAGACGTTAAAATTGCTGTCTTCCACTCATCACCCTCAAGAATCCGTATAAGATTATATGCCCCTCTAAAATCCAGTTTGGAAAACCATTTAGTACCAGAAAGTTGATTATATAGATTGGGGATAAGTGGAAGCGGATAAGTATTTTTAACTATCTTGTTTAATTCTTGGAAATTGAGGCAGGGATGAAGACCTCCATCTTTCTTTTTAACAAAAAAGAATCTGGCAGCTACCGGCGATGAGGAAGGGCGAAATATGACCTTTTAGTAAACTCTCGCTAATAGATTATTTCATGGCTGACCGCTCAGGGCCAGACAAGTTATACAAGCGAGCCTTGGGTAATTTGGCATTAGTAATGAAATTAATTGCACAGTCATAGGGGCGGTGAGGAGGTAATATCTGACTCTTCTTCCGAAAAAACATCTCCGAAGTCTTTCAGGTTTTCCAGAAGACCCTCCAGACAAACGGAACAAACATGCACGGGTTTAAGACATTTTTCAATACAACAAGGACCCCATTTGACAATATCTCTCTGATTCCAGTCAATAATTGGATTATCCGTATGCAGCCAAGGAATACCCAACACGATTCCAGCAGGTAAATTGTCCAAAACATAACAGGAGATATTTTCCATATGAAGAGACCCCACCTTGAGTGTGAACTCCACCATAACTAACCAAACCAGATTTTTCAGCAACGGTGTTCTGTCAATGGCCACAATTTGAATAGGGCTTTCTAGCTTAACTGTCCCTCCCTAATCATAACTTCAGAACCAGACCCGCATCTATGAAGTTAGCAGCAGATCCGCAGTCAATAAAGGCAAATGTGAACAGACACTCATCTTGAAAAAGAAGTTCAGCATTCAGCAACACCTTATCAGAGGAGTAAAAGGGTACCTGTAAGTCTGATTGACCTCCTCGGCCATCACCCAGACTTAGGCGTTTCCCGACGGCTTGTTCGCTGTAGGTCGTGCCAAGCAATGATTAAGAAATGTCCAGCTGGGCCACAATAGAGACAAAGTCCAAGTTCCTGCCGTCGTCTCCTCTCCTTAATCCTAGAGCTGGCAGCACCAACCTCCATAGGTTCCACCTCAGGTGCACAAACTGAGCCAGTTGGACAAAATGGAGCCTATTTTGCACCTAGCGTCTTTCCCACATCCTCCAATCCATGTGGATAGCCTGAGTCATGGCCTCCACCAAACAACCAGGTGGAGCATGTAGAACCAGAGCATCCTTAAGAGACTCCAAAAGACCCCTGAAGAATTGGTATCTGAGAGTGGCATCATTCCACAGGACTTCAGAAGACCACTGACAAAACTCGGTACAATAGTCTTCTGTTGTGCGGTGCCCCTTTGTCAGGTTCATGATCCTTGTCTCAGTCACCTTGACCCTGTCTTATTCATCATAGATCTGTCCTAAAGCATCAAAAAGGGTGTCCACCGAAAGACGTTCAGGAGCAAGAGAGGGTAGGGAAAATGCCCAGGTCTGAGGACCCCCTGCAAAAGTGACATTATAATTCCCACCCTCTGTGACTCATTCCCTCATGACTGGGGGTGCAACTCTCTTTAAAAATTCTGAACTGGTCATTTTCTCCTAAAAAATTGTCAGGGAGTGCAATAGCAGTTTCATGGAGGCTGAATGAGACGTCAGATGGCACAGAAGTCATAACAGCGGTCTGAGATAAGGCAGTAAGAGTACCAGAAATCTGGGCCTGTAACTGAGTATGAGAAGAAGCCAGTTTGTGTTGTTCCAAGGCCAAATCTTGGACTGAGTCTGATTCGCCACCTGATCACACAAAGTATGAAACGGATCCATAGGAGGGAAATTGAAAAAACTTTAATGGTCAATCATAATGTGACGCGAGTCAAGGCAGTAAATATATATACTACTTACTGTAAGTAAAGGGAGGTCAAACAATCCAATGTCAGGTCCAGGAAATGGCACAGTACAATAAAGAGAAGTCAGAAACGAAGTCCTATACACGTGCTGAGGTCAGAAAGCCAGAGAGACAAATCAGTTACAGGGAGCTAGTCAAGCAAAGTCAGAACACAAGCAAATGGTCTGAGTCCGGGAAGAGAATCAAGTCAAGCAGTATGCTTTGCCCAACTGTGGGCAAAGCCGAAAAGCCTTATTGCACATGCGCCCTGTTAATTAGGCCGCGGAACACAGCAAAATACTTCTGGGGCTTAGTTAACCGGTGCATGCGCAGTAAGGCTTTTCGGCTTTGCCCGCAGTTGGGCAAAGCATACTGCGCGTGCGCAAGCCAAGAATGCTTAACGCACGCGCAAAAGATGGTGGACACCTACTCCTATTCATGAAAAAACTGCGGACGGCAGCCAAGGATGGGGAGGCGGCAAAGATCCGAAACACCGCCCATTGGACCGGACAGACCTAATTTAAATAGCCCTCCAAAACCAGGTGACAGATTCCCTTTAACTAGTTAATAGGCACAGGTGGATTGCGATTCCACCTGCGCCTATTGCGGGCACATGTCAGCTGTTCAAAACAGCTGACATGTAGCAGTTTTGATGCGGGCTTACCACCGGAGCCCTCATCAAAGCAGGGGAGACGTCCAATGACGGTCTATGCCTGTCATTGGACATTAACGGGTTAAGGAAAATGAACACAGGTGATTGCAGCACAGACTGACAGCCCCGACACAAAGTAACAAAAAGGCAGAAACAGAGTGGAAATCATGACAACAAAGTGATAGAATAAGGGATATTTACAATGTTTTTTTCAGCAAGCGTCAGGTCCTCTTTAAAAGAGGAAATGTATGTGAAAAGCATAGCCCATACTTATCTGCATTTTCTTTAGAAGAAAGAGGCCCACAATGTAAAGTTATAATAGATATTCTATTTCCTTTTTCAGTTACTTATAGCTCTGCAATCTATTTTATTTGTTCGCGCTAGATATTGCCCAAAAATACATACATATGTAATATTTTAATTTTGTTTCATGAGAAATTTTCTTCTCATGTGATCTCCAAGCATAGTAAACATACAGTCTTAGGCTGCATTCACATGTTGCATCTACATTCATTTTTTTAGCACAACCACAGCAAAAACTCATTGCTTTGTTGCAATTTTTCAAAACCAAGACAAAAACATTCAAGTTTTCATACTCCTGTCCAGAGACCCGCAGCGAGTCCATGCACTGCGGCCCATAATCAGACCGAGATCCACGGACGTCAGTATAAGCCTGTAGGGTGTAGAAGAATTATTGTGTAGAAGAATTATGATTGTGGTTGTTTTTGGTCATAATTTTTGGTTGTGACTTTGAGGATCAGATCAACCGTGTTCTGTATTAAGATGACGCAGTTTTGCTTTGATTTAGAAAATTAAATGAGAAAGAAATCATAACCTTAGTGTCAATACCCATAGCAGTTTATGTTGCAGGACTGGGAACTGTTTGGAAATACAGTTGTGCTCAAAAGTTTACATACCCCGGTAGAATTTTTGCTTTCTTGGCCTTTTTTTCAGAGAATATGAATGATAACACCAAAACTTTTTCTTCCACTCATGGTTAGTGGTTGGGAGAAGCCATTTAAAACTACTGTGTTTTCTCTTTTTAAATCACAATGACAACCCAAAATATCCAAATGACCCTGATCAAAAGTTTACATACCCTGGTGATTTTGTCCTGATAACATGCACAGAAGCTGACACAAGAAGGAGCGTGGTCTGTTGCTGGATGGAGTAGGACATCTGGCGCTGAGCTCCTGGAGCCCTCTGCATAAGCTACAAAGAAAAGCTACTAATTGGAACTTTCTTTAATCTGAAAAGATCTTCCCTGTACTCCTGACATCCTATGGATCAAGAAGACACCTTTCCAGCCAGTTTTATCCTATTTAAGAGGGGGAACAGGTGAGCAGCCTAGAAAAAAGAAGGTGGACTTAAAGCCTAAGTCTCCTCGTGACGCTGGACTACATCTGCGGCTATTGGGCATCTTGTAAACCTCCCCTATAGAAAAAGTGCCTCCTTGGACCCAGAAGATCCTTTTGAGAAGAGGTATGCTGGAATATTCGTGATTTCTAAAGCTACAAAGAAGTTTTGGAGGAGAATTGGTGGCGGCGCTACATACTCCGGGACTCTGACAGCTGAAGTCTCTCCTAACAGCGGCGATTTGCGAGCTATCAAAGACCTGGAGCCACTTGGATTGACTTTGGCATACTCTGGAGGACCCTCGGGGATATCCTGGTATTGGCCACTTTGGTGCTGAAGTGGGCACAGAGCTCCTGAAGAGAGATCTCATCGGTGCGGCATAAACGCGACCACGGCTGTCATTGGTGAGCCGCATACATTGAAACTCTCCTGTCAGAGGCAGGCTGCGGGCTGGAAACTCCGTTGATCCACTTGGACTGGCTTCTTCTGACATCAAGGGACCCCTGGAGACAACCTGGTATCAATAACTGCGGTACTGAAGTGGGCACAGAGCTCTTGAAGAGATTTCGTATTGGCGGGAGAAAACAAAAAGCAAAAAACACAAATATCCTGAACTAAAAGGTAAAAAATAAACTGCAAATAATGCATAAAGGTAATAATAATAAGGGTATTTAGTAAACATAATTTTGATCAAAATAATGTACATAATGTTTTTTGTTTTTTATTCTTATCGGCGGGGCAAAGACGCGATAGCAGCTGTCATTGGTGAGCCGCATCTATTGTAATTCTCCTGTCAGACGCAGGCTGCGGGCTGATAAAATTGAGGAACCGTCTGGATTTGTTTCTTCAGACACATGGGGATATCCAGGCATCGGCTACTAAAGCTCCTGAAGAGGGATCTCCTGGTGGGCAGAAGCTCAGGATCGCTGGTGTCACAGAGAGCAGCAGTCACTGCAGCCTTTCGTGTTACAGATACCCAAAGGTCCGGATCAGCGGAGATCCTATTTCCTTGGACCCAGAAGACCCTCCTGAACATTTAGATGCCAGGTACTTCAGGATTCTTAATTGTACTGAGGAGTCCTGGCCTAAAATCCTTGGCGGTACTGTGAATAAGGCACCTGTTTGACAGGAGTGATAATCCCCGACGTTTCAGCGGTGCAGAAACGTTGGGGATTCCCTTCTTGAAGAAGACGTCTGGAAGTTTTCTCCATCCTGCCGGAAGCACAAGCTGTGTGATGTCTGTCTGGAAGTTCTGACAGCTTGAGATCAGTCTTGTTTGGCTTTGGGGGAATTTATGCAGGCTTAATTTTCAGATTATCTGTGGTGATATTGTGTCTTGCTGGCTTCCCCTAATTGACAGCTAGCTACCTGCTAAGAGTTACAGGCACATTACGGTGCCATTAGATTTCTATTATCACATTAGTGATTGGGGTCACTGTGCAGGTGGTCAGAGATTTCACTTGTTTTTTTTCTACGCTTATTGGTTTACTTTATCATTTGTCGCGATAATTTCCTAATATTTTTTAGTTGTAAGAAGTAATTTGGTGGTGTTGCCATAAATAATATTGTGAGGCATAGGCTAGTATAGCTTTATAGGCAGCCTGTTACTGGCTCAAATACTCCTCATAAGGTTTAATGATAAACTCTGTCATTTCTATTCCATAAGACCATAGATTTAGGAGATGTCTTTTAAACAATAGTTTAGAGATCAAAGTTGGTGGTGTCATATACCCTCTGATAAATATACCCTCTGATAAATATTCTATCTACTCTCAAACATGAGTCAAAAAAGTAGCAAACCCTAACCACAAAGGCAGGAAAAATCTCCTCAAGCTTTAGATGTAGTTGCCTCTATTAGTCCTCCTTCTACTCCTCAAGCCAAGTAGTCTTAAATCTAGTTATAAAGAAGGAAGTAAAGAAGAGAGAATGTCACAGATGATTGAGGAACTTGATAACATTATAAATGTCCAAACAGTAATGGAAGTTTCTCCATCAAATATTAGTAAAAAAACAAAAAACAAAAGAAAAGAGCTAAAATTGGGAGGGTCTACGGTTCTATCTGAATCGGATTAAGAATTCTATGAAGCATCTCCTTCACAGAGTCCCGAAAAAAATAGACCCAGACTAGAGGAAAACCCCCCGATAGAAGGCCCCACTTCTCATATTGAAATAGATAATATTGACGCTACAGAAAAAGGCGCATCAGAATTGTATATAAAGGATCTTATCTTGGCATTGAATAGAAATCTTGAATCCACATTAGACAGGCACATCAACCTACTGCAAGCTAATTTGGATTCAATTAAGCCCCCTTCACACATAGCGAGATCGATGTGTGACACTTACCTCTGACCCGGCTCCCCGCTGGATATCGCTGATCATGTGAGATCGTCCTGGTCCATTTTCTCATCGCCGGCTTCCTGCTGGAGCCGACGAGCGACTCCATGGACGCGGGAGGAAGTCGTCACCAGAGCTGCCGTCTGACAGGTAAGTAACGACCACTGACCGCTGCTACGTCGCTGTGAGATCTGCCTGTTTGGCAGCTCACTAGCGACCATTTAGCGATGCACCAGCGATCCTGACCGGGTCGTATCTTTGTCGGGATCGCTGGTGCATCGCTAAATGTAACGGGACCTTTAGTTTAAGGATAGATAAAAGTGATAACACAATAGCAGTATTAGAGTAAAAATCTGATTCTATACAAAAACAACAAATTGAGAGCCAAAAAGAAATACAATTTTTACGTAATAAGCTAGAGGATCTTGAAGATCGTAGCACGCGTAATAATATTAAACTTAGGGGAATCTCTGAAAAAATAAGCCAAAACAACCTCCAAGATTACTTTAAAGAGATTTTAATTAAAACTCTGCCCTCAGTTCCAGAAGTGGAGCTTATGATAGACAGGATCCATAGGCTCCCTCGCCCCAGATCTATCTCTGCGGAGTTACCCAGAGTCACCATATTGAGATTTCATTTTTATTCCACCAAAAAAATGTTTTAAATTATATGAGAACTAAAAAACAACTTCCTCATCCCTCTACCATATCAAAGTTTTTGCAGATCTTTCAAAAGACACGGTCCAATCTATGAAAAATTTTAACAAAGTTACAACTTTGCTACGCAAGAAAGGAGTAATTTATAGATGGGGTTTCCCCACTAAACTTCTAATTACTTATGGGTAGTGTTGAGCGATACTTTCGGATATTGGGAAATATCGGATCGGATTGGATCGGACCGATACCCAAAAAGTATCGGGTATTGCCGATTCCGATACCGGAAACCCATGCAAGTTAATGGGACAGAAATATCGGAATTAAAAAAAAACCTTTCTTTACTTGCACATCCAGTTCGGGAGGGGGGAAGAGTGTGGGCAGTGCGTGGGCGGACACTGTGCGTGTCTGTGTGTGCGGGCGGGGTCTGTGTGGGCCTGCCGGGGGTCTGTGCGGGCCTGCCGGGGGTCTGTGTGGGCCTGCCGGGGGTTGTGTGTGCAGGCATCATCCAATGGGACTACAAGTCCCATCGGGCTATGCCTGCTACAATAACAGTGATTGACACATTAGCCAATGATGGGACAGTAGTAGTCCCATCATCCGGCTAATGTGTTGAATGTAAAAAAAACAAACCATACATACTACATACATACTAAATATATACTACATTCATACAACATACATACATACTACATATATACTACATTCATGCAACATACCTACATATGACATACTACATACATATTTCATATATACTACATTCATACAACATACATACATACAACATACTACATACATACTTCATATACAGTGGGGCAAAAAAGTATTTAGTCAGTCAGCAATAGTGCAAATTCCACCACTTAAAAAGATGAGAGGCGTCTGTAATTTACATCATAGGTAGACCTCAACTATGGGAGACAAACTGAGAAAAAAAAATCCAGAAAATCACAGTGGACTACTGTCCCATCATTGGCTAATGTGTCAATCACTGTCATTGTAGCAGGCATAGCCCGATGGGACTTGTAGTCCCATCGGACGATGCCTGCACACACACACAACCCCGGCAGGCCCGCACAGACCCCCGGCAGGCCCGCACAGACCCCCGGCAGGCCCGCACAGACCGCGCATCATGATGACATCATTTCAGCAGCCAATCACAGCCACAACACTGGCTCATTGCATTATGGGAACTTCCGATTCCGGTATTCGATATTGTAAAAATATCGGTACTCGGTATCGGAATTCCAATACAGCGAATATCGGCCGATACCAGATATTTGCAGTATCGGAATGCTCAACACTAATTATGGGGTAAAATAATTTCAATACTTTCTCCTCAAGATGGTATGTCCTTCCTTTCATCTCTGGGTAAAAGGGAAGAAGTACCCGGTTGAATTTGAAACCATGAAAGCTATTGTAATATTTTAAAAATGCAGAGAATCTCCTCAGCTTTACCACGAACTTTCCCATCTAGGAGGAATATCCAAGAAGTATTGGATTCTCCTTAATTTGTAAAATTAGATTGTTTGTATTTATTCTTTTTCTATTTTTTATATGGTTAAGATATTATCATTGAATGTTAGGGGTCTAAATAGTCCTGTAAAGAGACACATTACATGGAGAGAGATTAGAAATAGCAAGGCGAATATTATCTGCCTTCAGGAGGTAAAACTGGCCAGAGAAGGACATCCTAAGATAGAGAACAAAAATTTCCCATTTTTTTATGAATCATTGAATGAAAAAAAGAAAGCGGGAGTAATCACGATAGTTAAAAATTATATTTCATTTGAGATTATCAATGAGTATATATAAGATTCTGAAGGGAGGTATTTAATTTTGGTTTGCCTGATTAATAATCAGTTAACAACTATTGCAAACATCTATGCGCCTAGGAACACTCATATGCGTTTTATGAACAATCTAGATAAAAAGATACAAGAAATTAAAAAAGGTACTGTAATTTTAGTCGGTGACTTCAATATTGTCCCTGATGGTTTACTAGATTCCACATCCCCGACAAGATCTTCTTTCCCAGTTTTGAAAAATTGGCTATACAAAAACGAATATTTAGATGTTTTTAGGTGCTTAAATACCTCGTCTTTGGAATATACACATTTTTCAGAAGTACACAAAACCTTTTCCAGGATCGATCTCTTTCTCACAGACTCTTTCTCGATCTCTAAGTTTAACAAAGTTGAGATACTTCCAAGATCATTCTCGGATCATTCTCCTATTTTAGGTGAAATTTTATTAGGCAGACCTCTTCAATCCAACTTTATTTGGAGGTGCAACTCATCCCTTATAAATTCTCCAAAATTTAAAAAAGAAATTGAATTGGCTATTATCAATTACTTTCAGGAACATAATGTAGAAGACTTATGCCCGTTCACGTTATGGAATGAACATAAGGCAGTAATTAGGTGTTTTAACTCGAATGGCGTACATTAATAAGAAACAAAATAAAGAAAAAATCCATGACTTACTTTTAGAGATTAAAACCAAAGAAGAGTCACAGCAAAAATTTCCCATACTTTCGCCGGATATTCACTCACAAATTATTAGATTAAGAGTAGAATTAAGATCAGCTCCTTTTAATGCGTATGACAAATTTACTTGGATTATGAAATCCAATTACTATTCCTCTTTTAACAAACCAACCAGACTTATGGCCCAGAGGTTTAAAGCAATTAGAATTAAGAATAGAATTAAGAAAATTAAATATAAAGGTATGTTGAAAGAACATCCCAAAGATATTGCGGATGCATTTCCAGACTACTATTTGTCTCTATACAACCTTAAATTTAGTCAAGATACTCAACAACCAGAAAAATATACTATCAATAATTTTCTTTCCCAGATTAAACTTCCTAAAATCTCTAAACAACAGCTGTCTTTTATTAATGCTCCTTTCTCCGCGCCCGAGGTTTTGGAAGTCGTTAAAAATTTGAAAGTTAAGAAGTCCCCCGGTCCCGATGGGTATTCCAATGAATATTACCAAAACTTTGCTTCCCATCTCGTACCTTACTTAATTCAGGTTTTCAATAAGGCATCGCGGGTTGGCGAATTCCCCCCCAGAAATGCTTCGAGCTATTATCTCATTGATTCCTAAATCTAATTGTGACCTAGAATCAGTCCAAAACTATCGACCCATATCGTTAATAAACACCGACGTAAAAATTTACTCAAAAATCATTACAAATAGACTCAAAAAAATTCTACCTAAAATCATACACAAAGATCAACTAGGTTTTATTGAGGGTCGCCAAACCTGCGATGGTACTCGGAATATTTTGGACTTGATGCACTTTATTAAAGTGAAAAAATCCCTTCTCTATTTGTGGCTTTGGATGCTGAGAAAGCATTTGATAGGGTAAATTGGGACTTCCTTATCGCCACCCTTCAGAAATTTGGTTTCAATCAAAACATAATGTAATAAAAACAATTATGGCATTATATGCGTATCTGTCCGCAAATGTTTTTGCTAATAACCATCTGTCAAAACAAATATTCATAACTAATGGGACAAGGCAGGGGTGCCCTCTTTCACCCCTGTTGTTTGCATTAATTATGGAACCTTTCGCCAAGTATATTAGAATTAATAAAGATATTGAAGGTGTTCGTATGGGCAAAAACCATTACAAATTAAATCTTTCTGCAGACGATATTATTTTAAGCCTTACTAATCCATTAGATTCCATTAAAAAATGTTTACAAGTCTTTGAAGAATTTTCTAAGGTTTCATATTACAAAATTAACGAATCTAAGTCAAATGTTTTGGATTTTTTCTTGCGTAATACGGTAATATTGGATATTAAAAAATGTTCGGATTTTGAGTGGCAAAAAGAAGCCATTACTTACCTCGGAATCTTTACTACTAGAGACTTCCGTAAAACGGTTGAACTCAACTTACAAAAGACTATTAAAGACACTAAAACGGAGTTGAACAATTTGTCAAACACGAAATATCGTGGCTGGGTAGAATTATCTTATTCAAACTTTTCACACTTCCAAAAATCCTTTATATTTTTAGAGCCATTCCATTAGTTTTCCCATTAAAATTCCTTAGAAAGCTACAAACCATAGTGAATAATTTCATGTGTAACAAGAAAAGAGCCAGAATAGCTTTTAATATTCTTATCAAAAATAAATTAAAGGGGGGTCTTGCTCTTCCAAATTGAATTAATTATTATTATACTAATTTGATTAAACAATCATTACATTGCATTAATCCTGACAACACTCCAGCATGGACAGAGAATGAAAAATATTATAACAAAAATGATTGTCTTTTTAATCTGATATTGAATTTTATCTTATCTTCAAGTCCAATTACTACTGCTTCCCCAACTATGTGGGCTACTCTTCTGGCTTGGAAATATTTAGCCAAATCTCAAGTCTATAATAAAAGAGGCACGATATACCAACAACTGAAGAGCATTATTTTGAAGTTCTTTGGACTAGTCTTGGGGAAGGAAATTCCAACCTTTTTGGAATCAGGAAAAGATTACTTTAGTCAAAGATCTACTTGATGGCAAGTAATTTATGAGCAACAAATCTTTGCATGTTCAATATAAATTTTCCTCTCAAGATCTTAAGTTATGTTTGACGATAAAAAAGTAAATTTTGAAATTTTTGAGGAAAAAATCACTTATCACAGAATCCACTGGTTTGTTGCTATGCAACCCTGATAACATGGCCCATTGGAAATCAAGGAACATTTATAATTTTCTGAATTCGGCACAGGAGATTGAGAAAACTCCTTATATGCTTAATTGGGAAAAAGACCTCAATATTACAATCTCTCTTGAACAGTGGTATTGTGCTTTCAGAACAACATATTCTTCAAATATTTGTGCCTCCCTACACGAGTCATATTATAAAATTGCATCTAGATGGTATTTTACATCCTCTAAATTGGCCCGGATTTTTCCTGGTAAATCTCAGGAATGCTGGAGGAATTGTGCTTTCTCCGGTGACTTGATTCCTATATTTTGGGAATGCCCTAAAATCAGGCCATTGTGGACAGAAGTCTCAAAAATAATAAACAAAATTACTAAACAAAACGCTACTTTGACACCTCAGATGGCCGTATTGTCATTAGTCAACCTTTTCTTGATAACTAAAAATGCTATCTCAGCATTTTGGAGGGATTATGCTATTCCAAGTATAAGTGATAAAGTAGATAAAATGACGTTACACAATTTATATGAGAAAAGTCATGCTATAGCAAACAACTACTATGAAACCTATCGTAAAAAGGTGGAAACCCTGGTCAGACTTTGCTTCCTGATCCGCAGTTGTTATATTTCTTGATCTCTCTTACATTCTGTAACAAAATCGTTGCCCCTGACTTTATTGTTTAAGGATAACATAATACTGTTAGTGTTTTAGTATAGTTTAGTATAGATAGGTATTTTATAACCTTTACTGATTAATATGATGTAACACATTACTGTTATATATTTGCAAACCTTTCTAATACCATTGTTATTACATAATACTGTTAATTTGTATATTAGTAAAAAAATAAAGTGATTTTGAAAAGTAAGTTGACACAAATGAGTTCGAATGGCTACTAAACGTAACATCCTCATCTGTGAGCTGTTTGCTTATAATCAGTGTGTATGCATAAAAGGTGAGTGAGTTTCTGGGATCCAGACAGACTCTTGCATCTTTCATCCAGCCACTGACGTTTCTGGATTGTGAGTCATGGGGAAAGCAAAAGAATTGTCCACAGATCTACGGGAAAAGGTAGTTGAACTGTATAAAACAGGAAAGGGATACAAAAGATATCTAAGATATTGATAATGTCAGTCAGCAGTGTTCAATCTGTGATTAACAAATGGAAAATTAGGGGCTCTGTAAAAACAAATCCACTGTAAGGTAGACCAACAAATATTTTGTCCACAAGTGCCAGGAAAATTGTTCAGGAGGCAAAGAAAAAATCACAAATAACATCAGCTGAAATACTGGACTCTCTGAAAACTAGCTGTGTGGCTGTTTCAAGATGCACAATAAGGAGGCACTTGAAGAAAATGGACAGCATGGTCGAGTTGCCAGAAGAAAGCCATTGCTGCGCAAATGCCACAAAATATATCACCTCAAAACTTCTGGAACAAGGTGATTTGGAGTGATGAGGCCAAAATTGAACTTATTGGCCACAACCATAAACATTACATTTGGAGAGAGGTCAAGAAGGCCTATGATGAAAGGAACACCATTCCTACTTTAAAGCACGGAGGTGGATCGCTGATATTTTGGGGACGTGTGAGCTACAAAGGCATAGGAAACTTGGTCAAAGTTGAAGGAAAGATGAATGTAGCACGTTATCAGCAAATACTGGAGGCAAATTTGCAATCATCAGCCCGGACGTACTTGGACTTTCAACATGACAACGATCCAAAACACATGGCCAAGTCAACCTGTCATTGGCTACAGCAGAACAAAGTGAAGGTTCTAGAGTGGCCAACTCAGTCTCCTGACCTCAATATCATTGAGACACTCTGGGGAGATCTCAAGCGCGCAGTTCATGCCAGACAGCCCAGGAATTTATAGGAACTGGAGGCTTTTTGCCAAGAAGAGTGAGCAGCTTTACCATCTGAGAAAAGAAAGACCTCATCCACAACTACCACAAAAGCCATCAAATTGTCATTGATGTTAGAGGGGGCAATACACGGTATTAAGAAATGGGATATGTGAACTTTTGATCAGGGTCATTTGGATGTTCTGGGTTGTCATTATGATTTAAAAAGAGAAAACACAATAGTTTGACAATAAATGGCTTCACCCAACTGCTAACCATGAGTGGAGAAAAAGTTTTTGTGTTATCATTCATATTCTCTGAAAAAAGGCCAAGAAAGCAAAAATTCTGCTGGAGTATGTAAAGTTTTGAGCACAACCATACCTACACTGTGTTTGCCACACGTTTATGCAGTTTCACAACATTGTTTTCAGGCTCATATCAAGTCTGTGTGAAGTACATTGTGTTTATGTGCTTCGCCTGAGGTTGTAAGGCACAAACCCAATAACAAATCCACATACTTTTTCCAACTATCTCGGAATGAGAAGGCTGCAGTCAATAAATGGCTGCTAGTGTTGGTGCAAATTGATCCACAGGACCTAGTCTATCAGCCAGTTCAGTAATCTCTAGCCATTGGATGGAAGCTCTGACAGCCGTCTACTCCGCGTTTTCTTTTGATTAGCTGGCCATGTGAGTGAGGCCACAACGATGATGTTGCAAAGCCGGGTAATCAAAAGAAGAGTCACGAATGCCAGGAGGTAGGAGACAGTTCTCGGGGCTTACATCAACTTGGTCTGTGGACAGGGTCTAATGAATCGATTGGCATCAACTCTCGTGGCCACTGATTGGCTGTATGATCACGCAACGTCCTCTTCTGGAAGAATAGGCTTGGAGAACAAAGGGGTCCAGTAGGTGACTATATGTTCTTTTTTTGCTTTCAAAACCCCATGGGCCCATTTTTAATATAAAAATTAGTGGACAACCCCTTTAGAACCAGATGTTTTTGCAGTGTTGCCATCAGATGACTCGTACCCAACTGTATGGGTAACCTTAAACTGTGTTCACATGTAGCGGCCATGTTGCTTTTTTTTGTAGCAGTCACTCTCGTATGATTTTCAGACATTACAGCAAGGATGTTGAGGTTCTGCTGTGACAAAAAATGCAACATGGTCACTACATGTGAAATAAGGCTTAATCATTGCCATTAATGGAGAATTCAGAGGGGTTAATTTGTTTTCTGTTTGAAAAGATAATAAACAGTCATCTACTTCTGCTTAGCGGTACACGGAACACATGGAGTACATGGTCCTCACATTACCGTACTTTTATTTAAGCAAGGTATGCTTTTTATAGGTTTTACCATAATTTATAGACAAATCAATAATAAACTTGTATTTTCTTACAATTCTTACTAGTCCATTTGGAAGGTTTTTATTTATATGTGAGAATGAAATGTGTTGATGCAGCACCAATTTTCATATTAAAGGAAATTACATTTTAATTAATAGCTCTTGAAAGAATAGGTTTTACAATTAGATGTGTTAAAAAATGTACCTGTGCTGAGAATCTCTTATGTGCTGAACATGAACTGAGCAGCTCTGCACGGTCAGACACAGCCATTACACAGTACACAGCACATTCATAAGATAATCACAGTACAGGAACATTTTTTTAAAAACATCCAATTAATATATAGATCTATTGAATAAAATGTATTTTGTTCGTGAGACAACCTCTTCAATGCTTAAATTGAATCTGTCATCCTTTTTTTCGGCTTGCAGCTGCCGGCATAGACATCGGGGGCTTATCTACAGCATTCTGTAATGCTGTAGATAAGCCTCCGATGTAACCTGAAAGATAAGAAAAACACATTATATTATACTCACCGGGGTGGGCGGTCCGGTTCGATGGGCGTTGCGGTCCGGTCCAACGCCTCCCTTCTTCATGCGATGACATCCTCTTCTCTCGTCCTGTAATGGCTGCGGCGCAAGTCACTGCTCTGCCCTGTTGAGGGCAGAGCAGAATTCTGCAGTGCGCAGGCGCTGGACCTCTCCCGATGCCTGCGCACTGCAGGACTCTGCTCTGTCCTCAACAGGGCAGAGTAGTGCGCTTGCGCCGCAGCCATAACAGGACGGGAGAAGAGGGAGAAGAGGACGTCATCACATGAAGAAGGGAGGCGTCGGACCGGAACGCAACGCCCACCGGATCGGACCCCGATGTCTATGCCGGCAGCTGCAAGCTGAAAAAAAAGGGTGACAGATTCCCTTTAAGACACAAATAGTAACAAGTTATTATTTCATATGTCATGTATTTTTGTCCTTTACATAGGAATGGCTTTTCACAGCTTCCTCTTGGAACCCATAAGCTGCCATGCTTGGAACAAAGATAGAACTCGTAAGTTCTCAAATTACTATAGTATGACATATAGAGAATTAGATTTATGAAATCTGGGCCAAAGAACTGGAAAATATCAGCAATATGATAAGGCCCATCTACAGATAGTAAAGTGAGTTCTCTAAATCAGGCACTACATTTCTTGATTTGGCCATCAGATGTTTCAATCACTGTGTGGGAAACTTTGTCAACTGACTTATAGTTCAATATTTTATTTGCTAAATGGCTAAACTTAACAATAGAATAATTTTATATACAGCTGCTGCGTTTTGATATTAATGTTATTTTTAACTTGACACCTTGCTGCATTTCTTATTTAATAAAAAATTAAAAAGCCATGAAGATGGTCTTGTGCTACTGTCCTGATTCCAGTAAAGAATCAATACTTTCAGGGTGATAAACTCATTGACTTTAATTTAGAAGGTGCAGAGTTGATCATGTGGTCAATCTTTAGTATAAGGAAAGACACAGTAAAGTGGGCTGATAAATTGGCGCCAGTCAACTATAAAGGAAGTTGCTTGACACTCATTTACTTTCATCTACATGTAACAATGGTCTGCCTGGGGGTTCTATGCATGATCGTTACCCCCTTACCCCACCCGATCTCTCATACACTTTATATCACCACATTCCAGATTACACAAGAGGGATCATTGCTAAGACCATCGAAAAGATATCATCAAATCAAACAAAAAAGAGGCATTTCTAGTTTGATCAGTGGTTCCTTACAATGGGCCAGTGTTATTCCAGGCAATTGCCACCACCCCATGCAAAAGGCGGTTAATAAATTAGCACATATCACTCTTACCCACTAATGTACCATATATCTGAGTGGACAGCAGTAATAGGGGAATTCCCATAATAAATGCTTCTTCAGTTAAGGATGGAGAACCTTTTTTATCACTCAAAAACTGTACATATAAGAGAATACAGACAGACTCCATAATCTATGATTCTATGATTCTATGATAATAATTAATGGCGTCTCTCTGATCTGTCTGCATGAGTTATGGATCCATTTTGGGCATGAATTCTGCTTGTCTGTTCCTAAAACTGAACAGACAATTGGGATTTCAAAATGTCGATGTGAGGAGAGCCCAGTTCTCACATGCAATGCTGTCAACCCATGCAGAATAATTATGAGCCACGTTTATGACGTAGCACTATACAGGTTGACATGGCATTGAAAGTATCAAGAGTCATTGACAATACTTTTATTGGAAGTCCTTTAATTTTTTTTTCAGAAATTGCCTTTTGTCCGAACAGTCATGATGTCCATATTTACAAAAAGGATGGAGACAAGTGGACCAAAATTCAAGAGCTAAAAGAGCACAATGGACAAGTCACAGGTGAGAGATATTATTCCATTTCTTTTCTTTGATATGAACAAACAGCACCAAAAGAAGGCAGTTATTAAAGGGTTAAAAGAATAAGTACATGGTGAGTGAACAATGTTCCCTTCTGTATTTGGCACAATGCTCCCACTTGAATTGTGGTAGTAGATGTAACCAAGCTCATAGCTCACGGGGAATAAGTGGGCACAACTAATGACTACTAATAGTCATTAGTTCCACTGAGTAAGCAAGCGGGATTAAGCGAAACGCATCGGGGCGCATGGTTTTTGGTCACTTTGCATCACCCTATGAAGGGTAAGACTATTCTTGTTGTATATACATGGTTTGGGTTTATAAATCACTGATGATATCACTAATTAAATCATTAATGACATTCCCTACCTAGGATACCCATTGTTCTAACTTTTCAACATTATAACATATTACTTGTACTGTTACCTATGACCTGTTTATGTCACCTTATATATTTTGGCTTTGTAGTCTTTTTATATTATGTGTGAAATAAAATTAAAATATTTTTAGCTTCAAAATGCCAGTTGTTTTCTGTTCATTTAATTATATTTTGTCGTTTTTTAATGACAGGTTTTCCCAGATGGTATCAGGCTGATTTGTTAACTTTTTCCCTACAACAATGGTGTGATATCCTCTATCTGGTGTACAGTAATAATATGACAGCTGTGACAACTAGGTAATAGTGAGGACTTGACTTCTAAACCATTCGTGCACTTTACCCTAGGCATAGATTGGGCCCCTGAGAGTAATCGTATTGTGACGTGTGGCACTGATAGAAATGCCTATGTCTGGACTCTGCGAAACAATACGTGGAAACCAACACTTGTCATCCTCCGGATAAACCGCGCTGCACGATGCGTCAAGTGGTCCCCAAAAGAAAATAAGTTTGCAGTGGGCAGTGGTTCGAGGCTCATCTCAATCTGTTATTTTGAGCAAGAAAATGACTGGTGAATATATTTTAACTCTTTATTTGTTGTATATTTAGGCCGTTGCCTTTGCGCCTGTTTTTTGTCTAGTTTTGTGCCTTTTATTTGGTTTGCAACCAATTCATTATTCTATATGCACCTTTTTCGCAGTCTAGCAATTCCACGTTTTAGCCCGATTCATCAGTTGCAACTTTTTAAACAATTTCAAAATTTCATGCAACTTCACTCCAGTTCCCCCTGGATTGTTTTTTAGTACTCCAAAATTTTTGTCCAATTTTTTTGCAAATTTTTAGCGCAAAATAGTTCAAGCAAGTAAGAAAGGCCATTTTTTAAAAATTTGTGCCATTTTGATAATTTTGCTCCAAAATTCCACAAAATAAAAAAAGAAAGTGACTTTAAAAAATTCCCAAATGATGAATTGGGGCCATAGCTTTCTATATCACTATTCACATACACAGGCACACTAAGAAAAAAAATCAAATTATCATTAGCCCTCTGTTGTGAGCTCATTTTCGGGTTTGCCTCTGGCTTCTGGCGAGGGTTATGGAGCTGGCTGTGCTGACAGAGGAGTAGTGAGTGCTCTATCTGGACTCCCTCTGTTGGTGAAGGGAGGTAATGAAGCTGATCCAAATGGCAGAGACCGGCCACCTGAGGAAGAGGACTACGATTGGACATCAGGAGTTTGATTGGATTTAAGGCAGCCGACTCCCTAGTTTCTTGCTGGTGATTTTTCCTGACTGTGGTTCCTGGTTTCCAGTTTGGTTCCTGCCTTCCTAAAGCTAAGTTTTCTCTGCTATTGTTCATATGAGTTTTTGTCTGGTTTACTTAGTTTTTGTGTTCAGCCAGCCCTGGCTGGGACTGGGCTGAATCCCCATTTTTGTCTCTGATCAGTTGATCTCTTTTGCTCAATCTTCAGAATATACCTGAGTGCTGATATAGTGTTTTGAAGTCTAGCGACTTCAGGGCCTTTTTCTATCAGACGTGTTGGACATTCTTTTTGGCAGGGTTTTTTGCATGATTGCAGACAGCAGCTTTTCTTTCCTGTCCTTTCTTGTTAGCGAGGGCCCCATCATTTGCTCAGCCTATCTTTCTGCCTGTGTCTGTGTTTTCATCTTGTTTCACCGACAATACATGTTGGGGGCTGACTATTGCTTTGGGGTCTGCTCTGGGGCAGTTTAGATTTTCCCTTTCTTTCTTTAGGCTTATTTAGTTCTCCGGCCGTGACGTGGTGTCTAGGACCACCGTAGGCACGCTCCACGGCTACTGCTAGTTGTTGTGGATAGGATCAGGGGTCTGCAATCCGCTAGTTACCAACCTCTCCGGTATTCTGGGCTTAGCTTGCTTTTTGTTTTTTCCTCCTCGGTGACTCATTCATAACAGCCCTCCTTGAATTTTATTGAGTTGCTTGGCTTGTAAAGTAATTATTGTATACTGTAAATTTATAAAACTTTATAACATACTGTTTTTCAATGTCTTTCCACTTTCAAGATGGTAAACACTTTCTGCTTGCTTTCACTAAATGAAAAAAAAATCTTTGTGACATCCATGTGTCAAAACCCTCGTCATGTAACGTTCTGTACTTTTCATTATAGGTGGGTCTGCAAGCATATCAAGAAGCCAATCCGCTCCACAGTCCTGAGCTTGGACTGGCATCCAAACAACGTCCTTCTAGCCGCAGGCTCCAGTGATTTTAAGAGCAGGTAGTAGTATTGTATTTGCTGTGATACTTGTAAATTATCATTATAATTTCGATTTTCATGTGAAGCTCATGTACCGCAAAAAGAATTCTTTAAAGCAGCTTGGGCAAAGTGACCTGATTTCTCCAGATCTGTACAATTCTGGTGATGGCAAACTTGTATAGTTTTTTGTTTTTTTTTTATGTTAAAGTGGTTAAAAAAATTCATGACTGCATGTTTAAAAAAAAATTGATTTGTGCCACCATTTTATCAGACTCGTAACTTTTTTATTTTCCATTGATGGATCTGTGTGACACCTTTGAATTTTGTGTGCCAAGCTGGTCGTTTCATTGATACCATTTTGTGACGCATTTGATGTTTTACTCGCTCTTTATTGCATTTTTTGTGAGGCGTGCGGTGAGCAAAATGCTACAATTCTTGTATTTTTAATATTTTTTTTCTGGTCAGTGTTTCATCTATGGCTGAAGTAATTTTATTTCTTGATAAATTGGAAATTATGGCGATACCAAATATGTTTATTTCTTTTATTGGAAAATGGGAGTGATTTAACGTTTTATGTAATTTTAATTTTTAAAAAACTTTTTAACCCCTTGGTGACCGAGCCAATTTGGTACTTAATGACCAGGCCAATTTTTACAATTCTGACCACTGTCACTTTATGAGGTTAAAGCTCTGGAACGCTTCAACGTATCCCACTGATTTTGAGAATGTTTTTTGTGACAATTGTACTTCATGTTATTGGTAAAATTTCTTTGAGATGACTTGCATTTATTTCTGAAAAAAATGGAAATTTGGCAAAAATTTTGAAAATTTTGCAATTTTCAAACTTTTAATTTTTGTGCCCTTAAATCAGAGAGTGGTGTCACGCAAAATAAATAACATTTCCCACATGTAAACTTTACATCAGCACAATTTTGGAAACAAAATGTTTTTGTTAGGACGTTATAAGTTGACCAGCGATTTCTTATTTTTACAGCAAAATTTACAAAACCATTTTTTTAGGGACTACATCACATTTCAAGTGAGTTTGGGGTGTCAATATAACAGAAAATACCCAAAAGTGACACCATTCTAAAAACTGCACCCCTCAAAGTGCGCAAAACCACATTCAAGAAGTTTACAAAACCTACAAAAGACAAAATGAAAAAAACCCTGCTATAATTAAGTAAAAAGCAAAAGTGCATTTAAATCATACAGAGTTCTTAGTAATACTGTATTTGATCAAACATAGCATAAAAGCCATCCCACCATCAAGAAGTTTATTAACCCTTCAAGTGCTTCATGAGAACTAAAGAAATGTGGAAGGAAAAAATGAACATTTTACTTTTTTCAAAAGAAACTGGACCACAAAATTTGTTGTGCAATTTCTCCTGAGTATGCCAGTACCCCGCATGTGGGGGAAAACCACTGTTTGGGCACATGGCAGAGCTCAGAAGGGAAGGAACACCGTTTGACTTTTTGATCGCAAAATTGGCTGGAATCAATGGCGGGCGCCACGTCTCGTTTGGAGACCCCCCTGATGTACCTAAACAGAGGAACGCTTCCCTATTCTAACTCCAACCCTAACCCCAACACAGCCCTAACCCAAATCCCAACCCTAACCACTTTGTTTTTATAAGTTGAAAAAGCCACAGGTCCGGCGCAGAAATGCATTGGTATTAATAATAAACATTTTGTAATCCCAAGGCTCTTCATTCCCGCAGCGCAGCTCACCGCGCAGCTCACCTAAACATGCTAATTTCCATTTTTGCCATTATACCTCTGGAAGCACTTTTTACTCCAGCTACAGGGCAGCAGCGACGGCTTTCAAGCCTTTAAAGGGGTTGTGCCTGCACACAGCATCGATTATACCCATCCTTTACCAGATGGTATTGCCCTATTTTATGTGCACTTCTGTCCCTCTTCAGAGCTTCTCATGTACTGTAGATCAGGAGAGTAGACTGTCAGTCATTACACATCACACTGGTAACTCCTCCATTCATGTAAAATATTCTCTGGATGCAAATTCTCATGCAGATTAATGTCTGGCCCATAGTCCTGAACAGCACATTTACATACAGTATTAAGACATAGTTAGCAAGGCCGAAAAAAGACATTTGTCCATCCAGTTCAGCCTATATTCCGTCAGAATAAATCCCCAGATCTACGTCCTTCTAACGACCCTAATAACTGTAAGATACAATATTGTTACACTCCAGGAAGATATCCAGGCCTCTCTTAAACCCCTCGACTGAATTCGCCATCACCACCTCCTCAGGAAAGGAATTCCAGATTCTCACTGCCCTAACAGTAAAGAATCCTCTTCTATGTTGGTGGAAAACCTTTTCTCCTCCAGACGCAGAGAATGCCCCCTTGTGACCGTCACCTTCCTTGGTATAAACAGATCCTCGGAGAGATATTTGTATTGTCCCCTTATATACTTATACATGGCTATTAGGTCGCCCCTCAGTTGTCTTTTTTCTAGACTCTATAATCCTAAGGCTGGAGTCACACACAACGAATAAAAAATCGGTCCCATTTTAACGGTCCGAAATCGCACAAAAGTATCTTAACCAGTGATGCGTTTTTGATGCGATTTATCTTCATTGATGCGATTTTAATCGCATGTAAGCATCCTTTTGACATTCGTCCTGCGAGATTTTCTCGCAGGAAAGCAAAATGGACATATAATGGAGCCCAATGACAGGTTTCCCCACACAAACTAATTAATAGATCTAGACACATTAAATAAATATATATATACATATATATATATATTTTATACATGTTATAGAGACACATTAATATATATATTTCTAGTTCATACAGTTCTTAATTGCAGAATAGCCGCTGACACATTAGCCAGCTTATGTATAACATTCTCCTGCCCGACATGAAATGACACATGGTTTACATATAGTTAACCATTTCATTTCATGTTTTTTTTTATGTCTATCACTATTAATTATATGAGGGCTTGTGGGTTAAATTTTGGGCTTGTAGGGGTTCATTTAAGGGGTTAATTTGTTGTATTAAATTGCGGAGACTCCCGCTGACGTCACTGAGGCTGCAGGGAGTCCCCGTAATTTAATACAACGAATTAACCCCTTAAATGAACCCCTACAAGCCCAAAATTTAACCCACAAGCCCTCATATAATTAATAGTGATAGACATAAAAAAAAAAACATGAAATGAAATGGTTAACTATATGTAAACCACGTGTCATTTCATGTCGGGCAGGAGAATGTTATCCAAAAGCCGGCTAATGTGTCAGCGGCTATTCTGCAATTAAGAACTATATGAACTAGAAATATATATACAGTGGGGAAAAAAAGTATTTAGTCAGTCAGCAATAGTGCAAGTTCCACCACTTAAAAAGATGAGAGGCGTCTGTAATTTACATCATAGGTAGACCTCAACTATGGGAGACAAACTGAGAAAAAAAAATCCAGAAAATCACATTGTCTGTTTTTTTTTCATTTTATTTGCATATTATGGTGGAAAATAAGTATTTGGTCAGAAACAAGCAATCAAGATTTCTGGCTCTCACAGACCTGTAACTTCTTCTTTAAGAGTCTCCTCTTTCCTCCACTCATTACCTGTAGTAATGGCACCTGTTTAAACTTGTTATCAGTATAAAAAGACACCTGTGCACACCCTCAAACAGTCTGACTCCAAACTCCACTATGGTGAAGACCAAAGAGCTGTCAAAGGACACCAGAAACAAAATTGTAGCCCTGCACCAGGCTGGGAAGACTGAATCTGCAATAGCCAACCAGCTTGGAGTGAAGAAATCAACTGTGGGAGCAATAATTAGAAAATGGAAGACATACAAGACCACTGATAATCTCCCTCGATCTAGTGCTCCACGCAAAATCCCACCCCGTGGGGTCAGAATGATCACAAGAACGGTGAGCAAAAATCCCAGAACCACGCGGGGGGAACTAGTGAATGAACTGCAGAGAGCTGGGACCAATGTAACAAGGCCTACCATAAGTAACACACTACGCCACCATGGACTCAGATCCTGCAGTGCCAGACGTGTCCCACTGCTTAAGCCTGTACATGTCCGGGCCCGTCTGAAGTTTGCTAGAGAGCATTTGGATGATCCAGAAGAGTTTTGGGAGAATGTCCTATGGTCTGATGAAACCAAACTGGAACTGTTTGGTAGAAACACAACTTGTCGTGTTAGGAGGAAAAAGAATACTGAGTTGCATCCATCAAACACCATACCTACTGTAAAGCATGGTGGTGGAAACATCATGCTTTGGGGCTGTTTCTCTGCAAAGGGGCCAGGACGACTGATCCGGGTACATGAAAGAATGAATGGGGCCATGTATCGTGAGATTTTGAGTGCAAACCTCCTTCCATCAGCAAGGGCATTGAAGATGAAACGTGGCTGGGTCTTTCAACATGACAATGATCCAAAGCACACCGTCAGGGCAATGAAGGAGTGGCTTCGTAAGAAGCATTTCAAGGTCCTGGAGTGGCCTAGCCAGTCTCCAGATCTCAACCCTATAGAAAACCTTTGGAGGGAGTTGAAAGTCCGTGTTGCCAAGCGAAAAGCCAAAAACATCACTGCTCTAGAGGAGATCTGCATGGAGGAATGGGCCAACATACCAACAACAGTGTGTGGCAACCTTGTGAAGACTTACAGAAAACGTTTGACCTCTGTCATTGCCAACAAAGGATATATCACAAAGTATTGAGATGAAATTTTGTTTCTGACCAAATACTTATTTTCCACCATAATATGCAAATAAAATGAAAAAAAAAACAGACAATGTGATTTTCTGGATTTTTTTTTCTCAGTTTGTCTCCCATATTTGAGGTCTACCTATGATGTAAATTACAGACGCCTCTCATCTTTTTAAGTGGTGGAACTTGCACTATTGCTGACTGACTAAATACTTTTTTTCCCCACTGTATTAATGTGTCTCTATAACATATATATATATATATATATATATATATATATTTATTTATAAAAATATATATATTTATTTAATGTGTCTATATCTATTAATTTGTTGCTTTATTTAACTGGACACTGTGATTTTACTGTATTTAGAAAAAAAAATTGCCGGCTTTTGGTGCGATTTTTATCGCACTCACACATCTGGTCCGTTTGCAATCCCATCTTTTCTCGCCCCCATAGACATGCATTGTCGAATCCGATCCGAAAATCGGTGACAATCGCAGCATGCTGCGATTGTCTCAGTCAGAGGATCGGATGCAATAAAAAAATCGCATGATGGGAGCTGCCCCATAGAATAACATGGGTTCGAATGCAATGCGATTTTTTATCGCATTGCATTCGTCCGTTTTATTCGCCAGTGTGACTCCAGCCTAATTTTGCTAATCTCTCTGGGTATTGTAGTTCCCCAATCCCCTTTATTAATGTTGTCGCATTCCTTTTGTACTCGCTCTAGTTCCATTATATCCTTCCTGAGCACCAAGGCACAAAATTGTACACAGTTCTCCATGTGCGGTCTAACCAGGGATTTGTACAGAGGCAGTATAATTCTCTCATTATGTGTACCCAGACCTCTTAATGCACCCTGTGATTCTGTTTGCCTTGGCAGCTGCTGCCTGGCACTGGCTGCTCCAGGTAAGTTTATCATTAACTAGGATCCCCAAGTCCTTCTCCATGTTCGATTTACCCAGTGGTTTCCCGTTCAGTGTGTAAAGGTGATATTGATTCCTTCTTCCCATGTGTATAACCTTACATTTATCATTGTTAAACCCCATCTGCCACCTTTTGGCCAAAGTTTCCAACTTATCTAGATCCGTCTGTAGCAGAATACTATCTTCTCTTGTAATAACTACTTTACATAGCTTTGTATCATCTGCAAATATCGATATATTACTGTGTAAACCTTCTACCAGATCGTTAATAAGTATGATGAAGAGAATAGGTCCCAACACCGACCCCTGTGGTACCCCATTGGTCACAGCGACCCAGTTAGAGAATATACCATTTATAACCACCCTCTGCTTTCTATTACGAAGCCAGTAACTTACCCATTTATACACATTTTCCCCCAGACCCAGCATTCTCATTTTATGCACCAACCTCTTGTGTGGCACAGTATCAAATGTTTTGGAAAAATCACAATATACCACATCCAATGACTCATCTTTGTCCAGTCTATAGCTTGCCTCTTCATAAGAACTGATTAGATTAGTTTGACAGGAGCGATTCCTCATAAACCCTTGCTGATATGGAGATAAACAGTTATTCTCATTGAGATAATCCAGAATAACATCCCTCAGAAACCCTGCAAATATTTTACCAACAATAGAGGTTAGACTTAGGCCCCTTTCACATATCAGTTTTTTGGTGTCAGTCACAATCGGATCGATGAATCCGTCGCAGATTGTGAAAAACTGATGCGACGGATCTGTTTTTTCGCCGGATCCGACTGCCCTACCTGGTAATAATAATTGGAGCATACTCAATTTAAAAAAATGGAATCCGTCGCTGGATTCCGTCATTTGACGGACTAGGTGCCCATGGGCTTCCATTCTAGCAAAAGACGGATGGCGCTGGATCCGTCGCTGTCCGACTTTTCGACGGAGACAAAAAACGTTACTTTGTCCATCGTCTCCGGCCACCGGACACACAATTTCCGACGGATCCGGCGCACGATGGATAAAACGTGAGGCCATCCGTCGCAATCCGTTGCTAATTCAAGTCTATGAGAAAAAAACAGATCCGACGGCATCCTTTGCCGGATCCTTTTTTATCAAAAATTGCCTGATTGCGACTGATGTCAAAAAACTGATATGTGAAAACAGCCTTATTGGCCTATAATTTCCAGATTCACTTTTAGAGACCTTTTTGAACATTGGTACCACATTTGCTATGCGCCAGTCCTGTGGAACAGACCCCATCACTATAGAGTCCCTAAATATAAGAAATAATGGCTTGTCTATTACATTACTTAGTTCTCTTAGTACTCATGGGTGTATGTCATCCGGACCTGGAGATTTATCTATTTTAATCTTATTTAGCCGGTTTCGCAAGTCCTCTTGGGTTAGAGTGGTGACTCTTAATATAGGGTTTTCTTTGTCTCTCAGCATTTCACCTAGCATTTCATTTTCCACCGTGAATACCGTGGAGAAGGTGTTTAATATATTAGCTTTTTCTTCGTCATCTACAACCATTCTTTCCTCACAATTTTTTAAGGGGCCTACACTTTCAATTATGATTCTTTTACTATTGATATAGTTGAAAAACTGTTTGGGATTAGTTTTTCTCTCCTTAGCAATGTCCTATAGTTTTTTAGAGCTTCAACTGTGCCATCCTGCTTTAGTAGTTTTAATGCTTTCTTTTTACTGTTAATTGCCCTTCTTACTTCTTTGTTTAGCCACATTGGGTTTTTCCTATTTCTTGTCCTTTTATTCCCACAAGGTATAAACCGCTTACAGTGCCTATTTAGGATGTTCTTAAACATTTCCCATTTATTATCTGTATTCTCATTTCTGAGGACATTGTCCCAGTCAACCAGATTAAGGGCATCTCTAAGCTGGTCAAGCTATGCCTTCCTTAAGTTCTGTGTTTTTGTGACTTCCTGACATGTCCCCCTAGTGAAAGACAAGTGAAACTGTACAATATTGTGGTCACTATTTCCTAGATGACCTGCAGATTTGTTATTCTGTCAGGTCTATTAGATAGTATTAGGTCTAAAAGTGCTGCTCCTCTGGTTGGATTCTACACCAACTGTGAGATTTTTTTTGGGTTATTAAAAGAAACCTGTTGCCTTAATGGGTTTTGCAGGTCTCTGTTTCCCAGTTAATATCCAGGTAGTTAAAGTCCTCCATAACAAGGTCCTCATTATGGGTTGCAGCTTCATCTATCTGCCTTAGTAGTTGACTTTCCATGATTTCTGTTATATTTGGGGGTTTGTAACGGACCCCAATGAGAATTTTGTTACTATTTTTCCCTCCATGTGTTTCAACCCATATGGACTCGACATCCTCACTCCCTTTGCAAAAAATCCTCCCTTGAAATGGACTTTAGACAAGACATTACATAAAGACAAACCCCTCCTCCTCTCCAATTTTTACGATCTTTTCTAAACAGACTGTAAAGGCTCCGTTTCACATAACGAGATCGTTAGCGAGATCGCTGGAAAGTAACCGATTTTGTGACGCAACAGCGATCTCGCCAGCGATCTCTCTACGTGTGACACATAGCGGCAACCGACCCCCGCTGGATAGCGCTAATCGTGCTCGAATGTCCCAGGCCATTTTTTGATTGTTGGCGTCCCGTTGGCCAGCATGCATCGCTGTGTTTGACACCGACGAGCGACCTCGTTGGCGACACAGAACTCATGGATTCAGGCATGAGTCGTCAGAATAGCTGCTGTGTGACAAGGTCCCAACGACCGCCGAGGTCGTTATACGGATCGCCACATCGTTGCGTAGATCTGCCTGTTTGACAGTTTATTAGGGGTCATGTAGCGATGCACCAGCGATCCTTACCAGGTCGTGTCTTGTCGGGATCGCTGGTGCATCTCTTAGTGTAATGGTGCCCTAACCCTGTAAGTTAACTGCCCAGTCATAGCTTTCATGTAACCATGTCTCGGTTATTCCCACTATGTCATAGGTACCTGTAGATATTTATGCTTCTAGTTCTTCCATCTTGTTTGTCAGGCTTCTGGCATTTGCAAGCATGCAGTTTAGAGGATTTTGTTTGCCTTGGTATCGGTTTCTCAGTTGTGTGGTTGGTGATGTCTCCATGGTCTTCTTGCTTCTTTTGGTCACATGCTTCCACTCGTCTGATTTTGGAGGTTCTCTGACACTTTCTTAACTTTCTCTGACCAGTAGAGATGCTTCTGTTCTGTCTAGGAAGTCTTCATTTTTTTTAATGAGTTTCAAAGTTGCAATTCTTTCTTCCAGACCCCGCACCTTTTCTTCTAAAAGGGCCAGTAGTCTACACTTCTGGCAGGTGAAATTGGATTCTTCTTCTGGTCGATCTGTGAACATGTAGCACATGTTGCAACTCACCATGTAGGTTGTCACATCTGCCATGTTGCTCCTAGATCCTATTGACTTGCTGTGTGCCTTCCTTCTTGTGTAATCTACTCAATCAGCCAAGCTTTCTTGCAATAATGCCCTAAAGGCTTGGCGATGCTTTCCAAGCAGCTGGTCCCGGCTGTACCCAATGATCTTCTTGCTGAGGGAGACTCTTCACTTTTCCCAGAAGGCACCTTGAATATGCAAATTGTCCTCCTCATGCTTGAATTCTTAATTTGGCGATGCTTTCCAAGCAGCTGGTCCCGGCTGTACCCAACGATCTTCTTGCTGAGAGAGACTCTTCGCTTTTCCCAGAAGGCATCTGGAATATGCAAATTGTCCACCTCAAGCTTCGATCCCTGGTCTGGCAATGCTTTCCAAGCATCTGGTCCTGGCTGTACCCAATGATCTTCTTGCTGAGGGAGACTCTACGCTTTTCCCAGAAGGCACCTGAAATATGCAAATTGTCCTCCTCAAGCTTCAATCCCTGGTTACTCAAGAAAAGCATGGCTTTCTCTAGAATAAGACATCGGATCGCAGATAGCAAGAAGTAATTTTATTCCGCTTCCTATGACCTACATGAACATATAGACGGCTTAGGAGGGTTCATCCTACTGACAGATTCCCTTTAAATGCTATTAAAGGGCCTGTCATTACTACTTCTTCTGGTAGGGCGCTCTACAGTCTGACTGCGCTAACTGTAAAAACCCTTTCCTATTTAGCTGCTGAAATCACTTTTCTTCGAGCTATAAAGAAAGCACCCTGGTCCTTTGACGGAATAAATCCTGTGCTAGTCGTTTGTACTCACCGGACATATATTTATACATGTAAATGAGATCCACTCTGAGGTGTCTTTTTTCTAAGCTAAACAAGTCCAACTTTTTCAACCTTTCTGTCGGGAACACCGCACTGCACTTGCTCACTGACCAAGTGCGCGTGTCCTGAGTACAAAAACGGTGCTCAAAGATACCTGTGGAGTGGGGCAGCAGCGGTGAAGATGCGTGCTTCAGACTAACAGGGCCTGAAGCACGTGACTGCTGGGGGCGTGGCCTAAGCTCCACAGAGCTAGGAGCTGAAGGAAAACTCCTAGAAAGGTAACTGCGGGACAAGTTACCAAGGGGCATAGGCAGAGACGTAAACCAGATTAAGCCAGGGTCAAAGCACGAGATAGCACAACAATACCAAAGGGTTAGACAGAATGGATAGTCAGGACATTGCAATAGATCAGAAAACCAGAACGGGCAATAGACGGTACAATAGGGACAAACTGTAACAGAGTAAGGATAGCCAAGCCAGGAGGTCAGAACCAGAGAAGACGATAGTACCAAAACGTGAGACAGAGAACACAGTGAGGGGACAGACCGGGTCATACACGAGAATCAAACAAGCAATGCAGAATACAAGCACACCAGGGGTCAGACACACAGCCAGACTAACAGTATAGCTGACAGGGAATCCTAGTCTGGAGTGAGTATAAATACCCCTCCCAGATTCAAAGAGAGGCCGGCAAAAGTTAACCCTGTGAGAACAGGACATTAACCATGTCCTAACCATGACACGTTCATCATATGAGAGGCCTTCCATCCCTTGTAATAATCTAGTTGACCAACTTTGAACTGACTCTAACTTCCAAATATCCTTTTTAAAATTTGGAGCTCAAAACTGGATCCCATATTCTAGATGTGGCCTCACAAGTGATTAATAAAGGGGTAATAAATAATACATTGGATTACAGGATTTTATCTTTCTTTTATACACCTTAACATTGTGTTTGCTTTTATAGCTGCTTAGTGACATTGAGTACTGCTAAACTAGAATACTCAAGTCTTTCTCCATGTCTGTAGTCCCGACTATATTTCCTCTGCACCCCAGGTAGTCTTACAGCACACAATATCAGTGCACTCTCCTGCCAGCTGGTTACTGCTGATCTAAGCAGGAAAGAGAGCGTGCTGTCATTGTGCACATTGCACAGAGAGCAGGTACTACCAGCTCAGCCCTGAATCGGGGACACTTCTTTTCAGGGACGGGGCAGAGACTGAGACAGTGACCGTAGCCTCATGTGCATGGGATCCTCAAATGAGGCAACAACAAAGAGAAAGTTGTAAAAAAAAAATAGAAAAGCAGTTTGATGGAGTAGTTAGGGAACAGTAGGTAATTTTTTATTCAAGTATTACCAAATAGTTTAGATCAGGGGTCTCAAACTCAGCCGGGTAAATAAAATAGAAAAATTTGAATATGAAGGGCCACTTTCTTTGAGGGAGAAGATTACGTTTTCAGTATTACCATTATTTTTCTATATGACTTTTTGATACATTACATTACAGCTGGATAGAAATATATGAAGCTGTCACTCTTTTGTCAGGGGAGTCGCCAGCCAGTCTGTGCATTGTGATGTGATCTCAATCCTTTTTATATGGCCGTCTGACTGCGCACTCAGGGTCAAGTAGCGCTTGATATTTTTTTTTATACTTTTATTGGGCTACTTAACCCAACCAACAAATTAGGCCTCTACCAGCGATCTCTAGTTTGCTTGTTCTTTAAACAGTGATAAATTAGGTTGGATGGTTTGAAAGCAAACCTGGCCCTTAGGAGAACATTGCCCCTGGCAATAAGGAAGCTCAGGTGCGGTGGACTCCTGAAGATTTATTTTGACAAAACCTTTTTAAGAGTAGCTTGTGTAGTAGAGGGGTGACTAGGCCATGGAATAGTGACTTCCATGATGAAAAATTGAGTGGAAAACAATTAGTTTTTTCCTTCGTTCTTCCCTTTGAATATATATTGATTTGCAAATTAGACGGTACTATAGATTTGAAGCCTCTGTCACTTCATCTCTTTCCCCTGCCAAGTGCAGCCTCATTTTGCTTGAGTCACATAGCATAGAAACTGTCAGTCAAGTAGGAGGAGTTGGCATTGGGTGGGGATTAGAGGTGGAGTGACAGAGGCTTCAGATCTACAGCCTTATTTTCACATCAATTCAAATGCTGATTTATCAGTAATGGAGGAATGGACGGACTGGCTATATAAAGGTATTGTTGGACTTGTGTGTGAAAGAGCTGCTGCACATATAAATAGTTTGGGAGGTGAAACTTTGCTGACAGATTTCTTTCAAATTATTTGCAAACATTGATTTTTCATCTTAGAGCAAAAGTTGAGTTTCTATCAAAATATCATATTTGTGTTTCCAACACAGGATTTTTTCATCATATATTAAAGAAGTAGAAGAGCGTCCAGCTCCTACCCCATGGGGTTCCAAGATGCCTTTTGGTGAACTGATGTTTGAGTCCAGTAGCAGCTGTGGTTGGGTTCACAGTGTGTGCTTTTCTCACAGTGGGGACCGTATGGCCTGGGTGAGCCATGACAGCACCGTTTGTCTTGTCGATGCTACTAAGAAGAATAGGTAAGAATATGTGTATATATGAGTAATATGTGTGCTTACACATACACATACATGTGTGCTTACACATATTGGCAGTTGGCTTTCAAACCTATACAGCTTGGAGTAGGACAACATGTATAAAAAGGATGATGTGATCAAAATACTCATTTGCCTAATAATTCTGCACCCAGTGTACTTGCAGCACACGTGTGCTGTTTGCTGTTCCCCGACACCGGGTGCTGAAGACGCTCTCATCGTTCTCCCCTGCTCTGCCGGCGATCAGCGCGAGCAGGGGAGAATGATGAGAGTTGCATTCAAGTGATCACAATGACAACAAGTTATCAAGAATAGAGGGGTCCCCATGCGTTTTTTTTAATTATTAAAATAAATAAAAAAACAGGGGGGGTCCCCCCATTTTTCACAACCAGCCTTGCTAATGCTGACAGCTGGTATTCTCAGGCTTGTAAGGGGTCATGGATATTAGTCCCCACAGCCTAAAAATAGCATCCCGCAGCTGCCCAGAAAAGGCACATCTCTTACCACTTGCCCTGTAGTGATAGCAAGTGGGGTTCATATTTGTGGTGACTGAGCTGCTGTGAGCCCAGCATCATTTACCAGCAGTGACATCATCAAGGTTACTGCTGGTAAGCACCGATGGAAAAAGCCAGTGTTGAGGTCACCGCAGTACGAGCTCAGCGTCTTCACAGCAGATCACTGTGAAAAATTCTCTCAAACTGTGTTTTGTTTTGAACTTTATTCTGGCTGTGTCTTTATTTACTATTTAACTATAGTATCAGTAATGGATAGGTGTCACCTCTCCATTACTAAACCATGGGCTTAATGTCACCTGACAATACAAAGGTGACATCAACTCCACAAATATGAACCCCACTTGCCACCGCTACAGGACAAGTGTTAAAAGCTGGGCAAAGCGCCAGAATTTGCCCATCTAATAGATGTGCCTTTTCTGGGCAGCTGTGGGCTGCTATTTTTAGGCTGGAGGGCCAATATCAATGGCCTCTTACCAGCCTGAGAATAGCAGCTCCCAGATGTCAGTATTAGGAAGGCCGGTTGTCAAAAATGAGGGTGACCCCATGCCTTTTTTTGCTTAAATAATTAAAAAACAGAATGGGGACCCCACTATTCTTGATAACCAACCTCGCAGAAGCTTTCAGCTGAGGATTGCAGCCCCAGCTGTGAGTTTTTCTTAGCTGGTTATAGAAAATACAGGGGAAGCCACGCAAGGTTTTTCACTTATTTATTTATAGCGCAAGCGGCGGCTGATGAATACTCTCATCAGCCACTCCTGCTGTCACTGTTATTAGCGGCAGCAGGCGTAGGATGATGGGAGTAATAGTCCCATCAGCCACTGCCTGCCGTCATTGTGATCACCTGAATACAACTCTCATCATTCTCCCCTGCTCACGTTGATCGCCGGCAGAGCAGGGGAAAATGATAAAAGCGTCTTCAGCACCTGGCGCCGGGGAACAGCGCTTACTGTAGCGCTTCTTCCCTGGCGTCGCTGTGTCTCACATGGATGATATCCATGTGTGTTCTCCGTGTGCATGTGTGCGGGACATTTTGCGTCCCGTGCTGACGGTAAAAAACCGACATGTCAGCATGTTTTGCCCACAGACACGGTCCGTGGAAAAACATTGATGTGCACAGACCCATTCACTTGAATGGGTCTACGTGTGTCAGTGTCTCCGGTACGTGTGAAAGAGCCCTAACAGTGTTTACTAACGTTTTGGCCTTAGAGCACCCCAAGGCAAGGCAGAATAAAAAATAGTCATGCTGTACAAAATAATTTATAAATAATATTTCCCATATGTATAATATACATCATATGTGTAATATATGTCATCATATTTTTTTTTGTTAGGAATTTAGAATGGATAAAAGTTTAACACCAATTTCTCATTTTTCCAACAACATTTTCAAAACCTTTTTTTAGAGACCACATCACGTTTGAAGTCACTTTGAGGGGCCTATATGACAGAAAATATCCCAAAGTGACACCATTTTAAAAACTGCACCCCTTAAGGTGCTCAAAACAACATTCAATAAGTTTAACACATTAGGTGCTTCACAGGAATTGAAGCAATATGGAAGGAAAAAAGGAATGTTTTAATTTTATTTAGCCCCAAAGTTTGCATTTTCATAAGGGTAATGGGAGAAAACAGACTATACAATTTGTTCTGCAAATTCGCCTTAGTAAACCGAAAACTACTGGTTGGGCACACGGCCGGGCTCAGAAGGGAAAGAGCGCCATTTGACTTTTGTAGCGCAAAATTGGCTGGAACAGATAGCGGCCACCATGTTGCATTGTTAGAGCCCCTAATGTGCCTAAACCCCCCTTCCACACACAAGTGACCCCATTTTGGAAACTATACCCTTCAAAGAACTAGAGGTGTGATGAGCAACTTGAACCCACAGTTGCTTCATAGAATTTTATAACGTGCTATGAAAATTAAAAATTAAATTTTTCTCACAAACATTCCTTTTGCCCCAAATTTTTCATTTTGACGAGGGTAACAGGAGAAGCTGGACCATAAAATTTGTTATGCAACTTTCCTTGAGTATGCTGATAACCCATATGTGGTGGAAAACTACTGTTTGGGGGCACATCAGGGATTGTAATGGAAGGAGCGTCATTTGACTTTTGGAGTTCAAAATTGGCTGAAATAGATAGCGGACAATATGTAGCATTTGCAGAGCCCCTGATATGCCTAAACAGTGGAAACTCCTGACAAATGACCCCATTTTGCAAACTACAGACTTCAAGGAACTTATCTAGAGGTATAGTGAGCACCTTAAACCCTCAGTTGCTTCACAGAATTTTAAAACATTGAGCCATGAAAAAAATACATTTTTCCAGCAAAAATGTTGCTTCAGCCCAAACTTTTTCATTTTCACAAGAGTAGCAGGAGAAAATGGGCCATACAATATGTTATCAAATTTGTCGTGAGTACATCTATACTCCATATGTGAGGGGAAGCTACTATTGGTCGCACAACAGACCTCGGAAAGGAAGACGTGCCAGTTGAATTTTGGAGCATGATTTGGGCTGGAGCAGATTGCGAATGGCTCTAACATGCCAAAACAGAAACACACACAAGTGACTCCATTTTGGAAACTAATCCTTTTGAGGAATTCATCTACCTGTGTAGTGAGCATTTTTAACCCTCAAGCAATTCACAGTATTGTATAACATTAGGCTGAGTCAATGGAAAATTATCATTTTTTCCACTAAAATGTTACTTTGGCCTCAAGCTTTCAATTTTCAAAACGGAAAATAGGAGAAAATAGAACATAAAGAATATGTTATGCTATTTCTCCTGGGTACGTCAACACATCATATGTGGTCAAAAACTGTTTTAGAGGCACAGTGCATAGCTCAGAAGGGAAGGAGACACATACTGTAGTACACATTTTGGTGGAATGAATTGAGGGTGCCATATTACATTGACAGAGCCCCTCAAGTACCAGAACAGCAGAACCCCCCCCCCCACAAGTCATGTCATTTTACAAGCTATACCTCTCAATGAATATAAGAGTGCAGTGATCATATTGACACCATGGGTTTGTCACAGAGTTTTATATTATTGGACGATGAAGAAAAAATAATTACATTTTTACCACAAAAATTTTGTTTTGACCCCAGATTTTACATTTTCACATGGAGAAATGGGTAAAATTGGCATCAAAATTTCTCACATAATTTCTGTGACTGTACAGTACTGTTTAGCCACATGGCGAGACTTGGGAAGGACGGGGTGCTATTTGACTCTAGGAGAACAAATTGTCATACAATAATTTGCAAACTCAATACAGAGCCCTTAAGTGCTTGAAGAGCAGAATCCCCCTCAATTGACCCCAATTTAGAAATGGCATCCCTCTGGGAATTTATCTACAGGTGTGGTAATGATTTTGACTTCATGGATGTTTTCCAGAAACAAACAGCAGTGGATTTTGCTGAGTGAAAAATGCAAATCTGCCAGCGTACATTGTAGTGCTCGTACATTCTGACCAGCTCATGCTTCTGGAGACATGGACCCCGTAAATTAGGCGGCCTCTCATCACTACAAAAATGCCAAATGTGGATGCTATCTGCAGTTTGGGCACAGGAAAGAGGAGGGGGCGTTTGGATTTGGGAGCTCAATATTCGCTGGATCTCTTTTGAGAGGCGAGGAACCATAGCGCTTTTCCAGAGCGTTTGTGTTGCCAGTAAAGTGGAACCCCCCTATATTTCCGTTAACAAATGATGGACCTGAGACCTCTGCTGACATTCATGTTATGGCTTGTTTTTTTGCAGGACGAGCTGACGTTTTTATTGGTACCATTTTAGAGCACCTGACATTTTTTGATCGCTTTCTATTCCAATTTTTGTGAGGCAGAATGGACAAAAAAACAGCAATTTACGATTTTTTTTTTTTTTTTTAATGCAGCTCACCAAATGGTAAAATTGATAAGGCAGTTTTATTCTTCGGGTCAGTACGATTACAGCGACACCTCATTTATATCATTTTTTTTATGTTTTGGCGCTTTTACACAATAAAAACAATTTGATAGAAAAAATAATTGTTTTTGCAGCACTTTATTCTGAGTGCTATAACTTTTTTATTTCTCTGTTTATGGAGCTGTATGGTGGCTTGTTTTTTTGTGGGACAAGATGACGTTTTCAGCAGTACCAAGTTTACATCTTTTTGATGGCATTTAATTCCACTTTTTGTTCAACGGTATGATGAAAAAGCATTTTTTTTGCCTTGATTTTTTTTTGCTTTTGTTTTTTTTACAGTGAGTCAGCAATATCAAATATATGTACTTTTTTTGTTCATTTTTGTTTTTACATAAAAAATACATTTTATAGGTATAATATTATTATTATATTGTGATTTTTTAAAAATATATACGGTATTTTGACAATTTTTTTTTTTACTTTTTTACTTAGTCCCTTTATGGGACTTTAACTTTTATGACTCTGATCGCTGGTATAATGCACTGCAATGCATTAGACATGTCAATGCTACACTGACAGAAGCTTCTTAGACCATGCTGTGAGCTTGGTGACCCAGATATCTTCACTATGACCTTGGGTAACCATGGTAACTATTGGGCCTTTACGATGACGTAGCAGAGGCACCGATCAGACATGAGAAAGAGCTCTCCCAGCCTCCTAAATGTTACTATATCGATTGCAGCATTTAGGGGGTTAAACAGCCGGAGGCGGTGCAGGCACAGCTCCTGGCTGTGAGAGTTGGGTCTCAGTTGCCATGTAAGCTGAGCTCCTGGTGGCGATCGCGCGGGCATATCTCCTGTGTCCGCACGAATGCCATGATGTACCTGTACTTCATTGGTGGGAACTCCATCCATTTCATAACATATAGGTACATCAAATGTTGTGAAGGGGTTACTATAGAAAATGAACAGTTTGCCCCCTAAATATAAAAGTAGAAAGTTCACCCAAAATGTTAAAATATACACTACCACCATTCTCATCCGTAGTATTGTGGCATCATTATTGGGATTCATTAGGTGATTGCATTGAATGCAAAACGTTAAATGGAATCTGTCAGTAGGATCACCCCTCCTAAGCCGTCTATATTCATAGGAAGCTGAATAACATGACACCTTGATATCTGCACTTTGATATCTACTTCCAGAGAAATCCACATTATTTTTATTTATAAATGAGCTGTTCATTACTATGGGTGACCAGACACAGATCTGCTTGAGAATCTGCCTAAAGAGCTTATTTTTAATAAAAAGGGACCTTACCAGGGTGAGTGTAACTATCACAGAACTGTTGAACTGAGCTTTGTCTTCTTACGAACACATTTGCTTCAGTTCTCACAGCTCTGCTGCATTGCAACCGTTTCTGTCAGTGAGCGGAACCTGCAGATGTGTCAGAAATAAGCATACACAGCTCTGCCGTGAGATCAGGAGAGCACACTGTCAGTCACTACATGTCTCACACTGGTAACTGTCCCTTTTCATGTAAAATAATCTCTGGAGGCAGATTCTCAGAGAGATCATTGTCCGTCCCATAGATCTTAACAGCTCATTTGCATGTTAAGAAAATGTTGGTTTCTCAGAAATAATTAATCGGAATGCAGATATCAAGGTATGATTTTATTCCACTTCTTATGACCTACATGCACATATAGACAGCTTAGGAGGGTTCATCCTACTGACAGTTTCCCTTTAAGACTATGCCCAACAAATGTAGACATGACAGTCATGTGCAATTTGTGGTTTTTTTCACAGTTATTAATCTATTTTCTGTTGTTATGTTTTTCAGGGTAACTACTCTAATAACCGATACTTTACCCCTGCTGTGTGTAACATTTATCACTGAAAATAGTTTAGTAGCTGCTGTAAGTGCATTTTACCTTTTACATTTCTGTAGATTTTTGTTACATTGAAAAACAAATTCAGTCATATGTGATATGTGGATTTAAATTTATCACAAGATCCTAAATATAGTTCCTCTTCATTGTGACCTTAGAGAGAGATGTAACTGTAGGATAAAATGCTCTTTTGCATGAGGGTGCTTTTTCCATTTCTATGTACAGCATAACAGGAAACATTTAGGAGAACAAATTCCGCCCTCTATATGCCCCTTGTTTCCCAGCCCTAATGCCTGGCTGCCTATGAGAAGACAGGGAGTCCTCTCTAGGAGCCTGACTTATCTTCAGAGCTTCCATTAAACTGTTGATGATGATGTATGCCACAAGATCGCTGTCCATGAAGAAGTATTGGACAGGATCTTTATCACTGTTGCAGAACAAAGAAATCTGGTTCAGTTCTCTTTGTGTTATAAGGTGTGGTTCAGATGAGGTTACTGACAGAATGTCTGGGTAATGAGAGCAAGATGCTTCATGACATCAAACGTTCTCTTCTTCCTCACTTGACTCAACTAAAAATGTTTCTGGTGCTTTTTTTTGGACCCGGCAGTTCTTCTGTATGTGGTACTGGGCGTATTACAGATGGACTGTTTGGATACTGTAAAGTCCACTTCTTTTTAACTTGAAATGGGGGCACCATGCAGAAATAGCAATCAATAGTGTGATCGGTTGGCTCTCTCCAGATAATTGGGACTGCAAAAGGCATAGATTGTCTCTTCCCATGCAACCACTGGGTAAGATGTGATGCACATACTTGTGGAGCCTAACTCATGTTTGATCTTCTATTCTGCAGCCAAAATACATGTTGTAGGCTTTCCTTATCATGGTAGCCATGTTTCGCCTTTGTGACGCAAAAGTGAGCTGTCCGCATATGTAGCAAAATCTATCTGTTTTGTTAATGCAAGAACAAGCCATATCTGAAAAAAACATAGAAACATGTCAATTTGGTGATGCAACTATAATTAGGATTACATCATCAGTGAGGAGTTGGAGTTTTTTGATTGGTCACCCTAGGATGATAGAATACTGAAGGCTCAATAGTCTAAATAGACAATGTAATAGACTAGCTACTACCATTTCAATAATGATGATGAAATAATAAAGATGCAATTTTTCTATAAATCTGCATGATAGGTGTCATAAGAAATTACACCCTCCTCTGGATCTTGAAAATTAGAACCAATCGGCAAATTTCAGCATCATAATCGTTTTCAGCACCACAAAATTAGTGTTATCTATCTCTCTATCTGCACATATATACAGTGACATGTAAAAGGTTTGCCACTCCTGGTCAACATTACTGTTATTGTGATTAGTTAAGCTAGTTGAAGATGAAATGATCTCTAAAAGGCCTAAAGTTAAAGATGACACATTTCCTTTGTATTTTAGGCAAAATATATAAACCGTATTTTGCAGATTATAAGATGCACTGCAAATTTTGAGACGAAAAAAACCTTTTTTTTTTAATAAAAGGAGATGCTGAGATGTCATCTCCCGTGATCTTGGTGCCGAGATCTCCATCTGCGCATGCCCCGGCTGCCATATTCACGGAGTCCCCCACACAGTAAACTATGTAAGTGCAGGGGCTCTGGGCTTTCACAAAATGTCAGCAGAGCCCCCGCACCACCAAACACCTCCAGCGGCGCACATCGGAACAACCCCTCATCCCAGCCTGCAGTATTGGTCCACTCTTGCTTCCTCCAGCAGCGACCCTGGGACCCTGCTCCACTGCGGCCGGTAAGGTATATCCGCATTATAAGACGTACCCCCATTTTCCCCAAAAATTTAGGGGGAAAAAAAGTACATCTTATAATCCGAAAAATACGGAATATTTTCATCTTTTACATTTTAAAAATTACAAAAAGAAAAGTGTGCTGATGCAAACGTTTGGGCACCCTTCGGGATTTGTCTGCTCAGATAACTTTGACCAAGGTTTTAGACCTTAATTAGCCGGTTAGGGTTGTGGTTTGTTCACTGTCATGGTTAGGAAAGGGAAGGTGATGCAAATTTCCCAGCATTATAAAAACAAAGCCGTTTTAACCTTGTGCCAAAAAACAGCATCCATGGGTTCTTCTAAGCAGCTGCCTAGCACTCTGAAAATGGTTGAGGAACACAAAGCAGGAGAAGGCTATAAGAAGATTGCAAAATGTTTTCAAGTTGCCCTTTCCTCAGTTCAAAATGTAATTAAGAAATGGCAGTTAGCAGGAACAGTGAAGCTCAAGATAAAGCAAAATGTCAGTGAGAGCTGCTCATAGGATTGCTAAAGAGGCAAATCAGAACCTCCGCTTGACTGCAAAAAACCTTCAGAAAAATTTAGCAGACTCTGAAGTTGTGGTACAATGTTCTATTGTTCAGAGACACCTGCACAAATATGGCCTTTATGGAGTCATCAGAAGAAAACCTTTCCTGCATCCTCACCATAAAATTCAGCATCAAAAGTATGCAAAAGAACATCTAAAAAAATCTGATGCATTTTGGAAACAAGTCCTATAGACCGATGAGGTTGAAAAAGAACTCTTTGGTCAAAATGATCAAAGGTATGTGTGGAGAAAAAAAGGACACATTATTTCAGGAAAAGAACATCTTACCAACAATTGAGCATGGGGGTGGATCAATCATGCTTTTGGGTTGTGTTGCAGTTAATGCCACGCAGAACATTTCACAAGTGGAGCGAAGATGAATTGAATGAAATTTCAACAAATTCTTGATGCAAGCATAACACCATCTGTAAAAAAAAAAGCTGAAGTTGAAAAAGAGGATGGCTCATGTAAATGGATAATGATCCTAAGCAGCCATCAAAATCCACAATAGACAACCTCAAAATGCGAAAGCTGAAGGTTTTGCAATGGCCCTAACAGTCCCCTTATCTGAACATCTGTAACGAATGGAAGCGGAGGCAGAGATGGTGAAGTTCACATTCGTTTTTATTTTTAAAGTGGAACCTCGGGACCATGGTCCGGGGGGCTCTGAAGGGGGCGTGACTAGTGAGCCCCGGGTACCCATAGTAAAGCCCCTCAGACAGGGCCAGAATGGAATACCCGGAGGACACAGGTGCTACCTCCAGTTAGACCCCGGACACGTGGCAGCTGTACCAGCGGGACCAAAAGGGATAACAGAAGTGACAGCAGAGTCCGTAGTGAGACGGGTCCTGGATCCGTGTAGTTGGTAAGTAGCTGGTTCCAGTGACCTAGACACAGTCCTCGGACTCGGATGGCTGTTGGCGGAACGGGATGGCTTTCGCCCAGATGGTTGCAGATATAACCAGGATGATCAGGATACTGATATTCTGTGGAGACAGATAGCATTAGAGAATGCACAGGGACTGCAGATACAGCGCAGACAGGTTAGCAAGAGAACCGGATGTAGCAATGATTGATACTCGTTGCTCCGGCGCTCACCCTATGGAGGAGAGGCCAGAAATAGCAGCCAGTGCGCTGCCATTGGTTAATTGCCCATTTTGAAAAATGCACACTGTCCCTTTAAGAAGGCAGGAGAGCACGCGGGCGTGCCCTAATAGCTCTAGTTGCAGATCTGCCGACAGGACGCCAGGAGGTGGGGGAAGGAGAGAGACCTGAATGCTGAGCAGCTGCATGAGACACAGAGGAAGCCGGCTGCTGCCTAAGGACAGCGTGCGAGGCAGGAGGTGAGTGCCCAGAACGGGAGGCAGCGGCAGACCTGGACGCAGCGCCAGAACGGGGACCAGATGTAACAGTGGCAGACCTGGGCGCCGCGCCAGGACAGGGACCGGGTGTAACAACATCATTGAAAATCTGTGGATGGACCTTGAAATTGCAGTGCATGCAAGACAACCCAGGAATCTCACAGAACTGGAAGAATTTTTCAAGGAAGAATGGATGAAAATCCCTCCAACAAGAATTGGCTGGCTGCAAAAAGCGTTTACAAGCTGTAATACTTTCAGAATGAAAAAAAAAAAAAAAATATATATATATATATATATATATATATATTGCCTAAAATACAAAGGAAATGTGTCATCTTTAACTTTAGGCCTTTTAGAGATCATTTCATCTTCAACTTGCTTAACTGTTCATAATAACAGTAATTTTGACCAGGGCTGCCCAAACTTTTACATTCCACTGTAAATGTATTCACTCTATGCATATACCAAAAAAATTCAAAAATGTTTAATCAACCCCTTTTTTCCCCAAAGATAAATATTAAAAAATAACTTTTATATTCCTGCATACAAAATTGGCCGAACTAATAAAATATAACAATGGTTACCCCATATGGTGAATCTTGAAATGGGGAAAAAAAAAACGAAATGTCGGACCTGACAATTTTTTTGTCTCTGCAATTGTACCTAAAAATGCAATAAAAAGCAGTCACAAAATTGTAGGTACCTCAACATGATATAAATAAAAATGTCAACTAGATTCACTTAAAACAACTCCTCATGCAAAGGTCCTTCAATGGAAAAATAAAAAGTTAAGGATCTCAGAGAAGGGCGACATAAAACTTTTTTTTATAATGTTCTGATTTTTTTTTTCACCACACTAACCTAGACACCTGGAAATCATGTTGTTATTATTATTATTATTATTATACATTTATGTTGCTACTGTAGTTCATTTGTACTGCACATAAACACCGTTAAAATAAAAAAAAAAACTGTTGCTTAATTGCACGGCACTTGGAATTTTATTTCCAATTTCATAGTACATTATAACATAAATTGAATGGTGTCATTCAAAGCTACAACTTGCCCCTACCTACTAGTTTCTTGCATCACCGCCCTCTGAAGATGTTCTAGAACCTGGCTAAAGGATGCTGTGGGAGATGTGAGTGCAGAGCCAGCTCTCTGCTTCTATCTCCAGTGCTGCCATAGCGTCTTACTGAAAGAAGACATTGTCAGGAGGCAAAGATGGAAGCAGTGAGTAACACTTGTGCCGATCCACAACTTCTAGGCCCACCGTCATGAAACCTCATCGGTGAGCAGGATTGGCATAACTGACAGCTTTTCGCACCACCACCTGATGACAACTCTTTTGAAGACAGAGCTAGAAGCTGTGGGGCAGTGCCGATGTCAATAACTTCTTGTATCACTGGCCCCTGATAACGATTTGTCTTTGGGTGGTTCTAGAAGCTGTGGGGTGGTGCTCTTATTACTCACTGCTTCTATCTCCACCCGCTGACGACATCTTTTACAGAAGCTGTGGTGGAGGTAAAATCAGAAAGTTGGCGCTGCACTCCTCTCTTCCACAGCATCCATCACCATGGATCCAGGACGTCTTCAGAGGGCGGCGATACAAGAAAGTAGTCAGTAACTGCAGCGCTTCCCCCAATAACGTTCTGTTCCAGGAGGGGCGATGGACGCTGCACGGGGGTGAGTGCAGTCCCAGCCTCCTGTGTAGTCCCATTTCAGACTCCTCTCAGATGAAACATCACAGAAAATGCAGTAAAAAAACATATTTAGGGATTAGGTAGATCAGAAAAAATGTAGTGTATTGTGTAATAAAGATAATTACAAAAGTGGTTAGGATGTAAGGATAGATAGGCAAAATATACATTTTAGGTGCAGGACTACCCCCTTAAACATTTGTATTGTCACTAGTTTTTAATTCTCTCCTTTAATGTCCCAGGGTCATGACTGCTATCCTATCCTGTACACATACAATGAAGCTCAGGGGACCCTGAGCTTTGGAGGAAAATTGGATGTTCCCAAGCAAAGTTCACAAAGAGGGATGACTGCAAGAGAAAGATTTCAGAATCTAGACAAGAAGGCCAGCTCTGATACCAATAGCAGCTCCCTGGAGTCTTTACACAAGAACAGCATCAGGTAATCAATATTTGGAACAATTTATCGCGTGTCACAGTGACCATGCACTTTGGATAGCTTTTGTCTTTTGTCCTCATGTTCGCTCATTCGGTTGCTTCTCACAAAATTAGAATATCATCGCAAAGTTAATTTATTTCTTCAATACAAAAAGTGAAACTCATCTATTCTATAGAGTCATTACAGGCAGAGTGATCTATTTCACGTGTTTATTTCTGTTAATGTTGATGATTATGGCTTACAGCCAATGAAAACCCAAAAGCCATTATCTCAGTAAATTAGATTACTTTATAACACCAGCTTGAAAAAATGATTTTACAATCCGAAATACTGGCCTCCTGAAATGTATGTTCAGTAAATGCACTCAATACTTGGCCGGGGCTCCTTTGGCATCAATTACTGCATCAATGCAGCGTGGCATGGAGGCGATCAGCCTATGGCACTGCTGAGGTGTTATGGAAGCTCAGGTTGATTCGACAGCAGCCTTCAGCTCATCTGCATTGTTGGGTCTGTTGTCTCTCATCTATCTATTGACAATACCTCATAGATTCTCTATGGGGTTAAGGTCACATGAGTTTGCTGGCCAATCAAGCACAGTGATACTGTTGTTTGTAAACCAGGTATTGGTACTTTTGCATGAAAACAAACAAAAGCCAGCTCACCAAGTGTTCACCGCAGACCTCGGAGCTCCGTCTGGACTGACAACCACATCTTGTTAGAAAACATTTGTAACACCTGTTTGGAATCTCTAATATAGCCAGGCATCCTCTGTACAAGGGGTTGCAACAATGTGTCAACCCATTGTGACAAATGCTCATGTGCTGAACCGATGCCCGAGACAATCGGTCGCATAGGAGGAATGCCACAGCCTTTGTGTATTTTGGGTACTCCATATATAATTGGAAGCACCGGTTTTTTCACTTGCAGATTAGAGATTCCAAACAGGTGTTACAAATGTTTTCTAACAAGATGTGGTTGTCATCATATTCATGGCTTAGTTGTGATGTAGTATCATTATATACATGTATCCCTCATGATTTAGCAATAAGAGCTTTGCAATTTCATTTAAAAAGGTTTAGTAACTACTCTATGGATCTAATTAATTATATTTTGCAAGTAGTAATATTTTTGATGTCACATAATTTTTTCTCCTTCAACCAGTGTTATTATTTACAGTTGAAGGGAGTAGCCTTGGGAGCCAAATTTTCACCGTCCCTTGCAAATCTGGTTATGTCGTATTGGGAATATGAATTTATTTTCTCAGATTCCAATCCTTTTTATGGACAGGTGGCATGGTATGGCAGATATATCGATGATACCCTATTAATTTGGGATGGAGATGTATCTGCCATACCTGCCTTTATGCTATATCTAAACTCTAACCAATACAATATTAAATTTACGCATGAACATAATATGGAACATATATCTTTTTTGGATTTGGATTTATTTGGTGTTGAGGGGGAAATAATCTCTACGAAAACACATCATAAACCCTATAGTGGGAATACCATCTTACATGCGACTAGCAGTCACAATAAACATACCCTCAAAGCAATACCAGTAGGAGAACTCACAAGGGTTAAACGTAATTGTAGTGAAGAGAGTAATCTAGATAGTGAACTGGAACATGTAAATTGTACATGTAAATTGTCATGTGACTGTATTTGTGCATGTCATTGGATCAAATGTAGTATATATGCAGCTGAGATCAGTGTATCTCTATGGCTCTGACAAAGATCTTACAGATCGAAACGCGTTGCCGTGTCCGTGTGTATGGCTTATACTATGAAGATGACATATTTTTAATGTTGAAATAAAGAAGAAATTTTTTACACGCAGCTGGAACTAATTGCTTTTTCCTATTGGTACTTTTGGCAGTGTGGAAAGCTGCCAAGTCCTGCTGGAGAATGAAATTTCCATCCCAAAAAAGCTTGTCAGCAGAGGGAAGCATGAAGTGCTCTAAAATTTCCTGGTAGGCGGCTGCTCTGACTTTGGTCTTGATAAAACACAGTGGATCTACACCAGCAGGTGACATGGCTCCCCAAACCATCACTGATTGTGGAAACTTCACACTAGACCTCCAGCAGCTTGGATTGTGGCCTCTCCACTCTTCCTCCAGACTCTCAGACCTTGATTTCCAAATGAAATGTAAAACGTACTTTCATCTGAAAAAAACACCTTGGACCAATGAGCAACAGTCCAGTTTTTTTTTTATCCTTGGCCCAGGTAAGACGCTTCTGGCGTTGTCTATTGGCCAAGAGTGGCTTGACACAAGGATTGTGACACTTGTAGCCCATGTCCTGGATACATATGTGTGGTGGCTCTTGAAGCAATAACTCCAGCAGCAGGTCACTCCTTGTGAATCTCCCACAAATTTTTGAATGGCCTTTTCTTAACAATCATTTCAAGGCTGCAGTTATCCCGGTTGCTTGTGAACCTTTTTCTACCACACTTTTTCCTTCCACTCAACTTTCCATTAATATGCTTGGATACAGCACTCTGCGAACAGCCAGCTTCTTTAGCAATGACCTTTTGTGGCTTACCCTCCTGGTGGAGTGTGCCAATGACTGCCTTCTGGACATCTGTCAAGTCAGCAGTCTTCCCCATGATTGTGGAGGCTACGGACACAGACTAGTTGACCTTTTTGAACTCTTAGGAAGCCTTTGCAGGTGTTTACGTTATTTATTCTAATTTACTGAGATAATGACTTTTGGGTTTTCATTATCTGTAAAGCCATAACCATTAACATTAACAGAAATAAACACGTGAAATAGATCACTCTATTTGTAATGACTCTATATAATATGAGTTTCACTTTTTTTGTATTGAAGAACTGAAATAAATTAACATTGTGATGATATTCTAATTTTATGAGAAGCACCTTTATCTCTGATAACTCCCTCCACACGTACATGAAAGTTCTTCTGTATTTTTATGTGCTTTCATAGGGAGAGGGGAGTAGCCAGCTTCTAAACCCCTCCAGTGACAGCTGATCTCTCAAGAGAACACAAAGATTGAGCATTTGAATATTAAACTACCTGAGCATTCTGATGTCATGTGAGTGTCAGGAGACCACATACATCTTAGATGCATAAAAAAAGGAGGAAAAAATTTCCACCTTACTCACATTAATAGACACCTGTCTTTATCGTCAGAGATGCCATTCCGAAACTGCTGAGCAACAGAAATGTCCAAACAAAGAAAGTAAATGGGTAGGCACATCCAAATATTAAAACAATTCTTAAAGCTTTATTAAAGATGCATGGAATTAAAATCCACATGGGAATGGTGTAGTAACAGAAAACGCTCTGACGCGTTTCTGGCGCCTGCTGCGCCCTTCATCATAGAGTTCAGTGTTTAGAACCTGAATCCCTGGTCCTTGTGTAGCCAGTGCCTGAACCTCATCCCCTGATCCATGTGCGGCCAGTATCTGAATCCGTATCCGAGTCCAGTGTGTCTGAACGTGTGTCTCTCCAAGTATTCCGTGTATCCGGACTGTCTTATCAGTCTCTCAAATAAGCCCTGTCTGAGACTCTGTGTCAGTAACTGTTCTACCAGTGGACCCTGAACCTAGTAGTCTGAACGGAACCCGAGTCCTATCCGTGTCTCTGTACCTGACCCCTAGGGTGTGCAGCTGCAGTATCGGGGACTGCCCAGGAGTGTTACCTAACAGCTACTTGCAGCTCAAGACTGACACCACCATCAGGAGCTTCCACTAACACCAGGTAGCGGCTTAGCTACAACCCTCCTAGGTAAACCTGGCCCCGTAGCACAGTGGGTCCACGAACCATGTGTGCCACCAGCGTGCGTGACGCCTACCCATTTCCTGTTCTTGTTTATACATCTTAGACGGCTGGCCGATTCTGCCAAAATAGGTGGACGACATGGAACGAATGTAATCTTATGTGTTATTAACCTTATTACCTTCAGAGACTGAACACAAGCTTACTGGCCTTTAGAAAAAGCGAATAGCAAAGGGTATAGTCCATTATCTGTCAGCTGTGTCTATCCCCCATTATCAGATACAGTGTAATGAGTGCCAGCACTGATCTTCCTATTACAGACAAGAACTTCAATATAAACTAGATACTCAGAATATTAAAATTCTTATGTACTTTACAGTCAAATCTCTGTGCTGACTGGAGGGAAGGTGAAATGTACAAAGTTCTGCACCACTGGGATGGATGGAGGCATGTGTATCTGGGACATCAAGGTAAGCGACACTTAGCATTCACACAGCGACATAGTCATGTATAAACAGCATGTTACTCTTAAAGCGTATGGAGGCTTGGGGGGCTTTTTTTACTGAAGTACATACTGTACATTCATTAGGAAAAAATATTTTCGTGGCATTAAGTTATGCTATTACCAGTGCACCGACTTCCATCAACCAGCAGGGGGAGCAATATGTTTCCACTGTGCCTTGTAGCCTGCTGAAGACCCCCATAACTGCCATATGTGCCCTCCTTACAGCTACAGGCTGAGCTTCACAGGAGAACATCAATTTCACAATGTGCCACAATACTGTTGCAACGTGGCGTGGGGCGGTAGCCGTGGGCGAGGTACTTGTGTTTCATGCCCCGACACGCTGTGTGAAAATGGGGATCCTGAATGGGCGTATGGACTTTAGCTGTAATGGCGATACGCCCTTGCAGACCGCATGGTGCCGACCTATTCGGCCGACTAGGACTGGAAGTTACCAAGTTCAGGGAGGGAGACCACAGTTCATAAATAAATGGATTTTTGCTAACCAATTACTTTTGAGGAACTATGTACAGCAGACAGTTATCTTCACGAACGTTTCTGTTATGACATGGAACACTCGCTTCCTTCCCTCTTTCCAGGAATTACTCTTACCCTCTACTTTGTTTAGCTCTTCTCCCTCAACACAGCCCAGCACACTATATTCAGGGAGCCTCCTCGTCCGCTATAACAGCCTTCCCCCTTATGGGAGGTTTCTTTTCCAATATGGCTGCTGTATTGCTTTCCGCTTTATTGAAGCCTCTGCACCACGACGCGGGGCATTGTCTCGCTTAACCTCCGTTGCGTTACCTGTCTGACAGACAACTCTGTACCGTCCCCCTAGATTTCCTGCCCCAGGCCCCGATACTCCTTCCTTTTCTCTATTTTGCTCTGGACTGGCTCTGGACACTACTCACTTCCTTCTCGTTGTCGCTTCTCTCATATGAGCTTACTAGCTGCCTCGGTCGCGTCCCTCTTGCTACAAAAGTACTCACTGCATGCGGTTCTGCTACTCAGCCAGACCTGATGTGTGCTACTACTGCAGGCTGGCCACTATCAGACTCTCTGACAGGAAGCTCTCTGTTGTCTCTCCACTTTAGCCCTTCCCACTCTGGGCTAGTCCTAACCATTAACTCTAACTGTTCCTGTCAACTACCTAGGCTTGGGCAGAACACGAGTTCCTTACTAATAATACAAGTTATAACACATACTACACATCATAATGCTTTACATCTCTTTACAGATCTTCACGTGGGACTGTGGGCAGCACCTCCACTTCCTCACACTGTGATATTGCAGAATAAAATATAAGCAATCAGAGGTTTCAAACTAAAAAATACAGTAAAAATAATTAAAAATAAATGAGTAAAACACTTATCTTATTCCCTACATAAAAAAGGAGAGACCGGAACAAAAGATTGGTTGGACTTCCTAAATTTGAAAAATGTAAATATTTGTTAGGAAACCAACACAAAAAGCCTAGATAAGACAAATTAAAACAATTAATATTGCACCAGAATCTGTTTCGTAGGCCAAAAATTGGCACTGGGATACAACCCAGTATCCACCCAGCATGTGGTTGATATCCGAGATAAGTATGAATGGGCAATACCCCTAAAGGGATGTCAAGTAGTATTCACTAAAGAATAAAGGTGCAATGCACACGTACAGACAATAAATAATACAGTATCAAAATTATATACTGTCTAAAATTAAATAAGCAGTAGTTATGTGCAATAAAGTGCCATGTGCATAGTCAGCAGGTAAACTGGCATAGAAAAAGCATCACACGTTTCGCCACAGGAAGCAGCTTCCTCATGGGCCACCTCCTGTGGTGATACTTGTGGGGTCTTCTTTCCCGTATGATCCCATAAATATTTACATTGCTCATATTTAGGAAGAACAACTAATCTTTTGTACGCATCTTTCCTCTTTTTTAAATTGTATTTGTCTTAGTAAATATGCAGACGACCATGATGTTCTCTATCCGAGAAAATCAGTCCAATTATACTTATCACACACTGATCAGACTCTGATCAGAATTTGATCCAATTTTGTCAGAGGTGGAGAATTTAAAAAAAAAAAAAAAAAGTTTCTCTATCTCCTCCATTTAATTTGTCTGTAAAAATTGGACTGCACTCAGATGTCACCCGAGTGAGGTCTGATGATTTCCATGGACCCATAGACATGAATGGGCGATTGCCATCCGATTATTGGGGGAAAATCATACAAGCTGCAATTTTTTCCTTTTGATCAATAGGACATGTGCATTGTGCAATCCGATGTTTTGACGGCTCACACTCGGACTGAAGCTGTAGCCGTCTGCATGAGCATTTACACTTTGGTTAGCACTCCATTAATATACAGGTGGCCCCACTAATATGATATGTTGATCTTTTAGAATTGAGCAGCAATAAGCCTACAATTGTTGTCGTCGCCCTATTGTACAGTTATATTTTCTGCTTTCCTCTTGTAGAGCCTGGAGTCGGCAATGAAAGATCTGAAAATCCTATAAGGATTTATACCCAGAACGCGGGCCAGCAGCTTTTCTGTCCTCGGATTTCGCTCTGCTTCGCTTCAGTTTTTGCTTTGAGCTTTTACAGAATGAAAAATTTGAAGCATTTTTTTACTCATGGGTTCTAAGCTGGCCAATGGGACGTCAGCTTTTAAATGCAATCATGTAAACGAAACCTACAATTTCATGTATTTTCTAGGACTTCTTAAACCTAAAACCCATCTGGAAATGTAGTAACGCGCCAACTGGAAATGAGCTTTTAGTACTGGAGCCAGCCTTTCTGCCATGTTTCCTGATGACAGGTGTTTACAAGCATTGCCATGAACGATTTTATCAACAAAACTATAAATTGTAATGTTTAGAAATAAAAATTATTATGAAAAAAAGAAATATTGCTTTGTCTTTGTTTAAAAATGAAATTTCCCTATCCTTAGATGTTAAATACTGAATTCTGCATGGGCTAAGTATAAAATAGACGACAATTCTACACAAATGGCGATTCTTTACTGTAAGAGCACTGAAATTATGGTACACGGAAAATATTTTACAGGTGTGACAAAGTCACTGGCAGAGTGCTGGAGGGGAGATGCATCTCACTGAGGCTATTAGCTTCATTGAATTGAAGTCCAGAAGTTTGCTCCAGCACATTGTGTTGAAAGAGGTTAATCAGCCAGTTTAAGGGCTGGGTTTTTGTGGACAACCATAGAACAGGTGGGAGGACGTCCACCTTATCTCCACCCCAGGGTGTGGTCTGGGGCTTAAATAGTCTAATCAGTTATCCATAGAGAAGAAAGTGGGTAGGCACAATCCGTCCCTTGCAAAAATATCCTTTATTGTGGCATCAAGTTACCAACAGCAGGCAGATAAAACCATGGAGCAAGTACAGACGTCGATCATTTCGCGCTTACATTGCCCTTCAACAGGTCAGATGATCTCTGGACCAGATCTCATCTCCTTACTAATCAGAATCCCTCAATGTCTGTCTGCTATTTCATCCTTCTTCTCTGCTAGATTTCTAAAACTTAATATGGACAAAACACAATTCATCATCTATCCCCCATCTCACGTGACTCCCCCAAAGGACCTATCCTTTAAAGTAAATGGCTGCCCACTCTCTCTAGTCCCACAAGCTTGCTGCCTCGGGGTAATCTTTGACCCTGATCTCTCTTTCAAACCACATATCCAAGCCCTTTCCACTTCTTGCCGACTTTAACTCAAAAATATTTCACAGATCCGTACATTCCTCAACCAAGAATCTGCAAAAACCCTAGTCCATGCCCTCATCATCTCCCACCTTGACTACTGCAACCTCCTGCTCTGTGGCCTCCCCTCTAGCACTCTCGCACTCCTCTAATCTATTCTAAACTCTGCTGCTCGACTAATCCACCTGTCCCCCCGCTATTCCCCGGCCTCTCCCCTCTGTCAATCCCTGCACTGGCTCCCCATTACCCAGAGACTCAGGTTCAAAACGCTAACCATGACATACAAAGCAATCCATAACCTGAGTCCTCCATACATCTGTGACCTCGTCTCCTGGCATGCAACCTCCAATCCTTCTCTACTCTCCTCTTATCTCCTCTTCCCACAATCGCATACAAGATTTCTACCGCGCATCCCCCCTACTCTGCAACTCTCTACCACAACATATCAGAATCCGCCTACCGTGGAAACCTTCAAAAAGAACTTGAAGACCTCCCTCTTCCGACAAGCCTACAACTTGCAGTAACCACCGATCCACCAAACCACTGCACGACCAGCTCTACCATCGCCTACTGTATCCTCACCCATCCCTTGTAGATTGTGAGCCCTCGCTGGCAGAGTCCACTCTCCTCCTGTACCAGTCATGACTTCTATTGTAAGATTACTGTACTTGTACTTATTATGTACACCCCTCCTCACATGTAAAGCGCCATGGAATAAATGGCACTATAATAATAATATAGCAACTGCCAGGCATGGTTTAGCACTAATTTTTTGTGGCAGTACATATATTGTTCTTAGCCACATTCATGGTTCTTTCACTATATTTGAGGCATTTTTACTGGATAATACAAATTACTGTTTTTTCATGATCTACTGTGGATTCCCCGCTAATCTTGCTTCGCAGATTTTATTGTTATTTATTATCTTTATATGTAGTCTAATTGATATAAAAGTATTATTTGGTATAAAATACTTTTTTTTCCCTCCTTGTCTTCACTGACTAGCAGGGGGTTGTTAGTTTTATGTGATCTTTATTGAGTTATTTGCCTACACTAAGTTCATTGCTGTTGGGATATCTTTAAGTGTTTAAGGCTATGTGCACACGGTGTGGATCCGCAGCAGAACTGCAGGTGATGTACAGTACCATTATAGCCTATGTAAAAAAAAAAAACGCTGTGCACATGCTGCGGATTTTTCCACGCGAATTTCGTGCGGAATAAAAAAAAAGCAGCATGTCACTTCTTTGGTGCGGTTTTGCTGCAGTTTTACACCTGCTCCATTCTACAAATCCGCAGGTGGAAAACCGCACAAAACGGCAGTAAAACCGCAAAAAAATGCATTAAATCCGCAGGAAAAATGTAGGTCATTTGACCTGCGGATTTAGTAAAATCTGCGCGGAAAAATCCGCAGGAGGATCCGCACCGTGTGCACATAGCCTAAGGCTGGTTTCGCATTAGCGTACCTGTGCACAGCGTATGATCCACATCGATCCGCATGTGTCACGTGTACCTATATTTAACATTGTGTACGCAGGGAAAAGCGTTTGCATGCAGATGCGTACACATGCGTCATTTCGTGGTGTGCGGTGAACACTACATGTTGCATTTTTTTGAGGCGTCAAGTGCTTTCGGATGAGTCCGCCAAAACAACACATTAAAGGGAACCTGTCACCCCCCCCAGGGCATTTTTCAGGTAAAGAGCCACCTTCAGCCACACTAAGGCTGCACTCTGTGAAGGAGGCTCTTCTGTTTCTGACCCCCAGTAACGCTGAAAAACCGGATTACTTACCGGTAATGCTCTTTTACTGAGTCCACGACAGCACCCACTGGAGGTATCGGATCCGCCCCATTTGGAACAGGAAACCCTACAGAAAGATAAAAGTGGCGGTCCGCCTTTCCTCCTCAGTTTTGCATTTCAGGGTACCAGGAGGAACGCCAAGGATCAGGCAATGTTTTTGCATTTCTAAACTTCACTTATCCATTCTTAGCAGATATACTCTATTATTGATATCTTTAGCAAGGAGGGAAGTGAGCGGCTGCTGTCATGGACTCATTAAAAGAGCATTACCGGTAAGTAATCCGGCTTTTTACCCTTCGCCACGACAGCACTCACTGGACAGATTCCAGAGACCATCACCTGGGTGGGACCACCGTGCCAAGGACAGTCCTGCCAAAGCTTAGGTCAGAAGTTGATGAAAGGTCAAGTCTATAGTGATTATAGAAGGAGATGACTAAATTGCCGCCTTACATATGGTTTCAATTGGAACGTCTCCCCTCTTGGCCCAGGAAGTTGCCACTGCTCTGGTGGAATGTGCTCTGATGCTCTCCGGAGGATCTTCATTTTTCACGGAGTAGGCTAAGCAAATGGCATCCCTGATCCATCGGGAAATGGTGCTCTTCGTGACTCCGTACCCTTTTTTACAGCCCTGAAAAGATATGAACAGAGCCCTACACTGCCTCCAGCTCCTGGACCTCTCAATATATTTTAGGACAGTTCTTCTAACATCCAAGGTGTGGAATTTCCGCTCCTCTGGAGTGGAGGGATCTCCAAAGAAGGTCGGGAGGAGTGTCTCTTGAAATCTATGGAATTTTGTTGATACCTTAGGCAGGTATGAGGGGTCTGGTTTTAATATTAACCTATCTTGGTATATCTGAAAAATGGTGGGTCTATGGATAGGGCTTGGATATCACTCACTCTCCTAGCAGATGTCAGTGCTACTAAGAGGGCCGTCTTGAGTGACAAGCATTTGAGGGATATCGTGCCTATCGGCTCAAAGTGTTCTTCCGTCAGGGAGTCTCAGACCAGATTTAAGTCCCATGTAGGGATTGCAGGTATGTGAACCGAAGTTATCCTTTCGCAAGCTGTAATAAATCGTGAAATCCACTTATTCCCTGCTATATTATGGCCGTACAGTGCCCCTAATGCGGACACCTGGACTTTCAATGTGTTTACTGCCAGGCCCAAGTCCTTTCCTCTCTGTAGAAATTCTAAGATAGGAACTATCGGGACTTCTGTGGTATGAGGCGCTGTATGAAACTGCAGGAATTTTTTCCATATCCTTGTATAAATCTGGGTAGTGGACTGCTTCCTGCTCTGTAAGAGAGTAGCAAAAAGCCTCTTGATTTTAGTACTGCCTTTCAAATTCCACGCCGTCAAGTGTAAGCTGTCCACTTATGGGTGGAAAAAAGGGCCTTGGGAGAGTAGGTTGGGATTCGAAGGGAGGACCCAAGGATCTGTCACCGACATAATTCGTAGCCATGAGAACCACGGTCTCTTGGGCCAGAATGGTGCTATGAAAATCACTCTCGCCTTGTCCTTTCTGATCTTCCGAATAACCTGTGGCAGGAAAATTATCGGAGGGAAGGCATATGCCAGGTTGAACTTCCATGAGGCCTGGAGGGCATCTAGTATGTCTGGGTGATCTGGCGGAGACAGGGAAGCAAACACCTTTGTCTGTCTGTTCTCTTTCGTGGCAAAGAGGTCCACCTGAGGTTGCCCCCATAAAGCTACTGTATCCTTGAAGACTCGGCGGTTGAGGCACCACTCCCCTTGCCGAAGTGTGTGTCGGTTTAAGAAGTCCGCCTCTTGGTTGTTCTCTCCCCTGATATGAAGAGCCGAGAGGGACAACAAATAACTTTCGGCTAAGTTTAAGATTCTTGCCGCGGAAGACATCAGAGTCTCTGATCGAGTACCTCCCTGTCTGTTTATGTAGGCCACTGTAGTGGTGTAGTCCGACAAGATCCTGACATGATTCTGTTGGAGCTGTGGAAGAAAATAGTGTAGAGAATAATATATCGCCGTCAGCTCTTTTAAATTAGACGAGTATCCCCATTCATCTCTATTCCACCTTCCTTGACACAAGCTACTCCCCCTATGGGCTCCCCAGCCGTGGGGGCTAGCATCGGTGGTTAGGATACGAGATGGTACTATAACCCATGGGACTTCTGAGGATAGATAGTTATCATCTAGCCACCATTATAGAGAAGTCAAGACCTCCTGTGATAAGGTTATCTTGCTCTCGAGGTGAACACCATGTCGCCTGTCCTCTTGGAGGATCTGATGCTGCAGTGTGCGGACGTGATACTGGGCCCACCGGACTGCCTGGGCACAAGAATTGAGTGACCCCCAATAGCAACATTGCCCCTCTCAGAGACATGCGTGGTCTACTTATGGCTGCCTCCACTTTCTCTTTTGTGAGTGCAATCTTTACCTGAGGGAGTAGACATCTCTGGGCTGTGGAGTCTAACTGGAACCCTAAGAACATCTGAAGGGAATGCGGAACGAGTCTGGACTTCTGTACATTGATGATCCAGCCTAGATCCTGCAAAGATGAGATCGTGTCAGCCACACGTCTGGTACACTGGGTGATCGAGTTCCCGATAATTAGGAAGTCATCTAGGTGAGGCACGATTAGAGTGTCTTTTTGGCGAAGATAGGCCATCACCTCTGCCATCACCTTGGTGAAGATTCTTGGAGCTTTAGAGAGGCTGAAAGGCATGGCTGTATACCGAAAATGAAGGATCTTGCCTTCAAATACCACCGCGACCCTTAGGTACTTTTGGTATCTATCATGAATAGGAAGATGATAGTAAGCATCCTTCAAGTCAATCCCCGCTATTACACAGTTTGGAAAGAGAAGCTTTATGGTGGATCTGATTGATTCCATCTTAAACTTATAATTTTTTATAAATGTGTTGAGCTTCCTTAAATTTATAATTGTCCTAAACGTACCATCTGGTTTGGAAATTAAAAATAAAGGAGAGTAGAATCCTCTACCTTCCTGTCCCTCTGGGACTTCTACTAAAACCCCCTTGGATAGTAGGCTCCGAATTTCCTCTTCGAGGGCCTTTTGTTGAACTATAGAGTTAAGGCGGGTTATAATAAAGATATCATAAGGGATCTGATTGAATTCTATTTTCATTCCCTCTTTAATGATACTTAGAATCCATGGGTTCAAAGTTATTTGTTCCCATTTTGAATAAAAAAAATTTTAATCTACCCCCTACTGGTGTGTCTAATTTTTTAATATTTATTTTCCTTCCGGAATGTTGAAACCCTGAACATGCTACCCTTTTGCTTTTCCTCCTTCGTGGGCCATCTATTTGGTCTATCCGTTTGTCTCCTTCTTCCAAACAGTCGCCTTTTAAAGGTTCTCCTGTAGAAAGGGATAGAAGAATCAGGGAAGGCCTTCTTCCTTTCTTTTGCTTTGGCGAGTATGTCATCTAGGGCTTTCCCAAAGAGAAACTCACCCTCGCACGGGGTTGCGCAAATCTTAGATTTTGATTGCGCGTCCCCCTTCCAGCTCTTCATCCACAGTGCCCGCCTGGCGTTGTTTACAAGAGCCGCCGATCTTGCTGCCAGCCACAGAGTATCTGCCGATGCATTGGCCATGAAGGCTGCTGCCCCTCTGATTAATGGAATAGCGGCCCGTAATTTTTCCCTCGACACTTTCTGCTCGATTTGTTGATCCAATTGGTCCAACCACACGAGCATAGATCTGGCGGTGCATGTGCTGGCTGCTGCTGGCTTAAAAATTCCCGTGGTAGATTCCCAAGACCTTTTTAATGACGACTCTGCCTTACGGTCTAGCGGGTCTGCCAACAAGCCTGCGTCCTCTACCGGAATGGTATACTGTTTCGAGGTAGAGGCTACAACGGCATCAACCTTTGGCACTTTGGTCCATTTTAATAGCTCGTCATCGCTAAATGGATATTTTCTCTTTGAGGCCGATGGGAGAAAACTTCTTTGATCATGTTTTTCCCACTCTCTCTTTATTAAGGCCTTAACTGCTGGTATCACTGGAAACGCTCTCCTTTTCTTTTCCGCCAACCCCGCAAACAATTTCTTGTGCGGTTTGGGCACCCCTTGCTTCCTCACACCCCATAGTGTTCCTCACGGATTTGACCAGGTTATCCACACTATCCAAGGGAAACATGACCGTCTCTCCATGTCTGATGATGACGAGGATGTGAGTGAGGAATCGATTAACCCCTGTTCTTCCTCTGACTCTGAGGGTCACCTGTTTTTTGCTCCTAGCCTCTGAGGGAGTACTGGCACGGGTGATAGCCTGTATTTCCTCCCTAATTATGGCCCGAATGTCCTTTGATGACACTGCCGATCCTTGCCTAGTCTCCTAGGTGCACGGTTTACAGAACTTTTTGGGGTAGGAGTCAGGGAGAGGTTCAGCGCATTCTTTATGCTTGTATTTTTGTTTTGTCTTCACCTGGAGAGGGGAGACATGGCGAAAGGAGAGGGGTGGGGGAAAGGAGAGGTCAGCTTAGTAGGCAGAGTATATACATTGCACACTCACCCAGTGAAGCCTTATATTACCGGATCAGATGGCTGAGATCCTCTCCTAGGTCTTGACTCTCCCACCTCGCTCCTGCGGGCGGTGTCTGTCCTGGTGGTGCAGTCCCTGGAGGAGCTGCCCCCCCCGCAGAGTCTCCTGCTGAAGCGTGCGCTTCTGTTGGGGACGACATGGTTCCTCCCACTCAGCTGCGGCGCTTGTTTAAATAGATTGCTTTTTTTTTTTTTTTTTCAGCCCTCGGAAGTTGCTCCTCCTCCCCGGGTTCCCGCACATGCGCCATCGCGCTCCTCAGCCATCCTGCCCCGAAAGTTCACTCATTACTTCCGGGGCTCAGGAGCCTCTGCGCCGGCCGGCTACCGCTTCTGTATGCGGCCCGCGCTTCTCCCCACGCTACCTTTTTTTTTTCTTATTTGCGCCACTGGCGCACTTACCGCTCCCTGCAGCGGTGGCTCCTGCACGTTTGGTGCTACCTGGCGCGCTCCTAGGTGAGACCGGGCGGCCCCCCCCCGGACCCGGTCATCACCTCTCCGCCATCAGACGAGGGGGGAGCCGTCTAACGGAGTCTCCCCCGACACTGCTTCCGGATCGCAGCCCCTGCCGTTCTCATGGACACTGTGCAGGCGATGTGCAAACCCAGGTACATCTTCCTGAAGGATTAGTCCTGAGGGTCCCTGGGAACAGGAAACCAAAACTGAAGAGAAAAGGCGAACCGCCCCTTTTATCTTTCTGTAGGGTTTCCTGTTCCAAATGGGGAGGATCCGATAACTCTAGTGGGTGCTGTCGAGGCGAAGGGTAAAATATCGACTTCTATAAATAGCTCCTCATACCTGTAATGTGTCCCACAGGTATGGTGTGTGTGCCCCTCTATCAGCCACCTACCATCCGTCCATCATGGATGGAGGAGGAGAATGGGCACTCTACGTAACAGAAAGGAAGAGGACAGGCAGTCTAAAGAACAGAGAAGAGGAGGAAGACGGGCAGTCTACATAACAAAAAGGAGGAGGATGGGCAGTCAACAAAATAGAATGGAGGAGGAGGAAAGGCAGACTACATAACAGAAAGGAGGACGGACAGTGTACGTAACAGAAAGGAGGACGGACAGTGTACGTAACAGAAAGGAGGACGGACAGTGTACGTAACAGAAAGGAGGACGGACAGTGTACGTAACAGAAAGGAGGACGGACAGTGTACGTAACAGAAAGGAGGACGGACAGTGTACGTAACAGAAAGGAGGACAGACAGTGTACGTAACAGAAAGGAGGACAGACAGTGTACGTAACAGAAAGGAGGACAGACAGTGTACGTAACAGAAAGGAGGACAGACAGTGTACGTAACAGAAAGGAGGACAGACAGTGTACGTAACAGAAAGGAGGACAGACAGTGTACGTAACAGAAAGGAGGACAGACAGTGTACGTAACAGAAAGGAGGACGGACAGTGTACGTAACAGAAAGGAGGACGGACAGTGTACGTAACAGAAAGGAGGACGGACAGTGTACGTAACAGAAAGGAGGACGGACAGTGTACGTAACAGAAAGGAGGACGGACAGTGTACGTAACAGAAAGGAGGACAGACAGTGTACGTAACAGAAAGGAGGACAGACAGTGTACGTAACAGAAAGGAGGACAGACAGTGTACGTAACAGAAAGGAGGACAGACAGTGTACGTAACAGAAAGGAGGACAGACAGTGTACGTAACAGAAAGGAGGACAGACAGTGTACGTAACAGAAAGGAGGACAGACAGTGTACGTAACAGAAAGGAGGACAGACAGTGTACGTAACAGAAAGGAGGACAGACAGTGTACGTAACAGAAAGGAGGACAGACAGTGTACGTAACAGAAAGGAGGACAGACAGTGTACGTAACAGAAAGGAGGACAGACAGTGTACGTAACAGAAAGGAGGACAGACAGTGTACGTAACAGAAAGGAGGACAGACAGTGTACGTAACAGAAAGGAGGACAGACAGTGTACGTAACAGAAAGGAGGACAGACAGTGTACGTAACAGAAAGGAGGACAGACAGTGTACGTAACAGAAAGGAGGACAGACAGTGTACGTAACAGAAAGGAGGACAGACAGTGTACGTAACAGAAAGGAGGACAGACAGTGTACGTAACAGAAAGGAGGACAGACAGTGTACGTAACAGAAAGGAGGACAGACAGTGTACGTAACAGAAAGGAGGACAGACAGTGTACGTAACAGAAAGGAGGACAGACAGTGTACGTAACAGAAAGGAGGACAGACAGTGTACGTAACAGAAAGGAGGACAGACAGTGTACGTAACAGAAAGGAGGACAGACAGTGTACGTAACAGAAAGGAGGACAGACAGTGTACGTAACAGAAAGGAGGACAGACAGTGTACGTAACAGAAAGGAGGACAGACAGTGTACGTAACAGAAAGGAGGACAGACAGTGTACGTAACAGAAAGGAGGACAGACAGTGTACGTAACAGAAAGGAGGACAGACAGTCTACGTAACAGAAAGGAGGACAGACAGTCTACGTAACAGAAAGGAGGAGGAGGACGTGCAGTCAACAAAACAGAAAGGAGGAGGAGGACGGGCAGTCTACATAATAGAAAGGAGGACAGGCAGTCTACATAACAGAAAGGACAGTCTACGTAACAGAAAGGAGGAGGACGGGCAGTCTACATAAGAGAGGAGGAGGACAAGCAGTCTACGTAACAGAAAGGAGGAGGACGGGCTAGTCTACATAAAGTAGGACAGGCAGCCTACGTAAATATGTAACAGAAAGGAGGACGGGCAGTCTACGTAACAGAAAGGAGGACAGGCCGTCTATATAACAGAGAGGAGGAGGACGGGCAGTTTACATAACAGAGGAGGAGGAAGATGGGCAGTTTACATAATAGAAAGGAGGAGGAGGACGGGCAGTCTACAAAATAGAAAGGAGGAGGAGGACGGGCAGTCTACATAACAGAAAGGAGGAGGACGGGCAGTCTACATAACAGAAAGGAGGAGGAGGACGGGCAGTCTACATAACAGAAAGGAGGAGGAGGACGGGCAGTCTACATAACAGAAAGGAGGAGGAGGACGGGCAGTCTACATAACAGAAAGGAGGAGGAGGACGGGCAGTCTACATAACAGAAAGGAGGAGGAAGACGGACAGTTTACATAACAGAAAGGAGGAGGAGGACGGGCAGTCTACAAAATAGAAAGGAGGAGGACGGGCAGTCTACAAAATAGAAAGGAGGAGGAGGACGGGCAGTCTACATAACAGAAAGGAGGAGGAGGACGGGCAGTCTACATAACAGAAAGGAGGAGGAGGACGGGCAGTCTACATAACAGAAAGGAGGAGGAGGACGGGCAGTCTACATAACAGAAAGGAGGAGGACGGGCAGTCTACATAACAGAAAGGAGGAGGAGGACGGGCAGTCTACATAACAGAAAGGAGGAGGAGGACGGGCAGTCTACATAACAGAAAGGAGGAGGAAGACGGACAGTCTACATAACAGAAAGGAGGAGGAGGACGGGCAGTCTACAAAACAGAAAGGAGGAGGAGGACGGGCAGTCTACAAAATAGAAAGGAGGAGGAGGACGGGCAGTCTACATAACAGAAAGGAGGAGGAGGACGGGCAGTCTACATAACAGAAAGGAGGAGGAGGACGGGCAGTCTACATAACAGAAAGGAGGAGGAGGACGGGCAGTCTACATAACAGAAAGGAGGAGGAGGACGGGCAGTCTACATAACAGAAAGGAGGAGGAGGACGGGCAGTCTACATAACAGAAAGGAGGAGGACGGGCAGTCTACATAACAGAAAGGAGGAGGAGGACGGGCAGTCTACATAACAGAAAGGAGGAGGAGGACGGGCAGTCTACATAACAGAAAGGAGGAGGACGGGCAGTCTACATAACAGAAAGGAGGAGGAGGACGGGCAGTCTACATAACAGAAAGGAGGAGGAGGACGGGCAGTCTACATAACAGAAAGGAGGAGGAGGACGGGCAGTCTACATAACAGAAAGGAGGAGGAAGACGGACAGTTTACATAACAGAAAGGAGGAGGAGGACGGGCAGTCTACAAAACAGAAAGGAGGAGGAGGACGGGCAGTCTACAAAATAGAAAGGAGGAGGAGGACGGGCAGTCTACATAACAGAAAGGAGGAGGAGGACGGGCAGTCTACATAACAGAAAGGAGGAGGAGGACGGGCAGTCTACATAACAGAAAGGAGGAGGAGGACGGGCAGTCTACATAACAGAAAGGAGGAGGAGGACGGGCAGTCTACATAACAGAAAGGAGGAGGAGGACGGGCAGTCTACATAACAGAAAGGAGGAGGAGGACGGGCAGTCTACATAACAGAAAGGAGGAGGAGGACGGGCAGTCTACATAACAGAAAGGAGGAGGAGGACGGGCAGTCTACATAACAGAAAGGAGGAGGAGGACGGGCAGTCTACATAACAGAAAGGAGGAGGAGGACGGGCAGTCTACATAACAGAAAGGAGGAGGAGGACGGGCAGTCTACATAACAGAAAGGAGGAGGAGGACGGGCAGTCTACATAACAGAAAGGAGGAGGAGGACGGGCAGTCTACATAACAGAAAGGAGGAGGAGGACGGGCAGTCTACATAACAGAAAGGAGGAGGAGGACGGGCAGTCTACATAACAGAAAGGAGGAGGAGGACGGGCAGTCTACATAACAGAAAGGAGGAGGAGGACGGGCAGTCTACATAACAGAAAGGAGGAGGAGGACGGGCAGTCTACATAACAGAAAGGAGGAGGAGGACGGGCAGTCTACATAACAGAAAGGAGGAGGAGGACGGGCAGTCTACATAACAGAAAGGAGGAGGAGGACGGGCAGTCTACATAACAGAAAGGAGGAGGAGGACGGGCAGTCTACATAACAGAAAGGAGGAGGAGGACGGGCAGTCTACATAACAAAGGAGGAGGACGGGCAGTCTACATAACAGAAAGGAGGAAGGGCAGCCTACGTAACAGAAAGGAGGACAGGCAGTCAACGTAACAGAAAGGAGGAGGACAGGCAGACTACATAACAGAAAGGAGGAGGACAGGCAGACTACATAATAGAAAGGAGGACGGGCAGTTTACATAACAGAGGAGGAAGATGGGCAGTTTACATAACAGAAAGGAGGAGGACGGGCAGTCTACAAAACAGAAAGGAGAACGGGCAGTCTACGTAACAGAAAGGAGGAGGAGGGGCAGTCTACATAACAGAAAAGATGAAGCGGACGGGCAGTCTACATAACAGAAAGGATGAGGCGGACGGGCAGTCTACATAACAGAAAGGAGGAGGCGGACGGGCAGTCTACATAACAGAAAGGAGGAGGACGGGCAGTCTACATAACAGAAAGGAGGAGGACGGGCAGTCTACATAACAGAGGAGGACAAGCAGTCTACGTAACAGAAAGGAGGAGGAGGACGGGCAGTCTACATAACAAAGGAGAGGTACTGGCAATCTACGTAACAGAAAGGAGGACGGGCAGCCTACGTAACAGAAAGGAGGACGGGCAGCCTACGTAACAGAAAGGAGGACGGGCAGCCTACGTAACAGAAAGGAGGACGGGCAGCCTACGTAACAGAAAGGAGGACGGGCAGCCTACGTAACAGAAAGGAGGACGGGCAGCCTACGTAACAGAAAGGAGGACGGGCAGCCTACGTAACAGAAAGGAGGACGGGCAGCCTACGTAACAGAAAGGAGGACGGGCAGCCTACGTAACAGAAAGGAGGACGGGCAGTCTACGTAACAGAAAGGAGGAGGAGGACAGGCAGTCTACGTAACAGAAAGGAGGAGGAGGACAGGCAGTCTACGTAACAGAAAGGAGGAGGAGGACAGGCAGTCTACATAACAGAAAGGAGGACGGGCAGTTTACATAACAGAGGAGGAGGAAGATGGGCAGTTTACATAACAGAGGAGGAGGAAGATGGGCAGTTTACATAACAGAGGAGGAGGAAGAGGGGCAGTTTACATAACAGAAAGGAGGAGGCGGACGGGCAGTCTACATAACAGAAAGGAGGAGGCGGACGGGCAGTCTACATAACAGAAAGGAGGAGGCGGACGGGCAGTCTACAGAACAGAAAGGAGGAGGCGGACGGGCAGCCTACAGAACAGAAAGGAGGAGGCGGACGGGCAGTCTACTGAACAGAAAGGAGGAGGACGGGCAGTCTACAGAACAGAAAGGAGGAGGACGGGCAGTCTACATAACAGAAAGGAGGAGGCAGACGGGCAGTCTACGTAACAGAAAGGAGGAGGCGGACGGGCAGCCTACGTAACAGAAAGGAGGACAGGCAGTCTACGTAACAGAAAGGAGGACAGGCAGTCTACGTAACAGAAAGGAGGAGGCGGACGGGCAGTCTACGTAACAGAAAGGAGGAGGCGGAAGGGCAGCCTATGTAACAGAAAGGAGGACAGGCAGTCTACGTAACAGAAAGGAGGACAGGCAGTCTACGTAACAGAAAGGAGGAGGCGGACGGTCAGTCTACATAACAGAAAGGAGGAGGCGGACGGGCAGTCTACATAACAAAGGAGGAGGAGGACGGGCAGTCTACATAACAGAAAGGAGGAGGAGGATGGGCAGTCTACATAACAGAAAGGAGGAGGAGGATGGGCAGTCTACATAACAAAGGAAAAGTACTGGCAATCTACATAACAGAAAGGAGGAAGGGCAGCCTACAGAAAGGAGGACGGGAGGTCTACGTAACAGAAAGGAGGAGGAGGACAGGCAGTCTACATAACAGAGAGGAGGACGGGCAGTCTATGTAACAGAAAGGAGGACGGGCAGTCTACGTAACAGAAAGGAGGAGGAGGACGCAGGGCTGTGGAGTCGGAGTCGGAGTCGTGGAGTCGGAGTCGGTGCTCATTTTGGTGGAGTCGGAGTCGGAGTTGGAGTCGGTATAAAATGGACCGACTCCGACTCCTAAAATATATAATAAATTGGGTACAGTAATTCAATGCAGGATGTGCTGAATATTTTTTCATAGGAGTTTGGGAAAGTTATGAAATGTCCTATAAATGGCTGTTATATTCCTGATCTAAGGCTACATTCACACACAACGTTTTTCCTGTGTTTTTTGAGGATACGTTTTTCAGCTGCAAAAGCTGATCATCTTTTTAAAAAACTGCATCACCTGAAAGGTTTTTGAGCTCATAGATAATGTTTTCAATAGCAAAAGCAGATTAGAAATCTGCTCTATCTATCCATTTATCCATATCTGTCTATCCATATCGTATCTGTACCAAAAAGAATGAAAACCGGGTAGGACACCAATATATATTCTGTTCTATCTAAATATCTTGATTATTGGATCATAAAAATGATTAAATGTCTGAGGTTCACATTGTACTACAATACATTTTTCACTTAAATACACTCACTGGCCACTTTATTAGGTACACCATGCTAGTAACGGGTTGGACCCCCTTTTGCCTTCAGAACTGCCTCAATTCTTCGTGGCAGAGATTCAACAAGGTGCTGGAAGCATTCCTCAGAGATTTTGGACCATATTGACATGATGGCATCACACAGTTGGCGCAGATTTGTCGGCTGCACATCCCTGATGCGAATCTCCCGTTCCACCACATCCCAAAGATGCTCTATTGGATTGAGATCTGGTGACTGAGGAGGCCATTTGAGTACAGTAAACTCATTGTCATGTTCAAGAAACCAATCTGAGATGATTCGAGCTTTATGACATGGCGCATTATCCTGCTGAAAGTAGCCATCAGATGTTGGGTACATTGTGGTCATAAAGGGATGGACATGGTCAGCAACAATACTCAGGTAGGCTGTGGCGTTGCAACGATGCTCAATTGGTACCAAGGGGCCCAAAGAGTGCCAAGAAAAAATTCCCCACACCATGACACCACCACCACCAGCCTGAACTGTTGATACAAGGCAGGATGGATCCATGCTTTCATGTTGTTTACGCCAAATTCTGACCCTACCATCCGAATGTCGCAGCAGAAATCGAGACTCTTCAGACCAGGCAACGTTTTTCCAATCTTCTACTGTCCAATTTCGATGAGCTTGTGCAAATTGTAGCCTCAGTTTCCTGTTCTTAGCTGAGAGGAGTGGTACCCGGTGTGGTCTTCTGCTGCTGTTGCCCATCTGCCTCAAAGTTCGACGCACTGTGCGTTCAGAGATGCTCTTCTGCCTACCTTGGTTGTAACGGGTGGCAATTTGAGTCACTGTTGCCTTTCTATCAGCTCGAACCAGTCTGCCCATTCTCCTCTGACCTCTGGCATCAACATGGCATTTCCGGCCACAGAACTGCCGCTCACTGGATTTTTTTTCTTTTTCGGACCATTCTCTGTAAACCCTAGAGATGGTTGTGCGTGAAAATCCCAGTAGATCAGCAGTTTCTGAAATACTCAGACCAGCCCTTCTGGCACCAACAATCATGCCACGTTCAAAGGCACTCAAATCACCTTTCTTCCCCATACTGATGCTCGGTTTGAACTGCAGGAGATTGTCTTGACCATGTCTACATGCCTAAATGCACTGAGTTGCCGCCATGTGATTGGCTGATTAGAAATTAAGTCTTAACACACAGTTGGACAGGTGTACCTAATAAAGTGGCCAGTGAGTGTATAAGCAATATGTGTGGGAGTCGGAGTCGTGGAGTCGGAGTTGGAGTCGGAGTCGGTGTAAGGGAAATTGAGGAGTCGGAGTCGGAGTCGCAGGTTTGGCTTACCGACTCCACAGCCCTGGGAGGACGGGCTAGTCTACATAACAGAAAGGAGGATGGGCAGTCTATGTAACAGGAAGGAGGACGGGCAGTCTACGTAACAGACAGGAGGAGGACGGGCAGACTACATAACAGAAAGGAGGAGGACGGGCAGTCTACATAACAGAGAAGGAGGACGGGCAGACTATATAACAGCGAGGACGGAGATCAGTGCAGATTTACTGCATTACATCCATTACCACAATTTACCTCACGTTTTTATTCAATCAAGACAAATGCAACATAATACACAAAGTATTAAATAAAACAGATCATGTACCTCTACATCCAAATAAGACCTTTATTATACATCATTCCTATAGAGTCTGACCAATTTGCAGTTGTCAAAATTACAACACGAGAAATGGTTTCTTATTCGTTTGTGATGTGCTCTGTAGAAGCGAGAAGGGACAGTCATTTTTCCCTATTAAAAAATCAAGTTGTAAAGGCATGGCAGTCCGAATATCCTACTGATGATGCGAGGGTCGGCAGCAATGTTCATTCATCCAGTGTATTCAGCTGTTCCTCAAGTTCATCTAGATCTTCTCCAGTAAAAAGATTTTCATCAACAGGCACCGCATCCTCTAGATCTTCTTCGTCGTCTTCTTCTTCACTTTCTTCGGCATAATCGTTATGTTCCCCATTTCTCAAGTCACCACCTGATGCTTCATTTAGCTTTGCATCTGTAGAAAAGACAGGGATAGGTAAGAAGCAATCGCTAGGAAGCCAACGGACGGACATCAAAGTGTAGCATGAAATCTGCGCTTTATACCTGCGGCCTTTACATTTATTACTATCTAATCTGTGGCTGTAGTCTCGAAATATTAACTACTGTGTCACAGGGTCCCGGAGGAGCATTTACCAGATGGGTTAAATAAAAGAATACATTATAGGTAGAGTTGTGATGGATGTGACATGTTTCATTGTGGATATTTAGTTACAATTAATATTTCGTCATGTCACCCTTACCGACAACTAAGCCAGCTTTGCCATTAGACAGTTTTTGATTATTGTGTGCACTTTTAAGAAATTAAATCATGACGCGGATATATATGTACATTGTATTTTGCTGCACAAGTGGAAAGATTTTTTTTTGCCAGGACTGTACTGTATAAGCCCAAACAGAGCTCCTATATACAGCACGAGCCCTCCCATATTCAGTATGAGCCCACACAGCCCCTATATACAGCACAAACCCTCCCATATTCAGTATGAGCCCGCACACAGCCCCTATATACAGCACGAGCCCTCCCATATTCAGTATGAGCCCGCACACAGCCCCTATATACAGCACGAGCCCTCCCATATTCAGTATGAGCCCGCACACAGTCCCTATATACAGCACGAGCCCTCCCATATTCCGTATGATCCCGCACACAGCCCCTATATACAGCACGAGCCCTCCCATATTCCGTATGAGCCCGCACACAGCCCCTATATACAGCACGAGCCCTCCCATATTCCGTATGAGCCCGCACACAGCCCCTATATACAGCACGAGCCCTCCCATATTCCGTATGAGCCCGCACACAGCCCCTATATACAGCATGAGCCCTCCCATATTCAGTATGAGCCCAGACACAACCCCTATATACAGCACGAGCCCTCCCATATTCCGTATGAGCCCGCACACAGCCCCTATAAACAGCACGAGCCCTCCCATATTCCGTATGAGCCCGCACACAGCCCCTATATACAGCACGAGCCCTCCCATATTCAGTATGAGCCCACACACAGCCCCTATATACAGCATGAGCCCTCCCATATTCAGTATGAGCCCAGACACAACCCCTATATACAGCATGAGCCCTCCCATATTCAGTATGAGCCCACACACAGCCCCTATATACAGCATGAGCCCTCCTATAGCCTCCCTATATTCAGTATAAGCCCTTACATAGCCACCTATATGAAGGCACATGTCCCTTGCACGTTAAAAAAAAACAAAAAAAAACAAAAACAAACAACAACAAAATCAAAGAAACACACACACACACACCACAAACCTTCCCTGGGGCTCTTGTTCCAGTGCACTGGCTTTCTGCATAGCAGACACAATGCAGTGACGCCATTGACTTTGCTGTCTCAGTCGCACACACTGACTGGTGGCGCCATCTTCCACCATTTGCATCCTCAGGATGCCAATAGCCGTGATATTTGAATGTGCACGGGGGGAGAATGGGCTGTGGGCCAGACTGGAACAGCCAGAGGGCTGGATGTGGCCCGTACTTTGCCCAGGTCTGAGTAAGGAGAAAGTTTTTTTTCTCTATTTTTTTTTTCAATTTTATAATTTTTCAATACTTGACACAAAGATGCAGTAACAAATAATGATTGGATCTAACTATACAATTATTTTTCCACTTGTATGAACAGATTTATCAGATTTCTATTGAAAATGTGGAGTTTTCAAATTTTGCCCATTAGCACTGACACTTCATTGCATTGAAAAAAAAGACAAAAAAATAAAAGCATCCGTGTATGGTGCAATGTTAGGCTATGAAGCATTATAGTAAGGTGAGCTGCCCACTTACCATCTCTGTCCGCTGATGTGACATATGTGCTGAAACGCTCGTGGCTGGCGACGGTGATGCCCGTTTCATCAACATCTTTCAGAACAAAGCGACTCAGATCGATATCCTGAACATCGGATGTGTCCAACTGTTAGAATGAAAATCCATTTTATGAGAAACAAAACTAAATTTCTTTTGCAGAGCATTAGATTTCAAGACGTACAAAGCATTTCACAACAGCACGGTCCTCAGCAGCATCATACATCCAGATTGGCTCCTAGCACACCACATGAAGCAGGACCATGAAGAATCCGGAGAACTCCTATCCCTGTGCCCTTAGTGGGTGTAGGCGTCATTCAGTGAGCTCTATCCTCCAGGACCAGTGCAGAAAGCAGGCACTGCAGACTCGGGTTATTCTGCAGAATGACCCGCTGTTATATTAGATCGCACCCTGCGGTGGGAACAGTAGGAGGAACAGACAGGTGACAACTTTGCCCTGCAAAATCAGGTGTTATACCGGATTGCCCCATTACAGACCCCCATTTATCCTGAAGCCTCTTGTATTAGGAGTGGGATTTGGTTCACAAACAAAGGTCCCAAGTATTCACAGGGGACAATCCACCTTCCAATGGATGCGAGAGGTGGTGTTTCACATCTGATCCCAAGTTGTTTTTTCCTCCCAATCTACAAAAAGAGACATCGATTGTAATAGCTCCAGTTAGGGATCATTCGTCTAGACGTTGCTTTTTTCACTGATGATAGCCGCATTTTCAGTAAGACCTGGAACGCTATTAACCCTTAGATTAACCCAAAATTTGCAGATTACCAGCACTTGGGAATAAGACAGGTTACCTTTAACTCATTCATGACCTGAGACCCGCAGAATCTCCATTATTCAGGATCTGGGTGAGGGCTTATTTTTAGCCTGCTGAGCTGACATTTTTATTGATACCATTCTGGGGCAGAAATGATCTTTTGATCTCCTGTTATTGCATTTTATTGCAATGTTGCGGTGACCAAAAAAGCCCACAATTCTGGAGTTTTGCTTTTTTTTTCTCGTTACGCCGTTTACTAATCAGATACATTTTTAGATTTTGATAGATCGGGCGATTCCGAACACAGTGATACCAAGTATGTGTATTTTTTTATTTTGAATGGGGCAAAAGAGGAGCGATTTGAACGTTTATTTTTTTTTAAACATTTTTTTCTACTTTACTTGCTTCAATAATCTCCTTACGAGACTTGGAGCTGTGATCACCTGTGCTACACATAGCAGGGCTTCAGTCAATTTAATCTACTGGTGGATATTAGCAATTCTCAAGAGCGCAGGTACCCGGCACTGTTTTTGCCCTTCAGTGTGGGACGCCGAGCACCCCCAGCACTTATGTGGGTAGCCTTAATTAGTTTTAATTGCACAGTATCAGAAAATCTCCCCTTTATCTCTGGTCACATTGAACACCTTGGCATCTTTTAGCCCTACCGCCACTAATAGTATTTATCTTTGCTGCAGGTCCTCTCTCAGCGCTTCATAGTGCTTTTATTATTTATTGTCTTTTTTAGCATATTTGCACAATTTGTAGGGCACTGAGATCACTGCCTCTATTAGTATCACACTCGTTTGCATATTTGCACAAACTGAAGGACACTCAGTTCACTGCCATTATTTGCACATGGCATGTTCATAAATACTAATTATATATATTTTTTATGGTGCAAATTAATTATAATTTTTTACCTACCTCCTAAATACCTGTTTTTACTCTTTGGCATACTGAATTGAATTTTTTGGAAGATATTCACTACATTCCGTCCAGATTTACAAGGTTTCTGCACAACTATCGCAGGTATTTGTCATATTTACAATTGATCAGTAACGTTTTCTTGTGTCTGAATCATAGCGCGAGTGCTCTCTTGTTTAATTCAAACATAAAAAGTAGCAATTTTCTGATTTAAACAGCAGCTTTTCTTTTTCTTCTTTGGATGATCCATTACAGTTACGCACTCTATGAACACAGGTACCGTAGTCGTAATCCGCATGTTATAATACTCATAGTATAAGTCTAATAATACGGAAGAGAACAAATCACAGGACAGAGCTTACATCATCTTCATCTATCTCGGCAACGTATTGTGTGTCATCTGCCTCTTCGTCGTCGTCATTCACAAGCTCAGGTCTGAATTCAAACACTTCACGACCACTGATCTATGAAGGGGAAATACAGGTTCACTAATACAGAAACTTTGGAGCAATGAAGAAACCACCACTGTAAGGATACCTGGTAACACGTACCCCCAAGGATTTCCCTGCTTTAAAGTCTGCCTTTCTTCTTTCCATTTCCTCTTCAGCTTTTACTATTCGATCTTGCCGTTTTCTTTTCTTCCAAGCGAGAAATGATTCTAAGGTAATCCTGGTGACATTTGGTCCGAGGGCAGCACGCTATAGAACAGAAAATAAGGACAAATCATACAATCACATTTACAAGGTGGACAACTTTATGGCCAAGAGACTAGATATGGCAGATATGACAACCCAGCCAGATAGCAGGGGACAACCAGCAGTCCTGGGGTCTCATGTGGACTGTGAAGGCAATCTGTCGTATCTTCTCTGCTATAGAGAAGCTGTGTAGCTGGGACCATTGATAACGATGGTGCACTCTCTGGTGGGCACTGTTATGGGGCGCTATCGAGCCACAGAAATTCAAGCCTCACATGCAGCCTATATTACTGGGAAAAACACACAGGCCTCATACATCCAGCCCATATTACTAGGAGGGACATGCAGGCCTCACTCATCCATCCTATATTACTAGGAGGGGGACATGGGCCTCAGATCCAGCCTATATTACTAGGAGGGACACGCAGGCCTCAGATCCAGCTTATATTAATGGGAGGGACACACAGGCCTCACACATCCAGCCTATATTACTGGGAGAGACACACAGGCCTCACATCCAGCCTATATTACTGGGAGGGACACACAGGCCTCACATCCAGCCTATATTACTGGGAGGGACACACAGGCCTCACATCCAGCCTATATTACTGGGAGGGACACACAGGCATCACATCCAACCTACATTACTAGGAGGGACACACAGGCATCACATCCAACCTACATTACTAGGAGGGACACACAGGCCTCACATCCAGCCTATATTACTAGGAGGGACACACAGGCCTCACACATCCAGCCTATATTACTAGGAGGGACACACAGGCCTCACACATCCAGCCTATATTACTGGGAGGGACACACAGGCCTCACACATTCAGCCTATATTACTAGGAGGGACACGCAGGCCTCAGATCCAGCCTATATTACTGGGAGAAACACACAGGCCTCACACATCTAGCCTATATTACTAGGAGGGAAACACAGGCCTCACACATTCAGCCTATATTACTAGGAGGGACACACAGGCATCACACATCCAGCCTATATTACTAGGAGGGACACACAGGCATCACATCCAACCTATTTTACTAGGAGGGACACACAAGCCTCAGATCCAGCCTATATTACTGGGAGAAACACACAGGCCTCACACATCTAGCCTATATTACTAGGAGGGACACACAGGCCTCACATATTCAGCCTATATTACTAGGAGGGACACACAGGCATCACACATCCAGCCTATATTACTAGGAGGGACACACAGGCATCACATCCAACCTATTTTACTAGGAGGGACACACAAGCCTCAGATCCAGCCTATATTACTGGGAGAAACACACAGGCCTCACACATCTAGCCTATATTACTAGAAGGGACACACAGGCCTCACACATTCAGCCTATATTACTAGGAGGGACACACAGGCATCACACATCCAGCCTATATTACTAGGAGGGACACACAGGCATCACATCCAACCTATTTTACTAGGAGGGACACACAAGCCTCAGATCCAGCCTATATTACTGGGAGAAACACACAGGCCTCACACATCTAGCCTATATTACTAGGAGGGACACACAGGCCTCACATATTCAGCCTATATTACTAGGAGGGACACACAGGCATCACACATCCAGCCTATATTACTAGGAGGGACACACAGGCATCACATCCAACCTATTTTACTAGGAGGGACACACAAGCCTCAGATCCAGCCTATATTACTGGGAGAAACACACAGGCCTCACACATCTAGCCTATATTACTAGGAGGGACACACAGGCCTCACACATTCAGCCTATATTACTAGGAGGGACACACAGGCATCACACATCCAGCCTATATTACTAGGAGGGACACACAGGCATCACATCCAACCTATTTTACTAGGAGGGACACACAAGCCTCAGATCCAGCCTATATTACTGGGAGAAACACACAGGCCTCACACATCTAGCCTATATTATTGGGAGAGACACACAGGCCTCACACATTCAGCCTATATTACTAGGAGGGACACACAGGCATCACATCCAACCTATATTACTAGGAGGGACACACAGGCCTCACATCCAGCCTATATTACTAGGAGGGACACGCAGGCCTCACACATTCAGCCTATATTACTAGGAGGGACACACAGGCATCACACATCCAGCCTATATTACTAGGAGGGACACACAGGCCTCACATCCAGCCTATATTACTAGGAGGGACACGCAGGCCTCAGATCCAGCCTATATTACTGGGAGAAACACACAGGCCTCACACATCTAGCCTATATTACTGGGAGAGACACACAGGCCTCACACATTCAGCCTATATTACTAGGAGGGACACACAGGCATCACATCCAACCTATATTACTAGGAGGGACACACAGGCCTCACATCCAACCTATATTACTAGGAGGGACACACAGGCCTCACATCCAGCCTATATTACTAGGAGGGACACACAGGCCTCACACATCCAGCCTATATTACTAGGAGGGACACGCAGGCCTCACACATTCAGCCTATATTACTAGGAGGGACACGCAGGCATCACATCCAACCTATATTACTAGGAGGGACACACAGGCCTCACATCCAGCCTATATTACTAGGAGGGACACGCAGGCCTCAGATCCAGCCTATATTACTGGGAGAAACACACAGGCCTCACACATCTAGCCTATATTACTGGGAGAGACACACAGGCCTCACACATTCAGCCTATATTACTAGGAGGGACACACAGGCATCACATCCAACCTATATTACTAGGAGGGACACACAGGCATCACATCCAACCTATATTACTAGGAGGGACACACAGGCCTCACATCCAGCCTATATTACTAGGAGGGACACACAGGCCTCACACATCCAGCCTATATTACTAGGAGGGACACGCAGGCCTCACACATTCAGCCTATATTACTAGGAGGGACACGCAGGCATCACATCCAACCTATATTACTAGGAGGGACACACAGGCCTCACATCCAGCCTATATTACTAGGAGGGACACGCAGGCCTCACATCCAGCCTATATTACTGGGAGAAACACACAGGCCTCACACATCTAGCCTATATTACTGGGAGAGACACACAGGCCTCACACATTCAGCCTATATTACTAGGAGGGACACGCAGGCCTCACACATTCAGCCTATATTACTAGGAGGGACACACAGGCATCACATCCAACCTATATTACTAGGAGGGACACACAGGCATCACATCCAACCTATATTACTAGGAGGGACACACAGGCCTCACATCCAGCCTATATTACTAGGAGGGACACGCAGGCCTCACACATTCAGCCTATATTACTAGAAGGGACACGCAGGCATCACATCCAACCTATATTACTAGGAGGGACACACAGGCCTCACATCCAGCCTATATTACTAGGAGGGACACGCAGGCCTCACACATTCAGCCTATATTACTAGGAGGGACACGCAGGCCTCACACATTCAGCCTATATTACTAGGAGGGACACACAGGCATCACATCCAACCTATATTACTAGGAGGGACACGCAGGCCTCAGATCCAGCCTATATTACTGGGAGAAACACGCAGGCCTCAGATCCAGCCTATATTACTGGGAGAAACACACAGGCCTCACATATCCAGCCTATATTACTGGGAGAGACACACAGGCATCACACATCCAGCTTATATTACTGGGAGGGACACGCAGGCCTCACACATTCAGCCTATATTACTAGAAGGGACACGCAGGCATCACATCCAACCTATATTACTAGGAGGGACACACAGGCCTCACATCCAGCCTATATTACTAGGAGGGACACGCAGGCCTCACACATTCAGCCTATATTACTAGGAGGGACACGCAGGCATCACATCCAACCTATATTACTAGGAGGGACACACAGGCCTCACATCCAGCCTATATTACTAGGAGGGACACGCAGGCCTCAGATCCAGCCTATATTACTGGGAGAAACACGCAGGCCTCAGATCCAGCCTATATTACTGGGAGAAACACACAGGCCTCACATATCCAGCCTATATTACTGGGAGAGACACACAGGCATCACACATCCAGCTTATATTACTGGGAGGGACACACAGGCCTCACATCCAGCCTATATTACTGGGAGGGACACACAGGCCTCACATCCAGCCTATATTAAAAGACATTGCAGCTACTAAAACCAAGTGTGCGGGTGAAAAAAAAAGAAAACAGGGGAAAATAGTACCATCTTGAACTTGTTAAACAAAAAGTAAAAAAAATTAAAAAGACGAAAAAAACAATAATTGTCTTCTACATTCTAAAAGTCTGATTTAAGAAACTAAAATTAAATACAAGACTTTGACTAAATTTACAGAGCAAAATAAAAGACGGCAGAACAACAAAATGGCTGAACAAAATGTTTAAGAGCGCTGTACCCCTACCCGTCTGCATGCAGTGGTCCTAAACATCATGCTCCCTGATGTGTTGTGGCATAGACCACTGAACACAGATGATGGTGGGATGTCACATAAAAGTCAGTACTGTCAGCAGACACATACTGTGGGGAGTAGTCTTAAATTATTGGCAATAGTAGAAGCTCTGAAAAAGGGGACTGTCACCCATTGTGAAAGTAATTAGGCATACCTCCTTTTCTATCAAATCTTCTAATGAAATTTCATCTTCCTTTTCTTCTTTCTTTTTGTCCTTCTTTAATACAAAGCCAGGAGGCAGTGCGTGGCGATACATGCAGGTGTCGCCTCCACCAGGGCAGACCCAAAACCATCCATATTTGTTGCCTTCTATCGCGTCTAGGAAGAATTTACAAACCTGCGACAATAAATGTGTAAAGATCAGCTCCTGGATCAAGACCCAGACACCCAGACACTGCATGCTCTAGGTTCACTGCCCAAAGGCAGCAATGGTTAGTGCCCAAAAGTGGTCACCACCAGGATAGCAAGCATCGCTCCCAAGTCCTTACCCCATATCACTTCATCATGTATTTATTTTTCCTCTTACAACTTCCCCTTTAAGAAACAGGACTGAAGCAGTCTTGTGCTCAGCAGGACTTACATGGTCCATGTATTACATGGACAGCCGTTCATCTGGGCGCCTCCACGTCACACCGCACTTCCCTGCAGGGCGCAGCCTCACCATTCATTAATGGTCAGAAAGTCCCCACATGCTACACACTGACGGAGATAACCTTGGGGGGCTTGCCACTGATGCAAAAAAAAAAAAAAATTAAAAATAAGAAAACTATAACATACTATCTGGGTTTTAGGTTTCTTCTTTTCCGCTTCTCCATGCTTCTGGTTCACCACTTCTTCCAGTTTTTTCTCGTCCCAATTCTCCATTGTATCTACAAATAAGAATACGGATATAGTCAAACAGCTCTCGAGCCTGAACACAGGGGTAAACATTAGTGAGGCCACTTATTTTATTCACATCTATAGCAAAACATATAACAGTGCAGTCTCCAGTGAAATACAGTCTATTCCAAGTTGCTCATAGGTTGCTGCTCGATAGATGCAAGTGTCCCCATAACCAGCAGCTTCCCCATTACATATGGATGGGCAGAACACACCATCTACAGACATCATGGCTAATTATTATCCTGGGGGCCATATGAATGTCATTTCACCTTGAGGGTCCAGAGTTGGGGAACGATGGAGTACACAGACAGTTTTACCTTTTTCAAGCTCATCATCTCTTCCATCCACGTAAACACTCCTCTTCTCACATTTTCTTTCTAAAGACAAGTCATGGGAGAATTTGCACTTGTCGCCCTTTGTGCACTGGCCTTGCTTGTAGAAAGCACATACTACAGACTTTGGGTCAGCACCTATGTAAAAGCAAAAAAAAAAAAAAAAAACGATTATAAAGTCATCCAATTTTGTGAGGTATAGTCCTCAGATCGGCCGGCCATCGCACACTCCGAGGACACGGAAGCATTCTACAGATGGGAAATGAGAAGACAGAAGATTAGGGACCAGCTCACCAATACAACTGGATGCGAGATGTGAGGGACAGAGGAAAATGTTTTTTATTCCTTGCTGTGACAGGCACAAAGCCTAGATGCACAGATTTCATGGACCAAACTGAGGGACTAAAGTGGCGAGGAGCCCACAATAGGGTCTGAAGCATGCGGCTGGATTCCCCGGCTGTGATCATACACCCATGACCTGGGTCCTCCATAGAGCCCTATGCTCTGGTTCCTAAAAAGGGGTCCTGAAACCTACACTAATCTGCACAATTATTGGCCCTCTTCATTATTTATACAGAACCCATAGCTAGTGATGAGCGAGCATGATCTGATAATCTGTGTGCTAATACAGTGTCTTCTGCATGCTCTAATACTATGTTCAAGTCCCCGCCGCTGCATGTCTCGTGGCTGTTAGATAATCCCGGCATGTCTTGTGGCTGTCGAATAGCGAAACATGCAGCCACGGCGTCTCGCACATAGTATTACAGCACACTGAAGACAGTCTATAAGCACGCTCGCTCATCACTACCCACAGCCCATCCATAAGAGCAGCTGTGAACAATGAAGGAGACATTTCACTCCTTGGAACACAAGGACATCTTCATTGTGCTGGTTGGATCCATACTGACCAAAAATGAAAGGGGTTGTCCACTTTTGGGTACTTTTTTTTATTATTATTTAAATGCATGCATGTTGGGCTAAAAATCATTTTAAAAAATGGGTTTAATTAAAAACGTTGCCGTTTTCATAGGCTCTTTGTTTTCCTGCACATTCCAACTTTGATGCACTCTGTTGTCATAAATCAGCTGGGAGGAGCTCAAGAGAAACTCTCCTGTCAGAACAAGCTCACTGATTGATTCTTAGGGCCCCATTACACGCTTCAATGTCCCAGCGATCCCATCAACGATCCGACGTGGATCACGCTGGTATCCAGGGTAAACAGCGGGTATCTAAGAGCCGCTCGGCTCTTAGTTACCCGCCGTTTACCCTGGATACCAGCTCCCAGCGTCGCTGATCGTTGGCCTCTCGCTGTCACGAGCAGCGATGTGTGCTCCCCAGCAGGAGACCAACAATAGAATTATGGCCCAGACCATTAGACAATGATTAACGATCAGTCAACTGATCGTAGCTACATGTCACACGCAACGATGTCGTTTCGACATCGCTGCAATGGCACCAAACTGGTGACATTGCAACGATATCGTTCACAGTATCGTTTTAACGGGGCCCTTAGTTAATTCATTGTGCAGTCATCAATAAGGAGTGCAAACACAGAGGTAACAGAAGGTCAACAGTAAGATAAAAAATGTTTATAAAATCCAATTGCAAAAATGGTTTTGAAAAAAAAAAAAAATCACAAAACATGCATAACCCCTTGAATAGCTAATTTTTATTAGTGTGAATGAAGTATTTTTTCTCACTAATATTAGCTTAAATGGCTAAATGTAATCTACAGAAATGGACCTTCATAGGGCATGCAAACAAGTCATATGTTGGTATATATGTGGTGGTATACATGAAGTGTAGTAACATGCCCCTGAAAGATTATAATGACCCGATACACAAGAAGTCAGTGCCTCAAACCAAAATCAGATCCTGGCCACTTAATGCATCTTATAGCACTCACAAAATAGAGGCGTCTGTTCACATTGGCTTTATGCCTTATGAGCCATTGTTTCCCTCCCATCATTGACCTACAACTGCTATTGTGAATGTCAAAGAATGAAGTGCTGCAGATTGTTTTAAGCAGTTTCTTAGCGTAGCCTAATGGTGGACACCATATTAAAGATGATGCCTTACTAAAGATTTAAAAAATAAAAATATATTTATTTAAAAAAGAAGCCCCAGTAATACAGACTTCGATCCATTCCCACACATGCACGGCGTTTTCGGAGTATATGCAGTTAATCTACCTTTGCTGACCTTTTGCGCAGCTACTACCGGTTTAAAGAGGTCATTAAGCTCTTGAAGATCTTTCTTTTTGTCATCCTTTTTAGTTTTCTTATCAGCTTCAGTCTGCGTCACCTAAAGAACAGAAAAAGCTGAAAATGTTCTGACATCTGCTACTACATCCTTCAATATGTCTTGTAAAAGCCAGTCTGTGTCAGGCCACACAGGGCCAGCTCCGAGACGTCATTCCAGGAGTATGACTAAAGGGGTGGTCTGGGGATAAATAACCCCCTGTCCTCAGGTGAACTCATAACTAATACATCAATGGGGTCCAACTGCTGGGAAGCCATTGATCAGCTGAAAGGGGCATTTTTACCCCTATAGAGTTGACATACTTAACTGTTGCTGCATTCATTCCCCATCAGGCTGCCATAAAAATCCATGTGCAACGTGGCGGCAAGCACGAGCACCGTTGCATCATCCCACCAGGACTAAAGTGCCCATATCTGCAGACTGGTGCCAGTACTAGCTGTCAGACACACAACGATCACCCAAACCTATCCCATGGGTAGGCGATAACTTATCTGCACTGGACAACCCCCTTTATGGCTTATCTTTCTAGAGAAAAAAGCTGGGACCCCACCATTTGGTCACATTATTGGAAGTCTTCATTCATTCAATATTGATCCCTGGCTGCAGATGAAGAAACAAACCGTGCTCTCCTCCTCTTCCTAGGGTCCGCCGGCAAGACTCTACATTGCTTCAGTGCTTGGCATTTGGTGCGGCGCTGACATCACGTCACCAGCCAATCAGTGGGCTCAGCGGCTCTGAGAGGGGAGTTTCCATGTAGTCAGAACGTCCCGCGCTCAGTGCGCCTGGCTCACTGATTGGCTGCGGCACTTTTGACGTGTCTATGCGGCACTTTATTGAGCCCACAAACCTCTGCGATATCTTGTCATCTCATTTTGAGGTCCCTTCAGCCTCTGGTTTCTTTCGTCGAGTGATGTCTCTATTTATATCCAGCACTTTTCCCCCAATGACGTCTGCGTGCCTGCAGACTACAATTCCCATGATTCATAGCACTGTAATCCGCCCATTGCTCATTTCTGTGATCTGCATCCACCCCCTCTGCCCCGTGACTATTCTAGCCATCAGCCAGAGCCAAGCGATTTATACAGGCCACACGCCTTCTGTGACATCAGTGCGCTCACTGAGCCGCAGCCTGAAACCAGCAACGGCACTGCCAAGGCTAAACTATTATGGAGGCCTGGCTACAATACACACTGCGCCCAGAACAATCATTGTAGCCCCATTCCCGACGTATGGCATACATGTAGGGCACACACTGGGTTCAGGTGCATGACCTGAGCCCGCACTATACAGATCAGGTACCGGCTGTGTCACACTGCTGGCATCTGCCACTAACAGGAGTGACTGGCCTCCAATAGCTCCAATTACTGCAGTTTAACCACTTAATTTCTGACATGACATTGCACAGGTGGCTATGGATAGCCATGGCAGCAGGAGGCCTGATGAAGGCCCTAGTCTTGACCATCTTGGTACTCGTTTGAAGCTTAGACATAGCCTGGGCTTCATAGGGGACTTTCATTTTCACTATATATAGCAATACTGTAGTATTACAGTATATAGGATAAGTGCTCAAACGAATACAAAATCACTTAAAAGTAAAAAAAAAAAAAAAAAAATGCATAAATTGACCCCCTTTGCCAGTTTAAAAGGAAATAAAAAATAAGCATATTTTGGTATTGCAGCGTCTGCAAACCTCTTACCTATGAAACTATAAAAGTTAATTAACCGGCATGGCGGGCGCCATAAAGGAAAAGCAAAAATTGAAATACCAGTATTGCCACTTTTTTCAGTGCCTACACCTCACCCAGATAATACTGACCTGAAGTATTGATTTGTAAGGTCATTTTTACCACATCATGAATGCCGTAAAAATTAAACTCCAAAACAACGGCGAATTGCGCTTTCCCCCATTTCTCAGTAGATTAAAAGGTAAAATAAACTGTATCATTGAACACTACAACTCATCCTGTGACCAAAAAAAATAAAAAATATTTAGCTAATGGTAAAAGAAAAGAAACAGGAAAAAAAAAAATGCAAAAAGACCTTGGGGTCAGTCAGGGGATAATGCACCATGCTTGGTTCTCCAAGACGTTAAGGTCCTTTTACATGATCGGATAAGGTCAGAAAAAAAGGCGATTAGCCTTGGTCTTCCATGTGGCAATCCTAGTGAGCATGCAGGGGTACGGACCCAGCCGTTACTTCCATAATAGCCCCCATACAGGCTGCGCTATTGCCGGCAGGATATTCTCTCTTCACACAGGGGACGTACTGATAATGATCTGCATGTCTGCACACGGGGTAATGATAGGGAACAAGGCTCCTAAGAATGTTAGTTCTGCTGATTACCGGCCAGAAGAATAATTACAGGGACAATATACATACAGTGTTTAGGGGGCTTTACACATAGCGATATCGCTAGCAATATCGCTAAAGTGTCACCGATTTTTGTGACGCAGCAGCGATATTGCTAGCGATATCGCTATGTGTGATACTTACCTCCGACCGGCACCCCCGCTGGCTATCGCTGATCGCGCGAGATCGGTCTGGTCCATTTCTCGTCGTCGGCTTCCTGCTGGCGCCGACGAGCGAGCCATGGACGCAGACGGAAGAAGGACCACCCTCGCCGCGTCTGAAAGGTAAGTGCGACCGCCGACCGCTGCTGCATCGCTAGTGAGATCTGCCCATTTGGCAGCTCACTAGCGACCATTTAGCGATGCACCAGCGATCCTGACCGGGTCGTATCGTTGTCGGGATCGCTGGTGCATCGCTAAATGTAAAGGTGCCTGTAGGCCGGAGTCACACTACCATATAACACGGCCGAGTGCTATGCAATAAAACATGGCCTAGCACTCGGACCAGTGTTACTCTATCGGCCAGTTCACATCTGCGATTATTTTCTCATGCCGATTCGGCCCGAGAGAACAATGGCAGCACACAGCGATGGGCACCGAGACTCAGCCGAGGCTCATCTCACTCGCACCTATATAAGTTTATGGGTGCGAGTGAAACAGCACTCGGATATCACCTGAGTGCAGTGCAATATACAGCAGTAGCGGAGCAGATGGAGAAATTACTCTGTCTCCTCCGCAGCTGTGTTCTGATTCATGAGAGCAGATTGGAGCACAGAGCACCGACACTCAGATCACAGCACAGCAGGAGCCGGGGGTCATTGGGAAATCGCATCCAATGCTATACGCTAGTGTGACTCCAGTCTTAGTGCAAAAAAAAAAAAACTCGGCATCTAGAGGTGGACCTGCACTGGCTACATACCACATGGGGTGGATATTAGGACAGGTGGCCTCTATACGGCTCTGTCAGTAATGGCATAGGACACAATGATTGTACCAACTCTCACATTGTCAGTATGACGGCTGCAAACTACTGGACACAACACTTACTTACCACTCGAGGGTTCTGCTGCCCGTATTTCACCTGATGTGTGACATTTTTTATGAATTTCTGCTGCTTGGCACCCTTTTTGTTCTTAAGGCCGAATGTCTTGTCCTGCAATCAAAGACAAAAAGTATTTTTGGACAAATCCACCATCTGATTGAACAATGTGGCATCCGTATCAGCATTTTCCACATGCAACAGAACGACATTAAGGGCTTGTTCCCACATGGCATGTCTGCTGCCAACTTCCCACTGCAGGAACTACCTGTGCAGATATGGTCGTGAATAAGCTGAATGTATCATTCTTTGCATTCAAATCCACAGAGCGGGTCAACTCTGCCCTGTGCATAGTCTCTCCAGCATGGGCATGAGATTTCTAAGTGTCAGAACGGAGGTACTGGAAAACGCAGAGGATTTAAGCCAGGAGAACCTGCTGATTGTGTCTTGTGAGAATATACCCTAAGCAGCTGCATGTTGCAACACAGTGGTTGTGATGTTATACACTGGCAATATGCACTACATGTACCAGCCTCCCTATAGTGCATTGTGCACAGGACTTGAAAATATGACTTAGTGATGGTGTACACACCTGTCTACCAGCATTATTTCCCTGAGCTACCAGTGCAAAGCCAGAGGTTGTGGTCACCTTGGATAAGTGGCCCTGAGATGCCACTAATCCAAGGTGAACACGACAGACAGAAGACGGTCAGAGGTCCAGTTACTAGTAGTGCCAATGGATAAGTTTCTACATTGGTATGAATTATTGTCCATGATTATTGCACAAAATCTCCAACAATACAAGCGCTTACTATACGGCTGAAATGGTGACATTGTTAAATGGCGGTCCTTCATCCTACTATTCCCTCAAAGAATCAAACGTACAGTTTACAGTACACATGGCATCGGTAGTGGTGTAGTGTAGACAGCCATATTGGCCTTTTCCACAAGATATTAATGTAGTCACAGCCAATAGCAAGTACTTCCCATGCCATATATAGCGATACCTTTAAGGGTAAGGAGCATATTGTGGCATAAGGCTTTCTTCGCTATGTGTTGGTTATCATTCTTAAAGCGTTTTCTCCAAAATATAAGTTATACCAATAAGATACGGGATAGCTGGAACACTGACCCAGCAGTCAAGTTATCCCGAGAACGGGGATCCCATATCCCTAGAACTAGGTTCTCTAGAGCCCCATGATTAATACAACGGCTGTGCACATGCTCAATTATTTCTCAATGGAAATAGTCCAGTGCTGTACTCTGCTTTCTCCAAAATGTACAGAAGGAACATACGGCATTCCTGGTGAGCGGCTCAAGCGCCCAAGAAGGGTTCCAACCCGAAATCCAGTAGTAGCAATATGCTTGGCACTCAGAAATTTATAAAACATGTAACAGATTTATTGGCAGTGCACAATAAAACATTTTGGTTGGTTCTATGTCAGAGGTGCGTGATCCATGTCGCTGCTTCCACTCACCTCAAGTCTCCCCCAGATGGCAATCAGTTCTGATGAAGGTCTAAACAGGGCGAAACATTATATAGTAGACTGCCAATATAAACCTGTTACAGGTTTATACATTTCTGAGTGTCAAGTTTACTGCTACTACTGCTTTCTTCAAAAGTCCCACACAGTGAATGAAGCAGAGGTCTAGCATGTGCACTTCTGCTTCATAAAAGACGGCGCTGTGCAGAGCCCAATTTCTGGGATCGCTGGAGGTTTCAAGCGGTCAAGATAACTTTTGAATTTGGGAATGACCATATAGAAACCATTCTGCCGCCACAGTCCAGTACATACAACCTGCAGGCTTCTGAACTGCAGATGGCTACTCCAGTCCAACAATGCTCATCATGGAACCAGAAAGCAAGAAGAATCTAGGTAAATGCTACCCCTCATCTGCAAGATTGATTGTCAGACATAAATGGGTTGTGAGGTGCCAGAAGAAATGAAATATACTCATAATATGACAAGAGAAAACTACGATGTAGACGCAAGACTATACTAATAGACTACTAAGGGTGTATACATCAGGAATCCATAGGGTCTTATTCAGCAGACAGGGGCCAATAAAGTGTCTGGTATATATGTGGTATATATATATATACACTGCACAAAAAATTAAAGGCAACACTTAAGCAACAGAATATAACTACAAGTAAATCAAACGTCTGTGAAATCATACTGTCCACATAGGAAGCAACACTGATTGACAATCAATTTCACATGCTGTGCAAATGGAATAGACAACAGATGGAAATTATTGTCAATAATCAAGACATCCTCAATAAAGGAGTGGTTCTGCAGGTGGACATCTCAGTACCAATGCTTTCAGGCTGACGTTTTGAGCACAACCCCCATCTGTGGACGTCGGGCCCTCACACCATCCTCATGGAGTCGGTTTCTAACCGTTTGTGCAGACACATGCACATTTGTGGCCTGCTGGAGGTCATTTTGCAGGACTCCGGCAGTGCTCATCCTGTTCCTCCTTGCACAAAGGCTGAGGTAGCGGTCCTGCTGCTGGGTTGTTGCCCTCCTACAGCCCCCTCGACGTCTCCTGGTGTACTGGCCTGTCTCCTGGTAGCGTCTCCAGCCTCTGGACACTACTCTGACAGACACAGCAAGCCTTCTTGCCACAGCTTGCATTGATGTGCCATCCTGGATGAGCTGCACTACCTGATCCACTTGTGTGGGTTGTATAGTCCGTCTCATGCTACCACAAGTGTGAAAGCACAACCAACATTCAAAAGTGACCAAAACATCAGCCAGAAAGCATTGGTACTGAGATGTGGTCTGTGGTCCCCACCTGCAGAACCACTCCTTTATTGAGGGTGTCTTGATAATTTCCAATAATTTCCATCTGTTGTCTATTCCATTTGCACAAAAGCATGTGAAATTCATTGTCAATCAGTGTTGCTTCCTAAGTGGACAGTTTGATTTCACAGAAGTTAATTTACTTGAAGTTATATTCTGTTGTTTAAGTGTTCCCTTTAGTTTTTTGAACAGTGTATGTTGCTAAAGTACAACTCCAGAGTTGTTGTTTTGTTATGTCTCTATTGGTTAGGCATCAGGAATGTGAGCTCCGTGTGTGTTATAAAATAGTAACCGCTCGCTGTCTTCTGCAGTTTCCAGCACCGCACCGCTCTTCTCCTGGACCACAGGACTAACCTGCTCTCTCCAGTGTTTGCTGTGTGACCAGAAGTCACTTTCTCATTGTAAGGGTTCATGCTCACTTGCGAGAGACTCGCACGAAAACATGGCACTGCCGCCAGCACTGGAGCGTGCGGCTACATAGAAATACATGTAGCCGCACGCTCCGGTCCGAGTGCCGACGGCAGTGCCAGGTTTTCGTGCGAGTCTCTCGCAAGTGAGTATGAGTCCATAGTCTATTAGACTCAGAACCAGGGCTGTGGAGTTCAAGTCTTAGTCCATTTTAGTGGAGTCAGTATAAAATGGACTTCTAGTATATATATTCAGTAGTGCAATGCAGGATGTGCTGTACATTTTTTCATACAAATTTGGGAAAGTTACAAAATGTCCTATATATGTCTGTTCTGTTCCTGATGTAAGGATCTCTGCTTGTAGTTGAGATGAATCTGTGCTGCACTTTATGTCCATGCTCAGTAGTGACCACCAGGGCTGTGGAGATGAATCTGTGCTGCACTTTATGTCCATGTTCACTAGTGACCAGGGCTGTGGAGATGAATCTGTGCTGCACTTTATGTCCATGCTCAGTAGTGACCAGGGCTGTGGAGATGAATCTGTGCTGCACTTTATGTCCATGCTCAGTAGTGACCACCAGGGCTGTGGAGATGAATCTGTGCTGCACTTTATGTCCATGCTCAGTAGTGACCAGTGCTGTGGAGATGAATCTGTGCTGCTCTATGTCCAAGCTCAGTAGTGACCAGGGCTGTGGGGATGAATCTGTGCTGCACTTTATGGCCATGCTCAGTAGTGACCAGGGCTGTGGAGATGAATCTGTGCTGCATTTTATGTCCATGCTCAGTAGTGACCACCAGGGCTGTGGAGATGAATCTGTGCTGCATTTTATGTCCATGCTCAGTAGTGACCACCAGGGCTGTGGAGATGAATCTGTGCTGCACTTTATGTCCATGCTCAGTAGTGACCAGGGCTGTGGAGATGAATCTGTGCTGCACTTTATGTCCATGCTCAGTAGTGACCAGGGCTGTGGAGATGAATCTGTGCTGCACTTTATGTCCATGCTCAGTAGTGACCGGGGCTGTGGAGGTGAATCTGTGCTGCACTTGTTATGTCCATGCTCAGTAGTGACCAGGGCTGTGGAGATGAATCTGTGCTGCATTTGTTATGTCCATGCTCAGTAGTGACCAGAGCTGTGGAGATGAATCTGTGCTGCTTTTTATGTCCATGCTCAGTAGTGACCAGTGCTGTGGAGATGAATCTGTGCTGCACGTTATGTCCATGCTCAGTAGTGACCAGAGCTGTGGAGATGAATCTGTGCTGCACTTTATGGCCATGCTCAGTAGTGACCTGGACTGTGGAGATGAATCTGTGCTGCTCTATGTCCATGCTCAGTAGTGACCAGTGCTGTGGAGATGAATCTGTGCTGCTCTATGTCCAAGCTCAGTAGTGACCAGGGCTGTGGAGTTCAATCTGTGCTGCTCTATGTCCATGCTCAGTAGTGACCAGTGCTGTGGAGATGAATCTGTGCTGCACGTTATGTCCATGCTCACTAGTGACCAGGGCTGTGTAAATGAATCTGTGCTGCACATTATGTCCATGCTCAGTAGTGACCAGGGCTGTGGAGATGAATCTGTGCTGCACTTATTATGTCCATGCTCAGTAGTGACCAGGGCTGTGGAGATAAATCTGTGCTGCACTTATTATGTCCATGCTCAGTAGTGACCAGGGCTGTGGAGATGAATCTGTGCTGCACGTTATGTCCATGCTCAGTAGTGACCAGAGCTGTGGAGATGAATCTGTGCTTCACTTTATGTCCATGCTCAGTAGTGACCAGGGCTGTGGAGATGAATCTGTGCTGCACTTATTATGTCCATGCTCAGTAGTGACCAGAGCTGTGGAGATGAATCTGTGCTGCTTTTTATGTCCATGCTCAGTAGTGACCAGTGCTGTGGAGATGAATCTGTGCTGCACGTTATGTCCATGCTCAGTAGTGACCAGAGCTGTGGAGATGAATCTGTGCTTCACTTTATGTCCATGCTCAGTAGTGACCAGGGCTGTGGAGATGAATCTGTGTTGCTCTTTATGTCCATGCTCAGTAGTGACCAGGGCTGTGGAGATGAATCTGTGCTGCATTTGTTATGTCCATGCTCAGTAGTGACCAGAGCTGTGGAGATGAATCTGTGCTGCTTTTTATGTCCATGCTCAGTAGTGACCAGTGCTGTGGAGATGAATCTGTGCTGCACGTTATGTCCATGCTCAGTAGTGACCAGAGCTGTGGAGATGAATCTGTGCTTCACTTTATGTCCATGCTCAGTAGTGACCAGGGCTGTGGAGATGAATCTGTGTTGCTCTTTATGTCCATGCTCAGTAGTGACCAGGGCTGTGGAGATGAATCTGTGCTGCACTTTATGTCCATGCTCAGTAGTGACCAGGGCTGTGGGGAGGAATCTGTGCTGCACTTTATGGCCATGCTCAGTAGTGACCTGGACTGTGGAGATGAATCTGTGCTGCTCTATGTCCATGCTCAGTAGTGACCAGTGCTGTGGAGATGAATCTGTGCTGCTCTATGTCCAAGCTCAGTAGTGACCAGGGCTGTGGAGTTCAATCTGTGCTGCTCTATGTCCATGCTCAGTAGTGACCAGTGCTGTGGAGATGAATCTGTGCTGCAAGTTATGTCCATGCTCACTAGTGACCAGGGCTGTGTAAATGAATCTGTGCTGCACATTATGTCCATGCTCAATAGTGACCAGGGCTGTGGAGATGAATCTGTGCTGCACTTATTATGTCCATGCTCAGTAGTGACCAGGGCTGTGGAGATCAATCTGTGCTGCACTTATTATGTCCATGCTCAGTAGTGACCAGGGCTGTGGAGATGAATCTGTGCTGCACGTTATGTCCATGCTCAGTAGTGACCAGGGCAGTGGAGAGGAATCTGTGCTGCACTTTATGGCCATGCTCAGTAGTGACCAGGGCTGTGGAGATGAATCTGTGCTGCACTTTATGGCCATGCTCAGTAGTGAGGCAGGGCTGTGGGGTCGGGAGTAAGGATAACTGAGGAGTCGGAGGTTTGGGTTACCGGCCCCACAGCCCTGCTCAGGACAAAGCTCTCATGGACCTACGATGAGAGGAAGTAACAATCTGCAGTGTGAGTCGGCAAGAAAGAGCTGTGGCCACTTGACTAGGAGAGGACTGGAGCAGTGCTGGAAACGGCAGAAGACTGCGATTGGTAAGTATTTTACCATACACAAGAAACATACATTAATGATACCGAACTGATAAATGATAAGAAAATAAACAAAATGGACTTTAAATGAGAACCAAGGGACATAAGCCACAATGGTCCTAAACACTAGCTATGTCTGTGGCAATACATCAGGAAGCCCTCCACTCACATACGGACCCAGGACGGGGAAGCAGTGCAAGGGGAGCTGCTTGGACCCCAAGATGGGGGTCTGCATTCAGGAGGCCAAACCACATTGCATACCTAAAGTAGGTAAGCTCATTCGGTTTTCAATACATGTAAACCATTCTGATGTTACCAGACAACAAGACGGATATGCTCCATACAGGGATCACTAGAAAACTACTCCATATAATTTCACTCAGTACAGTCTGAGCGCACGCCAGACCCCCCCCCCCCCCCCGGACGGACGAGGAGGGGCACGCCAGACCCCCCCCCCCCCCCGGACGGACGAGGAGGGGCACGCCAGACCCCCCCCCCGGACGGACGAGGAGGGGCACGCCAGACCCCCCCCCCCCCCGGACGGACGAGGAGGGGCACGCCAGACCCCCCCCCCCCGGACGGACGAGGAGGGGCACGCCAGACCCCCCCCCCGGACGGACGAGGAGGGGCACGCCAGACCCCCCCCCCCACCGGACGGACGAGGAGGGGCACGCCAGACCCTCCCCCCGGACGGACGAGGAGGGGCACGCCAGACCCCCCCCCCCCCCCGGACGGACGAGGAGGGGCACGCCAGACCCCCCCCCGGACGGACGAGGAGGGGCACGCCAGACCCCCCCCCCGGACGGACGAGGAGGGGCACGCCAGACCCCCCCCCCCGGACGGCGCCAGACCCCCCCCCGGACGGACGAGGCGCAGGGCAGACCCCCCCCCCCCCCCCCCCCGAGACGGACGGAGCGCAGGGCAGACCCCCCCCCCAGACGGATGGAGCGCAGGGCAGACCCCCCCCCCAGACGGACGGAGCGCAGGGCAGACCCCCCCCCCCCCAGAAGGACGGAGCGCAGGGCAGACCCCCCCCTCAGACGGACGAGGCGCAGGGCAGACCCCCCCCTCAGACGGACGAGGCGCAGGGCAGACCCCCCCCTCAGACGGACGAGGCGCAGGGCAGACCCCCCCCTCAGACGGACGAGGCGCAGGGCAGACCCCCCCCTCAGACGGACGAGGCGCAGGGCAGACCCCCCCCTCAGACGGACGAGGCGCAGGGCAGACCCCCCCCTCAGACGGACGAGGCGCAGGGCAGACCCCCCCCCTCAGACGGACGAGGCGCAGGGCAGACCCCCCCCCTCAGACGGACGAGGCGCAGGGCAGACCCCCCCCCTCAGACGGACGAGGCGCAGGGCAGACCCCCCCCCTCAGACGGACGAGGCGCAGGGCAGACCCCCCCCCTCAGACGGACGAGGCGCAGGGCAGACCCCCCCCTCAGACGGACGAGGCGCAGGGCAGACCCCCCCCTCAGACGGACGAGGCGCAGGGCAGACCCCCCCCTCAGACGGACGAGGCGCAGGGCAGACCCCCCCCTCAGACGGACGAGGCGCAGGGCAGACCCCCCCCTCAGACGGACGAGGCGCAGGGCAGACCCCCCCCTCAGACGGACGAGGCGCAGGGCAGACCCCCCCCTCAGACGGACGAGGCGCAGGGCAGACCCCCCCCTCAGACGGACGAGGCGCAGGGCAGACCCCCCCCTCAGACGGACGAGGCGCAGGGCAGACCCCCCCCTCAGACGGACGAGGCGCAGGGCAGACCCCCCCCTCAGACGGACGAGGCGCAGGGCAGACCCCCCCCTCAGACGGACGAGGCGCAGGGCAGACCCCCCCTCAGACGGACGAGGCGCAGGGCAGACCCCCCCCTCAGACGGACGAGGCGCAGGGCAGACCCCCCCTCAGACGGACGAGGCGCAGGGCAGACCCCCCCCTCAGACGGACGAGGCGCAGGGCAGACCCCCCCTCAGACGGACGAGGCGCAGGGCAGACCCCCCCCTCAGACGGACGAGGCGCAGGGCAGACGCCCCCGGACGGACGAGGCGCAGGGGAGACCCCCCCGGACGGACGAGGCGCAGGGCAGACCCCCCGGACGGACGAGGCGCAGGGCAGACCCCCCCACCTCAGACGGACAAGGCGCAGGGCAGACCCCCCCCCAGACGGACAAAGCGCAGGGAAGACCCCCCCCAGACGGACGAGGCTCATCTAGGGAGGAGTTTATTATTTCAGTATTTTATCCCATCTTTGCCGCCCCTGGAGCCCCTCTTTATGTCTCGGTATTATAGAAGAGGGGAATATAGCAGGGAGCACGGAGGATCAGCACTGACACGTCTGGTAAGCAGTCCAGATCACAGGACCGGAGAGGCGAGGCCCAGCACCAGGGCTCCGGACAGGGGAAGAGGCAGCACGTTCCCGCACAGCTGACAGCCGGCAGGCCGGGGCCGCCCGCACACATGTGGCGCTGCGCTCAGCACAGAGGTGCAGGGAGTCACCTCTATGATCTTTTCCTTCTTCTTCTGCTCGGTCTTCTTCGTTGCCTGGGGAGCTGGCGCTTTCTTTGGTGGCATTGCGGTGCACGCAGTCCTGACTGCTCCCTGCTTCACATAAGAGCTCGCTTTACGGCTGGAAGTTCAGCAGTGACGTCATCACTCCTAGACCTGCGTGACGCAAGGTGCCGCCGCAGTGGCTGGACGGGATCTCCCATGATGCTGTGCGCTGGTCAGGCAACAGTGACAGCAGCGGTATATCCACACTGTACAGTGACAGCAGCGGTATAATATCTACACTACAGTGACCGCAGCGGTATATTATCTACACAGTACAGTGACAACAGCGGTATATCTACACACTACAGTGACAGCAGCGGTATAATATCTACACTACAGTGACAGCAGTGGTATATCTACACTACAGTGACAGCAGCGGTATATCCACACTGTACAGTGACAGCAGCGGTATATCTACACAGTACAGTGACAGCAGCGGTATATCTACACTACAGTGACAGCAGCGGTATATCCACACTGTACAGTGACAGCAGCGGTATATCTACACAGTACAGTGACAGCAGCGGTATATCCACACTGTACAGTGACAGCAGCGGTATATCTACACTACAGTGACAGCAGCGGTATATCCACACTGTACAGTGACAGCAGCGGTATATCTACACAGTACAGTGACAGCAGCGGTATATCTACACAGTACAGTGACAGCAGCGGTATATCTACACTACAGTGACAGCAGCGGTATATCCACACTGTACAGTGACAGCAGCGGTATATCTACACACTACAGTGACAGCAGCGGTATAATATCTACACTACAGTGACCGCAGCGGTATATCTACACAGTACAGTGACAGCAGCGGTATAATATCTACACTACAGTGACCGCAGTGGTATAATATCTACACAGTACAGTGACAACAGCGGTATATCTACACACTACAGTGACAGCAGCGGTATAATATCTACACTACAGTGACCGCAGCGGTATAATATCTACACAGTACAGTGACAACAGCGGTATATCTACACACTACAGTGACAGCAGCGGTATAATATCTACACTACAGTGACAGCAGTGGTATATCCACACTGTACAGTGACAGCAGCGGTATATCCACACTGTACAGTGACAGCAGCGGTATAGCTACACAGTACAGTGACAGCAGCGGTATATCTACACTACAGTGACAGCAGCGGTATATCCACACTGTACAGTGACAGCAGCGGTATATCTACACAGTACAGTGACAGCAGCGGTATATCCACACTGTACAGTGACAGCAGCGGTATATCTACACAGTACAGTGACAGCAGCGGTATATCTACACAGTACAGTGACAGCAGCGGTATATCTACACTACAGTGACAGCAGCGGTATATCCACACTGTACAGTGACAGCAGCGGTATATCTACACACTACAGTGACAGCAGCGGTATAATATCTACACTACAGTGACCGCAGTGGTATATCTACACAGTACAGTGACAGCAGCGGTATAATATCTACACTACAGTGACCGCAGCGGTATAATATCTACACAGTACAGTGACAACAGCGGTATATCTACACACTACAGTGACAGCAGCGGTATAATATCTACACTACAGTGACAGCAGTGGTATATCTACACTACAGTGACAGCAGCGGTATATCCACACTGTACAGTGACAGCAGCGGTATATCTACACAGTACAGTGACAGCAGCGGTATATCCACACTGTACAGTGACAGCAGCGGTATATCTACACTACAGTGACAGCAGCGGTATATCCACACTGTACAGTGACAGCAGCGGTATATCTACACAGTACAGTGACAGCAGCGGTATATCCACACTGTACAGTGACAGCAGCGGTATATCTACACTACAGTGACAGCAGCGGTATATCCACACTGTACAGTGACAGCAGCGGTATATCTACATAGTACAGTGACAGCAGCGGTATATCTACACTACAGTGACAGCAGCGGTATATCCACACTGTACAGTGACAGCAGCGGTATATCTACACAGTACAGTGACAGCAGCGGTATATCCACACTGTACAGTGACAGCAGCAGTATATCCACACTGTACAGTGACAGCAGCGGTATATCCACACTGTACAGTGACAGCAGCGGTATATCTACACAGTACAGTGACAGCAGCGGTATAATATCTACACTACAGTGACAGCAGCGGTATAATATCTACACAGTACAGACCGCAGCGGTATAATATCTACACTACAGTGACCGCAGCGGTATAATATCTACACAGTACAGTGACAACAGCGGTATATCTACACAGTACAGTGACAGCAGCGGTATATCTACACAGTACAGTGACAGCAGCGGTATATCCACACAGTACAGTGACAGCAGCGGTATATCCACACAGTACAGTGACAGCAGCGGTATATCTACACTACAGTGACAGCAGCGGTATATCTACACAGTACAGACCGCAGCGGTATAATATCTACACTACAGTGACCGCAGCGGTATAATATCTACACAGTACAGTGACAACAGCGGTATATCTACACAGTACAGTGACAGCAGCGGTATATCCACACTGTACAGTGACAGCAGCGGTATATCTACACAGTACAGTGACAGCAGCGGTATATCCACACAGTACAGTGACAGCAGCGGTATATCCACACTGTACAGTGACAGCAGCGGTATATCTACACTACAGTGACAGCAGCGGTATATCCACACTGTATAGTGACAGCAGCGGTATAATATCTACACTACAGTGACCGCAGCGGTATATTATCTACACAGTACAGTGACAACAGCGGTATATCTACACACTACAGTGACAGCAGCGGTATAATATCTACACTACAGTGACAGCAGTGGTATATCTACACTACAGTGACAGCAGCGGTATATCCACACTGTACAGTGACAGCAGCGGTATATCTACACAGTACAGTGACAGCAGCGGTATATCTACACTACAGTGAAAGCAGCGGTATATCCACACTGTACAGTGACAGCAGCGGTATATCTACACAGTACAGTGACAGCAGCGGTATATCCACACTGTACAGTGACAGCAGCGGTATATCTACACTACAGTGACAGCAGCGGTATATCCACACTGTACAGTGACAGCAGCGGTATATCTACACAGTACAGTGACAGCAGCGGTATATCTACACAGTACAGTGACAGCAGCGGTATATCTACACTACAGTGACAGCAGCGGTATATCTACACAGTACAGACCGCAGCGGTATAATATCTACACTACAGTGACCGCAGCGGTATAATATCTACACAGTACAGTGACAGCAGCGGTATATCCACACTGTACAGTGACAGCAGCGGTATATCTACACAGTACAGTGACAGCAGCGGTATATCCACACAGTACAGTGACAGCAGCGGTATATCTACACTACAGTGACAGCAGCGGTATATCCACACTGTACAGTGACAGCAGCGGTATATCCACACTGTACAGTGACAGCAGCGGTATAATATCTACACTACAGTGACCGCAGCGGTATATTATCTACACAGTACAGTGACAACAGCGGTATATCTACACACTACAGTGACAGCAGCGGTATAATATCTACACTACAGTGACAGCAGTGGTATATCTACACTACAGTGACCGCAGCGGTATATCCACACTGTACAGTGACAGCAGCGGTATATCCACACTGTACAGTGACAGCAGCGGTATAATATCTACACTACAGTGACCGCAGCGGTATATTATCTACACAGTACAGTGACAACAGCGGTATATCTACACACTACAGTGACAGCAGCGGTATAATATCTACACTACAGTGACAGCAGTGGTATATCTACACTACAGTGACAGCAGCGGTATATCCACACTGTACAGTGACAGCAGCGGTATATCTACACAGTACAGTGACAGCAGCGGTATATCTACACTACAGTGACAGCAGCGGTATATCCACACTGTACAGTGACAGCAGCGGTATATCTACACAGTACAGTGACAGCAGCGGTATATCCACACTGTACAGTGACAGCAGCGGTATATCTACACTACAGTGACAGCAGCGGTATATCCACACTGTACAGTGACAGCAGCGGTATATCTACACAGTACAGTGACAGCAGCGGTATATCTACACAGTACAGTGACAGCAGCGGTATATCTACACTACAGTGACAGCAGCGGTATATCTACACAGTACAGACCGCAGCGGTATAATATCTACACTACAGTGACCGCAGCGGTATAATATCTACACAGTACAGTGACAACAGCGGTATATCTACACAGTACAGTGACAGCAGCGGTATATCCACACTGTACAGTGACAGCAGCGGTATATCTACACAGTACAGTGACAGCAGCGGTATATCCACACAGTACAGTGACAGCAGCGGTATATCTACACTACAGTGACAGCAGCGGTATATCCACACTGTACAGTGACAGCAGCGGTATATCCACACTGTACAGTGACAGCAGCGGTATAATATCTACACTACAGTGACCGCAGCGGTATATTATCTACACAGTACAGTGACAACAGCGGTATATCTACACACTACAGTGACAGCAGCGGTATAATATCTACACTACAGTGACAGCAGTGGTATATCTACACTACAGTGACAGCAGCGGTATATCCACACTGTACAGTGACAGCAGCGGTATATCTACACAGTACAGTGACAGCAGCGGTATATCTACACTACAGTGACAGCAGCGGTATATCCACACTGTACAGTGACAGCAGCGGTATATCTACACAGTACAGTGACAGCAGCGGTATATCCACACTGTACAGTGACAGCAGCGGTATATCTACACTACAGTGACAGCAGCGGTATATCCACACTGTACAGTGACAGCAGCGGTATATCTACACAGTACAGTGACAGCAGCAGTATATCTACACAGTACAGTGACAGCAGCGGTATATCTACACTACAGTGACAGCAGCAGTATATCTACACAGTACAGACCGCAGCGGTATAATATCTACACTACAGTGACCGCAGCGGTATAATATCTACACAGTACAGTGACAACAGCGGTATATCTACACAGTACAGTGACAGCAGCGGTATATCCACACTGTACAGTGACAGCAGCGGTATATCTACACAGTACAGTGACAGCAGCGGTATATCCACACAGTACAGTGACAGCAGCGGTATATCTACACTACAGTGACAGCAGCGGTATATCCACACTGTACAGTGACAGCAGCGGTATATCCACACTGTACAGTGACAGCAGCGGTATAATATCTACACTACAGTGACCGCAGCGGTATATTATCTACACAGTACAGTGACAACAGCGGTATATCTACACACTACAGTGACAGCAGCGGTATAATATCTACACTACAGTGACAGCAGTGGTATATCTACACTACAGTGACAGCAGCGGTATATCCACACTGTACAGTGACAGCAGCGGTATATCTACACAGTACAGTGACAGCAGCGGTATATCTACACTACAGTGACAGCAGCGGTATATCCACACTGTACAGTGACAGCAGCGGTATATCTACACAGTACAGTGACAGCAGCGGTATATCCACACTGTACAGTGACAGCAGCGGTATATCTACACTACAGTGACAGCAGCGGTATATCCACACTGTACAGTGACAGCAGCGGTATATCTACACAGTACAGTGACAGCAGCGGTATATCTACACAGTACAGTGACAGCAGCGGTATATCTACACTACAGTGACAGCAGCGGTATATCCACACTGTACAGTGACAGCAGCGGTATATCTACACACTACAGTGACAGCAGCGGTATAATATCTACACTACAGTGACCGCAGCGGTATATCTACACAGTACAGTGACAGCAGCGGTATAATATCTACACTACAGTGACCGCAGTGGTATAATATCTACACAGTACAGTGACAACAGCGGTATATCTACACACTACAGTGACAGCAGCGGTATAATATCTACACTACAGTGACCGCAGCGGTATAATATCTACACAGTACAGTGACAACAGCGGTATATCTACACACTACAGTGACAGCAGCGGTATAATATCTACACTACAGTGACAGCAGTGGTATATCTACACTACAGTGACAGCAGCGGTATATCCACACTGTACAGTGACAGCAGCGGTATAGCTACACAGTACAGTGACAGCAGCGGTATATCTACACTACAGTGACAGCAGCGGTATATCCACACTGTACAGTGACAGCAGCGGTATATCTACACAGTACAGTGACAGCAGCGGTATATCCACACTGTACAGTGACAGCAGCGGTATATCTACACAGTACAGTGACAGCAGCGGTATATCTACACAGTACAGTGACAGCAGCGGTATATCTACACTACAGTGACAGCAGCGGTATATCCACACTGTACAGTGACAGCAGCGGTATATCTACACACTACAGTGACAGCAGCGGTATAATATCTACACTACAGTGACCGCAGTGGTATATCTACACAGTACAGTGACAGCAGCGGTATAATATCTACACTACAGTGACCGCAGCGGTATAATATCTACACAGTACAGTGACAACAGCGGTATATCTACACACTACAGTGACAGCAGCGGTATAATATCTACACTACAGTGACAGCAGTGGTATATCTACACTACAGTGACAGCAGCGGTATATCCACACTGTACAGTGACAGCAGCGGTATATCTACACAGTACAGTGACAGCAGCGGTATATCCACACTGTACAGTGACAGCAGCGGTATATCCACACTGTACAGTGACAGCAGCGGTATAATATCTACACTACAGTGACAGAAGCGGTATATCCACACTGTACAGTGACAGCAGCGGTATAATATCTACACTGTACAGTGACAGCAGCGGGGTATCCACACTGTACAGTGACAGCAGCGGTATAATATCTACACTACAGTGACAGCAGCGGTATATCCACACTATACAGTGACAGCAGCGGTATATCTCCACTTTACCATGACAGTAGCGGTATATCTTCACTTTACAGTGACAGCAGCGGTATATCCACACTGTACAGTGACAGCAGCGGTATATCCACACTTTACAGTGACAGCAGCGGTATATCTACTCTGTACAGTGACAGTAGCGGTATATCCACACTGTACAGTGACAGCAGCGGTATATCTACACTGTACAGTCAAAGCAGCGGTATATCCACACTGTACAGTGACAGCAGCGGTATATCTACACTGTACAGTGACAGCATCGGTATATCTGCAGCGTACAGTGACATCTACACTGTACAGTGACAGTACCGGTATATCTACACTGTACAGTGACAGCAGCGTTAAATCTACACTGTACAGTGACATCAGCTGTATATCTGCAGCATACAGTGACAGCAGCTGTATATCTGCAGCGTACATTGGCATCTATACTGTACAGTGACAGTACCGGTATATCTACACTGTACAGTGACAGCAGCAGTATATCTACACTGTATAGTGACAGCAGCAGTATATCTGCAGCGTACAGTGACATCAGCTGTATATCTGCAGCATACAGTGACATCTACACTGTAGAGTGACAGTACCGGTATATCTACATTGTACAGTGACAGCAGCGTTAAATCTACACTGTACAGTGACATCAGCTGTATATCTGCAGCGTACAGTGACAGCAGCTGTATATCTGCAGTGTACAGTGACAGCAGCTGTATATCTGCAGCGTACATTGACATCTACACTGTACAGTGACAGCAGCGGTATATCTACACTGTATAGTGACAGTAAGGGTATATCTACACTGCACAGTAACAGCAGCTGTAAATCTACACTGTACAGTGACAGCAGCGGTATATCTACACTGTACCGTGACAGCAGCGGTATATCTGCAGCATTCAGTGACAGCAGCGCTATATCTGCAGCGTACAATGACAGCAGTGCTTTATCTACACTGTACAGTGACAGCAGCGGTATATCTGCAGCGTACAGTGACATCAGCTGTATATCTGCAGCGCACAGTGACATCTACCCTGTACAGTGACAGTACCGGTATATCTACACTGTCCAGTGACAGCAGCGGTATATCCACACTTTACAGTGACAGCAGCTGTATATCTACACTTTACAGTGACAGCAGCGGTATATCCACACTGTACAGTGACAGTAGCGGTATATCCACACTGTACAGTGACAGCAGCGGTATATCTACACTATACAGTGACAGCAGCGGTATATCCACACTGTACAGTGACAGCAGCGGTATATCCACACTGTACAGTGACAGCAGCGGTATATCTACACTGTACAGTGACAGCATCGGTATATCTGCAGCGTACAGTGACATCAGCGGTATATCTGCAGCGTACAGTGACATCTACACTGTACAGTGACAGTACCGGTATATCTGCACTGTACAGTGACAGCAGCATTAAATCTACACTGTACAGTGACATCAGCTGTATATCTGCAGCGTACAGTGACAGCAGCTGTATATCTGCAGCGTACAGTGACATCTACACTGTACAGTGACAGTACCGGTATATCTACATTGTACAGTGACAGTAGCGGTATATCCACACTGTACAGTGACAGCAGCGGTATATCTACACTATACAGTGACAGCAGCGGTATATCCACACTGTACAGTGACAGCAGCGGTATATCCACACTGTACAGTGACAGCAGCAGTATATCTACACTGTACAGTGACAGCATCGGTATATCTGCAGCGTACAGTGACATCAGCGGTATATCTGCAGCGTACAGTGACATCTACACTGTACAGTGACAGTACCGGTATATCTGCACTGTACAGTGACAGCAGCATTAAATCTACACTGTAGAGTGACATCAGCTGTATATCTGCAGCGTACAGTGACATCAGCTGTATATCTGCAGCGTACAGTGACATCTACACTGTACAGTGACAGTACCGGTATATCTACATTGTACAGTGACAGCAGCGTTAAATCTACACTGTACAGTGACATCAGCTGTATATCTGCAGCGTACAGTGACAGCAGCTGTATATCTGCAGTGTACAGTGACAGCAGCTGTATATCTGCAGCGTACATTGACATCTATACTGTACAGTGACAGTACCGGTATATCTACACTGTACAGTGACAGCAGCGGTATATCTACACTGTATAGTGACAGTACCGGTATATCTACACTGCACAGTGACAGCAGCGGTAAATCTACACTGTACAGTGACAGCAGCGGTATATCTACACTGTACCATGACAGCAGCGGTATATCTGCAGCATTCAGTGACAGCAGCGCTATATCTGCAGCGTACAATGACAGCAGCGCTATATCTACACTGTACAGTGACAGCAGCGGTATATCTGCAGCGTACAGTGACATCAGCTGTATATCTGCAGCGTACAGTGACATCTACCCTGTACAGTGACAGTACCGGTATATCTACACTGTCCAGTGACAGCAGTGGTATATCAACACTGTCCAGTGACAGCAGTGGTATATCTACACTGTGCAGTGACAGCAGTGGTATATCAACACAGTCCAGTGACAGCAGTGGTATATCTACACTATACAGTGACAGTACCGGTATATTTACACTGTACAGTGACAGCAGCGGTAAATCTGCACTGTACAGTTACATCAGCTGTATATCTGCAGTGTACAGTGACAGCAGCGCTATATCTACACTGTACAGTGACAGCAGTGGTATATCTGCAGCGTACAGTGACATCAGCTGTATATCTGCAGCGTACAGTGACATCTACACTGTACAGTGGCAGTACCGGTATATCTACACTGTACAGTGACAGCAGCGGTAAATCTACACTGTACAGTGACATCAGCTGTATATCTGCAGCGTACAGTGACAGCAGCTGTATATCTGCAGCGTACAGTGACAGCAGCTGTTTATCTGCAGCGTACATTGACATCTATACTGTACAGTGACAGCACCGGTATATCTACACTGTACAGTGACAGCAGCGATATATCTACACTGTATAGTGACAGTACCGGTATATCTACACTGTACAGTGACAGCAGCGGTAAATCTACATTGTACAGTGACAGCAGTGGTATATTTACACTGTACAGTGACAGCAGCGGTATATCTGCAGCATTCAGTGATAGCAGCGCTATATCTGCAGCGTACAATGACAGCAGCGCTATATCTACACTGTACAGTGACAGCAGCGGTATATCTGCAGCGTATAGTGACATCAGCTGTATATCTGCAGCGTACAGTGACATCTACACTGTACAGTGACAGTACCGGTATATCTACACTGTCCAGTGACAGCAGTGGTATATCAACACTGTCCAGTGACAGCAGTGGTATATTTACACTGTACAGTGACAGTACCGGTATATCTACACTGTCCAGTGACAGCAGTGGTATATCAACACTGTCCAGTGACAGCAGTGGTATATTTACACTGTACAGTGGCAGTACCGGTATATCTACACTGTACAGTGACATCAGCTGTATATCTGCAGCGTTCAGTGACAGCAGCAGTATATCTGCAGCGTACAGTGACAGCAGCGCTATATCTGCAGCGTACAGTGACAGCAGCAGTATATCTGCGGCGTACAGTGACAGCAGCGGTATATCTACACTGTACAGTGAGAGCAGCGGTATATCTACACTACAGTGAAAGCAGCGGTATATCTACACTGCACAGTGACAGCAGCGGTATATTTACAGTGCACAGTGACAGAGCAAGAGAGATAATGTGTTCACTAACAATGCTAAGTATGTACGTGTGTGTGTGTGTGTGTGTGTGTTGTGGTGTAGTAACCACTGTGTCCGCTAGGGGGCGCTGTGTGGGTGTCCCAGGATGGGCCTACAGTCATATGCATTGTGGTAATGGGTATAGGATGCTGAAGGATCGTTATGTATCTTAAGGAAGGTGGCCTTGAGATGAAGGCTTGCTTATGTCCTAATCAGCAGAGGCACTGCTGAGCTGTTGTTACACTGGGTCAGCGAGAGCTATCTACAAATCCACCCAGGGGTGTGTTTAAGAGTGTCATAATAAAGTATATGTGTATGAATGCTTGAAGGACCTGTGATGAGGTCATAGCCATGTGACCTGCTGGGCGTGGCTACGGACCATATAAGGTAACCAGAGTAGGTCACATGAGAGAGAGTGCATGGATCTGATTGGGCCATGTGGAAGGTCCCGGCAGGCCTATGTGGAGGAAGGTGTGCTACCTTCCTGAAGACCACGTGCTGAGGCTGCTGACCGGTGAGGCCTGTGGATATTGGCTGTATGTGAGGATGGATAAGCCTCCTGTGTTTTCTGAGGCTCCAAGACTGAGCCTGAAATCATGGACACTTATACTTGCTTTCGCCTGAGCTAAAGGCTATTCCTTATGTTATGTGCTGCTTTATGGGTTATGGAGCAATAAACCCTATGAACTTTTAAAGGAACGTGCCTCCTGGTTGTCTCCCGTCGCACCTAAGCGAGTTGAATCCCTACTATATATATATATATTATATATATATTTATACACACAGGTGCATCTCACAAAATTAGAATATCATCAAAAAGTTAATTTATTTCAGTTCTTCAATACAAAAAGTGAAACTCCTATATTATATAGTCATTACAAACAGTGATCTATTTCACATGTTTATTTCTGTTAATGTTGATGATTATGGGTTACAGCCAATGAAAACCCAAAAGTCATTATCTCAGGAAATTAGAATACTTTATACCAGCTTGAAAAATGATTTTAAAGTCCAAAATGTTGGCCTACTGAAATGTACGTTCAGTAAATGCACTCAATACTTGGTTGGGGCTCCTTTTGCATCAATTACTGCATTAATGCGGCATGGCATGGAGGCGATCAGCCTGTGGCACTGCTGAGGGGTTATGGAAGCCCAGGTTGCTTTGATAGCAGCCTTCAGCTCGTCTGCATGGTTGGGTCTGGTGTCTCTCATCTTCCTCTTGACAATACCCCATAGATTCTGTATGGGGTTAAGGTCAGGCGAGTTTGCTGGCCAACCAAGCACAGTGATGCTGTTGTTTTTACACCAGGTATTGGTACTTTTGGCAGTGTGGACAGGTGCCAAGTCCTGCTGGAGAATGAAGTTTCCTCATCCAATAAGCTTTTCGGCAGAGGGAAGCATGAAGTTCTCTAAAATTTCCACAATCAGTGATGCTTCGGGGAGCCATGTCATCTGCTGGTGTAGGTCTACTGTGTTTTATCAAGAACAAAATCAGCGCAGCCGTCTGCCAGGAAATTTTAGAGCATTCATGGTTCCCTCTGCCGAGTGCCGACAAGCTTATTGGAGAAGGAAATTTAATTCTCCAGCAGGACTTGGCACCTGTCCACACTGCCAAAAGTACCAACACCTGGTGTAAAAACAACAACATCACTGTGCTTTGTTGGCCAGCAAACTCGCCTGACCTTAACCCCATAGAGAATCTATAGGGTATTACCCAGCACATGATCAGGTTTTTAAATACATCGGTTAGGGACTGCTCTGATATGGGTATACCTTGACATTTGGTAGAGTGGCTTAGTATACATTTTGTGCAAAAAAACGTATCAACCAAGTACCCTGTTTTATTATCATCTTTTTACTAGCACTTGCTGTGTACTGTTACTTTTTTACAACAGAGTATTTTTATAGGTTTGTTATACTGTGTTTTTCTGTGTTTCAGTCTTTTGGTGATGTGAACACTGTCATACAGAATTGTTCGCTGTGTGCATGGCCCATGTGTTTGTGTCTAATTTGTTTCTTGTTTTTGCAAGATTGTGGGAGGTCTCCACCACTCCCTTATGAGCCATGCACACAAAAGCCGTCTTCCACAGCGTGTCCACATTGGACATTACCTTTCTGAATTCTGCTCACATAGGTACTATACACATGGTCAGGTTTTTAAATACATCAGTTAGGGACTGCTCTGAGATGGGTATGCCTTGACGTTTGGTAGAGCGGCTTAGTATACATTTTGTGCAAAAAAACGTATCAACCAAGTACCATGTTTTATCATCTTTTTACTAGCACTTGCTGTTAGGGACGGCGGAACGCACTAAATAATAAATAATAGTAAGTGCGTTCGCCACCCGGGGTCCACCGTGCAGAGGTGTTACGCTGCTGCTACGTAATGCAGGCGCACAATATGGCGGTATAACGCACGCGGGTTGAACATCACCCGGTGTGCGCTGGGCGGTCTCTGTTACTTCACAGAGGCGCCGAAGCGTTAAACACAAATGCCAAGCCTGTTGAACTCACAGGTCTCAGCGGAATGCACGCACAGTATATGGTCACAGGACTCGGGCCAAAGACACAGGGTTAGCGTCCTTCTAGACCTACCGTGCATGCGGTGTCGCAACCGCAGACGCCAATAAGTACTGCTGACTGCAGCGCGGCGACAGACAGTGCCGCTGTACAACAATGCCCGGTAGCAGGCACACTGTCGGACGCTAGTACCGTGGATGATATGCACTGTGGCCTGTAGCTTGCCACTGACTGGCGCTGACAATCACTAGTTCCCTATCCACACACGTAATATCAGAGGGAGGGGAATCTTAATGAGTCATTTGCAAGTCTATGCATCCGTCATCATTCACACAGGTAGCAACTAGAGTCTATACTAGCGCATGGCCGAGCGGCCATGCAAACCTTTTATAGCCGTGACCTTCCAGAAGCTTCCAGATCCCTGAGATGGACCAATCAGATCTGAAGAAGGACCTGTGCATGTGACTCCCAATCTCCAATGGGAGATCGTCTCGTGAGCATGCTCAGTGGAGCGACGGAAGGACTTAGTCTCTGGAGTGGCTTACTGCTGATCAGCCTGCGTTGCTATTGCTGGCCGAGAGGTGGAAGCAACAGCCAGACCCACAGAGCTGGTCTGAGCAGAGCGTCGGGAACGACGGGACTGCTGAGCAGGCTCCTCTGCCATCGATGAAGAATGGGAGACCGCTGAATGCAAGGCTTTGGATTCCTGCTGTGCCGCTGCAGGAACCCGACGCCTAACATTACCCCCCCCTAGGGCCCCTTCCCCTCTGAGCCTCGCTATGCTCAAATGCCGTGATAAGGAGCAGGGCGTGGATTGTTGTGAGTTAATTTTTCCCTTCACCATTGAGGTCTGATGAACTCCCTCCTCTAGTGAAGGAAGGTAGTGAGACTGATTACCAAACACCTGGGCAGCTAGATGATGACTGGGTGGCTGGAATTGAGGACTGGATATAAGGCTGCCGACGCCCTTCTTCCTGGCTGGTGATTTTCCTGCTGGATTCTTGGAGACCAGTCTGATTCCTGCATCTCAAAGCTAAGTTTTTCTGCTCTGCTTTGTACTCTTCTGTTTTGTTTTTGTTTTGCCTTGTTTTTTGGGAGTTCTGCCATCCCCGGCCGGGGGTGAGCTGAATTCCATTTTTGTCTCTGATCTGTTGATATTTTGCTCTGTCTTCAGAATATACCTGAGTGCTGATATAGTCTTTTGAAGCCTAGCGACTTCAGGGCCTGTTTTTCCTATCAGTCGGTTGGCTCATTTTGATAGGGTTTTGCGGATGGCAGACAGCAGCTTTCCTATCCTGTCCTATGTAGTTAGCTTGGGCCCCATCATTTGCTCAACCTATCTTTCTATCTGTGTTAGTGTTTTCATCTTGCTTCACCGTCATTATATGTTGGGGGGCTGCCTATTGCTTTGGGGTCTGCTCTGGGGCAGTTTAGTTTTTCCCCTTTCTGTCTTTAGGCTATATAGTTCTCCGGCCGTGATCGAGGGGTCTAGGGCACCGTAGGAACCCCCCATGGCTACTGCTAGTTGTTGTGGATAGGTTCAGGGGTCTGCAATCCGATAGCTGCCAACCTCTCTGGTTTTTCTGGACTTAGCTGGTATTTTGTTTTTTCCTCCTTCGGTGACTCATCATAACAGTGGATGTTCTCCACTGGTTCCCAGGTCCGGACCTCTGGACCATGACCCTTCCAATCGACCAAATAAAACTTTTTGCCACGCACCACCCTGCGTCCCACAATGGCGTTGACCTCAAACTCGTCCGAAGACAAGTCTGATGTCCCGGCAGATGACTCGGAAAACCGGGACATGTGAACAGGTTTGAGAAGGGACACGTTGAAGGCGTCAGAGATGGCCAAGTGTGGTGGAAGAGCCAGACGATAGACCACCGAGCTGATCCGCTCGAGGATTTTGAAGGGACCAATGTATCGCGGCGCGAACTTGGTGGACTCGACCCTCAGCCTGATATTTCTGGCAGAGAGCCACACTAAGTCGCCAGGGGCAAAAGTTGGAGCGGGGCGCCGATGTGTGTCGGCGGATGCCCTCATTCTCTCCTTAGATCCCAAATGTTGCGAGCCTCCACAGTCCGGTCTGCCATCAGCAAGGGATACAGTAACCTAGCCGGCCTCTGCCTAGAGGACCTGTTCCGAGCACAAGAGGCGCATGCCTGAATGTATTCTTTCGTGTCCCGAGCCCTGTGCGGCTACCAGTAAGAGCTTGCCAGGAGGTCTGTGGTCCGCTTGTAGCCAAAGTGACCACCCACCCAAGATGCGTGTGCCCACGCGAGAACCTTTGGCCGCAGGCGAGGAGGGACAAGGGTCTTGCCCGGCGGCACTGACTCGAGGGCGACCGAAGCCACGGTCCTCAGATTATCAGAGTGGGGCGCGGAAAGATCCGCAGGCACCTCTGCAGAGGCTACTTGGATGCTGCCCCCCATGCACCTTCCCTCACAGTCCTTGCTCCATCCCAGTACTCTCCCCGAGGACCACTCTATATGAGGGGAATGGCAACGGAGCCAGGGAACTCCGAGGAGCACCTGGTCGATGCCCTCTGGCATAATGAGCAGGGACAGCGTCTCATGGTGAGATGATGGGATTGAGAGCCTAAGGGGTGCTGTCTGGTGGGTAATCTGGGACGGTAAGGTCGAACCGTTGACCACTCTGATGGGCACGGCGTGAGGAAGTGGCACCAACGGAATTGCGTGCTGTTGGACAAAGGCCGAGGACATAAAGTTCCCTTCTGCCCCGGAATCCACCGTGACCTCTACCTCCCAGGAGGAAGCACCGCTATCTAACATCCCTCGGAATGCCGGTTTGGCGGAGGAAGTCTCCATATCAAATAGGCCCCCACCATCTACCACTGGACGTGATCGTTTCTTTGACCGCTGCGGACACCTGCTAGCCAGGTGACCAGGCTGTCGACACTGGCAACTGCGTGCGGAGCTTTGTGCTGGGCGCGGCTTGGGACCAGTGCGAGACACCTCCATGGGCTCTGGAGGTATAATTTCCAGCTCGGGGGGTTCAAGAGGTTCAGAGAAGTTGGGAGCCAAGCTAACCTTCTGTCTGGATTGAGCACGCTCCAGCCCGCGCTCTGAAAAACAGAGATCAATGTCGGTGGAAATAGCAATCAGCTCCTCCAGACTTACGGGAACCTCCCTGGTAGCTAGAGCATCCTTGACATGCTCCGCCAAACCTCTCCAGAACACAGGGACGAGTGTCTTATCAGGCCATTCCAGCTCGGAAGCCAGTGTCCGGAAACGGATGGCGTACTGGCTGACCGAAAGGGATCCCTGTGTTAATGCAAGTAACTGGAGAGAGGTGTCGTGAGTGACCCGGGGCCCCCAAAAAACCTGCTTTAGGGACTTTAGAAACTGAACAGCGCTCAGAACCATGGTGGGATCACCATGCTCCCACAGTGGCGTGGCCCATTCTAACGCCCTGCCCGACAGGAGGGAGACAATAAACCCCACCTTAGCCCGCTCTATAGGGGATCGCGCGGCCAGTAACTCGAGCTGGATAGAGCACTGGCTCACGAAACCCCTACAGGTGGCGCTGTCACCAGAAAATGTATTGGGCAAAGGGAAGCGGGATATTGTCAGCGCAGGCGTGGATGTGGACCCACGCGAGAAAGCCTCTGCGACTGCCTGGGCAGCAGCCGCTGTAGCATTTGCAGCTGAGGTGGAACTCTCGACGACCGCCAACCTGCCTTCCAGCTGCTGAATGTACTGCCGTAGCTGCTGCTAATCCGCCATTACTAGCCAGACCCTGGCGCTAGTATAATGTTAGGGGCGGCAAAACGCACTAAATAATAAATAATAGTAAGTGCGTTCGCCACCCGGGGTCCACCGTGCAGAGGTGTTACGCTGCTGCTACATAATGGCAGACGCACAATATGGCGGAATAACACACGCGGGTTGAACGTCACCTGGTGTGCGCTGGGCGGTCTCTCTTCACAGAGGCGCCGAAGCGTTAAACACAAATTCCGAGCCTGTTGAACTCACAGGTCTCAGCGGAATGCACGCACAGTATATGGTCACAGGACTCGGGCCCAAGACAAGGGTCAGCATCCTTCTAGTCCTACTGTGCATGCGGTGTCGCAACCGCAGACGCCAATAAGTACTGCTGACTGCAGCGTGGCGACAGACACTGCCGCTGTACGACAATGCCCGGTAGCAGGCACACTGTCGGATGCTAGTACCGTGGATGATATGCACTGTGGCCTGTAGCTTGCCACTGACTGGCGCTGACTCTATCACTAGTTCCCTATCCACACATGTAATATCAGAGGGAGGGGAATCTTAATGAGTCATTTGCAAGTCTATGCATCCGTCATCATTCACACAGGTAGCAACTAGAGTCTATACTAGCGCTCTGTGACGGAGTCAGCTTACGCCGAGTCATTTTACTAGAGTGGACTCTCTGGGTCGTGGCACCCACCCGCCGAGGGCGAGCTGACCTTGTGAGGAACGACCCCCTATACAGGGAGTGTCAGGGGCAAGACCAAGGGGGTGAGCCACCACGACTGCTGGAACCAGACGGCTGGCTCAAGGAGACACAATGTGAAGTGTCTGGTGACAAGGGACGTGCAGGAAACAAGACAAAACAAGGCGTGGGTTCAAGGTATCTTCATTAAGGCGAACTCAGGGTAACAACAGGTGCAAAACGTGATAACAGGAAAACACAGCAAGGTGCGTGCGTGGCATGGTACGTGCTAGATGGCACGCCTAGGTACAAGCAAGGCTCGATGGCATCGGACTCCGGCCAGCTGGCAACAATCGACAGGATCAGGGCATCAGGCTGCGGACATCAGGCCGCAGTCGTCAGGCTTACGATCTCTGGCAGCGATCGGCAGGTTACGGGCATCTGGCAGGCAAAGCAGGATTCAGGCAAGGAGGCCCGACAGAGCTCCAGACATGATGCGTGTTAGGGAACACGCCAAGGTCCAAGGCAATGTTCAAGGCAGGGTGCATGCTAGGGGCACACCAGGGTCCAGGGCAAGGAGCGTGTGTAGGGGACACGCCAGGTTCAAAGTTCAAAGTATAAAACACGGTGCGTGTGTAGGGGACACGCCAGGGTTCAAAGTATAAAACACGGTGCGTGTGTAGGGACATGCCAGGGTTCAAGGTGCAAGGCACGGTCCTGCGCGTGCCGAGGGACACGCCAGGGTCAGGGTACAAGGCATAGTCCTGCGCGTGCAGAAGGGCACGCCAGGGTCAGGTTCAAGTCAGGGGCCTGCGCGTGCTAGGAGACACGCCAGGGTTCAGGCTAAGGCAAGGGCCTGCGCGTGCTAGGAGGCACTCGAGGGTTCAGGCTAAGGCCTGTGCGTGCAAGAGGGCACGACAGGGTACAAGCTAGGGCCTGTGCGTGCAAGAGGGCGCGACAGGGTATAGGCTAGGGCCTGTGCATGCTAGAGGGCACGACAGGGTACATGGCAAGACCTGTGCATGCTAGAAGGCACGACGGTACATGGCAAGACCTGCGCGTAGTTTTACCGAAGCACGGGGAGGTATGCCAAGGAGCAGGCTAGAGCCTGTGCGTGCTAAGAGGGCACGCATAGCACAGTGCGAGGACAACGTGGGTGCAAGGAAGCACAGAGCATGGCTGGGGTACTGGCTAGCTGGTCGGGCTGCGGCTCAGACCGGCGGGCAAGACTGAGGCAAGCACAGCTGAAGCACAACAGGCAGACACAGCTTAGTCACTGGCCGACGAGCACGGCTGAGGCACAAGCAGGCGGGCACGGCTAAGGCGGGCACGGCTGAGGCACAAACAGGCGGGTGAGGGAAGGCCAGGCGCATGCAAAGGGCACGTGGAGAAACAAGGCAAGGCAAGGTACAGAACATGGAGCGGAACGTAGGCAGAAGCACAGAGCCGGGTCAGAGAGAGTATAGGGCTAGCAGCGGAGCGTAGGCCGAAGCCCAGAGCCGGGTCAAGGGAGAACCTTGAGACTAGCCATGAAATGTGCTAGAGAGCACCATAGGACAGAGTCTAGCAGCGGAGCGTAGGCCGAAGTCCAGAGCCGGGTCAAGGCAGAACCTTGAGACTAGACATGGAATGTGCTAGCGAGCACCAGAGGCCAGAGTAAGGAAAACCAGGCAGAGACAGAGAACGTGGAGTACTACAAAGCTCAGAATAGAAAAGGCCAGACATGGCGAAACAGGCAAGGCAGAGAACAGAGGAAGGACTAGGTGGACTAGGTGGACCCAGGCAACTATAGGCCGGTGAGTCTGACTTCTATACCAGGAAAGATCTTTGAACAAATTATTAAACAACATGTATGTCAATACCTGGATAAGAATGAAGTGATTAAACAGAGTCAGCATGGGTTTGTAACTAATAAGTCATGTCAGACTAATTTAATTTCCTTCTATGATGGTATTACTGATTGGGTGGATCAAGGAAATGCTGTAGATATAGTATATCTTGACTTCAGCAAAGCATTTGACAAAGTCTCTCATACAATCCTTATTGAAAAAATGACTAAGTATGGAATGGACAAGGCAACTGTTAGGTGGATTCATAACTGGCTTAGTGATCGGACCCAAAGAGTGGTCGTAAATGGCTGCACATCCAGTTGGAAGAATGTCTCAAGTGGGGTACCACAGGGCTCTGTCCTGGGCCCTGTATTGTTCAACATCTTTATCAACGATTTAGATGAAGGAATTGCGGGTAAACTGATTAAATTTGCTGATGACACAAAGCTAGGAGGGATAGCTAATACTAGAGAAGAGAGAGAGAGGATTCAAAAAGATTTAAATAAACTGGAGAAGTGGGCAGCAACTAACAGAATGGTTTTTAACAGGGAGAAATGCAAAGTACTACATCTGGGCAATAAAAATGAAAAAAGCATATATAGAATGGGAGGAATAGGGCTAAGTGACAGCACATGTGAAAAAGACTTGGGTATACTAATAGATCACAGACTGAATATGAGTCAACAGTGTGATGCAGCAGCAAAAAAGGCAAATGCAATTCTAGGATGTATTAACAGAAGCATACAGTCTAGATCACGTGAAGTCATTATTTCCCTCTACTCCTCTTTGATCAGACCTCATCTGGAATATTGTGTCCAATTTTGGGCACCACATTTTAAAAAAGACATCAACAAACTGGAGCAAGTTCAGAAAAGAGCGACCAGAATGGTGACCGGTCTGCAAACCCTGTCTTATGAGGAAAGGTTGCAGGATTTGGGAATGTTTAGTTTGCAAAAGAGAAGACTGAGAGGAGACTTAATAGCTGTCTACAAATATCTAAAGGGCTGTCACATTGTAGAAGGATCAACTTTATTCTCATTTGCACAAGGAAAGACTAGAAGCAATGGGATGAAGCTGAATGGGAGGAGACACAGATTAGATATTAGAAAAAACTTTTTGACAGTTAGAGTGATCAATGAGTGGAACAGGCTGCCACGAGAAGTGGTGAGTTCTCCTTCAATGGAAGTCTTCAAACAGAGGCTGGACAGACATCTAACTGGGATGATTTAGCGAATCCTGCTTTGAGCAGGGGGTTGGACCAGATGGCCCAGGAGGTCCCTTCCAACTCTACGATTCTATGATTCTATGATTCTATGATTCTATGACTACAAGTCAAAGAATAGCTAAGGCGAGACATAGCAAAACAGGCTAAGGCAGAGAACACAGGAAGGACTACAAGTCTAAGAATAACAAGGACAAACACAGCACGAGAGACAACACAAGACAAGGCACGGGACAAGAGGCAGAGTACAAGCACAGAGAGTGTGCAGAGAAGCACTACAGGGCAGAGTGCAGGGGCACAGAATACAGAGAGCGACTGAGCAGACCAACCAGCCATGCAGGGAAGCAACACGATACTCAGGCCCCGACCATAGGGCATTAGCACCTGCACTTCTGGGTCAGAACCAGGAGAGGACTTCCGGTTCAGATCCTTCAGGATCATAGGCTAGCTAGATCAGATTCTGCTGGACCATAGAGAGGGTCACATGATCAGGGCCTCCAGGACCATAGAGAGGATTACTGGATCAGATTCTGCTGGACCATAGAGATGATCACAGCAGGCAGCGCAGAGACGGGCGCACACGCAGCGACGGCATGCAGCCATGAGGTGAGGTGCGCATGCACACTGCTCCAGGAGTGACGCAGCACAACAGTCATGAAGTGCACGTGCATACTGCTCCAGGGATCATGCAGCATAATAGTCATGAGGTGCGTGTGCACACTGCTCCAGGGGTCATGCAGCATTACGGACATGCCAGATATAACAGTGAGGTGCGTGTGCACACTGCTCCAGGGTTCATGCAGCACACAAGACATGACGGGCAAGACAGTTAGGTGCGCTTGCACACTGCTCCAGGGGTCAGGCGGCATATCAGACATGGCGGGCATGACACGCATGGCCGAGCGGCCATGCAAACCTTTTATAGCCACGACCTTCTGGAAGCTTCCAGATCAATTAGATGGACCAATCAGATCTGGAGAAGGACCTGTGCATGTGACTCCCGATCTCCAATGGGAGATAGTCTCGTGAGCATGCTCAGTGGAGCGACAGAAGGACTTAGCCTCTGGAGTGGCTTGCTGCTGATCAACCTGCGTTGCTATTGCTTGCCCAGAGGAGGCAGCAACAGCCAGACCCACAGAGCTGGTCAGAGCAGAGCGTCGGGAACGACGGGACTGCTGAGCAGGGCAGGCTGCTCTGCGGTCGATGGAGAATGGGAGACCGCTGAATGCAAGGCTTTGGATTCCTGCTGTGCCGCTGCAGGAACCTGACGCCTAACACTTGCTGTGTACTGTTACTTTTTTACAACAGAGTATTTTTATAGGTTTGTTATATTGTGTTGTTCTGTGTTTCAGTCTTTTGGTGGTGTGAACACTGTCATACAGACTTGTTAACTGTGTGGGTTGCCCGCCAGGGCCGTGGGGTACTCGGAGCCGGGCCCGTTGATTTCAATGGGAAGTGTCACGGTAGCGATGACCCGGCCCGTGGCCCTGGGCGCCCATTGCAAAAAGGGGAAAGTTTATAAGTGATTCGTGACGCCACCTGTGGTGTTCGGCATGGAAGATGTTAAGCCGACGCTGAAAACAGCTCCTCTGGGACAGATGGTGTGGTGCAGCAATGATGTTATAGCCCTCCACAGGTAGGGCTGTAGTCCCAGGGCAGTGTAGGTGAAGTGACACTTAGATGGTGTAGTGTCGGGCGCAGGAGGGATGTAGCGGTATCGGGCAGGCTGGCACAGGAATAAGTGGAGGACACCAGGGCATGTAGTTCCAAAGCTTTACTCACAGTCTGTTGTGGTACAGGTGCCCGCATCCGTGCCGTGTCCTCCGGGTCAGGAGCTCAGCCAACTTCCAGGCAAGATGAAGTACTCCTTTCCAAGACTCCGCCAACATATGTGCCTTTTCTGAACGTCTCCCTCTTAGCGCCTTTGAGTGAAGTACTCACAGTACTGAGTTACACTGGAGTTCCTCCTGTCAGATGTTCCTATGAACTCTACTTGTACGGCAGACAGCTGTAGCCTGCTTCGGGGACTCCTTGCTACGAAGTCCCGGCTCACTAATCTGTTGCTGTTGTGCCCCCAAGTCTCGTGTGGGACTAAAGTGGTCACTACTTCTATTCCTCTGGTGTCTGCTGCAGGACCGTTAGTATCCATACAACCTCGGGGACCGGACCCCGGCCTTGCACTTAGAACTTGGGAAGGGTTCTCCTCTATCCCTGATCCTTGGTTCTCTTATTCTCCTCACGTTCCGTACTAATCCTTTCCTTCTTATGGAGAGTCAGGCTTTCTTTCAATGTTCCTTTCTTGTGCCAGCGGATCCAGATCACTGAGGTCGGCTGCAGCACTTCCTTCATCCGTCCCACTCAGGGGTTCTCCTTTCACCGACTCTTAGTCAGACTGACTGACCCCGTCCTAATAATCTCCCGCTCTTTTATGTGAACTAAACTCCACCTACCTCACAGCACGTTTCGTGTTCCAAGCAGGGAGCCACCAAGGGGTGCTATGCTACACTCCAAGCAGGGAGCCGCCGAAGGTGCTTTGCTACACTACTTTGTGGTGTGGGGTGCAGGTGTTGAAGTGTGGTCAGGTGTCTCCACCTTACCTGGATGGTGAGGCACCACACCTCAGGAGGAGGTGCAGTACCTCTGTGGCGACTGAGCCTCAGGGGCGCCACATGTGCATGGCCCATGTGTTTGTGTCTAATTTGTTTCTTGTTTTTGCAAGATTGGGGAGCTTTCCACCCCTCCCTTATGAGCCATGCACACAAAAGCCATCTTCCACAGCGTGTCCACATCAGACATTACCTGCCTAAATCCTGCTCATACAAGTACTATACACATGATCAGGTTTTTAAATACATCAGTTAGGGACTGCTCTGAGATGGGTATGCCTTGACGTTTGGTAGAGCACCTTAGTATACATTTTTTGCAAAAAACGTATCAACCAAATACCCTGTTTTGTTATCATCTTTTTACTAGCACTTGCTGTATACTGTTACTTTTTTACAACAGAGTATTTTTAGACATTTGTTTTACTGTGTTTTTCTGTGTTTCAGTCTTTTGGTGGTGTGAACACTGTCATACACACTTTTTCGCTGTGTGCATGGCCCATGCGTTTGTGTCTAAAAGGGAAAAAGTGTAGCTATTGAACTCACCTGCTCTCAGTGTCAAGTATAATAAAGAAAGAAAAAGAAAGTTATGGAACAGCTGACAAACCTAGAAGTGGACGAACACGGAAAACTTCCTCCAAAGTTGATCACATTATTAAGAAGAAGTCAGTATCTCATGTCCATAAAAGTACTGTACAGATTTCGCATGAGATGAACAACAAATATGAGGTTAAAGTGAGTCGCCAAACTGTGGTGCGACAACTAAGAGTAGTAGGGATGAATGCACGAGTTGCAGTCAAGAAACCTTTCATGTCAGCAAAGAACCGGAAGATCCGACTTGAGTTTGCCAAAGGACACAGCCAATGGAAAGAAACAGATTTGTCTAAGGTTGTGTGGTCCGATGAATCCAAGTTCAATCTGTTTGGCATGATATATAACAACAATAGTCCAATTAAGGTAAATAGGGCACTTCAACCAATGATACACAACAAATCCCACATATCACATAGTAGGAAAAAGAAGCGATCCCACAATATAATATAATAAACAAGGTGTATACTTTATTGAAAAAATCACTAAAACCAGCGTGAAATAGCAGCAAGATTGCCATGAAGAGGACACGCCGCAAAGGCCTTTATAGGGACTATATATTCATGCAGTATGGCATATAAACATACAATTTACATGTGATTACATAAGAAAAATTATTTTAAAATATGCAGTGCTTTGTTATAGTGAATGCATAAATATGGGCTCTACAATAGAGTAATCCCCAGACACAATGACTGTAGCAAACACCATAAAAGCCCATGCTGCAAAGAGAGATATACCATACAATTGCTAATGAAGTCCTAATAATGCCAGGGAACTCAGCTCCATAGTAACCGCCTAATGAAACCGGTATACAATAAACCGTGTGAAAAGTAAAGGAGCAGAGTAAATGAATATATCTACCTGTGGCAGAGCGGTGTCCCCACACGGAAGAAGCAGGCGGCGAAACGCACGTCGGGGTGTGGGGACACCGCTCTGCCACAGGTAGATATATTCATTTACTCTGCTCCTTTACTTTTCACACGGTTTATTGTATACCGGTTTCATTAGGCGGTTACTATGGAGCTGAGTTCCCTGGCATTATTAGGACTTCATTAGCAATTGTATGGTATATCTCTCTTTGCAGCATGGGCTTTTATGGTATACCAAAAAGAGAAAAATGAAGGAATATGATCCCAATATATAACAAATTTATTTGCACCATGATTAAAAAGTATATATCATACACCATATTTTGATAGTGCAATACAGAGTATAGAAGGGGAGAAAAGTACCTCACCCTAATATCAGCAAACTAATGGTTAATGGATAAGAGACAAACTGTATAACGGTACCCAGCACCTAAATAGGGCGCAGCATAGGTCTATTATATAATGTTGTGCTGAATATGCAGCCTAAAAATGACCAACAAGATGCAGCAGATTGCTGTAACAAAAAGGCACACACAAAAATCGCCATATGAAAAAATACCAGTGTACCTGTAGTCATGCTGCCACCCAGGTGGAGGGGACCTGTAACACCCCGACGCGCGTTTCACCGCCTCTGCAGTTTCATCAGGAGGTAAGTTAGCAACATATCTGGTTCCTAATATAGCCCCTGCATGAATCACTGACCGCCCACAGCTGTGTGCGGCGCGTCACCGCCATGTTGTGACGCGGCAAGGGAGGCGGCGCTCAACACGCGTGTCACACAGTCACATGGTCCGGTCATGTGACCGGGCATGTTGCCATGCAACGCGACGCCCCTTAGAGCACCAGCCGCCCCGCCGCACCTCAGCGCATGCGCGGTGCGCGCTCAAGCCTGTGGGAACGGAGGATATCTATGTTTCTTCTACATGGACATAGCAATGAAAATAGGCTATACCTTAAATGCACCCCCATATAAAGCCGACCTCACATAGATAAATGGGAGGGACAAAGAAAATTACATACCATGCCCATATAGTCAGAAAAATTCTCAAAATCCATTTACTATGGTTATTATAATCGAGGTGAATTATACCTCAAGACGCCCCATATCATAAATAAAAAAGGGGAAAATAACAATATAGGTGGCCACATCACTACATCAATAACCTGTAATAGGATCAAAATCAAACATAATTTTGGCTACATAAGTCTCCATATGCCAATACATACAGCATATCAAACAATCTTTGACTGTATACAGATACAATTGTACAAAATATCTATATAATTAGCATAGAATCATCAGATTATCATAACCAATATGGAGAAAAAATATGCAGTATAAAGATTTGCTTGATATTGTTTCCTTTTGATCCAGAACCATAACACTCCATCTGGGTCCATAGAGCCAGTAGTAGATCCAAACATTAAGGAGCGAACTCCCTTGTGTGATACGAAAATCAGAGCTTCAGTGTGTTGATATGTACTAGAAGAAATTGTTAAAACAACATAAAATTAACACTGAACACACTCAAAGGACAAAAGACAATTAAAATTTGCGCCTACTATAAAAAGGACTTGAAGCTCAATGTTTCATTGAGGCCCTTCGGGGCACATGTATCAAGCACAACCATCCATTTATAATCACCCCCCCCCGAGTACCCAATTGTACCCTGTCTATTCCCTTCACCTTAAGCCATTTGGGGTCACTTTTATGACATGCATGAAAGTGTCTAGGTATAGTTTTCAAGATTGTTGGATCTTGCACCGCCACTGCATTTTTAATATCTCTCACATGTTCGAGAATCCTAATTCTCAATTGTCGAGTTGTCATCCCAATATATATAAGCCCACAAGGGCAAGATGCATAGTATACAACCATATCTGTAGTACATGTAACGTGATGTGTGATGTTATATATCCTCGTGGCCTCACTGTTGTTAAAAGTGAATGCCCTCTCAACATATTTGCAGGCTGAGCAGTTGCCGCATTGAAAACTTCCCCACCTAGGGCCAGTTCGTTCTGAAAAAAATGATTTTTGTGGAGCCACATAGTGGCTCCTTGTAAGGAGGTCCTTCAGATTTTTTGATCTGGTGGTGGCAATGTCATGGATTGGGGCTGCTATTCTGCATCTGCCCTTGGGCCTCTGCATAGAATTGATGGAAATATGAATGCTACCATGTACAAAGATATACTGGAGAATGTAATGCTGCCACATGGTAAAACCAAAGAAGGCAGGGGCTGGAAATTCCAGCATGAAAATGATCCTAAACACACATCCAATTTAGTCATAAATTGGTTAGCAAGGAAAAATGTTCTTCTGTTGCATTGACCAAGCCAATCACCTGACTTATACCCAATAGAGCCCCTTTAGGCGATGAGTTGGGGCCTGTACCAATAGCAATAAAGATGAATTGTTTGCAGGTTTGCAAATGGAATGGAGCAACATCCCTCAGGATGACTTGAATACAATGGTGACTTCAATTCTTCGTCGCTGTGGTGTGGTAATTAAAGCAAGAGGTTATGCTACAAAATACTAAGTTATGACATTGTAAACAATGAATTACTCTCTATGTTGTGATAAATTAATTGTATGTACAAAACTTTTGGCAGTCTGTTTTCTTTCATTAAATGCCCATACCTATATTCTAAAGAATTTTGGTTAAACTTAAGATCTTGCATGATGACAACTTCATGCACTTTCAATTCTTCACCAGGAAAATGGCATCACGACAACCAGATGTAATCATCCTTTATTAAAAAATGAAAACCTTTTGGTTGCTTCTGTATGTGCTAGTATGTGTGTATATATGATGCATATATATGTGTATGTTAGGGTATGTGCACACTGTGAGCAAAATTTCTGTACCATTTCTGCATCTCTTGACAGGAAAAACGCAGCTGCAAAAACATGTGAAAACTTTTGACTAATTTGAGTGAAGTGACTGCTGAAAAAGCATAGAGAATTGACATGCAGCAGATTATTTTCCAAATCTGCAAGTCAAAAATAAGCAATGTGTGCAATTGTGCATGACACTTTTTCTAGAAAATCAGGTAATGGGAAAAACACACAAAATCTGCAACATATGTTAGTATGTGTGTATAGTTGTGTGTGTGTGTATATATGTGCTAGTATGTGTGTGTATAAATGTGCTAGTATGTGTTTATATGGTGTGTATACTGTATGTGTACATATATACTGTATATGTTAGTGTGTGTATATGTGTGCTAGTATGCGTATATATATATATATATATATGTGTGTGTTAGTATGTGTGTATGATATATGTATGTGTGTATGATAGATATATGTGTGTTAATCTGTATATATTATAGATATATGTATGTGTGTTAGTATGTGTTGTAGTACAGTCAATATCCACACTGAGCAGTGATGAGGCAGTGACCCAGCAAAGTTCAAAGCAAAGTCTCTTTTAATGTTCAGAGTACTCACAACAATACACAGCACACGATATCCTCCGGTTCACAGCTGGGAAACAGAACAGTCCACCTCCGTTTCGCAGCCAGGAGCAAGACAGTCCACCTCTTGATCACAGTCAGGCACAGGACAGTCCCCCTCCGGATCACAGCCGGGGATAGGACAGTCTACCTCTGAGACCCGTTTCCGTGGGCAACTGCACCGCCGTATACGCTGAGGGGTGCCAGGTCTTTTGTCTCCATGTTGCTTCACACAGGCTAAAGCTATGGCAGAGCCTTCTGCTGTGCAGGTTTGCAAAACAAGACTGACACACCCAACCCTCTGCTTAAGTGGTTCTCACAAGGTAGGCCACATAGAAAACACGGCAGGGAAGGAAATGGACCGCCCCACTACCATCTTGTAGTCCGTTTCAAAAATAAAAGCCCAGAGCAGGTTTTCTTAAATCTGCCTTGGACAAATAGCTTGCCCAAGACCAACACTTACTTTTATTTTGCATTGCATTCACAGCTATGCCTGTGATTGCAATGCACTTCTGCAGCCTCAATACACCTCTGTGCGCATCCTGGGGGGACACACAGCGACCCTCGCATATGTTACCGGTCACTGCCTGACATACCCCCTTGCTCTGTTTAAACTTGTGGGGTTGAACACTTGCCACCACACAGGATGTCCATGACAGGGCATCCACATGTCCCTGTGACTTCCCCGCCTGATGCTCCATTGAGAAACCAAAGTTTGTAGGGACTGTAACCATCGGGTTACTGTTGAGGGCGCCTCTCGCAGGGCCACCATCTGCTGTAAGGTCAGCGCATTCATTTTCTGCTGCCACTGATACAGTAGCTCATGCCGCTGCAACTGCAGCGCCTCTTGCTGCTGCTGCGGAAACTGTAGCTGTTGCTGCTCTTGCTGTCGTTGCTGAGTGAGGTCCAACTCCTTCAACAGCTCCTCCATTTTGTCAGCAGGCTTGAGCTGAAGCGTTGCAGGCTTAATCACTGACATGCAGCACGCTTTTGGGTATGCCTCAGTTCACACTGCCCGCATTCTCCACCACATGTAGTGCTACGGTAGCCACACTGAGCAGTGATGAGGCAATGACCCAGCAAAGTTCAAAGCAAAGTCTCCTAATCTTCAGCGTATTCACAACAATATACAGCACACAATATCCTCCGGTTCGCAGCCGAGAAACAGAACAGTCCACCTCCGGTTCGCAGCCGGGAACAAGACAGTCCACCTCCGGATCGTGGCCAGGCACAGGATAGTCCATCTCTGGATCACAGGAAATCCTAAGGCAGCTGGTCCTCACACAGCAACAACAACAGACCAAAAACTTGTTGCTGCAGCAGACTGTGGCCCTGCTTGAGGCATCTCCAACACCGACCCCGGAACGTCGTGAGGCCCGGGACAAGGTCTGTGCCGCTTTCAGGAAGCTGAGTCTGGAAGACCACCTTGAAGCTTTCCTCACCGTCTATGAGTGCACAGTAGAGCGGGAGAACCTGCCAACTTCCCAGTGGACTGAAGTGGTGGCTCTGTTCCTGAGGGGTGTTGAGCTAAAGGCCTACTTTGACCTCAGTCGGGAGGACGCCCAGGACTATGCAAAGCTAAAAGGTGAGATCCTTGCCCGACTGGCGGTTAATACCTATGTGAGAGCCCAATTGGTGTTTTCATGGACGTTTGTGGAGGCCCAGCCCACCGGGCCTCAGCTTTATGATTAACTGCAGCTAGTGAAAAGGTGGCTCCAACCTAATGCCTTGACTCCGGCCCAGATGGTGGAGAGGGTGGTGGTCGACTGGCCGGTGAGAGCTCTGCCAACAGCCATACAGCATTGGTTGGGGCAAGAGTACCCAGGCACTCTAGACCAGGTGGTTGTACTGATAAAGCGGTACACAGCCACTTAAGACTTTATATGGCACTCTGCCCAATTGCGGCTGTCATGCCGGACCCTGCAAGCCCAGGAGCCGGGAAAGGGTTGCGTTCCCTTCCTGGGGATAGTCAGCCCTGAGTCCATATTGAGGGGGTACCCCGGAGTGAGAATGGCATGAGACCAGTTTCCCCCAAAACGGTCTAAAAGACTAACGATGCCTCCACTATCAGGTGCTGGAGATGCCAAGGGCCTGGACATATGGCTGCCAACTGCCCCTTGACGGCTGAACCTGTGGACTGCGGGTTTATGCGAAGAGTCTATAAGTACGTCCAGTCAATCTGCACCGGATCTACAGGCACTGAATGCAGCCAACCCCAACTGTGCCAAGTACTCGTCCCTGGGTACCAGACGGAGGCTCTCTTGGACTCAGGGAGCTTAGTGACTCTGGTCCATGGGTCACTAGTTGCCGGTGACAACCCCAATGGTCGTAAAGTGGGGGTGGTGTGTATACATGGGGAGCTCCGAGAATACCTGACAGCGGAGGTTGTTTTTTCCACTCAGTGTGGAGAGATGAAGCATGCAGTGGGAGTGGTGAAAACCCTTCCTTATGGGACTGTGTTAGGAAAGACTTGTCCCTGTGGGAGAACCAAGTTAACCCTCCAAGGGTAAATGTCATTCCGGGTGCCGAACCCGAAGATCCTGAGTCAGGGATACCTGCTGTAGGGGTCGCCAACCTAGGTACAGAGTGTAACCCTGATAGGTTTTTCCTAGAGGTATTGGCAGGAGAGGTAAAAGAGACCCTGTTGATTCCAGAGCTGGAAGTGTCCCCGGGTACATTTGGGACAGCTCAGCTCCAGGATCCCACTCATGAGAAAGGGTGGTAGAAATAAATGGCGTGCCTCAGCAACCAGGTGCAGAGGTGGCTTTTCCCCACTTGGCTGTCCACAAGAATTTATTATATAGGATTGATAAAATCTGGGATGAAGTGGTGGAACAGCTGGTGATGCTCCAGTCTTACCGCCGGGGAGTGCTAGAGATGACACACATACACATGCTGGGAGGACACTTATGGGTAAAGAAAACTCAAGAACGTATACTGCAGCAGTTCTTTTGGCCCAGGATTTATGCCGAGATGCAGAGGTATTGTGAGTCATGTCCCTTACCACACCCACTGCCAATTACTGGAGTCCATTGGTGCCTCTACCTTATAGAGGTACACTTTGAGCGAATTGCAATGGATCTGGTGGGGCCTATAGTGACATCCACCCGTGGCCATCAACATGTTCCTGTCGTAGTGAACTATGCCACCCGTTACCCAGAGGTGATACCACTTTGTCACACTTCGGCAAAACTTATCACCCGCAAACTGTTTGCAATGTTTTGTCGCCTTGGGCTACCAAAGGAGATCCTTACAGATCAAGGGACTTCTTTTATGGCCATGGTGACAACGGAGCTATGTAAGCTGCACCAGATTAAACAGCTGTGCATGTCAGTGTACCACCCGCAGACCGAAGGGATGGTGGAGAGATTTAATAAGACCTTTAAATCTATGCTGAGAAAAGTGATCTCCAAAGACAGGAGGGACTGGGACATGTTACTGCCCTATTTGATGTTTGCTGTCCGCAAGGTACCAGAGGCTTCCAAGGGCTTCTCTCTCTTTGAGCTATTGTACAGCAGGTATCTTAGGGTGTTGCTTGACATAGCCAAGGGGACGTGGAAATAGGAGCCCACGCCGCATTGGAGTGTAATCCAGCATGTGGCAAGTACGCAAGACCAGATTGCGGCAGTCATGCCCATAGTAAAAGAGCATCTAATGTATGCCCAGGCAGCGCAGAGTCACACGTATAATAAAAGAGCCACGGTCAGTGCTTTAAAGAAAGGGATCGGGTGCTAGTGCTCACACTAGAGAGTACGAAGCTGAAGTTGGTTTCTTCGTCCAGTTTTTTATTTTGAGCTGAAGTTGGTTCTTATTCGGAATTTTTTTCTTTTTGTTTTTTATAGGTTAAACAACAAAAAATAAGTATCACAATAATAACATACAATGCAGCGAGGCGCCCTAATGTGAATACACTTAAATACAGCTACAAAAACTATAACACTGGCACAAAAATGGGCACCACATTGGGCACCAAAGAGTGTTAATGAAAGGGTTAAATGACTTTGGGCCACTGATATCACACTGCAAACATATAGAACAGGGAGCCCCACATCAAAACCAAGTCTCTCAAGCCTGGTCCAAATGGGTACTGGGCATCAGAACTGTAATCAAAGTGGGCAGACAGTTGATTTTGGCCATTTGAATAAGTAACTGATGTTTTTAAGGGGTTAAATGACTTTGACCCACCGATCTCACACTAGAATACACAGACAGTGATGCCCTGCATCAAACCCAGGTCCTTCCAGCCTGGCCCAAATGGGTTCTGGGCTTCAGAACTGGCATCGAAGTGGGCAAACAGCCGATTTTCACAGATTTGAATAAGTACCTGATGTTTTTAAGGGCTTAAATGACTTTGGGCCACTGATCTCACATTAAGAATACACAGATGGGTATTCTTAGGGCAGAGACACACTGTTGTATTTCTCGTGCGAGAATCACATCATAAAACTTGCACTGGCAGCTGACTCTCCTGATCTGAGCCTGAGCTTGACAGCTGCATAGTAATCCATCGCACAAAATACAGCAGTGTGTCCCTGCTCTTAGTGTCAGATCAGTGGCCCAAAGTCATTTAAGCCCTTAAAAACATCAGTTACTTATTCAAATCTGTGAAAATTGACTGCCCACTTTGATGCCAATTCTGATGCCCAGAACCCATTTGGGCCAGGCTGGAGGGAGCTGGTTTTGATGTGGGGCTCCCTGTTCCCTGTTATATGTCTGCAAGGTCAGATCAGTGGCCCAAAGTCATTTAACCCTTTCTTCAATGCTCTTTAATGCCCACTTTGATGCCCATTTTTGTGCCAGCTTTATAGTTTTTGTAGCTGTTTTTAAATGTATTCACATCAGGGCGCCTTGCTGCATTGTGTTTTATTATTGTGATGCTTATTTTTTGTTGTTAAACCTTAAAATAGAAAAGAAAAAAATTGCCAAATAAGAAACTGACGAATAAGATATCAACCTGAGCCTCGTGCAGAGAGTAATCTCGTGGCCAAGTGGCAAGGGCCATATGAGGTACGGGAAAAGGTGGGGAAGAGTGTACCAGCCCGGAAAGAGAAAACCGGAACAACTGTATCATGGGATCCTGCTAAACGCCTGAAATGCCCGGGAATGTTTGGTTATGTATGTGTATATGTGTATGATAGATATATGCGTGTATGATATACAGTACAGACCAAAAGTTTGGACACACCTTCTCATTCAAAGAGTTTTCTTTATTTTCATGACTATGAAAATTGTAGATTCACTCTGAAGCAGGGGTGGATTAAGGGTAGCCAGGGCCCCGGGCTGATCAGACTCTGTGGGCCCCCCGGTCATGTGACGGGGTCGGGAAGTCACTAGTTTTCATGACGCATACGGTGCGTCAAGGGGCGGGAAGGGGTTAAATACTGAGGTAATAAAACCTCTGCAAATACGCAACGTGTGCACGAGGCCTCACAAATACTGAGGTAAAAAACACCAAATGCTCAGCGTGTCCATGAGGCCTTACAAATACTGAGGTAAAAACTCACCAAATACTCAGCGTGTGCACAAGGCCTTACAAATACTGGAAGGCTTCCACCCAACATCTAGTCCTGACTCACCTTACCTAACATCGAAACCAGCTAATAGTCTACAATCACCTGCTGACCTGGACCCATGACCTGTCAGACAAGTTACTTCACATGAGTCACACAGAGGCTTCTGCTTCATGAACTTCCCCAGATAGAAGAAGCAGCTTCCGATGTGCAGCCTGTGGCTGGATACACAGGAAGAGACACTCCTCGTCACAGGCTGTGCCCAACATGTCAGCAGAGGGGTTAACGCCACAGACAAGTCGCCGTCTTCTCACACACTGGACACGATGCTGCATCTGGCGACGAACAAGCGCACATTGCGCAATGTTAGTCATGTCCCAGATGTTCAGCATGTGGAGGACCAAGGGGGGACCAAAAAAGACCCCAGGATTGGAACAGGAGCATGGGAAAGTGGATGGCGGTCGGAGGGGAAGGGTTTATATAGGGGTCGGAGTAAGTAAATATATATATATATCACACATGCACAATCCTCAGGTTGTGTAACTTTCAACTGGTCAAAACATTTCTCTCAGTAGGCCAAGAAAGAAATGTGGCAGAAATAAAGTAAACCTCATAGTAACTTATGTGTGAAGCAGAGGTGACAAGACCCGCCATCTTGTGCCCACCTTACTAGAGGTGCCCACTGCCCAAATATAACAAAGTTGATGGAAACAGATGACTTCCACTATGATGATTGGTTACCGGCCGCCCGAACACACCCATTTCACAACTAGTCACACCCATGTCCACGCCTCAACCACACCCATTTAGCACTGCTGATCACACTGACTGGTACTGAGGGCACAGTGGCTGGTACTGTGGGCACACTGACTGGTACTGAGGAAAAGAAAGAAAGAACAGAGAAAGAGCGAAAAAAGAGAGAAAGAAAGAACAGAGGGAAAGAAAGAATAAAGAAAGAGAGAAATAGAGAGAGAAAGGAAGAAAGAACAGAGAGAAAGAAAGAGGGGACAGAAAAAAGAGACAGAGAGAGATAAAAAGAAAGAGGCAAAAGAAAGAAAGAACAGAGAGGGAGAGAGAAAGAAAGAACAGAGAGAAAGAAAGAGGGGAAAGAAAGAACAGAGAGAGAAAAAAGAAAGAAAGTGGAAAGAAAGAAAGAGAACAGAGAGGGAGAGAGAAAGAAAGAGGGGATAGAAAGAACAAAGCGAGAAAGAAAGAAAGAGAAAGAGTTGAAAGAAAGAACAAAGAGAGAAAAAAAGAAAGGGGAAATAAAGAACAGAGAGGGAGAATGGCCGACATCCCCGAGTCCAAGGCGATCCCGCTGTCCGCGCTGTTGGAAGAGGACATAGGACATGGTGATGATCTGAAGCATTCCCTGAAGTGCCTCCATGGTTCCGTCATAATCTCCTCCGGTCAGCTTCCAGCACGTCACTTCCGATGGAATGTCACATGCGAGTTTTCAAGTGCTCCGCCGTATACTCCTGTATCCGCAGGAAAAGTAAGCTCCTGGTCGGGGCAGTGGGGCAGACTCTCAAAATCTGGGACGGTAGGGAGGTATGAATACTCCACATCATACACCTTGTACACGCATGGCTCCGCACACCTCATACACACACGGCTTTGCTCAGTACACCTCGCACACACACGGCTCCACTCAGTACACACATGGCTCCTGTCAGGAACACTGCACTGAACTTGCTCACTGAGCCAGTGCGCGTGTCCTGAGTAAAGCGAACTGTGCTCAAAGATACCTGTGGAGCGGGCAGCAGCCGAGTAGGTGCGTACTTCAGACCCACAGGACCTGAAGCATGTGACTGCTGGGGGCGTGGCCTAAGCTCCTGAGAGCTAGGAGCTGCAAGAGAACTCCTAGCAGGGTAACTGTGAGACAAAGTTACCAACTGATGTTTGTCTATTCCATTCCACTATGATCTTGGACACGGAAAATGTAGCCATTTGGATCCTGGTTAACGGACGAAGACTTTATATATATATGTTTATATTTATTTCACAAACAAGTGTTATGATGTGTTATATTTCTGGATTATGCATTATGGTTACTATTGTGAGATATAGCTATTGTACAGAAATGTGATTATATATTCTTATATATATTTTTGTCTTTATTCTATTAATTTTTCCTCCCCCCCCTTTTTTTGATTTCACATTTTCTATTTCCCTATAATTTTGTTCCCGCATTCCCCTTTTATTTACAATATCCCCTCCAGTATTTTCAGCCTCTTTATACCAGCAGCCATATCACTTGAATCTCTCTTTTCTGACCAGGTCCCCGGAGCGTCTCATGTCCTGCCTGTATGCATGCGCCGTGCTGCCTCCTACACTCCGGGTGGCCTTTGGCATCGGGTTTTGACTCGTGGGCGGTCACTTAGTGACGCCGCGGGTCATGTGATGCCAACGCTGCCCGTAGTCATGGTTGCCGCCGACGCGCCTGCGTCACCATGGGCGGATGTGACGCGCTCTGAGTCATTGGGCGCTTGTTCCTATGCGCCCCTTGTGCGCTTTCATGATCACCATTTCCTGGACGCCGGTTGTCCGTCGCCGGGGGAACGGTCGCAGGCCTTTGACGTCACCAGCTGTGGCTGGCTATCGGCGACTTGCGTCGTCTGTTACTTTGGCCACGCCCACGGTTTTTGTGCAGGTCGGTGCCGATTGTCAGGCGATACTTGTCCCTGACAACTATTGTGTATATGACTCTGAAGATGGCGGTGACCTGGCACAAGATTAGACAGTGTGTGTATCTATATATAGATGAAGTTTCTTCCTGCGATTTAGATCATTACTCTTATCCCGGTCTATCTGTATGAATGGATCTTATAAACATTTGTCTTGAGCGATCTTTGTGGTTAATGGCCATTCTCATGAGGCTGTAGTGTTTTATGCGTTATGGTGATTACATTCTATAACTTTTTTGGGGAAATAGTGTCCCATATCTCCTTGACGACAGCAGCCATCTTTATGGGAGGAGGTCAAATGTGCCATTTCATTGGCTTGTCCTATCATGTGTCCTGCAGCTATTCTTTCATTGGTGGGCTTTCCTTTTAAATATTTCCTGTTTCTCACTTTTCTTCATACCCCTTGATAAAGGCCATCTAGCCGAAACGTGCGTTGGGGAGGGCACACTTGGGTGGACTTATTTCACTGACCAGTCTGAAGGTAATATGATGCTGTGTGACTATATTGAGTTTACCTTGTTGTTAGCACTTACCATGAGTGGTGGCTGGTTCCACAGCCTATGGTAGTGCTGCCTAGCTTTGATTAAGGGTCATTGTGATTGGTTATTATTATTCTTTACATTTGGGATTATGATGTATGTTCTAATTTTGTATGATATACTTGTAATACTATGTATATTCCCATTTCCAGACACCATTGTGTGCCCTATTGTTTTTGCCCATGTACCTTTTATGGTCATCATTGTCTCACTTCCCCCATTTTTTGATTATCCTGATATACTTGAATAAAATTGTTTACAAATTTGCTAAATCTGCATTGGACTTCCTTTTTCGCTGTTTTTTCTACATATTTTATATATTTCTTTGCGATTGTCCTCTAGGTCTGTATAAACTATATCCCTTTGGTTGGTAACTTATATATAAGTGTATTTGTTTTACTACTTATTAATGGGTAATTTTTCCATGATAATATTAAAGTTACCAAGGGGCATAGACAGGGAGGATAGTCAGGACGTAGCCAATGAGTCATACACAGAGATACAAGAGGGGCGAGCAGAGAGTAGTCAGATAACAGGCAAAGAGTCATACACAGAGAGGATAGCGCAGTACCGAATCAACAGGCAAACTCACAACGGGGAACAGAACCGGGTCACAACCATATAAACAAGCTATAACAACGAACAGGCACAGGCACACGGAGGTCACCACACTCGGCCAAAAGCAAAAGTATAACTGACAGCGGTTGGAGCTTCTCAGGGTTTTAAGAAGCTCTCCCAGAACCAAAAAGAGGCCACAATCATTAACCCGAGGAGTGCAGGTCAAAACCTGCACTGAGCTCCAGACATTAACCCCTGACGTGCAGCTCGAAAACCTGCACTGGGATCAAGACAGTACCCCCCTCTCAACAGGGGGCCACTGGACCCCCAGGATTCCCCAGGTACTTGGCATGGAAAGCCCGAACCAGGCGATCTGCAAGTACAGAGCGAGCAGGGACCCAGAGAGCTCCTCTGGTCCATATCCCTTCCAGTGGACCAGATACTGCAAAGAGCGGCGCACCCGCCGAGAGTCCACAATATGTCCGACCTCATACTCCAATTGACCCTCCACCAGCACTGGAGGAACAGGCTCGGAGTCCTCTTTGACAGAACCTACGGATTTCAACAGAGATTTATGGAACACATTGGATATTTTTAAGGAGGCGGGGAGACGCAACCTATATGCCACTGGGTTGACTATCTCCATAATCTCGTACGGACCAATGAACTTTGGTCCCAATTTAGCTGATGGTACCTTTAAGTTGATGTTACGTATGGAAAGCCAAACTTTCTCTCCCACCTGAAACATGTCACCCGAGGCTCTCTTTTGTAAGCAAAATATTTGTACCTCCCCTGGGCCCGAGAGATATTACGCTGGCCTTCAGCCCAGAGGTTTTTTAACCATTGAACGGACCCCTCTACTCCTGGACAACCGGAATCCACCCGTGAAAACTCCCCAAAATGCGGATTAAACCCATAGTTAATCAGGAATGGGGACATGTTGGTGGACTGACTCACCCGGTTGTTAAAAGCGAACGGTAACGTATCACACCAATCCTCCTCTCTGGCGGAGGTCAGACACCTGAGAATTTGTTCCAGGGATTGATTGTTGCTTTCTGTCTGACCATTACTCTCCGGGTGATATGCTGATGAGAAGGAGAGTGAGATGCCCAATTTCATACAGAATGCCCTCCAAAATTTGGCCACAAACTGCACACCTCTGTCAGACACCACATTTAGGGGTACCCCATGCAATCGGACCACATGCTGCACAAACAACCTAGACAATGTTTCTGCTGAGGGTAATGCTGCCAAGGGAATTAAATGGGCCTGTTTAGAAAACCTATCCACCACCACCCAGATCACGGTATTGCCCCTGGAAGTTCGGTAATAAAATCCATGGAAAGATGAGTCCATGGCCTATCAGGAACCGGTAAAGGTATGAGTTCCCCAGCCGGCCGGTTCTGCGAGCTTTTGGAACGGGCACACACACACCACAAGCAGAAACAAATTTCTTGACATCGGACCTTAGTGAAGGCCACCAAAAACCCCTGGCTGTTGCCTCTCTAGTGGCCGTGATACCTGGATGAGCACTCAGCCTAGACTCATGAAACTCCTGCAGAAGTCTAGGCCGCAATAACTCTGGAACAAACAATTTATCCCCTGGTCTGGTTGCTGGAGCTAGGGCCTGAGCCCTTAGAATTTCTTGTTCCAACTCAGATGAGACCCCCGCCACTACCACCCCTGGGGGAAGAATGGAGGACGGCTGCTCGGGGGGGAGACACCGGGTCAAAACTTCTGGACAGGGCATCCGCTTTAACATTTTTGGACCCCGGTCAAAAAGTAATGGAGAACTGAAATCGTGAAAAAAAAGTGACCAACGGGCTTGTCTAGGAGTAAGCCTCTTAGCAGATTCAAGGTATGCCAAATTTTTGTGATCCGTGACAGCCGTGATAGGGTGAGCCGCCCCTTCCAAAAAGTGCCTCCATTCCTCAAACGCCAGCTTGACCGCAAGAAGTTCTCTATTGCCTACATCATAGTTTCTCTCGGCTGAAGAGAACTTCTTGGAGAAGAAGGCACAGGGTCTGAGATTGGTAAGGGTGGCCGGACCCTGGGACAGCACTGCCCCCACCCCTACTTTAGAAGCATCCACCTCCACAATCAATGGTTTGGATGGGTCTGGTTGGACCAACACCGGGGCAGACATGAAACATTTCTTAATAGCTGAGAAGGACTCCTTAGCGAGTACAGACCAATATTTTACATCAGCGCCCTTCCGGGTAAGATCCGTGAGTGGTTTAACCACTTGTGAGAAACCTTTAATGAATCTCCGATAATAGTTTGCAAGTCCTAAGAAGCGCTGGAGCCCCTTGAGATCTCGAGGCTGAACCCAGTCAGCGATCGCCAGCACCTTCTTAGGATCCATACGAAACCCCTCACAGGACACAATCAACCCCAAAAAAGACAGTTCCTGTACAAAAAATGAGCATTTTTCCAATTTAGAGAACAATTGGTTTTCCCTGAGTCTCTGGAGAACTGTCTGTAGATGTTGCAAGTGAGATTGGCTGTCCGGGGAAGACACCAAAATGTCATCCAAATAAATAATAACAAAACGGCCTATCAGGTCAGAAAACACCACATTGATGAAATTCTGGAAAATAGCGGGAGCATTAGTTAACCCAAACGGCATTACCAGGTTTTCAAAGAGTCCTTCTAATGTGAGGAACGCAGTTTTCCACTCGTCCCTGTTGTGAGTTCATTTTCTGGTCTACCAGTTGTGAGTTCTCCTTCCAGGCTCCCTCTGGTGGTAACAGGAGGTAGTGAGGCTGATTTAATCAGTGAAGATCTGCCACCTGATAAGGAGGATGACAATTGGACCTCAGGAATCTCAGACTGGATTTAAGACAACCGACGCCCTATTCTGGTGCTGGTGATTCCTTCTGGCTTGTCAGGTCTTGGTTCTAGCTCTGTTCCAGTCAGCTCAAGCTAAGTTTTTCTGCTAATGTTCACACTTGATTTTGTTGGTCTATTCAGTTTTTTGTGGTCAGCCAGCCCCGGCTAGGGCTGTACTGAATTTCCACTCTTATTTATCTGTATTTGCCAATTTGCTTTTTGTCCCTTATTAGATTGGCCTCTTTTTGCTCTGTCTCAGAATATTTCAGAGTGCTGATATAGTGGGAGAAGTCTAGTTCTTCTAGACTTCAGGGTTAATTTTGTTATCAAAAATGTTGGACATTATTTTTGTAGGGTTTTTGGCAGATTGCAGACAGTATCTTTCCTTTCCTATCCTTTCTAGTTAGTTTGGGCCCCATCGTTTGCTCAGCCTATTTTCCTGCCTGTGTTTGTGTTTTCATCTTGCTTCACCGTCAATACATGTGTGGGGGCTATCTTTCCTTTGGGGTCTGCTCTGGGGCAGTTAGTTTTCCCCTTTTCTTGCTTTAGGCTTATTTAGTCCTCCGGCTGTGACGAAGCGTCTAGGTTCATCGTAGGAACGCTCCACGGCTGCTGCTAGTTGTGTGGTTAGGATCAGGAATCTGCAATCTGCATAGTTACCAACCTAAAAACACACATGTGACATGCACACATGTGAACAAGTCTGTAGGACAATGTTACCAACCTCTCTGGTTTTCTGTGACTTAGCTTGTTTTGTTTTTTCCTCCTCGGTGACCCATTCATAACAGAATCACCAGCCATACCGCAAATTCTAGGGGACTCAAAAGCAGGAGAAAGTTGTTAAAAAAAAAAAGTGTCAGCATTTTTTTTTTATGTATTTTTTTCTCTTTTTTTTCTGGGGCCGTAGGAGGATTTTTTTTTTCCTAATGGAGATTAAGCAATTGTCTGATCGTGTGGAGCAACTTGCTGCTGAAGTGCAGGGAATTTCCACCTACCTCATTCAGTCACATGCTGCTGAACCTAAGATCCCTACTCCTGATGTGTTTTCTGGGGATCGGTCTAAATTTCTGAATTTTAAGAATAATTGTAAATAATTGGAAATTATTTCTTGCCTTGAAGCCTAACTCATCGTGGAGCTCTGTGCAGCAGGTTAAAATTGTCATCTCCTTGCTGCGCAGCGATCCCCAGGATTGGGCTTTTTCTCTGACACCTGAAAATCCTATTCTGACTAATGTGGATGCATTTTTTCAAGCCTTGGGGTTGTTGTATGATGAACCTAATGCTGTTGATCAACCTGAGAGAACCCTGTTGGCATTAAACCAGGGTCAGGATTATGCAGAGTTATACTGTCAAAAATTCCAAAAGTGGGCAGTCCTTACTACATGGAATGATAGTGCATTGGCAGCTCACTTTCGGAAGGGTTTATCAGAGACCATAAAAGATGTTATGGTAGGATTTCCTGTTCCCTCTGGTCTGGATAATTCTATGTCATTAGCCATTCAAGTTGATTGGCGTTGATGTGAATGTAAAACTACACGGGAGGCGCTGCCACCTTTTGAACAAACGTCTGAACCTATGCAATGTGATGGGGTTTGTCTAGGGCGCAACGTCAGGAGTTTAGAGGGCGTAATAAGCTGTGTTTTTTCTGTGGTGACGCCTCTCATACTGTTTCTGTCTGCCCTAAACGAGAGAAACATTTTGCACATACATTTGCGGTGGGCAGTGTACAAACTAAGTTCCTTTTGGCAATTACTCTGATCTGCTCCTTATCCACGTTTTCCACTAAGGCTTTTGTGGATTCAGGAGCAGCGTTGAATCTGATGGATTTGGACTTTGCTAAACGTTGTGGTTTTTCTATGACGCCTCTGCGGATGCCTATTCCTTTGAGGGGTATTGATGCTACTCCTTTGGCGGAGAATAAACCTCAGTTTTAGACCCAGGTGATAATGCGAGTTGCCCCAGACCACCAAGAAAATTGTAAATTTTTGGTGCTGCATAATTTGCATGATACTATTGTTCTGGGTTTTCCCTGGTTGCAAACTCATAATCCAGTTTTGGATTGGAAATCTGGGACTGTGGTGAGTTGGGGTTGTCAGTGTGTTCTTAGTGACGTTCCTGTTTTCTCCACCTCTCCTCAGTCTCATGATATTCCTGATTATCTGGCCGATTTTTCTGATGTATTTAGTGAGAGTAAGTCTGCGTCTTTGCCTCCTCATAGGAGTTATGACTGTGCAATTCAGTTGATGCCTGGGTGTAAATTTCCCAACGGTCGGCTTTTCAACTTATCAGTACCCGAACATGATGCTATGCGATCCTATATTAAGGAGTCGTTGATGAAGGGTCATATTAGACCATTCTCGTCACCTTTAGGTGCTGTGTTTTTTTTGTGGCCAAGAAAGATGGTTCATTAACCCCTTTCTGCCATATGACGTATTATCCCGTCCATGTGCCCTGGGACTTAATTCCCAGGGACGGGATAGTGATCATAGCGATCAGCGGCGCCCATGTGGTGAGCACCGCTGATCGCGGCCGGGTGTCAGCTGATAATCACAGCTGACACCCGGCACAATATGTCAGGGGTGGTCACGGACCGCCCCCGACATGTTAACCCCTTGTACACCGCGATCAAACACGATCGCGGTGTACCGGGGGTTAAAGGGAAGCATCGGCAGGGAGGGGGCTCCCTCCGTGCTTCCCTGAGCCCCCCACAGCAGTGCAATGTGCAGCGCTGCTGCGGGGGGCTCTTTCCCTACAGGCCCCCGGATCCAAGATGGCGACGGGGACCTTCGGGGGCCTGTAGGGAGCTGGCTTCCACAGGACAGTGATGTCCCAACTGGGACAATGTAATAAAGTAAAAAAAAAGTGTAAAAATAATTTTAAAAAAATCGCCAAATAAATTAGTAAAAAAAAATATTCCCCAATAAATTCATTTTTTGAAAATAAAAAAAACCAAAACAATAAAAGTACACATATTTGGTATCGCCGCATCCGTAACGACCCGCCCTATAAAACTGTCCCATTAGTTAACCCCTTTAGCAAACCCCCTAAAAAATAAAAATAAAAAACGAAGCAAAAAATAATGATTTATTATCATACCACCTAACAAAAAGTGCAATAATGCAACAGGGGCTGTCCAAATGCAACATGGCGTCTGATCTCAATTCCAGCCAATTCTGCGTTGAAAAAGTCAAATGGTGCTCCTTCCCTTCCAAACTCTGCCATGCGCCCAAACAGTGTTTTACCCCCACATATAGGGTATCAGCATACTCAGAACAAATTGCAAAACAACTTTTGGGGTCCAATTTCTCCTGTTACCCTTAGGAAAATAAAAAATTGGGGGCAAAAATATCATTTTTGTGGAAAAAAAATGATTTTTTTATTTTCACGCCCAGGCGTTATAAACTTCTGTGAAGCACTTGGGGGTTGAAAGTGCTCACCACACATCTAGATAAGTTCCGTGGGGGGTCTAGTTTCCAAAATGGGGTCACTTGTGGGGAGTTTCAATAGTTTAGGTACATCAGGGGCTCTCCAAACGCACATGACACCCGCAGACCAATCCATCAAAGTCTGCATTCCAAAACGTCACTACTTCCCTTCTGAGCCCCGACATGTGCCCATACAGTAGTTTTCTCCCACATATGAGGTATCAGGGTACTCAGGACAAATTGGACAACAACTTTTGGGGTCCAATTTCTCCTGCTACCCTTGGGAAAATAAAAAAATTGGAGACTAATTGATCATGTTTGTGGAAAAAATACGATTTTTTTATTTTCATGCCTGGGCATTATAAACTTCTGTGAAGCCCTTGGGGGTTCAAAGTGCTCACCACACATCTAGATAAGTTCCTTAGGGGGTCTAGGTTCCAAAATGGGGTCATTTGCGGGGGGTTTCCACTGTTTAGGTACATTAGGGGCTCTCCAAAGGCAACATGACACCTGCAGACCATTCCATCAATGTCTGCATTTCAAAACGTCACTACTTCCCTTCCGAGCCCCGACGTGTGCCCATACAGTAGTTTTCTCCCACATATGGGGTATCAGCGTACTCAGGACAAATTGGACAACAACTTTTGGGGTCCAATTTCTCCTTGTACCCTTGGGAAAATAAAAAAATTGGTGACTAAAAGATCATGATTGTGGAAAAAATACAATTTTTTTATTTTCACGCCCGGGCGTTATAAACTTCTGTGAAGCACTGGGGGGTTCAAAGTGCTCACCACACATCTAGATAAGTTCCTTGGGGGGTCTAGTTTCCAAAATGGTGTAATTTGTGGGGGGTTTCTACTGTTTTGGTACATCAGGGGCTTTCCAATCGCTACATGGTGTCCGATCTCAATTCCAGCCAAAAACGTCAAATGGCGCTGCTTCCCTTCCGAACTCTGCCATGCGCCCAAATAGTCATTTACACCCACATATGGGGTATCAGCGTACTCAGGACAAATTGCACAATAACTTTTAGGGTCCTATTACCCTTGGAAAAATAAAAATTGGGGGTGAAAAGATCATTTTTGTGGAAAAAATATGATTTTTTAATTGTACCGCTGTACGTTATAAACTTCTGTGAAGCCCTTGTGGGTTTAAAGTTCTCACCACATATCTAGATAAGTTCCTTGGGGGGTCTAGTTTCCAAAATGGGGTCACTTGTGGGGGGTTTCCACTGTTTAGGTACATCAGGGGCTCTCCAAACGCGACATGGCGTCCGATCTGAATTCCAGCCAATTTTTCATTGAAAAAGTCAAACGGCGCTCCTTCCCTTCTGAGGTCTGCCATGCGCCGAAACAGTGGTTCCCCCACATATCAGGTATCAGCGTACTCAGGACAAATTGCACAATAACTTTTGCAGTCCAATTTCTCCTGTTACCCTTGGTAAAATAAAAAAAATTGAACATGAAGTATTTTTTTGTGAAAAAAAGTTAAATGTTAATTTTTTTTAAAATATTCAAAAAATTCCTGTGACGCACCTAAAGGGTTAATAAACTTCTTGAATGTGGTTTTGAGCACCTTAAGGGGTGCAGTTTTTAGAATGGTATCACTTTTGGGTATTTTCTATCATATAGACCCCTCAAAGTGGATTCAAATGTGATGTGGTCCGTAAAAATAAAATGGTGTTGCAAAAAAGAGAAATCACTGGTCAATTTTTAACCCTTATAACTTCCTAACAAAAAAAAATTTTGGTTCCAAAATTGTGCTGATGTAAAGTAAACATGTGGGAAATGTTATTTATTAAGTTTTTTGTGTGCCGTATCTCTGTGATTTAAGGGCATAAAAATTCAAATTTGGAAATTTGCGAAATTTTCAAAATTTTCGCCAAATTTCCGTTTTTTTCACAAATAAACGCAAGCTATATGAATGAAATTTTACCACTATCATGAAGTACAATATGTCACGAGAAAACAATGTCAGAATCACTGGGATCCATGAAAGCGTTTCAGAGTTATAACCTCATAAAGGGACAGTGGTCAGAATTGTAAAAATTGGCCCGGTCATGAATGTGCAAACCACCCTTGGGGCTTAAGGGGTTAAGACCGTGTATTGATTATCGTTCTCTTAACAAGATGACGGTTAAATATCAGTACCCGTTACCTCTGATGTCTGATTTATTCTCCAGAGTTAAGAGTGCCTGCTGCTTTACTAAGCTTGACCTCAGGGGGGCGTATAATCTTATTCGCATCAAGCACGGGGATGAATGGAAGACGTCGTTTAATACTCCGGAGGGACATTTTGAGTACCTGGTGATGCCTTTTGGGCTCACTAATGCCCCTTCTGTCTTCCAGTCCTTTATGAATTATATTTTCCATGACCTTGTGGATAAGTTTTTGATAATCTATCTGGGTGATATTTTGATCTTTTCTTGTGATTGGGATTCCCATGTGGAACACGTCTGGACTGTGTTCCGGATTTTAAGGGAGAATTCCCTGTTTGTTAAGGGATCGAAATGCCTCTTTGGTGTACAGAGGATTTCATTTTTGGGATTTATCTTGTCTCCGTCGACTATTGAAATGGACCCAGCTAAGGTACAGGCCATTTATGATTGGGTTCAGCCTACTTCTTTGAAGGCCCTCCAGAAGTTTTTGGGTTTTGCTAATTGTCAAACCACTGACTGATCTGACCAAGAAGGGCGCTGATGTGCTGAATTGGTCTCCTGAGGCTGTCCCAGCATTTCAGGAGCTTAAGCGGAGATTTACTTCAGCTCCAGTTTTACGGCAACCTGATGTCTCACTTCCATTTCAGGTGGAGGTTGATGCTTCTGAGATTGGTGCAGGAGCTGTTTTTGTCCCAGTTGTGAGTTCTCCTTCCAGGCTCCCTCTGGTGGTAACAGGAGGTAGTGAGGCTGATTTAATCAGTGGAGATCTGCCACCTGATAAGGAGGATGACGATTGGACCTCAGGAATCTCAGACTGGATTTAAGACAGCCGACGCCCTATTCTGGTGCTGGTGATTCCTTCTGGCTTGTCAGGTCTTGGTTCTCAGCTCTGTTCCAGTCAGCTTAAGCTAAGTTTTTTTTCTAATGTTCACACTTGATTTTGTTGGTCTATTCAGTTCTTTGTGGTCAGCCAGCCCCGGCTGGGGCTGTGCTGAATTTCCACTCTTATTTATCTGTATTTGCCAATTTGCTTTTTGTTCCTTATTAGATTGGCCTCTTTTTGCTCTGTCTCAGAATATTTCAGAGTGCTGATATAGTGGGAGAAGTCTAGTGACTTCAGGGTTAATTTTGTTATCAGAAGTGTTGGACATTATTTTTGTAGGGTTTTTGGCAGATTGCAGACAGTGTCTTTCCTTTCCTATCCTTTCTAGTTAGTTTGGGCCCCATCGTTTGCTCAGCCTATTTTCCTGCCTGTTTGTGTTTTCATCTTGTTTCACCGTCAATACATGTGTGGGGGCTGTCTTTCCTTTGGGGTCTGCTCTGGGGCAGTGAGTTTTCCCCTTTTCTTGCTTTAGAATTATTTAGTCCTCCGGCTGTGACGAAGCATCTAGGTTCATCGTAGGAACGCTCCACGGCTGCTGCTAGTTGTGTGGTTAGGATCAGGGATCTGCAATCTGCATAGTTACCAACCTCTCTGGTTTTCTGTGACTTAGCTTGTTTTGTTTTTTCCTCCTCGGTGACCCATTCATAACACGTCCCCTTCCCGAACCCTTATCAGATTATAGGCCCCCTGGAGATCTAACTTGGAGAACCACTGGGCCCCAGCTAACTGGTTACATAAGTCTGGGATGAGGGGAAGCGGGTAAATGTTCCTAACCGTTATCTAGTTCAGTTCCTGAAAGTCGAGGCACGGCCGCAAACCACCATCTTTCTTCTTCACAAAGAAGAATCCTGCTGCCACAGGTGACACAGAAGGCCTGATATGCCCTTTGCGGAGACTCTCAGCTATGTACTCCTTCATGGCTTGGCGCTTAGGCCCAGACAAATTGAACAATCGAGCCTTAGGTAACTTGGCTCCAGGTACTAAATCAATGGCACAATCGTAGGGTCTATGTGGTGGCAGCGCCTCAGCCTCACTTTCGGATAAAACATCTTCGAAATCCTTCAGGTACTCCGGAATACCTTCCAGACTGACAGACAACACACATATGGATTTAACAGTGTTGACAAGGTGTCCCAGGTTACCACATTTATCCTTGCAGCCCCATTGAGTGATCTCCCCTGTAACCCAATCAATGGTAGGATTATGGCGTTGAAGCCAAGGCATCCCCAGTACCAGTCCTGCAGACAAGTTATCTAGCACAAGACAACTTAGTTTTTCCACATGAGTGGAACCCACTTTTAGAGAAAAAAGTTCAGACCTGCAACAGATACCGTCCTGGGTAAGAGGGGACGAGTCAAGTGCCACAAGTTTAACAGGATCCTGAAACCTGACTGTCCCTATCGTATTAAGAGTCATAATTGTGGTATCAATCAGGTTCACAGCAGAACCACAGTCAACAAAAGCAGTAGTCTGAACCGGACCATTACCAAGCTCCAGTTCCACCTGCAGCACCATTTTTGCATGTGAGGAAAATTGTACCTGAAGGTTTGGGTAGCCTCCTCGACTACTACCCAGACCTAGTCGTTTCCCGCCATCTTGGAGGATGACGGACAGGAGGGGCAGTCCTTCTTCCAGTGTCCAGATTCCCCACAATAGAAGCACAACTGCTTCTCCCGGCGGCGTCTTCTTTCCTTCTCACAGGTGACAACGCTCACCTCCATAGCCACAGGAAGAGTCCGGGTCTCATCTCCACTGAAGAATAATGGTGTTTCCCGTTGCATAACGCCTTTAGCCCGTAGTCTGCGATCCATGCGAACCGCTTGGATCATGGCATCCTCCAGGAAGTCAGGTGGAGGATGGAGTGCCAAGGCATCTTTCAGACGTTCACACAGGCCTCTACGGAACAGTCCCCGAAGGGCGGCATCACTCCAAGAAATCCCGGCTGCCCAACGTCTGAATTCCGTACAGAACCATTCGGCCGAGTGCTCCCCCTGAGAGACACTCATCACCTTGTTCTCAGCCAAATGCACTCTATCAGGCTCATCATAAATAAGCCCTAAGGCTTCAAAAAACGCATCCACAGACATTCTCTCCGGGGCAGAAGAGGAAAGCGAAAATGCCAAAGCTTGTGGGGACCCCCTAAGCAGGGACATAACCACCCCCACCCTCTGTTTCTCATCCCCAGAGGAGCGGGGTCTCAAAGAGAAAAAGAGCTTACAGCCCTCCTTAAATGCTCTGAATTCATCTTTGTTACCAGCAAACGTATCTGGCAATTTAACCAGGGATTCGGGTGGGACTAAAATGACATCTCCATTCCCCACCTGCTGTAAGCCTGCGGAGAGCACCCCCTGAACTGAGTCCTCAATCCGCCGTTGGGACTGAGCCAGAGCTTGGTGTTCCAAACTAAGCTTCTGCAGTGACTGAGTCAAGCATTTCACCTGCTCAGATAAAGCACACATTGGGTCCATGCTGCAGAAGTGAGGAGAGAAAAAAAAACTTCAAGGTCATTTATAATGTCAGGAACACCGCACTGAACTTGCTCACTGAGCCAGTGCGTGTGTCCTGAGTAAAGCGAACTGTGCTCAAAGATACCTGTGGAGCAGGCAGCAGCCGAGTAGGTGCGTACTTCACACCCGCAGGACCTGAAGCACGTGACTGCTGGGGGCGTGGCCTAAGCTCCAGAGAGCTAGGAGCTGTAAGAGAACTCCTAGCAGGGTAACTGTGAGACAAAGTTACCAAGGGGCATAGACAGGGAGGATAGTCAGGACGTAGCCAATGAGTCACACACAGAGATAGCTTCGAGGTACAAGAGGGGCGAGCAGAGAGTAGTCAGATAACAGGCAACGAGTCATACACAGAGAGGATAGCGCAGTACCGAATCAACAGGCAAACTCACAACGGGGAACAGAACCGGGTCAGAACCATATAAACAAGCTATAACAACGAACAGGCACACGGAGGTCACCACACTCGGCCTAAAGCAAAAGTATAACTAACAGCGGTTGGAGCTTCTCAGGGGTTTAAGAAGCTCTCCCAGAACCAAAGAGGGGCCACAATCATTAACCCGAGGTGTGCAGGTGAAAACCTGCACTGAGCTCCAGACATTAACCCCTGACGTGCAGCTCAAAAACCTGCACTGGGATCATGACAGCTCCACTCCGTAAACCTTGTACACATGCGGCTCTGCTACATACACCTTAAACACACGCGGCCACGCTCTGTACACCTTGTACACACATGGCTCTGCTTCGTAAACCTTGTACACATGCGGCTTTGCTCCATACACCTCGTACACACGCGGCTCCTCTCCGTAAATACACGGCTCAGCTCTGTACACTTTGTACACACAGGGCTCCGTTCCGTACACCTCGTACACACGTGGCTCCGCTCCGTACACCACGTACACACACGCGGCTTCGCTCCGTACACCTCGTACACACATGCGGCTTCGCTCCGTACACCTCGTACACACACGCAGCTTCGCTCCGTACACCTCGTACACACACGCGACTCCGCTCCATACACGCGTGGCTCCGCTCCGTACACCCCGCACATGCGCGGCTCCGCTCCGTACACCTCGTACACACGCGGCCCCGCTCCGTAAACACACGGCTCAGCTCTGTTCCGTACACCTTGTACACATGCGGCTCCACTCCGTACACCTCGTACACACACGCGGCTTCGCTCCGTGCACCTCGTACACACACGCGGCTTCGCTCCGTACACCTCGTACACACACGCAGCTTTGCTCCATACACCTCGTACACACACGCGGCTTCGCTCCGTACACGCGTGGCTCCGCTCCATACACCTTGTAAACACACGGCTCAGCTCTGTACACACAGGGCTCCGTTCCGTACACCTCGTACACACACGCGGCTTCGCTCCGTATACCTCGTACACACACGCGGCTTCACTCCATACACACATGCGGCTTCAATCCGTACACCTCGAACACACACGCAGCTTCGCTCTGCACACCTCGTACACACACGCGTCTCCGCTCCGTACACGCGTGGCTCCACTCCGTACACCTCGCACGCATGCAGCTCCGCTCCGTACACCTCGGATACGTGCAGCTCTGCTCCGTACACCTCGTACACATGTGGCTCCGCTCCGTACACCTCATACACACGCGGCTCCGCTCTGTACACCTCATACACACACGCGGCTTTGCTCCGTACACACACGCGGCTTCGTTCCGTACACCTCGTAAACACATGCGGCTTCGCTCCGTACACCTTGTACACACATGCAGCTTCGCTCCATACACCTCGTACACAAACGCGGCTCCGCTCCGTACACACGTGGCTCTGCTCTGTACGCCTTGTACACACATGGCTCCGCTCCATACACCGCTCACGTGCGCAGCTCTGCTCCGTACACCTCGCACATGCGCAGCTCCGCTCCGTACACGTCGCACACGCTCAGCTCCGCTCCGTACACATCGCACACACACGCAGCTACATTCACCCTGTAAACTCCTCCTGACCCCATACATAATTTCCTCATCCAGCACCATGACAACCAGCACAACAGTCCCACATACAATACATTGAGGGCTGTGTGCACAGGACCTGTGATGAGGTCACAGGAGGGGAGGAGTCAGGTGTCACATGATCCACTGAAGGGCCCCTGATCATGTAACCACTGACTCCTCCCCTCCTGTGACCTCATCACAGGTCCTGTGCGCACAGAGCAGGGATTTATTAGTGAGGGTCTGGCTCTGCGGTGGCCAGTGGGTCTGGGAGGGGGAGAAAGGGGTTGGTATATGGGGGGGGCGTGGTGCTATGGTGGAGGATTATAATGGGGCAATTTTCCTTGGGCTGGTGGGCCCCCCCACACCACTGGGTCCTGGGCTACCGCCCAGATTGACCTCATTATAATCCGCCACTGCTCTGAAGGCATCAAAACTATGAATTAACACGTGGAATTATATAATTAACAAAAAAGTGTGAAACAACTGAAAATATGTCTTATATTCTAAGTTCTTCAAAGAAGCCACCTTTTGCTTTGATTACTGCTTTGCACACACTTGGCATTCTCTTGATGAGCTTCAAGAGGTAGTCACTAGAAATGGTCTTCCAACAGTCTTGAAGGAGTTCCCAGAGATGCTTAGCACTTGTTGGCCCTTTTGCCTTCACTCTGCGGTCCAGCTCACCCCAAACCATCTCGATAGGGGCCAGGTCATCTGGCGTAGCACCCCATCACTCTCCTTCTTGGTCAAATAGCCCTTACACAGCCTGGAGGTGTGTTTGGGGGTCATTGTCCTGTGGAAAAATAAATGATGGTCCAACTAAACGCAAACCGGATGGAAAAGCATGCCGCTGCAAGATGCTGTGGTAGCCATGCTGGTTCAGTATGCCTTCAGTTTTGAATAAATCCCCAACAGTGTCACCAGCAAAGCACCCCCACACCATCACACCTCCTCCATGCTTCATGGTGGGAACCAGGCATGTAGAGTCCATCCGTTCACCTTTTCTTCGTCACACAAAGACACGGTGGTTGTAACCAAAGATCTCAAATTTGGACTCATCAGACCAAAGCACAGATTTCCACTGGTCTAATGTCCATTCCTTGTGTTCTTTAGCCCAAACAAGTCTCTTCTGCTTGTTGCCTGTCCTCAGCAGTGGTTTCCTAGCAGCTATTTTACCATGAAGGCCTGCTGCACAAAGTCTCCTCTTAACAGTTGTTGTAGAGATGTGTCTGCTGCTAGAACTCTGTGTGGCATTGGCCTGGTCTCTAATCTGAGCTGCTGTTAACCTGCGATTTCTGAGGCTGGTGACTTGGATGAACTTATCCTCCGCAGCAGAGGTGACTCTTGGTCTTCCTTTCCTGGGGCGGTCCTCATGTGAGCCAGTTTCTTTGTAGTGCTTGATGGTTTTTGCCACTGCACTTGGGGACACTTTCAAAGTTTTCCCAATTTTTTGGACTGACTGACCTTCATTTCTTAAAGTAATGATGGCCACTCGTTTTTCTTTACTCAGCTGCTTTTTTTCTTGCCATAATACAAATTCTAACAGTCTATTCAGTAGGACTATCACCTGTGTATCCACCACACTTCTGTACAACACAACTGATGGTCCCAACCCCATTTATAAGGCAAGAAATCCCACTTATTAAACCTTACAGGGCACACCTGTGAAGTGAAAACCATTTCCGGTGACTACCTCTTGAAGCTCATCAAGAGAATGCCAAGAGTGTGCAAAGCAGTAATCAAAGCAAAAGGTGGCTACTTTGAAGAACCTAGAATATAAGACATATTTTCAGTTGTTTCACACTTTTTTCTTAATTATATAATTCCACACGTGTTAATTCATAGTTTTGATGCCTTCAGAGTGAATCTACAATTTTCATAGTCATGAAAATAAAGAAAACTCTTTGAATGAGGTGTGTCCAAACGTTTGGTCTGTACTGTATATATGTACATGTGTATATATCTGCGCTAGTATGTGTGTATGACAGCTGTATATGAGCGCACGTGATAGACGGAATTACATTATGTGCTATGTGAAGACTTCCGTTACCACCTGCAATATGGCGGCTTTAATGCCATCTAAAGAAGTGACGTCACGGTGAGCTTCCGGTCCCGCCCCTCTCCGGCAGTCATTGAGCGGTGAAGTTTTCTTTCCTTTCCTGAGCGTCAGTGTCATTCCGGAGGACAAAATGGCGGACAAGCTGGGTAAGCGAGCGCGGCGTGTCTGTGTCCTGGAACCCTCCGTGGACGCCAGTGCCGCACTGCCCGGCTGTGTAAATCATGGTGGGGTTCGGTGGCTGCAGGCTGACAGTAACGGAGGCCGGGGAGGGTCAGAGCTCCCATAACCCGCACACAGTAATGCCGCACACCCCGAGGCCCGCTCCTGCAGCGTATAACGTGGCGATGGCAGCGGCGGCTTTCTGGGACTCCGGGTTATGCTGCAGCAGGCAGGAGCGGCCATAGCGCGGGGTCACCTTGTCCTCCACTGCAGGGGCAGCATTGTGGCATCTCCTGTGTGGGGCTCTGCTCATTACAGCAGAGGCCTCACTGGTGTCAGCCCCCAGCTGTGTGTATGGATGTACAGGAGCTGCGTGTGGGGGGCTGCCCATGGGGGGGGTCACCCCTGTATGGATGTACAGGAGCTGTGTGTGGGGGGCTGCCCATGGGGGGGGGTCACCCCTGTATGGATGTACAGGAGCTGTGTGTGGGGGGGCTGCCCATGGGGGGGGGGTCACCCCTGTATGGATGTACAGGAGCTGTGTGTGGGGGGCTGCCCATGGGGGGGGTCACCCCTGTATGGATGTACAGGAGCTGTGTGTGGGGGGCTGCCCATGGGGGGGGGGGTCACCCCTGTATGGATGTACAGGAGCTGTGTGTGGGGGGGCTGCCCATGGGGGGGGGGTCACCCCTGTATGGATGTACAGGAGCTGTGTGTGGGGGGCTGCCCATGGGGGGGGGTCACCCCTGTATGGATGTACAGGAGCTGTGTGTGGGGGGGCTGCCCATGGGGGGGGGGTCACCCCTGTATGGATGTACAGGAGCTGTGTGTGGGGGGCTGCCCATGGGGGGGGGTCACCCCTGTATGGATGTACAGGAGCTGTGTGTGGGGGGCTGCCCATGGGGGGGGTCACCCCTGTATGGATGTACAGGAGCTGTGTGTGGGGGGCTGCCCATGGGGGGGGTCACCCCTGTATGGATGTACAGGAGCTGCGTGTGGGGGGCTGCCCATGGGGGGGGGGTCACCCCTGTATGGATGTACAGGAGCTGCGTGTGGGGGGCTGCCCATGGGGGGGGGTCACCCCTGTATGGATGTACAGGAGCTGCGTGTGGGGGGCTGCCCATGGGGGGGCTCACCCCTGTATGGATGAACAGGAGCTGTGTGGGGGGGGGCTGCCCATGGGGGGGGGGGGTCACCCCTGTATGGATGAATAGGAGCTGTGTGGGGGGGGCTGCCCATGGGGGGGGGGGTCACCCCTGTATGGATGAAAAGGAGCTGTGTGTGGGGGGCTGCCCATGGGGGGGGGTCACCCCTGTATGGATGAACAGGAGCTGCGTGTGGGGGGCTGCCCATTGGGGGGTCACCGCTGTATGGATGTACAGGAGCTGCGTGTGGGGGGCTGCCCATCGGGGGTCACCTGTGCATCACATGACCTTTAAGAGGGTCTGGGCTGTGACCATTCGCTTTTGGCTGGGGGTCTCCATTATATTCCCCTGGCCTTTATATATATATTCTCGCTATAATGTCACTAAACACCTTTAACCCATTTTGTTGCAGTTCCCCTGGCGGAGAAGCGTCTCCTGGATGTGAAGCTCGGGCAGCTGCCCACCTGGATCTCCACCTGTAACTTCACTCCAAATGGGATATTTGCGTCCGTCCGCAGAGGTGAGAATCGGGGTTGCAGAGACCTCAACCTCCCATTTGTCTCTTTGGAGAGTAACCTTGAATGTTCAGTTGCCTTTTCGCTCCTTGGTCTCCTGATCCCTTGGGGACCAATCTGTGGGGTATTTCCAGCATTTCCAAAGACTGGAACATAAATGTTTGCTACATGGAAGTCACACTCTGGGAACTGCATATCTGTTGCGCCCCCTACCTGCCTGGATGGCTTGTCCATCAGGCACCTGACTGCTGCAATCTATCCCCCTATCTTATTGGTAATTTTGTATGATCCTCAATCCCCCTTTTTTGATATTGTAAATAGAGGGACGCCACCCGATTCATGCTGCCCACACCACAAGCAATGTGTATCAAATTGACAGCCATGGATTTTTTTTCTCCAAAACACCCCAGCGTGTCAGAGACAACATTGTGTGAATAGCTGCAGTACCTGGCATCAGCCACTAAAGTGTTCGGCGCTGCTGCGCTCAAGTCTGTACTATGTTTGCATCCATCTGCAGCTGATTAGTGGGGCAACAGGTATCAGACTTGTCAGTCTTTATAATGAAGACTAAGGATGGGTCATCTGTGTAAAATGAGAGGAGATCCCTCATGCTCCTTATGGAAGTTACTGGGACAGCTGCAGCCTGTGACTGGTTTCAGTGGTCGGATGATTAGAAGATCATGGAATCACCTGGTTACACGCTCTTAGGGCTCAGTTAGACGGCTGTATGAATTGGCTGGAGATCGGAGCGCAGTGCATGGCCTGGCCAGCGGCTCTCCTGACCTGAGCGTGATGGCTTCATGCAGCTGTCGGGCTCTGTTTGGGAGATCCGCCAGGCAGCCCATGCACTGTGCTCCGATCTCGGGCCGATTCATACGGCTGTTTGACTGCGCCTTTAGGCTATGTGCACACATTGCGGTACTCCTGCAGAAGTTACCGCGGGAATTCCGGAATTCCATTCCGTGGGAAAACCGCATTTTAAATTCCCGCGATTTTCCCGCATAAAAACTAGCCATTTGCAAGTGTAATTAGCTTGCAGAATGCAAGCGTTTTCCAAGTGATCTGGAGCATCGCTTGGAGAACTGATTGACAGGTTGGTCACACTTGTCAGACAGTGTTTGACGAGTGTGACCAACGTTTTACTATTGAGGCTGCCTATGCGGCATCAGTAGTAAAAAGATCTAATGTTAAAAATAATTTAAAAAAATAAAATCGTGTTTTTCTCACCTTCCGATGTTCGCACAGCGTTCCCGATCATCGCGATGCTCCCGTTCCCAGTAATGCCTTGCGAGACCGCTACGTCATCACAGGTCCTTGCCGCAAGGCATTACTGGGAACGGGAGTTGGTGGGAGCATCGGTAAGGCTGCGCGGGACGCCGGAAGGTGAATATAACCCAATTTTTTTTTTATTTTTTTTTTAATTCTATTTTTTTACAGGGATATGGTACCCAGAGCCCGGAGGACAGTCTCCTCTCCTCTGGACCGTGGGTACCATCCGCAAATGTTCCGCTTACTTTTTGCATGATGGGCACAGCCACATGCGGAAAGTAAGCAGAACAATGCATTCCTATGTGGGTGGAATCGCCGCAATTCCGCAAAATGAGCATGCTGCATATTTTTCCGCGATGCGATTCCGCCGCGGGAAAATGCACAGCATTGCGGAATCCCATAGGATTGCATGTTTATTCGGTCGTCCATGACAGCACCACCTGAGAGAGGGGATCCGCCCTTTAGGAACAGGAAACCTACAGATACAAAAAGGGCGGCACCTCTCCCACGCATCAGTTGGTTTCCTGTTCCTAGAGGACAGGACTCCCTACAGATCGTCCGTCATGGAGTCGACGAGGGATTCCCAGGCCGGCTGACCGACTCAGGTAGCGGGGGGATCTCCTACCTCGGTCCAGTTCGGGGTCCCTGGAAGCACCACGGTGGGGCCGGGTAGGTCGCCACAGCTGTGGTTGGAGCAGGTGGAGCATAGGGTCCGGTGGACAGCCGTCTCCAAAGTGCGGGCACCAGGTACGTATGCCCCTCCTGAGTCTCCCCCCGGGGTCCGGTCATCCTCCCGCGTCCGGGTCGGCGGTCGCGCCCGTTCGGCGGGCGCAGGCGGGCGCATGTGGGGGCGGCGGGCACACCGGAGCCGGGGGCGCCCTGCCGGCTCCGTTCCGCGCGGTCTCTGACGCACGGCGGAAGTGACACGGCGGAAGGGGCGGGGCCGGGGACGCCGAAACCGGAAGTCGGGTACCAGCCAGCTTTCCACTGTGCGCCGCGGGTGCGCGGCTGTCCGGGGGGACGCGCTGTACCTGTGGCTGGGGGGGAGGCGGAGCATGCGGGGGGGTCACGGATGCTGGGGAGGTGCCGTGCCAGAACCCTGCTAACCCGGGAGGGAGGCCTTAAAAGGCAGGACGCAACGCTGCGGGGGTGCTTCTGAAGGCCCAGCGATGGATACGACAGAAGCCCCCATAGAGCAGCAGGACGAGATACAGGAGCGGCCACAGAAGGAGGCCGTGGCGAAGCCTCATGCGAGTTGCCAGCAGAAGAAAAAACGATCAAGTGAACAGAGCCGCGGAAGTTCCTCCAGGCTAAAGGACCCTCCTGCCTCCCTCCGTGATCCGGTACCTGCCTCAGCTGCATGGGTAAGAGATCTTCGTGAATGTACCCTGATGCAGTGTTCCCTTATGTATTTTTCGCAGGGGAGGAAAGCTACGGGAAAACAGAAGCAGGGAATGTGCCCTCTGTAGTTGCCCCTTGCCAGACGGCCACCCCAAAAGATTGTCAGCCATGTGTGTGACAAACGGTAGGGGTTGGAAGGGAACGAGGGCCAGGGATAGATTGACAGGCCCTTACATTCTCCCTCGTCCTTACAGGTAGCGGAAGAAACGCCGGATTTTCACCACAAGCCTGAGAGAAATAATCAGGACAGAAATGAAAGCCCTGTCAAAAAGGGATTCTTCTAGGGGGAGAGAAGTTAGCTTCTCAGGTTCGGAGTCCTCGGTTGCTCCTAGGAACAATGACTCCTCGGATTCCCCGGCCTCCACTTCGTCTTCTTCGGATGAAGATTCGAGCCTTTTCTGTTTCCCGTTAGACCAGATGGACAAACTAGTTAAAACAATAAGGTCCACCATGGGAGTAACAGACTCAAAACCAGAACTTTCGGCACAAGACGTGATGTTCGGAGGTCTAGATCCCAGGAAGCGCAGGGCCTTCCCTTTAAATGATAAGGTCCAGAGCTTAATAGATAGGGAGTGGAAAAAACCCGAAAAAAGAGGCTCCTTGCCACCGTCCTTCAAACGAAGGTACCCATTTGATGACCCAGTGGTGAAGAGATGGGATAAGGCCCCTAAGCTGGACGCGGCAGTAGCAAAAGCCTCCAGAAAATCTTCCATTCCTTTCGATGACATGGCTTCCCTAAAAGACCCGCTGGATAAAAAAGCGGATTCCTTTCTAAAGGGAACATGGGAGATGTCAGCAGGCGCCCTAAGACCAGCGATAGCTGCCACTTGTACAGCCAGATCCATGATGGTCTGGCTAGATCAACTGGATTCCTATCTGAGAGACGGAGCCTCAAGAGCATCCATTCGGAAAACTCTACCAATCATCCAGAGTGCCGCTGCTTTCCTGGCTGATGCCTCAGCAGACTCTGCAAGGATGGCGGCTAGATCCGCAGGGTTATCTAACGCAGCTCGAAGGGCCCTCTGGTTAAAATGCTGGCCAGGGGATATCCAGGCCAGGTCACGACTCTGCTCCATTCCTTGCGAGGGGGAATATCTATTTGGCTCTGCCCTGGATGAACTGTTAGAGAAAGCCGGGGATGATAAAAAGAAGTTTCCGAGCCTCCCGAATCCTTCTTATAGACGCCCCTTTACCAGGAAAGGATATTTCCGTAGAAGGTCGTACAGAGATCAGGGCAGATGGGATGACAAAAGGAGAGGTACAGGTTTCATGTTCGGAGGAGGGGGGCGCCAGGAAGGTCCAGCACGGGACACTAAAAAGCCGCCCCAATGACTAGAGGCCTGGTAGGGGGGAGACTAGCTGCCTTCTACCCAGCCTGGTCCATGATTTCGGATAGTAATTGGATACGAGGGGTGATAGCTACGGGTCTACAACTGGAATTCACCCGGGTTCCCCATGATCGATTTAGGGTCACCCCAATCAGGTCCTCCACATCAGAACAAGCTGCCCTGGAGGCCGAGGTTCATGATCTTTGCCTTAAGAAGGTCCTAACTGTGCTTCCGGAAGGAGAAAGGGGGAAAGGTTTCTACTCCCCTCTGTTCCTGGTCCGCAAGCCAGACAGTTCCTTTAGGACTATAATTAATCTTAAGTCCCTCAATGAATTCTTGGTTATATGCCCGTTTAAAATGGAAACAATTAATTCAACAATAAATTTGTTGTTTCAAACTGCTTTATGGTGGTGTTGGATTTAAAAGATGCTTACTACCATATACCCATTCATGCAGCTCATCAGCGCTTCCTCAGAGTGGCGGTTCAGTTAAATGGGTCAGTTGAACATTTCCAATATGCGGCCACCCCTTTGGGGTGGCAGTCGCTCCCCGGGTATTTACCAAAGTAGTAGCGGAAGTTATGGCCCATCTACGTGAATCTGACATTCTGGTAGTACCCTACTTAGATGACTTCCTGATTATAGGAAAAACTGCAAAACATTGTACGGAACAGCTACAGAGGGCAATGTCTGCCCTGGAGCGGTTAGGATGGCTGCTGAATATCAAAAAATCTCGGTTACAGCCGATGAAAATCCAGCAGTTTTTAGGCCTGATTCTAGATTCTGAGAAACAGGAATGCCGTCTGCCTCCGGAGAAGCTTGTTCGCTTACACTATCAGGTCCTGAACGCTTGCAATAACCCCACCATGTCCCTCAGGAAAGCCATGTCCCTTCTGGGTTCCCTCTCGTCCTGTATCCCGGCAGTCCAGTGGGCACAGTTTCATACAAGAAAACTGCAGGGCGAGGTCTTAAGGCATCAAAGAATCCTTGAGGGTTACTTAGAGGGCCAGCTAACCTTGTCCCGAAACACAAGGGAGTCCCTAGAGTGGTGGCTGGACAAGGATAATTTATCCAGAGGAGTTCCCTGGGAATTCGACATATCCTGCATAGTCACTACGGATGCTAGCCCTTCCGGCTGGGGGGCTCATATGGGTGAGGTCGTGGTCCAGGGCCTATGGGACCAGCACCAGATAAATGTCATCTAATTTGAAAGAATTGACAGCAGTAGAACAGGCAGCTAAGAAGCTACTTGTGTATCTGCAGGGCCATCATGTGCGAGTGCTCTCCGACAATCAGGTCACCGTGGCTTATATCAACCACCAAGGCGGGACTCGTTCCAAACCCCTGATGATTGTGGCAGAACGGTTGTTCCAACTAGCAGAGCAGCATTTTCTATCTTTGACAGCGTTACACATAAAAGGGAAAGAAAACATTATGGCAGATTTCTTAAGCCGCAATCTGCTAAGGCAAGGAGAATGGTCCCTAAACATCTCGATCTTCCACCTGATTGTGCAAAGGTGGGGACAGCCAGAGGTAGACCTCTTCGCCACCAAAGAAAAGAGAAAGTTGAGACTATTCTGCTCCCTAAATCCCAGAGAGAACCCCCTGGCGGTAGATGCCTTTCTGATAAAGTGGGACTTCAGGCTAGCATACGCCTTCCCTCCCCTATCGCTACTACCCTTGGTGTTGAGAGAGATCAGGAAAGACAGAGCAAGGGTTATAGTCATCGCCCCATTTTGGCCCAGGAGGGCTTGGTTTTCTTGCCTCAGGACCATGTCAGTGTCCGATCCTTGGGTTCTTCCGGACATCCCGGATCTCCTATCCCAGGGCCCAGTCTTCCATCCTCAGGTGGCTGGCCTACATCTGACGGCGTGGAGTTTGAGCGGGCACTCTTAAAAGATAAAGGCTTCTCCCCAGACTTAATACCCTGTTTAAAAGTAGAAAGGCCATTACTACCAAAATCTATGTTAGAATTTGGAAGAAATTCCTTCAGGGCTCGGGAATAGTCGCTGGGGGTTCAACACCTACAAATCAGATCTTAGAATTTCTTCAGAAAGGTCTGGACATGGGGCTTTCCACCAGTACCCTTAAAGTACAAGTAGCAGCCTTAGGGGCCCTCTTTAGCTGCAACATCGCGGGTAATTACTGGATCAGTAGATTCATTAAAGCAGCAGGAAGATCCAGGCCGGTAGTGAAGGATAGATTCATGCCATGGGACTTGAATCTAGTCCTCAAGGCCATGACGGAAGCTCCATTCGAACCTATTTCATCAGCTTCCATTAAAATCCTGTCCCTCAAAGTAGCTTTCCTGGTAGCTCTAACCTCAGCTCGCAGAGTTAGCGACATTCAGGCATTATCTAGGCGGCCCCCTTATATGCAGATTAATAATAGGGTAATACTCACACCTGATCCAGCGTATTTACCTAAAGTGGTTTCTAACTTTCATAGGACTCAGGAAGTAGTCCTTCCATCCTTCCTCCCTAATCCGGCTAATAAGAAGGAAGAGAAACTACATACCCTGGATGTTAGGAGGTGCCTTATAGAATATGTGGCAGCTACCGATCCTTGGAAGAAAGATGATGCCCTGTTTATTTCCCACCAAGGCCCTAGGAAAGGTTATAGAGTATCAAAGAATACACTAGCCAGGTGGATTAGAGAAGCGATTGCCTTAGCATACACCTCAAAAGGCAGGTCGCCACCCGGGAAGCTGAGGGCACATTCCACCAGAGCCATGGCGACCTCGTGGGCCGAGAGATCAGAAGTCCCCATCGACCAGATATGTAAGGCGGCTACTTGGTCCTCTCCGAACACCTTTTATAGTCATTATAGGCTAGACTTGGGTGCTTCCACTGACCTCTCTTTTGGGATAAGGGTGCTGCAGGCTGTAGTCCCTCCCTAAAGTAGTTATTACTCTCTGTAATTCTCTCAGGTGGTGCTGTCATGGACGACCGAATAAAGTCTTAGTTACTCACCGGTTAACGGTATTTTTCGGAGTCCATGACAGCACCCGTATATTCCCTCCCTTTAGTTTAATTTGGGTGTGCACTTCTTCCTCTTATACGTACACGGGTAATTTAAATTGTGTATAGTATTATGGATAAGTTATGTTATTAACCATGGTGGTCCTCTGTGCTCTGTAATCCAACTGATGCGTGGGAGAGGTGCCGCCCTTTTTGTATCTGTAGGTTTCCTGTTCCTAAAGGGCGGATCCCCTCTCTCAGGTGGTGCTGTCATGGACTCCGAAAAATACCGTTAACCGGTGAGTAACTAAGACTTTTGCTGTTTTTTTGCGTTTTCACGGCAAAATCGCGCGTTAAAAACCGCCTCTAAATCGCGAAAAAAACGCAACCTGTGAACGCAGCCTTATAGTCACATGACCACTGCAGTGGCCTTCTGACTTCAGGCAGTCATCGCTTCCTGGGCTGCTGCAGGCTGCATCCCTGCTTGTAAAAAAAAAAATAATATTTTTTTCTATATTGGACAATCCCTATAAAATGAAGCTGAGTAAAAAAATGTCACGTTTGATGAGTACAAGTATAAAAGATGCTGTATGGAGTTTCAAGAACAACTATACTAGAGACTACAAAGAAAAGCTGTTGCAAATTAGTATAAGTTTCACTAAAGTCTTTCTTTATTCTGTAGGTCATGACCGATATTATAACAAGTACATCAACGTGAAGAAGGGAGGAATCGGAGGAATAGCCATGGTGCTGGCTGCGTATGTAGTGCTGAGCTACACCTGGGAATACGATCACATTAGTAAGTGACTTATACATTACTGTGTAATCCTTAGTGCAAATGTAGACCATCCCAAAAGGCACCAAATCTACCTGGGTGTTCATGCTGTGTGATAAATCTGGCACGTCTTTACACGGTCTAGTTTCCACCACTCATAAGATGGCTTATTTTGTTCTAGTACTCGAATCTACCCCCAAATTAATTGCATAATTAATACAAAATTATATCGATCTATCTATACTGCATTATGCCAAGCCTTGAGTTTTTTTACACAAAGCCATAGCCTTCTGTTGGACAAGGCATAGAACTGTCTGAAACACATCAGAAATATGGTAAAGTTATGAAAGAGCTTTTTTTATACATATTTATCTGTATAAAACTCTGATAATTACAACCCTTCATGCTCTCTTTCTTAAGCTACTGTCACACTTAGCGATGTACCAGCGATCCCGACCAGCGATATGACGCGGTCAGGATCGCTGGTACATCGCTAAGTGGTCGCTAGTGAGCTGCCACACAGGCAGATCTCATCAGCGGCATCGCTGGGGACGGGGGTCGCTACTTACCTGTCACACTAGGCGATCCTGACGTCCTCCCGCCTGGCTCCGCAGGAAGCTGACGACGAGAAACAGTCCTGGACGTTCTCGCGCGATCAGCGATAACCAGCGGGGGAGCGGGTTGTAGGTAAGTATCACACAGCGATGTCGCTAGCAATATCGCTATAACGTCACAAGTTGTAGCGATATCGCTAGCGATATCGCTTAGTGTGACAGTACCTTTAGGGTGCCTTGAGCTCATAAGGACAAAGTCAACTTTTGTTTTTCAAAGATCCGTAGTTTTTTTATTTTTTCCATCGACATGGCTGCATAGGCTTGTTTCTCTTTTTTGCAGGACAGGTTGTTGTTTTGAAAAACAGCATTCATTTTAGCATACAGAAAAATAAGGGGGGAAAAAAATCCAAATGAAGTGATAGTGTACAATTCTGCTATAGTTTTTAGGTTTCAATTCTGCAGGGTTAAATTAATTGTGCAGTAAAAATGACCAGGCAGTATGATTCTCTAGGGCAGGACAACTACTGCTATTCCAAACCTGTAGGTTTTCTTTTTTACTATTTTACTGGCTTCAAAAAAAATTGAAAGTTGTAATAAAGAAATTTTGATTTGTCGCCATTTTCCAAGACCCATAACCTTATATTTCAGTGGAGCCAGGTGACGGCTTACTTTTTGGGTTGCAGCTGGCTATTCAGGAATACCATTTTGTATGGAATACTATGGCTCCGATTCATTGTGTTTTCTACTCCAGTATTAATGCAGGGTACCAGCAATAAGATGCACCAAATTCATTAAGAGGTACACACCTGTCATAGTGCTGTCAGCTCAGCTGAACTCCGCAGTGTGATCAGGAGAGCAGAGAGCCACCATTACACATCACACTGGTAATGCCTCCATGTAAAATAATCTCTGGAGGCAGATTCTCATGTAGATCAGTGTCAGGCCTGTGGATTCGTACCGATGAGAAAACCATGGATTTCTCTGGAATTGGACATCAGATCACAGATGTCAAGGTGTCGTTTTCCGCTTCCTATGACCTGCATGTCCATATAGATGGCTTAGGAGGGATGATCCTACAATTTGATTCCCCTTAAATTCTTTTGTACTATTAGATTACCCAAATTTCTATTTATTGGCGCCCTCTAGCGTTCTTTTGATTTCCTTCCAGAAAGCAGGGCTGTGGAGTCGGTAAGCCAAACATGCGACTCCGACTCCTCAATTTCCCTTACACCGACTCCACGACTCCGACTCCCACACATATTGCTTATATTTAAGTGAAAAATTTATTGTAGTACAATGTGAACCTCAGACATTTAATCATTTTTATGATCCAATAATCAAGATATTTAGATAGAACAGAATATATATTGGTGTACTCTTCGGTTTTCATTCTTTTTGGTACAGATACGATATGGATAGACAGATATGGATAAATGGATAGAGCAGATTTCTAATCTCCTTTTGCTATTGAAAACATTATCTATGAGCTCCAAAACCTTTCAGGTGATGCAGTTTTTTAAAAAGATGATCAGCTTTTGCAGCTGAAAAACGTATCCTCAAAAAACACAGGAAAAACGCTGTGTGTGAATGTAGCCTTAGATCTGGAATAGAACAGTCATTTATAGGACATTTCATAACTTCCCCAAACTCCTATGAAAAAATATTCAGCACATCCTGCATTGAATTACTGTACCCAATTTATTATATATTTTAGGAGTCGGTCCATTTTATTCCGACTCCACCAAAATGAGCTCCGACTCCGACTCCACAGCCCTGCCAGAAAGTCCATCTCATGTGCCATGTTGGGTAAAAAGAAGGGTTATTGTTTGGTCTGTACAATATCCTTCAATTTGCCACTTATCTACAAGAGCATCTAGTTGATGAGACTGGGCATTTTTGGCCACCGAAACTGTGTGCGAAGTGGAAGCTCTAAAAAGGACTGAAAAGAAACCCAGAGGGCGCCATAAGACGCACGTAACAATAATATACTGACACAAGCTTTCTTTTAAATGATTCCTTATCTTGTTCTGTTTTCTGATTTAACCCTTTATGGACATACAACATTGGATGTGTCATATGCCGGCCCTTTGACTGATGAGGACTCACAAGCCCCCATCTTTGCCAGCAGATGATGACTGTTAAATTCAGCTGTCATCTGCTAATAGCCGCGGGTGGAGCATAGCTTCACCTATGACGCTCCTGTGACGTGATCGCAGGGCGTCGGTGTGTAATCATGACAGCAAAGGGTTTGCTGAAGACCCCCTGTGACTGTCATGACGATACTCCATTGAAAGCTAGCCTGTGGTCAGTGTTTATAGGAGACAGTGATTTTTTTTTTTTTGTTTCCGATAAATACGGCAATAATGTGGCATTGCTTTATATAGCAAAAGTGACCACAGGTTCAAGTCCTTTCAGGAGACTAAAAAATACGGGGAATAGAGGGGAAAAAAAGTTTTTAAAAATATGAAGAAAATTATAGAAGTTGATATAATTTCCCCCACCCCTGTTTCCACTCAAGAAATAAAAACAAACTCGTATACAATTGTGGAATTGTGCTTTTTCTTTTTTTTTTTTTTTTGCTATTTCGCCACAATTGGATTTTTTTCACCTGTTTTCCAGTGCATTTCATGATAACATGGATGAAAAATGTCATTCAAAAGTACAACTCAGTCTGCAAAAAAAAAAACACCCTAATACTGTTATGTTGATGGAAAAATAAAAAAGCTAGGGCTCTGGGAAGAAGGGCAGCAAAAAACCAAAGCTCAAAAAACCAAAGCTGAAAAATCGTCCTGTCCTTAAGGGGTTAAGGATAAAGTAACCCCTTAACAACCGCCGATACGCCTTTTAACGGTGCTAGCTAAGGGTACTTAAACCACAGCGCCGTTAATTAACGGCGCTGTGGAAAAAGTAAATAGCGCCCCGGGGTCTCGGATGCCCGGAGGTAGACAAGACCCCAGAGAACATGATTCGGGTCAGTACTTACCGACCCCGGTGTTACGATCTCCGTTATTAACCGTATAATGGCGACCACAACATCAAAAAAGGCCGTGATTTTGCATTTAATTTCTCTCTCCTCTGATGTGATCGCACATCTGGGGGAGAGAAATCGTCCCCTGTACCTCCCGGTGGCCCTTCTCCCACGGCTCTCGCCGTCTTCTTCCTGTAAAGAAAATGGCGGGCATATGTGCAATGCGCCCGCTGACATCGGCCGGCACCTGGCAGATTCCATTAATTCATTCCAGGTACATTTTGATCACTGTGAAAGGGTTTATCTCAGTGATAAAAATAAATGAACACATGCGAAATGACCGTGCGTACGAAAGTCGGCAGCGCTTTGGGTGGAGCCGGGTATCCGCTGCATCCAAAGTGCTGCCAGCACGCAGCGTGGAAACATACCCTTAGGGTTGGCATTAAGGTTAGGGGTGTGTTGGAGTTAGGGTTGGGATTAGAGTTAGGGGTGTGTTGAAGCTAGGATTGAGTTTAGGGTTAGGGATGTGTAGGGGTTAGGGTTGGAGTTAGAATTGAGAGGTTTCCACTGTTTAGGCACATCAGGGTGTCACCAAATGCAACATGGTACCACCATTGATTCCAGCCAATTTTGCGTTCAAAAAGTGACAGTGCTCCCTTCTGAGCTCTGCCGTGTGCCCAAACAGTTTCCCCCACATATGGGGCATCAGCGTACTCAGGGCAAATTGCACAACAACTTTGGGGGACTAATTTCTCCTGTTACCCTTGGGAAAATAAAAAATTGGGGGCTAAAAATCATTTTTGTGGGAAAAATATTTTTTATTTTCATGGCTCTGCGTTAAAAGCTTCTGTGAAGCACTTGGTGGTTTAAAGTGCTCACCACACATCTAGATAAGCTCCTTAAGGGTCTAGTTTCCAAAATGGGGTCACTTATGGGGGGTTTCTACTGTTTAGGCACATCAGGGGCTCTGCAAACGCAACATGACGCCCACAGACCATTCCACCAAAGTCTGCATTCCAAAATGGCGCTCCTTCCCTTCCGAGCTCTGCTGTGTTCCCAAACAGTGGTTTACCCCCGCATATGGGGTATCCGCGTATTCAGGAGAAATTGCACAACAAATTTTGTGGTTCATTTTCTCTTTTAACACTTGTGAAAATAAAAAAAAATGGTTCTGAAGTAAATTTTTTGTTAAAAAAAAAAAAAGTTAAATATTAGTTTTTTTTTCCCTTCCACATTGCTTCAGTGCCTGTGAAGCACATAAAGGGTTAACTTCTTGAATCTGGTTTTGAGCACCTTGAGGGGTGCAGTTTTTAGAATGGTGTTACTTTTGGGTATTTTCTGCCATATTGACCCCTCAAAGTGACTTCAAATGTGAGGTGGTCCCTAAAAAAAAAAAGGCTTTGTAAATGTTGTTGTAAAAATGAGAAATCGCTGGTCAACTTTTAACCCCTATAACTTCCTAACAAAAAAAAATTTTGTTTCCAAAATTGTGCTGTTGTAAAGTAGACATATGGGAGATGTTATTTATTAAGTAATTTGTGTGATCTATCTCTGATTTAAGGGTGTAAAAATTTAAAGTTTTTCAAAATTGCAAAATTTTCAAAACTTTTTGCCATATTTTTTTTTTTTTCATAAATAAGTCATATCGAAGAAATTTTACCACTAACATGAAGTACAATATGTCACGAGAAAACAATGTAGGAATAAGCAGGATCCGTTAAAGCGTTCCAGAGTTATAGCCTCCTAAAGGGACAGTGGTCAGCATTGTAAAAATTGGCCTGGTCATTAAAACACCAGACTTAAAAGTTCATTTAGTGCATGTTTAGTTGTCTTTGTGCCAGAACGTGAAATCTAGGCATTATAGTAGATGAGTCGAGCTGCGGTTTGTTACTCCACTTCACCTAGTTTACACATCCAAATTATTTTACAAAAAGTGTGCAAAAATGAGCAATTTTAGGCCAGAAAAGCTGTGTAAAACCCTTGATAAAAGATTCACACCGCCGCTGTTTGAATAGGAACATTTCTCTGTGAACTAAGAGTTTGCTGGGTTCTGTTTGATACAATTTTACCTGGTGCTGCATTTAGAAAATGTGGTCACTGATTTTCAGTATAGTTTTTACATGTAAATTAGAAACAAGTAGAGCAGTAAGGCTACGTTCACACGGTCAGTATTTGGTCAGTATTTTACATCAGTATCTATAGGCCAAAACCAGGAGTGGGACAATCAGAGGAAAATCATAATAGCAACCCATCACCACTTCTGGGATTATAAATGGGATTTCTTGACAACTCGGAAGGCGCTTCAGAAAAATATGGAGCATCTAACAAAGGAGTGCGAAGAGTTGTATTCCCTGTTTGGCAGACCAGGGGGCACAGAGCATGAGCACTCCTACAGACGCTCCTTGCTGCCACGTCTACCTAATAGAATACAAAATTTTGCACTCCTTCACCGAGACCTGCGTATCCTCTGAAGTTGTCTCACCTGATGAAGGGTCCATAACCTGAAATGTCTTTTAAAAAAATCTTGATACTTGGTGTTTTTTGTCTATGGGATATCGGATACCTTTGAGCAAACCTGTACAGAATGGCGTGCTTTTTTTGTATACATGTGCTGAGATTTGGGTGAGCTAAGGGCTGTTTCTACTGAGCGTTAACCCTTACCAAGTAAATACCGATCAGGAGTTGAGCTGCCTTGACTCAATCCTAAAGTGTAAAATATACCTTAGGCCGGGGTCACAAGACCGTATAACACGGCCGAGTGCTGTTCGACAAAACATGGCATAGCACTTGGACCAGTGTTATTCTGTGTGGCAGGTCACATCTGCAATTATTTTCTCATGCCAAGTCAACATGAGAGATTAATGGCAGCCCGCTGCGATTGGTAGGGAGACTCTGCTCACTCGCACCCTTAACAAGTTTATGGGTGCGTGTGAAGCGCAGGACTGCAGTCGGATGTCATCCCAGTGCAGTCTGATGTACGCCAAGACAGGCATTGGAGAAATTACTTTTTCTGTCTCCTCCGCACCTATGCTCTGATTCTCGAACACTAGAGGATTGGAGCACAGAGCATTGTCATTTGGATCACGCTCGCAGCAGAGCTGGAGCAGAGTATAATTAGCATATCCCATAAAATACTAGTGTGATTTCAGCCTTAAAGGGAATTTCAGTGATTATCTTTCATGATGGGCTGTCCAATCAGTGTGGTGTCATCACTTCCTGCTCCACTACAGATCAGCTGACTATAGCCCCGGTGCCCTATACAGTGGTCTGAGCTGTAATACCACGAAGAGTCACTATGGTTCTGTGCTTGGGGGGGAAAAAAAGTGATGGGATGGAAATTCCTGATGGAGTCTCTAAGTCATTTCATTAGTGGTGCTCTGACTGCAGGCTTTCCCTATCATCTGGTTTTTATGGCCTAGCCAAAATCCTAGAACACTCCCTTTAATTCTAACACTTTCAATCGCCTTGCTAATATTTTTCTTGCTTCTTTTACAGAGCACGACCGCTGGAGAAAGTACCACTGATCACAGGAGTCCTCGCAATCTACACAAGACGCTTCTGTGCTTGCTCTGTATTAAAGTTATTAAAACTGTTCTGGATGTGTAGTTCTTTCTGTACATAAGGCCTAATCTTGGTTATTCTGGAGCATAACCTACATTTCATATTGCATTCAGTATGTAATCTCAATAGTACAGTAAAGCATATCTCCACTTTGAAGAGCACAACCGTTATAGTGCAGGACTTTGCACTATAATCATTTTTCTAAATCATTATTAAAGGTTTTATTGTTAGTCTGCTGCATGGGCCACCCGGGGTCTGAGCTGCTGACTGTGCTGATCGAGGCAGCATCCTGCTGCTAGGCTAAAGTCGTCAGTGCCGGTGTGCTAGTCATAGGCTCTTCCAGAGCTCACTACGGCATTAGAAATTGCAGAGAATAGCTAGCAGGATCTGTTCACTTTTATTTTTTAATCAGATGTTTTCTATTGAGAATAAAAAATACATATCCCCAATTCCTCCTACCCAAAGAAAGTACAATAAGACATGACAAAGCGCAACATTAAAATAAAATCATGTTTTAGTAAAGGAAGAAATGAATTTTTCTCTTTGACATGACAGCACCCACTAATAGAGGGGATCTGCCCCTAGGAACAAGAAATCTACAGAGATAAAAGGGGTGGTCCCCCTTGCTCCCTCAGTTGGCTTCCTGTTCCTAGAGGGAACCTGTAGAGAGAAAGAAGCTTGCAAGAGGATACCTGGCCTGGTGGCCACCTGCGCTGCATCCATATGAGCGGCAGTGGCCCCCATAGCTGGAAGCAGCGCCGGGGGAGATCTGATATTCAACTCCACCCTCAGCTGGTAATAGAGCATGAGGCCTGGTAACGGTGTGCCTGGCTCACGTACGGTGCATAGAACGGCAGGAGCCGGCACCTATGGAGACTCCCCCCGGGGGACGCCGCATTACGTACCAGCGCGTCCTGGCACAGGGTGAGAGCATGGCACAGTGGCAGGGCTAGCAGCAGGGGCCTCCCCAGGTATGATGCGAGGCCAGGAATTGAGGAAAACCACCGAGCTTGCAGAGGACGCTGTACGATGCTGAGTGCTGATTCCATACCTGACTCCTTGCGGATGGTCAGCGGTATGGTCTGGTTCGACAGCGCAGACCGGGAGAGGCCGCCCTGGCTCATATGAGAGGCTCAGAAGGTCAGCAGCCAGGGGTCTGGCATGGTGGACCTGAGTCCCAAAAGGATGGTGAGAGCCGCGGCATATCGGCACCCCCCCCCCCCCCCCCCCCGGCTGATAATGACTGCGTGAGGCAAGGGTCCGGGTATGGCCGTCCTCGCTCACGTACACAGCACGGTACGGCTGGGAGCTGACGCGTGCTTGCGCAGATGGTATGCAGACGACGGCGTCGTATGGCAGTGCAAGGTACACTTACATGAAGAGGTGGGGGTGCTACCGCACAGTAACAGAGAGTGGACGCTCTATCTAGACAGAGTGGTACCACGGATAAATGTAGACTGGAAAGCGAACCACGTCTCAGAACGCCTCATATGGCGGTGCAAGGTACACCCACATGAGGTGGAGGTGTTACTGCACAGCAACAGAAAGAGTGGACGCTTTAGACAGAGTGGTTCCACGGATAAAAAAAATGGTAGATGGGAAAGTGACCCACGTCTCAGAACGTCTTGTATGGCGGTGCAAGGTACACCCACATGAAGAGGTGGAGGTGCTACCGCACAGCAGCAGAGTGACGCTCTAGACAGTGGTTCCATGGATAAAAAAAAAATGGTAGACGGGAAAGCGAACCACTTCGTATGGTGGTGCAAGGTACACACACATGAAGAGGTCGAGGTGCTACTGCACAGTAGCAGAAAGTGGACGCTCTACACAGAGTGGTTCCACGGATAAAAGTGGTAGACGGGAAAGCGAACCCTTTGATCATCAGGAGGTGGCGGCTGCTGAGTAGATGGAGGCAGGGCAATTACCGGAGTGGGAGACCAGCTGAAAACCCCTGGTCCGGTTGATGTGTAAAAAAAAAAAAAAAAACGCGGGCCGAAGGTCTAGGCTCACCCTGCTCCCTGGAAGTGAAGCTCAGTATAGCTGGACCCTCGGCTAGCAACTGGTGGCTACAGCACCCGGCAGGAATCAGTGAAGCAGCGTTCAGGTGTTCACTCACTTTCCCTCCTGCTCTCCGAGGGTCGGCAGCCATTCTATGTTGAATGTGACTGCTCTTGTCAGGTGGCAGCATCTAAGTGGCTTGAGGCCAGTCAAGTGCCAGAATGGAATACCAGCTGGAGATCCCTGGTAAGCAGCAGCACGCTGGGAGTAGTCCTTGGGGTACACACGCAATCTCGTGTGCTGAGGTAGGCTTTTGCAAAGATGTGCAGCTAGACCTTTGGCCTATAGGCCTTGGTAAGGCCATACGTTCAGGCTACATTTTTTGATTTGACCAGTTATTTGCCTGTTTTTGTCTGCACAGAGCCTGATGGGTGGCTTCAGAATGACCTTGTGAAGCATACAGTATGTTTCAATTTTATGGTTCAGTGAACAGGTGTTTACTCTTTGCAAACTTAACTACTCCACCCATAAAGGACATAAGGGGTTAATCCAGCACATTGTCTCCATGAAGATTGCCAGCTGCGGCTCATTAAATTGGCTCCTTCGGGTGAGTTCACTCTGACATTTGAGATGTACCATTCAAAGTGGAGGTTTATCTGGAACCCTGAGAGGTTGCCCTCTTGAATATAACTGTGGGCTTGTTCTCTTGGTTGGCACCTTCAAGCATGGCCGTAAGTCTATCTGTACCTCATCGGGCCTATGTACATCATATGATATAAATAGAGCCTGTCTGCATCATATCACATCATAGCACCTCTATGAATCATACTGCATCATCATACTTCATGGTACTTAAGGGTACTGCATGGTACTTCAGATTGCATCATGGTACTTAATAGTGCTTCATAGTACTTCATGGTACTTCACAGTGCATCATATTGCTTCATGCTACTTCATAGTACGAAAGATATGTAGCGAAAGGTGGGCACCACTGATAGATTACCAAATACTACCGCCCGTGCAAACGTGCACCAAATATGAATCACAAAAAAAGGGGGGGGGGGGAGCGCAAATAGTGATGCACACACAGCCCAATGATATTCCTTGTACGTCATCATATGTCATACGACTTCATAGTACTTCTTGTTGCATCATATTGCATCATAGTATATCATACTGCTTCGTGGTAAGTCATAGTACTTCATAGTACTTCCTGTTGCATCATAATATGTCATAGTACTTCATACTGCATCATATTGCTTTATGGTACGTGATAGTACATCATATGTCATAGTACTTCCTGTTGCATCATATTGCATCGTAAGATGGCATAGTACTTCATAGTGCATCATATTGCCTCATAGTACTTCATGGTACTTATTGCATCATTGTACTTCATATTGCTTCATGGTACTTCATAGTACTACATCATACTTAGTATTACATCATAGTACTTGAGATTGCATCATAGTGCTTCGTAGTGCTTCATAATACTTCAGATTGCTTCATAGTACTTCATGGTACTTTATACTACCTTCACAGTGCTTCATATTGCTGCATAGTACTTCATGGTACTTTATGGTACTTAATATGGCTTCATGGTACTTAGTGCTTCATGGTACTGCATATGGCATCATATTACTTCATGGTACTTTATAGTACCTTCATAGTACAAGGAAGAACACGGACAAGAACTCTGATGTCTACCGCGGAGAGACTACTACACACCTGTTGTCCCTATTGGCCCTCCTCGTCAGGGTAATAGACAACTTCAGAGCCTGTCCATGTCTGCTCTCCATGTCAGAGGAGTGGACAACTCCAGAGCAGACTTCCTCAAACGCCATACCCTGCATCAAGGGGAATGGATGCTCAGCTGGCGCATCTTCAGGATGATAGCGGCTGTGTGGGGCATGCCGGAGATAGACCTGTTCGCTACAAGGGCCAACAGACATGTCGAAAGGTACACTTCACTGTGCAGAACGGACAATCCGGGTGTCCTCGATGCCCTTCAAACCCCTTGGACGTTTCAACAGGCTTACGCCTTCCTTCCGATGTTACTGTCACCGACTGTCATCAGGAAGATAAGGTAAGAAGGACCAAGGGTCATCTTAATAGCCCCGTTTTTGCCCAAGAGGCCACGGTTTCCATGGCTGAGAGCCATGTCAATTTACGATCCATGGATTTTCCCTCTGGATCGGGACCTACTTTGACAAGGACCCTATTACCTCTCTCAGGTCATAGGTCTACGCCTCATGGCATGGAATTTAAGAGGCACTTACTGAAGCTAAGGGGATTCTCAGTTAGTTTAATTGATACCCTCTTGCATAGTAGAAAAGAAGCCACAACCAAAATCTACACCAGGGTGGAGGAAAAAAATTTAACTTTCCATTCAGCAGGCCTTTCCAGTGAGTAACCTATCCCTGCTATCCTAGAGTCCCGGCAGAAAGGGCGTGAGTTAGGGCTTGCAGTTAACACTCTAAAAGCCCAAGTTTCGGCTCTGGGGGCCTTGTATAGTTATGACGTTGCGGGCAACAAATGGGTAGCTCGATTTATTTCAGCTTGCCAGCGACCAATCCTGGTTCATATCCCTGAAGTACCGCCTTGGGACCTTAGCTTAGTCCTAGATGCTTTCACAAGGGGCCCATTCGAGCCCATACTCTCGACCTCAATAAAGTGCGTTTCATTAAAAGCCGCCTTACTGGTAGCTTTAGTATCAGCAAGGAGAATGCATGATCTCCAGGGCCTGTCAGTAGATCCCCCTTCCTGACAATATTTCAGTACAGAATAGTGTCAAAGACGGATCCGTCCTCTCTCCCTAAAAGGGCTGCTAAATTCCATAGATCCCAAGGAATCTACCTTCCCTCTGTGATAGTGCGGCAACACCAGGGGAGGAAAGATATCATTGCCTAGACGTAAAGGGAGCCATCCACAGGTCCTTCAGCCGCACCGAAGGGAAGGACGAGTGGAATGGAAGGCAGCTCCTGCTGCTTGAGTGTGTGTGGCCGAGTGCTGCAGTTTGCGGTTTTTAAGCCTAAAAAGCTGCGCCTGGAAGCTGTTGCTGCGTCCTCCTGCTGCCAAAGGGTCCCTCAGACCTGCACCTGTCCTGTTATTAGCAGTCGCTTGGTGCCAGGAGCTGTGCGCAGACATTGTAGATGAGTAGTGGCAGGAAGCTTCCGCATCACTTTGTCTTTCCTTGCTCCTGACTACGTGGTCGACGGGACTGGCTGCTCTGAGGCTTCGCGCTCTCTTTGGGTTTTTGTGATCCCAGGAAATGTTTTGTGCATTTTAATAGCACTGTTTTACTAAACCCTATATAATGCAACAGTCATTCTATCTATTGCAGTGATGATCACTCACTTGGACATGACTTAACACCTGTGATGTCATTTTTCAAGGCCATATAGCCAGGCTCAGGTGCAAATCAACCCCTGAGTACAGAGGTAGATGGTGTGCACATTACTCAACCTCCTGTCAAACCAGGCTCCTCTGTTCCACAATGCTGGAGGGGCTGTGGAACAGAGGATCTGGGTTTGACAGGAGGTTCAATAATGTGCAAACCATCTACCTCTGTAGTACAATAGCCAGCATTGTGGAACAGAGGAGCTGAGTTTGACAGGAGGTTCAATAATGTGCACACCATATATCTCTGTACAATAGCCACTGTGCTTGAGGTTTTTAAGCCTAAAAAGCTGCAAGCTGTTGCTGCGTCCTCCTCCTGCTGACGAAGGGACCCTCTGTTCCTCTGTACACCGGATGGCCGCACAATCCCTAACCCTCTGTGATGTCATTTTCCCAGGCCATAGAGCCAGGCTCAGGTGCAAAACATCCCCTGAGTACAGAGGTAGATGGTGTGCACATTATTGAACCTACTGTCAAACTCAGCTCCTCTGTTCCACAATGCTGGATAAGGCCAAGTTCAGACATACGTATGCCATGGTCAGAGTATGCACCAGGCTGACCAGGTGTCTCCTATGTTTGTGAGGCTGTTGGGTTCTGGTAGAAGACCCCCAGAGAGTCTAAAAATGGTTTCATTGGCCTCCTTTTTTCTCAAAACACCTTAGTTCACTAACACCATTTCTGCATAACAACTGCTCACCAAAGTTCAATAAAGATACTCCTCACTAGGTGAGATTAACACAACATATCTGATCCATCATTTTCTGACTGGTAGTTTAGTTTGTTTCACTCTTTATCTACTTACATCCCATTAAAATGGTGTGGCCATTGTATCCTATTAATGCAGCTTTACTCACAGACTGACATACACCTCTATACATTCGTTACACCATTCACAATGGGTGATGTCACAGCTCACCTCATCCTCCTCCTGTACAATGACTAATAACACCTCTATATACAGTAGATAACACAGGATCCACCATTCACAATGGGTGATGTCACAGCCTGCTGCGTACCGTCACGAGGGATGTGGAAATAGAAACGAAATAACAACAATGTCTTAGGGGAGCACTAAGGAAAAGGAAAACAGTAAAAGGCTAAAAACACAAACCTTTATTAAAACACTCTGTGATCCACAACGCGTTTCGATAGCGATATGCTATCTTCCTCAGGTGAACAGACTGTGTTTCACCTGAGGAAGATAGCATATCGCTATCGAAACGCGTTGTGGATCACAGAACATTTTAATAAAGGTTTGTGTTTTTAGCCTTTTACTGTTTTCAGTCCAGCAAAGCAGCAGCCGGCGTCCGTGTCATTTCCAGTCCTGTGCATTGTAGGGGAGTATTGGGTGTACTGTACTAGCAGGATGCAGCTGGGCCTCTTTATGTTGGCTTGTTTTTTTCAGTGTGATGCATGTATATAGTGCAGAACAGCCCGCCTGCTAATGCTATGGGCGTGATCAATAGGCTGTTCAGACACTTTGCACCGCACTGTGTGACTAATGTCCTATGCAAGCCTTAACTGTGCAATTTTCCCACTAGGGAGCCTTTCCTTTTGGTTACTGGCTGTCTTCATCAGTGGGTTGCACCTGTGCTGCCCTAAGCCTTTATCAGTGGAGGTCTGCTGCATCCTGCTAGTGCATCACTCATGGCTTGGTGAGTCTACCTTTCATATGTAAGGTTTTTTAACAGGAGAAATTGCACCATACAATTTATGTAATCTCTCTTGAGTACACTGATGCCCAATATGTGGTCAAAAACTACTTTTGAGACACAGTGCAAAGGTCTGAAGGGAATGCGCCATACTGGAGTTAAGATTTTGCTGGACTGTTTGAGAGCACCATGTCACATTGGTGGGGGGGGGGGATTTCACCAAAGTGATGTAATTTTACAAGCCACACCTCTCAATTTATCTAGGGGTGTAGTGAACATGTTGACCATATGTGTAAGAATAATTAAATTTTTTTCTGTCATCCATGACAGCATCAACAACAATGGGGATCCACCCTTCAAGGATAGGAAACCTTCAAGATAAAAAGGACGACGCCTTTCTCTACATCAGTTGGTTTCCTATCCTAGATGGTGAACCTTTGGTAAAGAAGACGGTGGTGACTAAAGAAGGAAAAAGTTTTTTTCCCAGCCCTGGGTCAGTCAGTTCTTGGCAGGGCACCGTCTCTGCTGCAGCCAGCACCAGGAGAAGCTGAAAGCGTTGCGGCAGTTCCCACATGGGTGTGCTTCCCAAATGAGTGTGAGCAGGGCACCAGTGTTTTCTCATAGGCCAAAGGTACATCAGGTGTCTGGAGGAAAGAAGGAAAAAGGGTTTTTCCCAGCCCTGGGCTAGAAAGTTCCCGTCAGGTCACCATCTCTGCTGCAGCCGGCACCAGGAGCTGGAAGCAACGTGCAGGTCATGCTGTGTCCTCCCTGAGCGATCGTGAGCAGGGAACCAGCACTTTCATATAGGCTGGTACCTGATGACCACGCGTCCCAGCATTGCGCATGTCCTGACACAGGACACTATCCAGGAAATTGCTCTCTGATAAAGTTCACGGTTAAAAAGGCAGCAAATCCTTGGTGCCATTGACACGGATGGCAGCCTCTGCACAGATTGAGGCTGGGCAAGTACCGGCAGGGCTGCCACTAGGGATTTCAGGGCCCATACTGGCAAAATTTTTGTGCCCTCTTGAGACTCCACCCATGCTCTACCCCAGCTCTGCCTCTACCCCTCAAACCTTCCACAGTCCCACTGTCCAATTTTGGAAAAACTCCACTTCTGCACCACATCCTCACCACTCATTAACAGTTCCCATTGAACACAAGTTCACATACATGCCATCTTTTGTTTTGGCCAAAAGATTTTTTAAACCACCATCACAAATAAGGGAGACTCCTTTGGCTGGACCCTACTCTACTCTAACCTATTAAATATTTCTTAAAATGTCCAATACTCTTTTTAGGTATATTTTTATTTATTTTTATTTAAGGGAATTAGTCACATAAATTTTTTTAAAATGACCAATAATTCCACATAGAAGGGACAAATACCGCCAAACCATGACCAGACCACATATTACCACCACATAATACCACGTGAGAGGAAAAAATACCGCCACACCATGACCAGATCACATGTTGCCACCACATAGTGACTGAATACTATAATACTGATCATTAATCCCTTAACAACCAGGAGTATTTCAGTTTTTGAATTTCTACTTTTTCCTCCCCTTCTTCCCAGAGCCATAGCTTTTTTATTTTTTGGTCAATATGGCCATGTGAGGGTTTGTATTTTTGTGGGATAAGTTGTACTTTTGAACGATACCATGGTTATAACATATCGTGTACTGGAAAAACGGAAAAAAATTCCAAGTGTGGTGAAACTGCAAAAACACAGTTGTCTTTTTTACCATGTTTGTTAAATGCTAAAACTGACCTGCTATTATAATTCTCAAGATCATTACAAGTTCACAGACACTAAAAACATGTCTAGGTTCTTTTTTAACCCCTTAGCGACAGAGCCAGTTTGCAGCTTAATGACCAAGCCAATTTTTACAATTCTGACCACTGTCCCTTTATGAGGTTATAACTCTGGAACGCTTTAATGGATCCTGCTGATTCTGAGATTGTTTTTTCGTGACATATTGTACTTCATGTTAGTGGTAAAATTTCTTCGATAAGTCTTGTGTTTATTTATGAAAAAAACAGAAATATGGCAAAAAAATTTAAAATTTTGCAATTTTAAAATTTTAAATTTTTATGCCCTTAAATCAGAGAGATGTGTCACATAAATTTCTTAATAAATAACATTTCCCACATGTCTACTTTACATCAGCACAATTTTGGATGCAAAATTTTTTTTTGTTAGGAAGTTATAAGGGTTAAAAGTTGACCAGCGATTTCTCATTTTTACAACAAAATTTACAAAGCCATTTTTTTTTAGGGACCACATCATATTTAAAGTCATTTTGAGGGGTGTACATGACAGAAAATACCCAAAAGTGGCACCATTCTAAAAACTAGACCCCTCAAGGTGCTCAAAACCACATTCAAGAAGTTTATTAACCCTTTAAGTGCTTCACAGGAACGAAAGCAATGTGGATGGAAAAAATTAACATTTAACTTTTTTTGGAAAAAAATTACTTCAGAACCAATTTTTTTTATTTTCACAAGTGTTAAAAGAGAAAATCAACCACAAAATTTGTTGTACAATTTCTCCTGAATACGCCGATACCCCATATGTGGGGGTAAACCCCCTTTTTCAGCACACGGCAGAGCTCGCAAGGGATGGAGCACCGTTTGACTTTTTCAACGCAGAATTGGCTGGAATTAAGATCGGATGCCATGTTGCGTTCGGAGAGCCCTTAATGTGCCTAAACAGTGGAAAACTCCAACAACTGACCCCATTTTGGAAACTAGACCCATTAAGGAACTTATCTAGATGTGTGGTGAGCACTTTGAACCTTCAAGTGCTTCACAGAAGTTTATAACGTAGAGCCGTGAAAATAAGAAATCCATTTTTTTTTCCACAAAAATGATCTTTTCGCCCCCAAATTTTTATTTTTACAAGGGTAACAGGAGAAATCATACCCCCACAGTTATTATGCGATTTGTCCTGAGTACGTTGATACCCCATATGTGGGGAGGAACCACTGTTTGGGCGCATGGGAGAGCCTGGAAGGGAAGGAGTGCCATTTTGGAATGCAGACTTTGATGGAATGGTCTGCGGGCATCATGTTGCGTTTGCAGAGCCCCTTATGGGCCTAAACAGTGGAAACCCCCCACAAGTGACCCCATTTTGGAAATTAGACCACCTAAGGAACTTATCTAGATGTGTGGTGAGCACTTTGAACCCCCAAGCGCGTCACAGAAGTTTATAAACGCAGAGCCGTGAAAATAAAAAGTCTTTTTTATTTCCACAAAAGTGATTTTTTAGACCCCAATTTTTAGACCCCCAAAGTTGGTAAATAGTGGAAACCCCTCAATTCTTGCTCCAACCCTAACCCCAACACACCCCTAACCCTAATCCCAACCCTAATCCTAGTTCGCCCTAACCCTAGCCCAACCCTAGCCTAATCCTTAACCCTAGCCCAACCCTAACCCTTAACCCTAGCCCAACCCTAACCCTTAACCCTAGCCCAACCCTAACCCTAGCCTAACCCTAACCTAACCCTAACCCTTATGGAAAACTGAAAAAAAAAATATTTTTTTTATTTCATTATGTGTGCCTATATAAGGGGGTGATAAACGGGGGGGTTATGTACTATTTTTATTATTTTGATCACTATGATCGTTTATCATAGTGATCAAAATAATGAATGGAATCTGCCAGCCGGAGCCAGCAGATTCCCGGCGGGCGCACTGCGCATGCGCCCGCCATTTTCAAGATGGCGGCGCCCATCGGATGACGCCGGCGGGCGCGGGACCACCGGGAGGGGACGGAGGACAAGGGAGAGGTACCGGGAGGATTGGGGACCCTATTTCTCTATCCTCTGATGTGCGATCACATCAGAGGAAAGAGAAATTAAATGTAAAATCGCGGCTTTTTTTTTTTTTGCGGTCGCCGTTATAGGGTTAATAACGGCGATCGCAAAAGCGGGGGTCGGTAAAAACCGACCGATTCATGTTCTCTGGGGTCTCGGCTACCCCTGGCAGCCGAGACCCCGGAGAAAATCCGACACTGGGGGGCGCTATTCACTTAAATCACAGCGCCGTGAATTAACGGCGCTGTGGTTTAAGTACCCTTAATTACCGCCGTTAAAAGGCGTATCGGCGGTCATTAAGGGGTTAAGTGGTGAAAAAAAATTCCAAAATTTGTTAAAAAAAAAAAAAAACCCCACCATTTTCCGAGACCTGTACGTCTCCATTTTTTGTTATCTGGGGCTGGGTGAGGGCTTATTTTTTGCGAGCCGAGCTGACGTTTTTATTGATACCATTTTGGAGTAGATACGATATTTTACTCGCCCGTTATTGCATTTTATTGCAATGTAGTGACGACCAAAAAAACAATTCTGACATTTTGAATTTTTTTCGTCATGCCATTTAGTGATCGAGTTAATTCTTTTTTTATATTGACAGATCAGGCGATTCTGAATGCGGCGATACCAAATATGTGTATATATTTTTTTTATTATTATTATTGTTTTATTTTGAATGAGGTGACAGGGGGGTGATTTGAACTTTTTAAAAAAAATGTAAAACTTTTTTTTTTTTTACTTTTAGCATGCTTCAATAGTCTTCAAGGGAGACTAAAAACTGCAATTCTTCGATCGCCTCTGCTACACACATGCAATGATCAGATCGCCTGTGTGTAGCAGAAATGCTCACTTGTTATGAGTGCCAACCACGGAGTGGCTCTGTACCAAGGAGCTCTCTATATAGTGTCATGAGTGACATTATAAACAGGAGCTCTGTATATAGTGTCAGTGCACAGATAATACAGTGATCACCAGTGACATCATACACAGAAGCTCTGTATATAGTGTCAGTGTACAAGAAATACAGTGATCACCAGTGACATTATAAACAGGAGCTCTGTATACAGTGTCAGTGTGCAGGTAATACAGGGATCACTGGTGACATGCACTGGAACTTTGTATATAGAGAATAGTGTACAGGTAATACAGTGATCACCAGTGACATTATATGCAGGAGCTCTGTATATAGTGTCAGTGTTCAGATAATACAGTGATCAACAGTGACGTTACACACAGAAGCTCTGTATATAGTGTCAGTGTACAGGTAAGGCTAGTTTCACATTTGCGCTTTATAGCGCAGCGACGGCCTGCGCACGGCCGCCGCTAAGCCCCGCCCCCTGCCAGCTCCCGGCCCGCCCCTTCCGGTCATCGCCGCCTTATCGCGCACAAGGGCGCTTGCGATCTGCGCACCCTATCTTTAGCATAGGGTGTCGTGCACTGGCCGTGCGCTAGCAGGATTTTGCCGTGTGCTGCGCACTTTTGAAGGTGCGCCCGTGTGCGCCGAACGCAGCATGTTGCATTTCGGCGTGCACGGCGCACCTTCAAAAGTGCGCAGCGCACGGCCAGCGCACAATCTGCGCACCCTATGCTAAAGATAGGGTGCGCAGATCGCAAGCGCCCATGTGCGCTAGAAGGCGGCGATGACCGGAAGGGGTGGGCCGGGAGCCGGCAGGGGGCGGGGCTTAGCGGCGGCCGTGCGCAGGCCGTCGCTGTGCTATAAAGCGCAAATGTGAAACTAGCCTTATACAGTGACTCACCAGTGACAATATACACATGAGCTTTGTATATAGTGTCAGTGTACAGATAATACAGTGATCACCAGTGACATTCACAGAAGCTCTGTATATAGTGTCAGTGTACAAGAAATACAATGATCACCAGTGACATTATATACAGGAGCTCTGTATATGGTGTCAGTGTACAGGTAATACAGTGATCACTAGTGACATTATACATAGGAGCTCGCTCTGTATATAGTGTAAGTGTACAGGTCAGCAGGGTAGGAGTAATAGTTTTTTTGTATTATGTTAGATACAGTGGGGAAAAAAAGTATTTAGTCAGTCAGCAATAGTGCAAGTTCCACGACTTAAAAAGATGAGAGGCGTCTGTAATTTACATCATAGGTAGACCTCAACTATGGGAGACAAACTGAGAAAAAAAAATCCAGAAAATCACATTGTCTGTTTTTTTTTTCATTTTATTTGCATATTATGGTGGAAAATAAGTATTTGGTCAGAAACAAGCAATCAAGATTTCTGGCTCTCACAGACCTGTAACTTCTTCTTTAAGAGTCTCCTCTTTCCTCCACTCATTACCTGTAGTAATGGCACCTGTTTAAACTTGTTATCAGTATAAAAAGACACCTGTGCACACCCTCAAACAGTCTGACTCCAAACTCCACTATGGTGAAGACCAAAGAGCTGTCAAAGGACACCAGAAACAAAATTGTAGCCCTGCACCAGGCTGGGAAGACTGAATCTGCAATAGCCAACCAGCTTGGAGTGAAGAAATCAACTGTGGGAGCAATAATTAGAAAATGGAAGACATACAAGACCACTGATAATCTCCCTCGATCTGGTGCTCCACGCAAAATCCCACCCCGTGGGATCAGAATGATCACAAGAACGGTGAGCAAAAATCCCAGAACCACGCGGGGGGACCTAGTGAATGAACTGCAGAGAGCTGGGACCAATGTAAAAAGGCCTACCATAAGTAACACACTACGCCACCATGGACTCAGATCTTGCAGTGCCAGACGTGTCCCACTGCTTAAGCCTGTACATGTCCGGGCCGTCTGAAGTTTGCTAGAGAGCATTTGGATGACCCAGAGGAGTTTTGGGAGAATGTCCTATGGTCTGATGAAACCAAACTGGAACTGTTTGGTAGAAACACAACTTGTCGTGTTTGGAGGAAAAAGAATACTGAGTTGCATCCATCAAACACCATACCTACTGTAAAGCATGGTGGTGGAAACATCATGCTTTGGGGCTGTTTCTCTGCAAAGGGGCCAGGACGACTGATCCGGGTACATGAAAGAAAGAATGGGGCCATGTATCGTGAGGTTTTGAGTGCAAACCTCCTTCCATCAGCAAGGGCATTGAAGATGAAACGTGGCTGGGTCTTTCAACATGACAATGATCCAAAGCACACCGCCAGGGCAACGAAGGAGTGGCTTCGTAAGAAGCATTTCAAGGTCCTGGAGTGGCCTAGCCAGTCTCCAGATCTCAACCCTATAGAAAACCTTTGGAGGGAGTTGAAAGTCCGTGTTGCCAAGCGAAAAGCCAAAAACATCACTGCTCTAGAGGAGATCTGCATGGAGGAATGGGCCAACATACCAACAACAGTGTGTGGCAACCTTGTGAAGACTTACAGAAAACGTTTGACCTCTGTCATTGCCACCAAAGGATATATCACAAAGTATTGAGATGAAATTTTGTTTCTGACCAAATACTTATTTTCCACCATAATATGCAAATAAAATGAAAAAAAAAACAGACAATGTGATTTTCTGGATTTTTTTTTCTCAGTTTGTCTCCCATAGTTGAGGTCTACCTATGATGTAAATTACAGACGACTCTCATCTTTTTAAGTGGTGGAACTTGCACTATTGCTGACTGACTAAATACTTTTTTTCCCCACTGTATGTTGGTTGTAATGTATCATTCTGTGTTATGAATAGCCAAACATTAGTATAGATGAATAACGGGTTCTTGTAACTACTCCGTGACTATCCATAGGCCTCGCAAGAGAGTGAGGACCTGTGAAATTGAGATCTGTACAAATAACTCAATATGCAAACTTGCTGGTTTTCTCCCTTTACAGATATTATGATGATCATGTATACACTGCATTGGTTATTTACAAAATGTGTCCATCTGTTTGTTGTTTAATAAACTAATTAAAAAAAAATGTAGGTGTACAGGTTATACAGGGATCACCAGTGACATTATACACAGGAGCTACGTATATAGTGTTAGTTTACAGGAAATACAGTGATCACCAGTGAAATTATACACAGGAGCTCTGTATATAGTGTCAGTGTACAGGTAATACAGTGATCACTGGTGACATTATACACAGGACCTCTGTATATAGCGTAAGTGTACAGGTAATACAGGGATCACCAGTGACATACACAGGAACTCTGTCTATAGTGTCAGTGTACAGGTAATAGTGATCATTAGGTACATTATACACAGGAGCTCTTTATATACTGTACAAGAAATACAGTGATCACCAGTGAAATTATACACAGGAGCTCTGTATACAGTGTCAGTGTACAGGTAATACAGGGATCACCAGTCACATTATACATAGGAGCTCTGTATAAAGTGTCAGTGTACAGGTAATACAGGGATCACCAGTGACATTATACACAGGAGCTCTGTATATAGTGTACAGGTAATACAGGGATCACCAGTGACATTATACACAGGAGCTCTGTATATAGTGTACAAGAAATACAGTGATCACCAGTGAAATTATACAGCTCTGTATACAGTGTCAGTGTACAGGAAATACAGGGATCACCAGTGATATTATACACAGGAGCTCTGTATATAGTGTACAAGAAATACAGTGATCACCAGTGAAATTATACACAGGAGCTCTGTATACAGTGTCAGTGTACAGGTAATACAGGGATCACCAGTGACATTATACACAGGAGCTCTGTATATAGTGTCAGTGTACAGGTAATACAGTGATCACCAGGCACATTATACTATATACAGACCTCCTATGTATAAAGTGTATATAGGGTCAGTGTAAAGGTGATCCAGGGATCACCAGTAACATTATACACAGTATCTCTGTATATAGTGTCAGTGTACAGGTAATACATTGATCACCAGTGACATTATACACAAGAGCTCTGTATATAGTATACAGTGTCAGTGTACAGGTAACATACTGGCTTACCAGTGATGTCTAGTTGAAGTCCTTAATCTTTCTTCTCTTCTTCATCCGGAGCAGACCGCCATCACTTCTTCCAATCAGGACTCACCTCTGCATAACATAATACATAGTTACTTAGAGCAAAACTTCCAGAAGCACATTCCCCGCGTTTTTCCTTTCTTCTACACTACATAGCTGAATACAGATGTGCAACCACCATTAATATATAATTATTGTGCAACCCACCATTCCAAATATAAATTATAATCCACCACTGTGCTCCCACCAACTATAAATAACCACTTTCCCCACCTAATAAATATATAAATTAATTAGCACCTGTACTCTTTCCCCCAATTCCATACCAGTCACTGCATCCTCAACGGCCCCCACTATGTACCTCCCACTACCCCTATTCATTATATTTACATGACCATAATGCCCCAATTCATTATGTCATGTCTTCCCTCTCTTGCACATCCACCTTCTACTTCAAGGTCAACTTCACTCCCCCACATTCAATACATCATTTACTCTCCCTCACCCTCAATTTATCATGATTTGCTGCCCCACCCCAAATTCATCATTTACTTTCCCACATCCCCTAGTCTCAATACATCATCATTTACTCCTCCATCTTCAAAATTCATCCTTTGCTCTCCCAACCCATCTTCAATTTATTGTTTGCTCTCCCCATCCCCTCAACTTCGATTCATAATTTGTAGTCCACCGTCCCCATCCTCGATTCATAATTTGCAGTCCCCCGACCCTCAATTCATCATTTGCAGGAACGCTCGGTCAAGCCGATATTTCCAGTGTCCGGGGGTGTCAAAAGAGAGTTTTTGTTTGTCTAGATGCCTTATGCAGCAAAAGACACTGATATCCATGTCCCTTATTCATTAGTAGGATCGATGCTCGTGTACTCATCATGCTACATCAGCCCCTCCATTTCGGTGATGGTTGCCCATTCCTACCCCCTCACTTTTGTCATTTGCAGTCCCCCTCCCCCACTCACTTCATCATGCGCAGATCTACTCCCCCATTCACTTCATCATTTGCAGTCCCCCTCCTCCACTCACTTCATCATTTGCAGTCCCCCTGCCCCACTCACTTGATCGTGTGCAGTCCCCCTCCCCCCACTCACTTCATCATTTGCAGTCCCCTTCCCCCACTCACTTGACCATTTGCAGTCCCCCTCCCCCACTCACTTCACCATTTGCTGTACCTCTCCCCTCCCTCACTTCATTTTCAGTCCACCCCACTCACTTCATCATTTGCAGTCCCCCTCACCAAAACTTTCACTTTTATTTACTTGATCATGTGCAGTCCCCCTTCCCATCATTTCATCACATGCAGTCCCCTCCCTCACTTTATCATTTGCAGTCCCTCTTCACCCAGTTAATCCATTTTATAAAGAAAAAAAATGGTTTTCATACTTATCTCACAGACGATCCCGTGCATGCACAGCTCTGCTTCTTGCGTCCTCCTACATGTCAGTGTGAACGCGATGATGTCATCATGTATGCGCCGTCACCTGATCGGAAGTCTAGAGAAGGCGGAGGGAGCAGGAGCTGCGGAGCTGTCAAGGTTAGACGGCTGTGGAGCTCCAATAAAGCTCCCAGGCCCCATCACCGACGTGTGTGCTGCAGCGCACTGCACTTTAGTGCATGATGGGGCCTGGTGAGCAAGCACAAGAGGGGGTCCGGGCACCCCTCTTTACAGCTGCTTACTTGACCCCATAAAGCAGTAAGGGCAGTAACGCCATGATGGCGGCCCTTAGTACTGGCATGGGAGACTGGCTGGGCACCAGGGGTCTGAAGGAGGCATGCATGAGCTGTAGCGGGTCCCCCATTTTAAATAGGGTCTGATGGCAATAAGAGGCTTTGGCTCCGACTCTCCTTCCCGTGAACGATGGAGGTACAGCAGCAGGGAAAAAGTGAGAGTAAGACCAGCCAGTGGAGCAGAGTAGGTTGTGAGTCCACAGCTCCCGAGCGGAACAGTGTAGTGGAAATGTGTATTTGTAGGCAATGTATGGCCGGCAGTTAACTAGCATCTGTCCTTAAGCTGCAGGTCTCCCAAAGGTGATAACATACACTCACTGGCCACTTTATTAGGTACACCATGCTAGTAAGGGGTTGGACCCCCTTTTGCCTTCAGAACTGCCTCAATTCTTCGTGGCAGAGATTCAACAAGGTGCTGGAAGCATTCCTCAGAGATTTTGGACCATATTGACATGATGGCATCACACAGTTGGCGCAGATTTGTCGGCTGCACATCCCTGATGCGAATCTCCCGTTCCACCACATCCCAAAGATGCTCTATTGGATTGAGATCTGGTGACTGAGGAGGCCATTTGAGTACAGTAAACTCATTGTCATGTTCAAGAAACCAATCTGAGATGATTCGAGCTTTATGACATGGCGCATTATCCTGCTGAAAGTAGCCATCAGATGTTGGGTACATTGTGGTCATAAAGGGATGGACATGGTCAGCAACAATACTCAGGTAGGCTGTGGCGTTGCAACGATGCTCAATTGGTACCAAGGGGCCCAAAGAGTGCCCAGAAAAAATTCCCCACACCATGACACCACCACCACCAGCCTGAACCGTTGATACAAGGCAGGATGGATCCATGCTTTCATGTTGTTTACGCCAAATTCTGACCCTACCATCCGAATGTCGCAGCAGAAATCGAGACTCATCAGACCAGGCAACGTTTTTCCAATCTTCTACTGTCCAATTTCGATGAGCTTGTGCAAATTGTAGCCTCAGTTTCCTGTTCTTAGCTGAGAGGAGTGGTACCCAGTGTGGTCTTCTGCTGCTGTAGCCCATCTGCCTCAAAGTTCGACGCACTGTGCGTTCAGAGATGCTCTTCTGCCTACCTTGGTTGTAACGGGTGGCAATTTGAGTCACTGTTGCCTTTCTATCAGCTCGAACCAGTCTGCCCATTCTCCTCTGACCTCTGGCATCAACATGGCATTTCCGGCCACAGAACTGCCGCTCACTGGATTTTTTTTCTTTTTCGGACCATTCTCTGTAAACCCTAGAGATGGTTGTGCGTGAAAATCCCAGTAGATCAGCAGTTTCTGAAATTCTCAGACCAGCCCTTCTGGCACCAACAATCATGCCACGTTCAAAGGCACTCAAATCACCTTTCTTCCCCATACTGATGCTCGGTTTGAACTGCAGGAGATTGTCTTGACCATGTCTACATGCCTAAATGCACTGAGTTGCCGCCATGTGATTGGCTGATTAGAAATTAAGTCTTAACACACAGTTGGACAGGTGTACCTAATAAAGTGGCCAGTGAGTGTATGTTATCCTTAGAAAAGGCAGTTTTCCTGATCTCAGACTCCAGGGGCCCTTCCTGGGAATGTAAGGGTTAGCCAGGACCGTAGTCATGGCCAAGGACATCGGGGCACTTGTGTCCTGGCCTTCCCTCACAGAGAAATACTGTTCAATAGTCTGCATACCTGTAGACTTCGGTCCAACCTCTTCTGGTTCTCCTCTTCACTGCAGGAGATCCCCTTTTGACCAATTTGCATTAATCGAGGCACAGTCGGTTTCAAATTCAACAATAACTTTATGGGGTTCATGACACAGTACATCAAAAATCTTCAAAGCTTTTACCAGTGGCTTCACAAAACAATGTTCATTTTCTTTCCCTGCGCTACTCCCATGATCACAAGGTGCGGGCCTGGGTCGGACCATCCCTTATGACTCCTCAGCATCCTCTCCACACAGCTCTGCTACGGTTATGCATCCCTTGGTCTGTTTTGCCCCAGATTCAAAATCATTATTTCCCGGAGTCAGAAATCACTAAGAGAGTGACCTGCCCTTCTGTGCTGCTCCCTGGGTTTGCACTATTCTGACTCCTCCTCATGACTGCGAGTCCCAAGTGTTCTAACTATCAGCTTCTTAGATAATTGTATAACTTGTACTCACATAACCAGACATCCTCAGAGTTTTAACTCCACTGGCAATGCAACTGTAGAAAGACCAGGAGAAACTATGCTGATTTCTTCCAAAATCTTGTATTAGTTTACAATGGACAGTAGGTAAAAAGGGGTAATTTGTACAGGGGAGTACACATGCGTCTTGAGTAATGGCTGCTGTAGGCTAAACTGTAGAAGAAGGGAGGAGGAACCTAATACAGAGCTCAACTACAGGAGGGACATAGGGACAATTTTCACACAGTCTAATTCTACCTAGCAACAACAGGGAATTTTGCTGATTGGAGGAAGAACAAAACAAAGAAATATGCATTACAGGTTGTTCCCATTCGTGGGACACAACACTCCCCTTCTGAAATCGTCAGATTTCATAAGTCCTTGTGCGAGATAAGGAGAATCTGTCCCTCGACATCGTGAAACCTGCAATGAGAGGAGAAAAGACAAACAATGCAACACAATGCAGAAATCAAGTCCATACTTGTAGTAAAAACGTAAAAAATGAAAAATGATTCCAAAAGAAACCCATCTTCGGATTGGGGAAGACGCAACATGCCAACTCTTCCACCAACACAACAATAGAAGTTCCAGTCCATAAGGGGAAGTTAAAGTTCAGTTGGGTTCTGATAATCCTGTGTCCTAGCACAGCAGTAGCATGCGAAGGTATGCTCCCCGCCATGGCAAAGTCCAGTGACTAAGATACATTCATGTGACTCCTGTTTGAAGGAGCCGGCAAACTGAAGCTCTTGGAGAGGTTCCTGCAGCTGTAGTCTTCATAGATGCATCGTAAGAAACGTAGACTTGTCTCTTGATGACGGATGAAAGAATCTTTAAAGAACTACGGTGCAGGACTTGGGGTTGCTGTAAGGCCTTTAGTGACTTCTTCCCCGTCTCCCACCTTTGCTGTCTCTGAGATGGTAACATAGTGTTCCTGTTGATGCCCCGAGTAGCGAGCTGTCTCAGTGATGCCCTGCCTTGAACTGCAATGGGTGTTTTGAACCCCAGAAGACCGTGGATGCTGTTTTGAACAGGCGAGGCTCCTCGTTCGATAGGAAGTTCAACACAAGGTGATGCTTGGGAAGTGAACGTACCTTGTTCGACATCCGGCAGTATGCTGAAGCTGCATTGCGTGGGGCAAACGCTAGCACCATCGGTAAGAGGAAGGCTGTTGAGAGAGGTGCTCTCACTCTGAGCACTGAAGTCTAGCATGGATTCGGCTTGACCAGGTTTGTGATGGAGATAGGCGTCAAAGGTTGAGAACTCAACAGATACTTGCTGTGAATCCTTTGGCAACTCAGCCTTTGTGGGAAGGGAAGGTGAGGGAGCTACCCAGCTGTTATAGTTGACATTGGTGGGTTTGATGCTCGTGACCCTGATGATCACCTTGTCTTCCTCTGTTGGTGGTGAGTTGTTCTTTGTTGTAGGACCGAGTGTTCACTCAAGGTTGTAGTCTCGAAGATAACACAGACTTGAATTATCAGATGGTTGTCGCTGACATTTAGTGTCATTTGATTTCTCCTTCGTCCAGTAATGGCCTGGGTCTGGCAGGGGGGACAAGTCATGGTGATCTGACATAAGCGTTTTGTAAGAGGAGATGTTGCTAGGATCCTGTGTCTGGTCGCTACAGACATTGCCGATGATAACCCAGCCTAGCTCGAGGCGCTGAGCATACGGTTCATTGAGTAGTCCGTGGATTTGTTGACGCATCTTGTGCAGTCGTATAATGTCTCTGCCGAGAATTAGGATGTCTGCCTTGTCGTCCAGGGGTGGGATCTCTTTGGCTATCATTCTGGAGGTGAGGATGCTGAAGAGCGACTTCTGGTGTTGGGATTTCCTCCCTGTTGAATGGAATTTGGTTACACTCAACAAGCGTGGGTAGTGGTATCTCCATGGCGTCCTTCTCAAGAGAAGTTATTATGAGGCCACCGGCCCTTCCAGAGGTTTTTATAACGCTGCTGCAGGTGCCCAAAGTGTAAGGATAGACGTCTCCTTTTAAGTCGAACAAGTCGACGAGTTCTGACCTGGCCAGTGATTTGTTGCTCTGGTCATCCAGACTAACGTACACCTTGACTTCCTTCTCTGGATGACCCTTGGGATACACCCTTGCTAGGCAAATCTTCGCGCAGGACTTGTCTCGAAGACCTTCTCCGCAGGCTTCGGTGCATGAGGAAGATACCGCAGCTTCGCTTGTCACTTGGTCTGAACTCTCCCCGCCATGGCTTGTGGTGGGAGAAGGTGTAGACGCAGAGTCGTGTTGTGATGGATGGAGTGCTTGTACATGGTCTTCACTGTAGACACTTGATGGCGATGACACAGTCCTTCTCAAGATGTTCAGTAGAGACGCAGCACCTGAAGCATACTCCAAACTTCTTCAAGAGCTCCTTTCGTTCTTGAAGGGGTTTCTTCCTGAAGCCGATGCACTTCTTTAGGGGATGTGGCAGTTTGTGAATTGGACACTGGCGGTTCGGATTTTCAACCTTCTCACCTTCACTGCCTTTGTCTGGCGCTGATGTCGGTGTAGGCAGAACTTCTGTCTTTTTTGCAGACACCGGACCACTGCGGTTGCTGTCATGAGAGCACGAACTCTTGTACTTAGGGAATGGTGCAAAGCCGATAGGTTCTTCATAGCAGAAGCAGGGGTCAGTTTTGCACTCTGCAATTTCCTTGATGAAGTCACAGAAGAAGGAAAATGGAGGAAAAGAGACTTGATTGGCTTTTTTGCACTTTGACCCAATAGTGTCCCACTTCTCTTGTATATTGTATGGCAGCTTAGAAACTATCGCGTTAACGCCCCGAGCGGTATCCAGATAGCTGAGACCAGGTAGGTGCGTGTCTGCCTTGGCTAACTGGAGCTCTAGGAGTAGGTCACTGAGCTCTAGGAATTTTGAACTCTCCTTGCCAGATATTTTGGGGAAATCCTGCAGACGCTTAAACAGTGCATTCTCTATGGCTTCAGAACTGCCGAAGCTACGTTCCAGTCTTTCCCATGCAGCCATGAGTCCAGCTGCTGAATTACTGATGTGGACGGATCTGAGCCTCTTGACCCGCTCCGTGGATTGAGGTCCGAGCCACCTGATTAGCAGATCCAGCTCTTCAGCAGCAGTGATGCCAAGGTCACTAATTGCGGCTTTAAAGGTATATTTCCAACTTCTGTAATTCTCAGGCTGGTCGTCGAATTTTTTGAGACCGGTGTTGGTGAGTACTCGGCGTATCATGAGCCTCGCAAAATTGGCCATGTCTGTTCTTTCTGACTTTGGAGAAACATTTGCTGGCTGAGTGATGCTGTTAGCGTGGGTATTAGCTTCTTGGTTCAAGAACATGGGAAGATATGGAGTGGCGTAGGCGTTTGAACCAGCAACCTGTTTGTGACATATGGTTTCTGTTGTATGCGGGACTGGAACCACATAGTTATCAGGGGCATAGTGCCTTGACGGCATGTTAGGTTGCATGAAGACGTTGGCGTATGGCATTTGGTGAGGTGTAGGGTCAGGCAGCGTATTGACACATGGAGGTCCAGGTTTGAATGTTTGTGGTCCATTGGACTGACCTTGAAAGCTGGAAGCTGCAGGCGGATCAATGTCCTGATGCTCTAGAGAGAGGTCGGTGCTGATGGGAAGGTTGTTGATGTTCAGGGTTTCGTTGGTTTGGCTCAGCACGTAATTTCTCGTGCGCTTAAGTGGGTCTTCTGTGTCGAGTTTGTATGAATTGAGGCTGCCTCCTTGGCTCCCACCTAGAGCCTGCTCGAAGACCTTTAGCTTTGCCACGGCTGCTGCATGTTCGTATTCCATCTGCAGGACTTCTATTTCCGCCTTCTCGCGTGCAGATTCGGCTTCCATCTCTACTTTCTTGCGTGTGGATTCAGCTTCCATCTCTACTTTCTTGCGTGTGGATTCAGCTTCCATCTCTGCTTTCTCGCGTGCGGATTCAGCTTCCATCTCTGCTTTCTCGCGTGCGGATTCAGCTTCCATCTCTGCTTTCTCGCGTGCGGATTCAGCTTCCATCTCTGCTTTCTCGCGTGCGGATTCAGCTTGCATCTCTGCTTTCTTGCATGCAGATACTGTTTCCTTTTCTGCTTTCTTTTGGGCGAAAATGGCTTGCACTTTTGTAGATTCTGCTTCGGCACACGCTCTTATGAGTTGTTCACTGAGGGTTGAGTACCTTGATGAGCTTGACTTGATTGAGTGTTTTGAGCTCCTAGCAGACCTGGATCTGTGCGATGTCACTTCTGACATTTGTGGGATTTTTGCATCTGTTTTGTTCACAATGTTGCGCACGGTGCTATCTCGTTCGGCATTGAGCTGTTGGAAGACCTCGCATTCCTTTAGCGATTCTGGCGTATTTAATTTTCGTAGCATTGAGATGTATTTTTTACAAGTGTCTTTATAAGCCTGGTATGCAGAGTACAATTGTTCAATGGCTCCCTCTGGTGGTAACTCATGAGAGGCATACTGGGAGATGCTGTTAATGCGACTCTGCAGTCTTTGCCATAAGATGGATATATTACAAGAAAGTTCATGTTTAATGACTTCAAGGTTCTCTATAGCTTTCAGTGACGGCTTAGCAGAGTGCCTGGGTCTGTTAGTGGCTGAGTCCTCATATAAAGATATTGCAGACTTTCCTTCAGCCATTGTAACTCACAGGCAGATGAGATCTGGGCAATATGAGCTGCAAAAAGCTACAGTCTCTGCAGTGAAAGGTGGGGGCTGTTCTGCTCCTGGTTGTCAAGGAGACCAATACAAAGTTGCAACAAGCTGAGCTGGAGAACACAGAATGATACAAGTCTATGTAAACTGCAGCTTCTCAGTAGCTTATAGATGGATCCTTTCTCTGGATTACAGGCTCTGAACTGTTCTTAGTAACAGGATAAATCCTTCACTCTGCAGTTTTCTGAAGTGAAGAGCACAGAATGTCTGCAGTCATGTAAGCTGCTGTTGTTGTGGCTTTACATTTGCCTTATGTTAAACAGTCCTCTTCTTGGATTACAGCTGTGTACTGTTCCTGGTCACAGCTACCTCCCTTTTTACTATTCTGACTCCTCCTGATGACTGCGAGTCCCAAGTGTTCTATCAGCTTCTTAGATAATTGTATAACTCGTACTCACAAAACCAGACGTCCTCTGATAGTTTTAACTCCACTGGCAATGCAACTGTAGAAAGACCAGGAGAAACGATGCCGATTTCTTCCAAAATCTTGTATTAGTTTACAATGGACAGTAGGTAAAAAGGGTAATTTGTACAGGGGAGTACACATGCGTCTTGAGTAATGGCTGCTGTAGGCTAAACTGAAGAAGGGAGGAGGAACCTAATACAGAGCTCAACTACAGGAGGGACATAGGGACAATTTTCACACAGTCTAATTCTACCTAGCAACAACAGGGAATTTTGCTGATTGGAGGAAGAAAAAAACAAAGAGAAATATGCATTACAGGTTGTTCCCATTCGTGGGACACAACATGCACCACATTCTTTCTGTCCAAACTCACTGCACCTGTAGGTTACTCCAGTCGCTTGGCCCCAGCCCTGAGAGTATCTGCCAATGCGATGAGTTGCCATAAACTGGAACCACTATTGGCCCTCAACTGTATCTGCCCGCTGCTGTGAAGTTCTGTTGTGGATGACTGGGTTTTACTCCTTCAACGTTGCATGGCTGCTGAGGTGTCCGGGGCCTATTGCCCTTGTGGACGTTTGGATGTCCCTCGCCCTCTGCTTTAACCTAACACCTACCCTGGCTTACCACACAGCAGCCCCTCCTACTATTAACCATGTACTTACTCTATACACTATCTAAGAACTGGGGGCACCAAAATGCCCCCATCTAGTGACCAATCCTACAAACTGCACTTTCCCTAACTTTACTATACATAGCAGCACATGAATATACATTACACTTTTATCCCTTAAGGTAATACACAGAATAGTGTAGCAGTACCTGTGTGACACACAGAATGGTAATACACATGAATGTGTAGCAGTACCAGTAAAATAGGAGAAAGAGGTAAAAGATAAAAAAATAACATTTTCCATTCCCTTACAGGAACACACTGAATTGGAAACATTTCACACCTCTGATGCCTTGAAGGCAGACCCAAATGGAACCTATTTGCAGACTGACAATTTCTATTTACCATGGGAAAGAAAGCTAAGACGAGAACCTTTAGAAAAATAATGTATTCATTGGTAAAGTAACCATGGTCCAGTCACAAACCAGGAATTAGAATATTAACATGAGAGGCTGTTCTGTGAGATGTGCAATATGTTAGCATTTGGGGCCCCATTTTAAACATTTGCCTAGGGCCCCACTTTATCTAAAACCGGCCCTGCCCATGTGTCCTCATAATGTCCCATAGTGCCTTGTAGCACATCGTAGTGGCTTATGGTGTCTTATGGCGCCACTGTATGGCGCAGAATATGGGCGAGTGCTATGTGAGAACACATTGCATAGCACCCGGACCAGTGCTAATCTATGGGGCAGCTCACATCACCGTTTATTTACTTAACCGTATTAGGCAAGTGTGTAAAATCGCAGCATGCCACGATTGTCACTGAGACTCAGCCGAGACTCGCCAATGCAAGCATATGGGTGCGAGAAAAAAAAAAAAAAAAAAAAAAAAAAAAAATCGCACAGCACTCAGACCATGCAAGTGCTGTCCGATTTTTACGCACCGATGTCTTTTGAAAAGCCGGCAATTAATGTGCCACATACAGAAAAATCACAGGTTAGAATAGAATAGATATAATAGATATATACACTCACTGGCCACTTTATTAGGTACACCATGCTAGTAAGGGGTTGGACCCCCTTTTGCCTTCAGAACTGCCTCAATTCTTCGTGGCAGAGATTCAACAAGGTGCTGGAAGCATTCCTCAGAGATTTTGGACCATATTGACATGATGGCATCACACAGTTGGCGCAGATTTGTCGGCTGCACATCCCTGATGCGAATCTCCCGTTCCACCACATCCCAAAGATGCTCTATTGGATTGAGATCTGGTGACTGAGGAGGCCATTTGAGTACAGTAAACTCATTGTCATGTTCAAGAAACCAATCTGAGATGATTCGAGCTTTATGACATGGCGCATTATCCTGCTGAAAGTAGCCATCAGATGTTGGGTACATTGTGGTCATAAAGGGATGGACATGGTCAGCAACAATACTCAGGTAGGCTGTGGCGTTGCAACGATGCTCAATTGGTACCAAGGGGCCCAAAGAGTGCCCAGAAAAAATTCCCCACACCATGACACCACTACCACCAACATGAACCGTTGATACAAGGCAGGATGGATCCATGCTTTCATGTTGTTTACGCCAAATTCTGACCCTACCATCCGAATGTCGCAGCAGAAATCGAGACTCATCAGACCAGGCAACGTTTTTCCAATCTTCTACTGTCCAATTTCGATGAGCTTGTGCAAATTGTAGCCTCAGTTTCCTGTTCTTAGCTGAGAGGAGTGGTACCCAGTGTGGTCTTCTGCTGCTGTAGCCCATCTGCCTCAAAGTTCGACGCACTGTGCGTTCAGAGATGCTCTTCTGCCTACCTTGGTTGTAACGGGTGGCAATTTGAGTCACTGTTGCCTTTCTATCAGCTCGAACCAGTCTGCCCATTCTCCTCTGACCTCTGGCATCAACATGGCATTTCCGGCCACAGAACTGCCGCTCACTGGATTTTTTTTCTTTTTCGGACCATTCTCTGTAAACCCTAGAGATGGTTGTGCGTGAAAATCCCAGTAGATCAGCAGTTTCTGAAATTCTCAGACCAGCCCTTCTGGCACCAACAATCATGCCACGTTCAAAGGCACTCAAATCACCTTTCTTCCCCATACTGATGCTCGGTTTGAACTGCAGGAGATTGTCTTGACCATGTCTACATGCCTAAATGCACTGAGTTGCCGCCATGTGATTGGCTGATTAGAAATTAAGTCTTAACACACAGTTGGACAGGTGTACCTAATAAAGTGGCCAGTGAGTGTACACATAGAAAACATAGATATCTAGATGTGTGTATATATATATATACACACACACACACACACACACACACACACACACGGTCAAAATTGTTGGTACCCCTCGTTTAATGACAGAAAAACCCACAATGGGCACAGAAATAACTTGAGTCTGACTAAATCAAAAATCTATGAAAACGAACAAATGAAAGTCAGGCATTGCTTTTCAACCATGCTTCCACAGAATTTAAAAAAATCTAAAACTCATGAAATAGGCCTGGACAGAAATGTACCCCTGAAAATAATGTGGCAAAAGAGACATGTTAAATCAAGGTGTGTAACCTAATTAGCATGATAGGTGTCCACAATCTTGGAATCAGTGAGTGGGTCTGTGTAGAGGGCTACAGATAACTCACTGTGCTGTTTGGTGACACGGTATGTATCACACTTAACATGGACCAGAAGAAGCAAAGGAAAGAGTTGTCTCAGGAGATTAGAAAGAAAATTGTAACATGTTATAGGTAAAAGTTATAAGACCATCTCCAAGCAGCTTGATGTTCCTTTGACTAAAGTTGCACATGTTATTCAGAAATTTAAGCTCCATGGGACTGTAACCAACTTCCCTGGACGTGACCGCAGGAGGAAAATTGATGACAAATCAAAGAGACGGATAATACAAATGGTATTAAAAGAGGCCAGAAGAACTTCTAAACAGATTAAAGGTGAACTTTAAGCTTAAGGAACATCAGTGTCAGATCGCACCATCCGTCTCTGTATGAGCCAAAGTGGACTTCATGGGAGACGACCAAGGAGGACACCATTGTTGAAAAGAAAAATAAAAAAGCAAGACTGTAATTTGCCAAACTACATGTTGACAAGCCACAAAGCTTCTGGGAGAATGTCCTAGGGACAGATGAGACAAAAATGGAACTTTTTGGCACTGCACATCAGCTCTATGTTCACAGACGGAAAAATGAAGCATGTCAAGAAAAGAACACTGTCCCTACTGTGAAACATGGAGGAGACTCTAATGTTCTGGGGCTGCTTTGCTGCATCTGGAACAGGGTGTCTAGAATTTGTGCAGGGTACAATGAAATCTCAAGACTATCAAGGGATTCTAGAGAGAAATGTACAGCCCAGTGTCAGAAAGCTTGGTCTCAGTCACTGGTCATGGGTCTTGCAACAGGATAATGACCCAAAACACACAGCTAAAAACATCCAAGAATGGCTAAGAGAAAAACATTGGGCTATTCTGAAGTGACCTTCTGTGAGCCCTGACCTAAATCCTATTGACATCTTTGGAAAGAGCTGAAACGTGCAGTCTGGAAAAGGCAACCTTCAAACACGAGACAAATGGAGCAGTTTGCTCTTGAGGAGTGGGTGTATTGCCAAGTATTTAACACTAAGGTTCGGATACGGCTTTAAAGAAGGTTACTACTTGCGACATAACGCAATTTTATTTCAATGTACAAAATTAAAATAGTATGATTGCGTACACTTTTGTATATTTTAAGATACAAAGGTTAAGTACATATAAAGATTGAATACATATAATGATTAAGTATATATAAAGATTAACTATATACAGTATACTCACATCATCAATCACCCAGAGGCTTTTAAACATCATCCGTCTGGAATATCAGAGAAGCAATGCCAAGACAGAGAACCGGCTGGGAGATTCACAACACTGCACGGGGTGTCCCCAATTATGCAGGTATCAACACTGTACATGTGTACAGGTATCCAAGTTGTGCTTCTGTCTAAGTCATGTTTCTCTGGTCTTAAATAGTAATTTACACTTATGTGTAACTTGCTTCACCCAACCCTTCCAATGACCAGCCTTCAAGGTCGGATGAAACAGATAACATGGCATCATCAGACAATGGGTCATAAACCCTTAAGGGCTTGTTACACATAGCGAGATCGCTAAAGTGTCACCGATTTTGTGATGCAACAGCGATATCGCTAGCGATCTCACTACATGTGACACGTACCTCCGACCGCCCCCCCCAGGGCTATCATCTTCTCTTTATGACTTCCATCTCTATAACCCTTTATATCCCTATTCCTCCGTATCACCGCCGCCAAAGGCTCTATAGCAATCGAAACAGCAGAGGAGACAAAGGGCACCCCTGCCGTGTTCCCCTATACAAAGGAAAATCCTCAGACAGAAGGCCATTCACCCATACCCTAGCACTCAGCGATGCATATAACAGCTGCACCCAACTTATGAATTTCTCGCCAAAACCCATAGCCCTCAGGACTGCCCATAAAAACCGCCACTCCAAACCGTCAAACGCCTTAGCAGCGTCTAAAGACACCACAACCGTCCGACCCCTATTATCCTCCTTTGCCTGTAAATTAAGAAACAATCGCCGGATGTTATGTGCTGTAGAACTATTGGGCATAAACCCGGATTGATCCCTTTGTATTATTGTCGTTATTACTTTATTTAAGCTGTTAGCCAACATCTTAGCCAAGATTTTAACATCTGTCGTTAACAGCGAGATTGGACGATAAGAGGCTGGATCTATCGGATCCTTACCCTGCTTCGGCAGTACAACAATTATTGCCTCTCGCATGGACCGAGGCAGCTCCCCCTCCACCAAACCGGCACCGTACATCTCCAGCAAAGCAGGAAGAAGTGTCTCTATTTTTTATACACCTCCCCCGGGATCCCATCCACTCCTGTGGCTTTATCATTAGGCATAGAGGCCAGTGCGGCATTAAGTTCCTCCAAATTAAATGGCTCCTCATTAAGCCCCTGGTCATCTGCCGAGAGTCTGGGGAGCTGTATTTCCGCCAAATAACCATCCATCTCCTCCTCCATTGGCCACACCTGTGATTTGTAAAGATCCGAATAATAACCCGTTATCACCTCCAAGACTGCTCTGCTACCAGTATGTTCATGCCCATCCCTTCCCCTCAGAGCGGCTATCTGTGTGGAATCCCTCTGTGCTGCCACTATCCTAGAAAGATGACCCACCCTGTCCCACTTCTCAAAATATTTAGTGTTCTGAAACATTCTCTTGCGGTTCTGCCACTTTCATTGCCATCTGACACACTCTACTCTGTGCTTCTTTCAACCTTATCTGTGCCTCCGGGAACTGATCATTGATTAGTGCCTCCTCTGCTACCTTCAATTCTCTAACATCTGATCTTTCCTGCCAGTTTCTGCTTTTACCCGGGATATCTCCTTAATGCAGAGCCCTCTAAAATAAGTCTTCATAGCTTCCCAAACCATCACAACCAACGCTGTGCCAGTATTAATTCTAAAGTATTCTCTAATATCGCCTCCTATATGTCAGGAACACTGCACTGCACTTGCTCACTGAGCCAGTGCGCGTGTCTTGAGTAAAACAAACTGTGCTCAGAGATACCTATGGAGCGGGCAGCAGCAGAGAAGGTGCGTGCTTCAGACCAACAGGAGCTGAATCACGTGACTGCTGGGGGTGTGGCCTGGACCTCAGAGAGCTAGGAGCTGCAGGAAAACTAGCAGGGTAACGGCGGGACAGAGTTACCAAGGGGCATAGACAGGGACGTAAACAGATCAGGCCGGGGTCAAAGCACGAGATAGCACGACAAAACCAGGGGTTTAGACAGAACGGATAGTCAGGACGTAGCCATTGAGTCATACACGGATATAGCTGCAAAGTACAAAAGGGGCGAGCAAAGAATAGTCAGGTCACAGGCAATGAGTCATACACAGAGAGGTTAGCACAGTACAGAATCAACAGGCAAGCTCACAACGGAAGACAGAACCGGCTCAAAAAAATACAGCAAGCTAGAAGACAATGCACAGGCACACAGGGGTCAACACACTCGGCCAAAGGCAAAAGTATAACTGACAGGGATTGGAGTTTCTCAGGTCTATAAGAGGCTCTCGCGGAACCAAAGAGAGGCCACAATAATTAACCCCATGCGTACAGGTCAAAGCCTGCACTGAGCTCAAGACATTAACCCCTGACGTGCAGGTCAAAACCTGCACAGGGATCATGACAGTACCCCCCTCTCAACGGGGGGGCCTCTGGACCCCCAGGCTTCCCCGGGTATTTGGCATGGAAAGCCCGAACCAGGCGATCTGCATGTACAGAGTGAGCAGGGACCCATGAGCGATCCTCCGGTCCATATCCCTTCCAGTGGACCAGGTACTGCAAAGAGCGGCGCACCCGCCGAGAGTCCAGAATATCTACAACCTCATACTCCAAGTGACCCTCCACCAACACTGGAGGAACAACAGACTCGGAGTCCTCCTTGATCGACCCCACGGGTTTCAACAGAGATTTATGGAACAGATTGGATATCTTTAAGGAGGCGGGGAGGTGCAACCTATATGCCACCAGGGTTGACTATCTCAATAATCTCGTACGGACCAATGAACTTTGGTCCCAACTTAGCTGACTGTACCTTCAAATTGATGTTACGTGTGGAAAGCCAAACCTTCTCCCCCACCTGAAACATGTGTCCCAGGGCTCTCTTTTTGTCAGCAAAATATTTGTACCTCCCCTGGGACCGAGAGGTATTACGCTGGACTTCAGCCCAGAGGTTTTTTAACTGTTGGACGGACCTCTCTGCCCCTGGACAACAGGCATCCACCCGTGAAAATTCCCCAAAAAGAGGATTGAACCCATAATTGATTAGGAATGGGGACATGTTGGTGGACTTACTCACCCGGTTGTTAAAAGCAAATTCTGCCAACGGTAATGCATCACACCAAGCCTCCTGTCTGGCAGAGGTCAGACACCTGAGAATTTGTTCCAGGGATTGATTGGTGCATTCCGTCTGACCATTACTCTCTGGGTGATATGCCGATGAAGAGAGTGAGATGCCCAATTTCATACAGAATGCCCTCCAAAATTTGGCCACAAACTGCACACCTCTGTCAGACACCACATTCAGGGGTACCCCATGCAATCGGACCATATGCTGCACAAACAACCTTGACAATGTTTCTGCTGAGGGTAATGCTGCCAAGGGAATGAAATGGGCCTGCTTTGAAAACCTATCCACCACCACCCAGATCACGGTATTGCCCCTGGAAGGTCGGTAATAAAGTCCATGGAGAGATGAGTCCATGGCCTATCAGGAACCGGTAAAGGTATGAGTTCCCCAGCCGGCCGGTTATGCGAGCTTTTGGAACGGGCACACACATCACAAGCAGAAATGAATTTCTTGACCTCAGTGAAGGCCACCAAAAACCCCTAGCTACTGCTTCTCTAGTGGCCGTGATACCAAGATGAGCACTCAGCCTAGACTCATGAAACTCCTGCAGAAGTTTAGGCCGCAATAACTCTGGAACAAACAATTTATCCCCTGGCCTGGTTGCCGGAGCTAGGGACTGAGCCTCTAAAATTTCTTGTTCCAACTCTGATGAGACCCCCGCCACTACCACCCCTGGGGGAAGAATGGAGGACGTCGGCTCGGGGGGAGACACCGGGTCAAAACTTCTGGACAGGGCATCCGCTTTAACAATTTTGGACCCCGGTCGAAAAGTAATGGAGAATTGAAATCGTGAAGAAAAAAAAAAAGTGACCAACGGGCTTGTCTAGGAGTAAGCCTCTTAGCAGATTCAAGGTATGCCAAATTTTTGTGAATCGTGATAACAGTGTTAGGGTGAGCCGCCCCTTCCAAAAAGTGCCTCCATTCCTCGAATGCCAGCTTGACCGCAAGAAGTTCTCTATTGCTACATCATAGTTTCTCTCAGCTGAAGAGAACTTCTTGGAGAAGAAAGCACAGGGTTTGAGATTAGTAAGGGTGGCCAGACCCTGGGACAGTACAGCCCCCACCCCCACTTCAGAAGCATCCACCTCCACAATCAATGGTTTGGACTGGTCTGGTTGGACCAACACCGGGGCGGACATGAAACATTTCTTAAGAGCTGAGAAGGACTCCTTAGCGAGTACAGACCAATTTTTTACATCAGCCCCCTTCCGGGTGAGATCCGTGACTGGTTTAACCACTTGTGAGAAATCTTTAATAAATCTCCGTTAATAGTTCGCAAATTCTAAGAAGCGCTGGAGCCCCTTGGGATCTCGAGGCTGAACCCAGTCAGCGATCGCCAGCGCCTTCTTAGGATCCATACGAAACCCCTCACAGGACACAATCAGCCCCAAAAAAGACAGTTCCTGTACGAAAAACGAACACCTTTCCAATTTAGCAAACAAGTGGTTCTCCCTGAGTCTCTGGAGAACTGTCTGTAGATGTTGCAAGTGAGACTGACTGTCCGGGGAATACACCAAAAGGTCATCCAAATAAATGATAACAAAACGGCCTATCAGGTCAGAAAACACAACATTGATAAAATTCTGGAAAATAGCAGGTGCATTAGTTAACCCAAACGGCATTACCAGGTTTTCAAAGAGTGATTCTGATGTGAGGAACGCAGTTTTCCACTCGTCCCCCTTCCAAACCCTTATCAGATTTTAGGCCCCCCGGAGATCTAACTTGGAGAACCATTGGGCCCCAGATAACTGGTTACATAAGTCTGGGATGAGGAGAAGCGGGTAAGTGTTCCTAACCGTTATTTTGTTAAGTTCCCGAAAGTTGAGGCACGGCCGCAAACTACCATCTTTCTTCTTCACAAAGAAGAATCCTGCTGCCACGGGTGACACAGAAGGCCTGATATGACCTTTGCGGAGACTCTCAGTTATGTACTCCTTCATGGCTTGGCGCTCAGGCCCAGACAAATTGAACAATCGAGCCTTAGGTAGCTTGGCTCCAGGTACTAAATCAATGGCACAATCGTAAGGTCTATGTGGTGGCAGCGCTTCAGCCTCACTTTCGGAAAACAAGTCTTCGAAATCTTTCAGGTACTCCGGAATACCTTCCAGACCGACAGACGACACAGATACTGTTTTACCAGAGTTAACAAGAGGCCTCAGGTTACAACATTTATCTTTGCATCCTCAATGAGTGATCTCCCCCGTCACCCAATCAATGGAAGGATTATGGCGTTGTAGCCAAGGCATCCCCAGTACCAGTCCTGCAGGCAAGTTATCTAACACAAGTTAATTTTTCCACATGAGTGGGACCCACTATCAGAGAAAAAAGTTCAGACCTGAAACAGATACCGTCCCGGGTAAGAGAGGACGAGTTAATTGCCACAAGTTTAACAGGATCCTGAAGCCTGACTGTCCCTATCTTAAGAGTCATAATTCAGGCATCAATCAGGTTAACAGCAGAGCCACAGTCAACAAAGGCGGTAGTCTGAACAGGACCATCACCAAGTTCCAGTTCCACCTGAAGCACAATTTTTGCAAGTGAGGAAAAAGGTACCTGAAGGTCTGGGTAGCCTCCTCGACTACTACCCAGACCTAGTCGTTTCCCGCCATCTTGGAGGATGACGGACAGGAAGGGCAGTCCTTCTTCCAATGTCCAGATTCCCCACAATAGAAGCACAACTGTTCCTCCCAGCGGCGGCTTCTTTCCTTCTCACAGGTGACAGTGCTCACCTCCATAGCCACAGGAGGAGTCCGGGTCTCACCTCCACTGGAGAATAATGATGTTTCGAGTTGCATAACCCCTCTTGCCCGCAGTCTGCAAACCATACAAACCGCTTGGGTCATGCCATCCTCCAGGGAGTCAGGTGGAGGATGAAGTGCCAGGGCATCCTTCAGACGTTCACACAGGCCTCTACGGAACCTCCGAAGGGCGGCATCACTCCAAGAAATTTCAGCTGCCCAATGCCTAAATTCAGAACAGAACCATTCGGCTGAGTGCTTCCCCTGACAGACACTCATCACCTTGTCCTCAAACGCATTCTATCCGGCTCATCGTAAATATGCCCTAAAGCCTCAAAAAACGCATCCACAGTCATTCTCTCCGGGGCAGAGGAGGAAAGAGAAAATGCCCAGGCTTGTGGGGCCCCTCTAAGCAGGGACATAACCACCCCCACCCTCTGTTTCTCATCCCCAGAGGAGCGGGGTCTCAAGGAGAAAAAGAGCTTACAACCCTCCTTAAGTGCTCTAAATTCATTTTTGTTACCAGCAAACGTATCTGGCAATTTTAACCGGAGATTCGGGTGGGACTAAAATGACATCTCTATTCCCCATCTGCTGAAAGCCTGCGGAAAGTGCCCCCTGAACCAAGTCCGCAACCTGCCGTTGGGACTGGGCGAGAGCTTGGTGTTCAAAACTTAGCTTCTGCAGTGACTGAGTCAAGCATTTCACCTGCTCAGATAAAGCATGCATTGGGTACATGTTGCAGAAGTGAGAAAAAAAAAAGTTCACGGTCAGTTACAATGTCAGGAACACCGCACTGCACTTGCTCACTGAGCCAGTGCGCGTGTCCTGTGTAAGACAAACTGTGCTCAGAGATACCTGTGGAGCAGGCAGCAGCAGAGATGTGTGCTTCAGACCAACAAGACCTGAAGCACGTGACTGCTGGGGGCGTGGCCTGGACCTCAGAGAGCTAGGAGCTGCAGGAAAACTCCTAGAAGGGTAACAACGGGACAAAGTTACCAAGGGGCATAGACAGGGACGTAAACAGATCAGGCCGGGGTCAAAGCACGAGATAGCACGACAAAACCAGGGGTTTAGACAGAACGGATAGTCAGGACGTAGCCAAGGAGTCATACACGGATATAGCTGCAAAGTACAAAAGGGGCGAGCAAAGAATAGTCGGGTCACAGGCAATGAGTCATACACAGAGAGGTTAGCGCAGTACAGAATCAACAGGCGAACTCACAACGGAAGACAGAACCGGGTCAGAACCATATAGCAAGCTAGAAGACAATGCAGTCACACGGGTCAACACACTCGGCCAAAGGCAAAAGTATAACTGACAGGGATTGGAGTTTCTCAGGGCTATAAGAAGCTCTCGCAGAACCAAAGAGAGGCCACAATAATTAACCCCAGGCGTGCAGGTCAAAGCCTGCACTGGGATCATGACACTATGTCCGTCCAGGTCAATAAGTTGTAACCAGAATGGGTTCAGCCTCCACATGCACCCTCTAGCACAGGGGTGGGGAACCTCAGGCCCCAGGGCCATTTACGGCCCTCGAGCAGATTCTCAGGGACCGCATTCTTGGGCAGGGAGCTGTATTTTGATTGCCACAAGCTCATTAATTTCTTCTTACTCTGTTGGCACACACACGCAGTGTTCACTACTGAACATTGAAGGGCATGCAATGAAAGATTAAGTCATGAAACCAGTGCCAGAGTCAGGATGTACTTTGTGGGCGGAGTTTGTACGGCCCCCGAAGGATGGTATAAATATCCAAATGGCCCTTGGCAGAAAAGATTCCCCACCCCTGCTCTAGCAGGTACAGATCCCACTCCCTCAAGTGTCACACTCATGGGGGAACGATCCGATATCGTTCTAGCCATGTAAGTTACTTCCCTAACAAAGTCCAGCATCTGAGTATTGCCAAATGCCAGGTCAATCCTCAACAAGCATGCAAAGGAGGACGAGAAACAAGAATACTTATACACACCAGGATATGAAATCCTCCATAAATCATGCAGAGTAGTTTCCTTCAGGACCACTCCAAATGGTGTACAATTACCTGCCATTTCTATGTTTAAGGATGATGAATCGTTTGCACCTCGTGATGAACCCTCTTTATTTATGCTCATGTAGCCCCTCTTTATGGGAGACTTCAATACTGAAAAACCTATTTCCTGGGGAATGTTCTTCACTTGGATGGATGTTGTGAAAGGGGTTTTTCTTCACCATAGGAAGGATTCTGAGCTCATCCACCACTGTTGTCTTCGGTGGTCGTCCAGGTCTTTTTAAGTTTCCAAGCTCACCAGTGCACTCCTTTTTTTTTTTTTTTTTTTTTGCAGAATATACTGAGTTTTCGATTTGGCTACTCCTAAAATTTCTGCTCTCTGATGGATTTCTTATTTTATTTCAGCCTAATGATTGTCTGTTTCTCTTCCTGTGACTGCATGTTGTGAGTTCACGACAACAGTTTCCAAATCCAAATGCCACACCTAGAATCAGCTCCAGACCTTTTACCTGCTTAATTGATGATGATTTATCAAGGGAATAAGCTCATGCAGCCCATTAAAGAGGTTTTGAAATAATGGTCTGATTAGTTTTGGTCCCCTTCAAAAGAGAAACTGTAGCTGTAGAGTGTGGCCACTCTGGACCTTTCCCAAGGATCAATGGTGTATAGCATAGGATGCCAAAAAACTAAATTTTAAGGTATAAGGAGAAAAATTTCAAGCACCAACAAACAGAATATATGACAGACACTCAAAAGTGTAGGGAATGGATGGGGTTCACTATTACAGGGACATACTTGGGTACTGCCCTTTTTAAGGTGGGAGTTCTGCATTTGGGGCAAGACAGGGGACATTAGAGACTGAACTACATTGCTGATCCTCCTTCTCCTATGTGGTCTTCTGAGGGTGATCTCCAGTGAAACAGGCGAGATCCTCCAATCTTTTAATTACTGCACTGTTGTGTGCACTTTTTTGAATGTCAGTCATACATTTAGTTTATTGGTGCTTAAAGTTTTACTCCTTATACATTAGAAGTTTTATGGTATCCTATGCTATACCCCTTCAAAAGAGATAGCTGCATATTATAGAGCTGTAATTCCTGAACCCTTACTCCAATTAGGATGTGAATACTCTCAAGGTAAAGCCGAGAGTCTGCACTTAAAGCCCATATTGATTATTAACTGTATCTTGAATGTGTGTTGGTAAATAGCTAAAATGCCGAAACTTGTCACTGTCCAAATATTTCTGTCCCTATCTGTATGTATTATAGCTGGTACGTGCACCGTGGACTATGCTTCTGAGCCTGATCCAAGTCCCGGACACGCTCTGTGATGGATATCTCCATCAGGGGGTGTTAAAGGATAATCTGGCTCTGCTTCATGAACTTGTTTATGCCCCTCAGCTCGCTCTATGTAAAAATCGACATTAGTGTTACTCATCCTTTGCTAGTCCTCCGTTTTTGTTGAATGGCTGAACTACAGAGTACATAACCACAGCAGTTGATCAGTGAATGCTACAGAGATGCGGATGTAGAAAAACCCTTTAAGGCTAAAATCCAAACAGGCCTGGTCACTGAAAGGTTATTAAAGCAATTATTTCATAGTGATTACTTGTGTGTGACATATGAATGTGCTAGATAGTGTGATATTGGTGAAATCAAATACAGACATATATTGTTCTTTGTCTTATCTTCTCATACATTAAAAAAGTAAAAGTGAAGCAGTCTTCCATAGCAACCAAATTCCAGCTTTAATTTTTCATTGAATCTTATTTAGATGAAAGCTGCTGCTTGACTGGCTACTATACTGCTTTGCTACTTTTTCTAAATCTTCCCCATGCAAATTGTTATTGCGTCTTAAGGCCCCTTTACATTTAGCGATGCACCAGCGATCCCGACCACGATACGACCCGGTCAGGATCGCTGGTGCATCGCTAAATGGTCGCTAGTGAGCTGCCACACAGGCAGATTTCACTAGCGACGCAGCAGCGGTCGTTACTTACCTGTCAGACGCGGCGACCATGACGTCCTCCGTCCGCGTCCACGCGTCGCTCGTCGGCGCCAGCAGGAAGCGCCTGACGAGAAATGGACCTGCGCGATCAGCGGCAGACAGCGGGGGAGCCGGTCGGAGGTATCACATGTAGCCGCTAATATCGCTGCTGCGGCACAAAATCGGTGACGCTTTAGCGATATTGCTAGCGATAGCGCTATGTGTAAAACCCCCTTTAGTCATTGAAGGAAATAGAGAATTTGCTTGATTATCCTGATTAGAAATGGCTGAATGTGGTGATGGGATGCACTCATACAAATATAAAATAAATGCAGGAGATCAGTACAAAAAAATGTACATTTTATTAAAAAAAAAAAAAAAAAAAACCTAGAAAAAAAAAATTAAATTGCCAAAATATAATTTTGGTAAGTGATTGAACAAGGGAAAATTTTCTTAGAAATTGCAAACTAATTGAGGTTTGCCCAGTTATTTACAGGAGAGAAAAACCCTGACATTTGAAAAGTTAAAATTATATATATAAAAAAAATAAAGCCAAGGGTCCTTTGCCTTTTCCATCTAACAAAATGCCTTCACTACTCATACAAGCGGATCCTCCACTTATGGTCTTCAGTCACTGACCGCTCAGGAACGCCAAATGACCCTTTGTACATCTGTTGGCGTAATGTCCCTTCTCACCGCACTGCAAAGGCAAAAAGTTGTACTTTAATGGAGTTCTTATAGCTGAAAAATGAGCGCAGTGTCACTTAAAGAGAAGCGAGCCAGAAAACTGCCCCAGGTGGCAATGGCCATATTAGTCTGACATGTGCTCCATTTTTCACATAGATTTTTTCACCGTGTTTTAAAGAATGATTATATTTATACACAATTCAACTATTTTTTTATTTACCATGTTCACTTAATGCTAAAAGTGACCTGCCATTATGATTCTCCAGGTCATTACTTTTTTATTTTATTTACATTTTACTGTCTTGAATAGTCACCTTAGGACTTAGTTCCTGATCGCCTGTGCTACACGAGAGGGCTTCACAACTACTATGTGTAGCATAAATCATAATCTCCTATGTCTGAACGCCGGTCACGAATCTTCTGCAGACCCCAGACTATCACGCCAACCCATTTGCGCCCCGCGATCACGTGTCTTATGACACGCTTCCAGCTTGAGTGAGTTAAATGCAGCTGTCAGAGACCAACTTGTTAGCATCCGCAGGTGGATCGCGGATCCACCCGCGGCTGTTAACCCCTTAAGCCCCCAAGGGTGGTTTGCACGGTAATGAATGGGCCAATATTTACAATTCTGACCACTGTCCCTTTATGAGGTAATAACTCAGGAACGCTTCCATGGATCCCGGTGATTCTGACATTATTTTCTCGTGACATATTGTTCTTCATGTTAGTGGTAAAATTTATTCGCTATAACTTGGTTTATTTGTGAAAAAAACAGAAATTAGGCGAAAATTTTGAAAATTTTGGAATTTTCCAACTTTGAATTTTCATGCCCTTAAATCACAGAGATATGGCACACAGAAAACTTAATAAGCAACATTTCCCACATGTCTACTTTACACCAGCACAATTTTGGAACCAACTTTTTTTGTTAGGAAGTTATAAGGGTTAAAAGTTGACCAGCGATTTCTCATTTTTACAACACTACTTTTTTTTACGGACCACATCACATTTGAAGTCACTTTGAGGGGGCTATGATAGAAAATACCCAAAAGTGAGACCATTGTAAAAGCTGCACCCTCTCAAGGTGCTCAAAACCACATTCAAGAAGTTTATTAACCCTTCAGGTGCTTCACAGGAATTTTTTGAAGGTTTAAAAAAAAAAAAAAAAAAAAAATAATAATGAACATTTAACTCTCACCCATGACAGCACCACAGAGAGAGGGGGTCCGCCCATCAAGGACAGGAACCTACAGATAAGGCGGCACCTCTCCTCCGCCCCCCCAGTTGGGTTCCTGTCCTTGACGGGTGACCCGTGGAACCAGCAGTGGCAGCAGCTTACCGGATAGAAGAGGAGTCCAGGGCCGTCCCGTTCGCAGGTCTGACAGCGGGGAGGCCCCTGTCGCGGCGGGGTGGGTACCTGAAGCCGCCACCGCTGTAGCCGAGGGGCTGTACAGGGTGAGCGGGCGGGAGAGGACCGAGTCGCCGCTCCGGATAGGAGAATGGGGCTGGGGGACGCTGGTACACGCGCGGGCAGTGCCGTGGTACTAAGGTGTACCAAGATGGAGCTGCCCCGGAAATGAAGCAACAACTTCTGGGTCCCTGCGGTCGGCGCACTGCGCGCTCCCCGGGGAACAGCGGTGCAGGCTGGGAGGAGGAGGTGACGTCACGGCCGGGAAATTCAAAAGAGAGATGCTGGAGCTGCTCCACGCTGGAAGCGTCCTATGAGCAAGGAGGACTGCGACCAGCACGAGGAGCAGCCAATGCAGCAGCCCAAGCAGCAGCACAGGCAACACCACCATCGCCGACAAAAAGAAAAGGACGGACGCAAGGGCCGGTCCAGCAGCCACTCCACACAGCGCAGCAAGTTGACTGCAAGGAGCAAGTCATCTTCCTTGGATCAACCAGTGAGGGATCTGAATCCACCTCCTGAACCGGGAAAGAAGAAAGAAAAAACAAAGAACAGGGAATGCCCCACCTGTAAAAACCCGCTACCAGCTTCCTGGGATAAAAAACTCTGCGAGTCCTGCATACAGGAGGTTCTCTGTGAGGAAACCCCGGATTACGCCTCAGATCTAAGAGCGGTAATCCGTTCTGAGTTTCAGCGCGCCCTTTCATCTCTGAAATAAAAAGGGAGGGGGAGGAAAAGGGACACAGTAGTAGGATCCCAGTCAGAGGCCTAAACGTCAGGGGAAGTTACCTCCCATACTTCAGACAACGACTCGTCATCCTCGGATGAAGAGACAGAGGGTCGTCATTGTTTCCCCCTGGATGAGATAGACATGCTAGTAAAGGCAGTAAGATCTACCATGGGGGTGACAGACCCTCGGCCCGATAGATCAGTCCAGGACATAATGTTCGGGGGACTGGGCCAGAAGAGACGCAGAGTATTTCCATTAAATGAGAACGTACAGGGCCTGATAAAAAAAAGAATGGGAGAGGCCAGATAGGAAGAACTCCACGGTTCCCTCCCTTAAAAGAAAATACCCATTTGACGAGGAAGCATCCACGTCCTGGGACAAAGCCCCAAAGCTAGACGTGGCGGTTGCCAAGGCCTCAAAGAAATTTGCACTCCTCTTTGAGGATATGGGTACTCTAAAGGACCCATTAGACAAAAAAGCTGACACCTTCCTCAAAGGCACTTGGGAATCAGCAGAAGGAAACCTTAGGCCAGCAATAGCGGCAACTTGTACCTCCAGAGCCCTCATGGTATGGGTGGACCGATTAGAGAGGCAAATAAGGGAAGGTACACCCAGGGAGAAAATCCTGGAATCCATTCCAGTCATAAGAGGAGCGGCTGCTTTCTTAGCCGACTCATCAGCTGACTCAGTAAGGTTGTCTTCCAAAGCGGCAGCCATGTCAAACGCAGCCCGTAGAACGCTGTGGCTTAAATGCTGGCCAGGCGACTTACAGACTAAGATGAAGTTATGCGCCATCCCTTGTGAAGGGAAATTCCTATTCGGAGAAACGTTGGATGACATCCTCGAAAAGGCAGGGGATAAAAATAAGGGGATTCCCAAACCTGGGTCCTACAGGCTTTAAAAGATCCTTTCGAAACAAAAAGTTTTTTCAGAGGAGACCCCCGAGAGAGCAAAAATGGGACGACAGGAGAAGGGACAGGGGGTTCTTCTTCAGTAACCCGTCCCGAGATAAAAAAAAACCCAAGTGACTGTTTGCCCAGGGTGGGAGGGAGACTAAGTTTTTTTTTACCAGCCTGGAGGAGAATATCGAACAACCCCTGGTTATTAAATCTGATAGGATCAGGGCTAAGGATAGACTTTCTCTCTCTCCCCCCTCAAAAATACGTGGTAACCCCACTAAGATCATCGATAACAGAACAAAAAGCCCTCGAAAAAGAGGTCTTAAGTCTATTGAACAAGAGAGTCCTCCAGGAGGTTCCCCCGTGGGAGAGAGGCAGAGGATTCTACTCGCCTCTCTTTCTAGTAACCAAACCGGATGGTACCTTCCGGACAATAATAAATCTAAAGAGACTGAACGATTACGTCAAAAATGAAAAATTCAAAATGGAGTCGATCAAGTCGACCATCAAAATTCTCTCTCCACATTGCTTTATGATAGTATTAGACCTCAGCAATGCGTATTATCACGTCCCCATCCACAAAGACTCTCGGAAATACCTCAGACTGGCGGTCTCCATAGGAGGCGAAGTAAGAGAGTTTCAGTACAGGGCCCTGCCATTTGGAATTTCTGTAGCCCCGCGAGTTTTCACAAAGCTAGTGGCAGAGATGATGGCGCACCTGAGAGAACAAGATATTCTAATAGTCCCATATCTGGACAACTTTTTAATTGCGAACAACTCGGCCCAAAGATTCCAGGAACAGAGAGACAGAGTGATAGACACTCTACAAAACCTGGGCTGGCTTCTAAACCTAAAAAAAATCAAGGCTGGAGCCCAAACAAGTTCAGGAGTTCCTAGGCCTGACACTGGATTCAAACACCCAGGAGTGTTACCGCCCAGAACACAAAAAAGAAATGATTGCTCAGGTGGTAGCAAGAGCGATGCAGATCCCTTCCATGACACTAAGGAAAGCAATGTCCCTGTTGGGGACCCTCTCCACCTGTCTGCCAGCGGTCCAGTGGGCACAGATACATACAAGAGATCTCCAATGGGATGTATTGGCCAACCAGTTGGCATTAGGCGGTCACTTGGAGGGTCACGTCACACTAGACTCCAAAACTATTCGTTCCCTAGCTTGGTGGGGGAACAGAGACAACCTATCCAAAGGGGTTCCCCTGGGTGATAAAAATCACACACGTAATCACCACGGATGCCAGTCTCAAGGTATGGGGAGCACATATGAGCAACAGAGTGGCTCAGGGGGAATGGGAAGCTCAGGAACTAGAATCCTCCTCGAACCAAAAAGAACTATTAGCAGTAAACTATGCCCTAACACACTTCCTGCCGGTACTACGGAGCCATAATGTCCGGATATTTTCGGACAATCGGGTGACGGTGGCCTATATAAACCATCAGGGGGGAACCAGGTCTCGAACACTAATGAACACATCCTCCGAAATATTCACGTTAGCCGAGGAAAACCTACTATCCCTCTCCGCACTACACATACGGGGAGCAGAAAACCAGAGAGCAGACTTCCTGAGTCGCACCCAGCTACATCAAGGGGAGTGGGTTCTAAAACAGTCCATTTTTCTACAGATCGTAAAAATGTGGGGAACCCCGGACATGGATCTGTTTGCCGACTACAGAAACAAGAAAATAAAAGCTTTCTGTTCCCTAAACCCCAGGGGAAATCCCAGAACCCTGGATGCATTTATGCTTCCGTGGACACAGGGCCTAATGTATGCCTTTCCGCCGCCCATTCTCATCCCGGCAGTCATAAGGAAACTCAGAGAAGACGGGGAAAGAATGATACTAATAGCCCCGTTCTGGCCAAAAAGAACCTGGTTCTCCTGGCTGAGGATACTATCAATAACCGACCCCTGGGTTCTACCAGATCTCCCCGACCTTCTGTCCCAAGGTCTCGTGTTACACCCTCAAGCAGTGAACCTCCATTTAACAGCATGGAATTTGAAAGGACACTGCTAAGGGGGAGGGGGTTCTCAGAAAACCTGATCTCCACTCTACAAAAAAGTAGGAAGCCAATAAGAACCAGGGCCTACGGGAGAACTTGGGAGGAAATTTCTGTCCAGCTCCGGGGCAAGGGTTCAGGATGGAGTTCAGGTTGAAAAAATTTTTGATTTTCTACAAAAGGGGCTAGAACAGGGGTTGGCGACCAGTAAGTTGAAGGTACAGATAGCGGCTCTAGGTCCCCTTTATAACCAAGACGTGGCAGGCAACCCTTGGGTAGCACGGTTCATGAGAGCCGCAGCCAGGTCTAGACCAATAATCACCCAGAAATTACCATCATGGGATCTAAACCTAGTGTTATCTGCACTAACGGTGCCCCCATTTGAACCCATCCAGTCGGTACCCCTAAAAATCCTATCATTAAAGACGGTACTTCTAGTGGCCCTAACATCTGCTCGCAGAGTGAGCGATATTCAGGCTTTGTCAGCAATACCTCCGTTCACTAAAATCCTAGACGATAGTCATATTGAAACCTGACCCGGCGTACCTACCCAAGGTGGCGACACATTTCCATAGGTCCCAAGAGGTAGTCCTTCCTTCCTTCTGCCCAAACCCTAGGAATAGGAGAGAGGACAGATTTCACACCCTAGATGTGAAGAGGTGCCTAGTTCAATACTTAGAGGCCACCAAGGAATATAGGAAGGAAGGGTCTCTCTTTGTGTGTTTCCAGGGGCCTCGGAAGGGACTCAAAGCGTCCAAGAGTACGTTAGCAAGGTGGATAAGGGATGCGATTGCCCTGGCGTACTCATCCAGCGGGAATACCATCCCGGAGGGTTTAAAAGCTCACTCTACAAAGGCGATGGCGACCTCATGGGCAGAAAGATCAGAGGTATCGATAGAACAGATCTGTAAGGCGGCCACCTCATCAACACCTTCCACCTTTTTCAGACACTATCGTTTAGATCTAGCCTCAACGTCTGACCTAACCTTCGGGAGAAGGGTCCTTCAGGCGGTGGTCCCTCCCTAAGCTACCAATCTCTGAAATTCTCTCCGTGGTGCTGTCATGGGTGAGAGAGAATAGCTTAGTTACTCAGCGATAACGGTGTTTCTCGGAACCCATGACAGCACCCGCTTATTCTCCCCCCTTTCACGTGTGCGGTGAGCACGGCTTAATGTGTGTAGAGTTTTTTCGTTAGACACGGCGCTTCTCCATAATATGCAATATTATAATGTTATGTATATACTTTTGCTGTTAACTAACCGGGAGACCCTCTGATGCTCTGTAACCAACTGGGGGCGGGAGGAGAGGTGCCGCCTTTCTATCTGTAGGTTCCTGTCCTTGATGGGCGGACCCCCTCTCTCCGTGGTGCTGTCATGGGTTCCGAGAAACACAGTTATCGGTGAGTAACTAAGCTATTTTTTCACAAAAAAAATCACTTCAGGTCCAATTGTTTTTATATTACCAAGGGTAACAGGAGAAATTGGACTGCAAAAGTTATTGTGCAATTTGTCCTGAGTACGCTGATACCTGATATGTGTGTGTGTGTGTGTTTGTGTGTTGGGGGGGGGGGGCACTGTTTCGGCGCATGGCAGAGCTCAGAAGGGAAGGAGCGCCGTTTGACTCTTTCAACACAAAATTGGTTGGAATTGAGATCAGATGCCATGTCGCGTTGAGAGCCCCAGATGTGCCTAAACAGTGGAAATGCCCCAATTCTAACTCCAACCCTAACCCCAACACAACCCTATCCCTAATCCTAACCCTAGCCCTAACGGGAAAATGGAAATAAATACAATTTCTTTTTTAAATTTTATTAATTTTCCCTAACTAAGGCTATGTGGACACGCTGTGGATTCACCCGCGGATTTGTATCTGCGGATCCGCAGTTAAAATGACCTGCGGTTTGACCTGCGGATTGGCCTGCGGTTTTTCCCTGCTGTTTGCCATCTGGGCAATGGAATAGGTGGCAAACCGCAGCAGAATCCACAGAAAGAATTGCCATGTCAATTCTTTCTGCCGATTCCAAACCGCAGCTTTTCCGCAGTTGAAAATCCGCAGCATGTGCACAGCGGAATGTAAATCACATAGACTTACATTTTACTGTACATTGTCTGCGGAACTGCTGCGGATCTGCAGAGGTCAAAACTGCAGCGGATCCGCAGCAAAAACCGCAGCGTGTGCACATAGCCTAAGGGGGTTTGATTTACTATTTATAGCGGGTTTTTATGTTTGGCAGCTATCACACGCTAAAAGACGCTTTTTATTGTAAAAATAGTTTCTGCATCACCACATTTTGAGAGCTATAATTTCTTCCAAATTGACCCACCGAGTCATGTGAGGTCTTATTTTTTGCGGGATGAGTTGACGTTTTTATTGGTACCATTTTCGGGCACATGACATTTTTTGATCGCTTTTTATTCTGATTTTCAGGATGCAAAATGAACAAAAACCAGCAATTCATTAATTTCTTGGGGGAGGAGTTTACACCGTTCCGCGTGCGGTAAAATTGATAACGCGGTTTTATTCTTCGGGTCAGTACGATTACAGTGATACCTCATTTGTATCTTTTTTATGTTTTGGCGCTTTTATAGAATAAAACAATTTTATATAAAAATAATTATTTTTGCATCGCTTTATTCTGCGAGCTATAACTTATTTTTTTTGCTGATGACGCTGTATGGCAGCTCGTTTTTTGCGGGACAAGATGACGTTTTCAGCCGTACCATGGTTATTTATATGCGTCTTTTTGATTGCGTGTTATTGCACTTTTTGTTCGGCAGTATGATAAAGCATTGTTTTTTGCCTTGTTTTTTTGAAGGGGTTCACTAAAAGGGTTAACCAGTGGGACAGTTTTATAGGGCGGTTCGTTACGGATGCGGTGACACCAAATGTGTACTTTTGTTTTGTTTTTTTATTAACAAAAAGAAATGAATTTTTTGTGAAATATTTTTTTTCTTTATTTAGGAATTTTTTAAAAATTATTTTTTTAAAACTTTTTTACATTGTCCCAAGGGGATATTACTATATAGTGTCAGATTGCTGATATGACATTTTGCACTGCACTGTGTCAGATCAGCGATCTGACAGGCAGTGCAGGCAGCTTCTCAGGAGGCACTGAAAAAGCCACCTCTCTGCAGGACCCCGCGTCAATCTTGGATCCGGGGGCCTGCAGGGAGGAGGCAATCGGAACAACGCGAGCACATCGCGTTGTTCTGAGGGTCTCAGGGAAGCACGCAGGGAGCCCCCTCCCTACGCGATTCTTCCCTATGCCGCCGGAACACTGCGAACATGTTTGATCGCAGTGTGCCGGGGGTTAATGTGCCGGGAGCGGTCCGTGGCCGCTCCTGTTACATAGTTCCGGGTGTCCCCCCCGGGAGCGCCGCTGATCGGCTATGACTTACTATCCCGTCCTAGGGAATTAACACCCAGGGCACATGGATGGGAAAGTAAGGCAAGGGTAAGTAAGGGGTTAAAATGACAGATGATCAAGTCATGTGATTTACACAGAAACTCTGACATAAGCGCTCAAGATAAATGTGAGTCGAGCCTTGTTCTAATTTTTTGGGAGGCAAACTGAATATGTAGATAGGAGCAGATGAATAGTTCTTTTTATGTTTGCATGTTTCTCAGTGTGGTTAAGTGATTAGACAACCTTATTCTTTGGGTCGGTGCAATTACAACAATACCAGATTTATATTTTTTATCTTCTAATATCACAGTAAAAATGCTTTTTTTTTCTTAAATAGTTTTTTGTTGCCGCCATTCTGAAAGCTGTAACTTTATTTTTTTGCAAAAAATTGGAGATTTGTCTGCTACCATTTTGGGAGTTTTTTTTTGTTTTTTTTTTTAACTACACAGAATGAACAAAAAGTAGCAACGTAGTAATAGTTTTTCATTTTTGTGTGGTTCACCGTGCGGTAAAATTTATCAGGCACTTTTATTCTACAGGCCAGTACGATTACAGCGATACCAGATTTATATAGTGGGTTTTTTTTGTTTGTTTTTTTTACATAGGTCTTTTTGATCGCTTTCTATTACATTTTTTGTGTGTCATTATGATGAAAAAGTTACGTTTTGTAGTGTTTTTTATTATTATTTTATTATTATTGTTTTTATGGAATAAATAATGTGCTAATTTTATAGATCAGGTTGTTCCGGATGCAAAGATATCAATTATGTGTACTTTTTTGTTTATTTTTGTTTTAATGTAAATGCTGTGTTTTTAGTGGCGAAACTGCTATTCGTGATTTGTTTGTACTTTTTTTTTCTTCTTACCCTTCTACACATTTTATGTAACTTTTTTTTAGTTCTACTATGGGACATGTATCATTTTTACTTTGATCTCTGGTCTCATGCACTGAGATCTGTGAGTGAGTCGCTGTTAGATGCAGAGTCGTCAGTGAGATCTAACAGCCCACCGTACCCTGGGTTCATTAGATGACCTTAGTGTACCATGACAATGATCGACCCGTGCTATTATGATTGCAGAGGGGTGTCAGTCCTGTTAAAAGGGGTCTTTTAACCCCCTTTTAACCAGTTATAGGTTTTTAAGTGGTTAATCGGCCCTGACTGGTTCCAAAACTGGCCGGGGCAAATACCGCAGGGTGTCAGCTGTCATCTGCGGGAATTGTGCCGGTTGCGGGGCGCTATTGTCTTACTCCAGATCGCTATTTTACAACGGCGATCAGAAATAAGACACCTTAGTGGCCACAGTTTTAATGTGTATTGGCGGTTAAGGGGTTAAAAATAGGAGACTGTGCAAAAAATTTAAGTACCGTATAAGCTACAAGCAAGGTACAAACTAAAGTAAAGACACATGGCCTAGTCATAACAATGTACATAGACCCACAAAGTCTGGTGCAAAGTGGCCTATTCCTAGTGATGGAAGCACGCAGCTAGCCTCTTACCTTGTAACAGGTGACCTGATCCAGTGGTCTGGGCCCCCGATTTCCTACATTATTGGTCTGTGATTGCATGACCCCAATAGTCTGTGGAGACCGCTGCTGGCCAATGGGCGAACTCTGGCTTGTTAACTGGATGAGGGAGGACGATCGCTGTAAAGGCTGATTGTTATTGTGCTGCAGGCGAGAATGGAAGATTAATATATGCACATATATATTATAAATGTGTGCACATATATATATATATATATATATATATAAAAGGAGGCAGCACTCCAACAAGCTGGCCAAGAACGCGGGCTTTTTGTAGTTTGCAGTGAGGATTGTTTGCTGGAGTGCTGCCTCCTTAGCTTCTTCTGCACTGGGGTTTATGGCTGAGAGGTCATGCCCCCAGAATACAACTATTTTGGGGCAGAATTCCATAGCCTACACATACACCCACTACAGTGTATCAGGTCACCTTTTGCTGGCTCTGGCTCTGCTGAGGTAGAGGAGGTTGTTCTGTGGCTCCCATAGGCAATTCAAAGCGGGGGCTGCAAAAGAAAAGATGTTATTCTACAATGTAAACTCCATCGCCCCAAAAATATTAACTGTGACCTGTGCCAGAAGCAAAACGTCACAAAGACTTGCAGATCATATCAAATACAATATTTTCTTACCCAGACTAGGGTCAGACGGCCGTAGGGTCTCCCAACCGGAAGAATGGAGTCCATTATGCTGACGACACTGATCAGAGATTAATCCGATGTCAGCATAGTGACCCGATTATCTTAGATGTGAGGAGAAAGTGGAGAACAACGTTTCTCGATCTTCTCTTTCCTTTATTTGTTGGATTAATAAAATGTATTTTTACACCATACATTCTTTGCCTATCCATTCTGGTGGGAGGCTTTCTGATGGTTTATATTGAATGGGTTTTGGATATATGTTTATGGACTATAATGGATATTTTTCTCATGCAGACTCAGTATGAGAAACAGAAGTTGCTCAGCACTGCCTCATTACATGTCAATGGCCCTAGTGATAAAAACATCGGATAGGACTCTGCAGATGGATCTGGTGGTGTGAGCAAGCCCAAGAGTGATTTCCCTCAAGTAGAAGAAATACACAGGCATATATACTGTATATATAACAGATTCAGATGCAGTAAAACTGAATCTGTGCTTTAGGTGAATTAGGTCCTAGGCCAGGTGGCATGCCTGAGAGGAGTCCGTGACACCTATGAAGGCTCCTGAATGTTTAGAAATAAAATCCTTATACAAGATCACATTTCCTTTTCTGTGAAGTGCTGGTGGCTCAGTCTGACCAGTAAATACATAAGGTTTCGGTTCTCCTACCTATGATGTGTTCCATATGCTGGGGTTAGTGCACAGTCCACAGCTTTGTACATAGACACCCAGCCACATACTGGCAGATTCACTACAGACCGGATTCATCAAACTGTTTGAAATGTCACCCAATGTTTGCAACGTCTGGCATTTTTACACCAGTCCCAGTTTACCCCCTATTGGATGGAGTTTTCTGGAGATGTGACCGAAATTCATCACAATTATTGTCTCCCAGGTGGGGGTACCCTGTGCGCGGCGACCCCGGGCGGGGGCATCCTGTGCGCGGCGACCCCGGGCGGGGGCATCCTGTGCGCGGCGACCCCGGGCGGGGGCATCCTGTGCGCGGCGACCCCGGGCGGGGGCATCCTGTGCGCGGCGACCCCGGGCGGGGGCATCCTGTGCGCGGCGACCCCGGGCGGGAGAACTCTTTTACTCTGGCGCAAAGCAGGTGAGATAAGCCTATTAAAGAATTTGGCACATCCTATTCCAGCATGGAATATGTCAGTCCTGAAGAATCAGGGCCTAAATCAGCCAAAATACTATTAAACTGCATTACTGAAAATTAAATACTTCTCCTTTACTAAAATATTTTTAAAAAATGCTAAGTCAAGTATATTCACTTTATTTTAAAAGTATTTTGTGTGAACTGTGATCCCAGCTCTGATTCTGCTTTGTGCACACCGTACCCATCACTGTATATATACTAATGGTATACACCCCGATTACACACATACCCGCTGCACCGGCGGCTGATTAACCTATGGGCTCCTGACAGTAGTCAGTAATGAGCCTTTCCGATGTAGCATCCATATACTTACCGAGAGCTAAATACTGAGATACTATATACTCACTGCATGAATTTACAGTTGGGACCATCCAGACAAAATCCTACTAGATAGTTGACACAAATGACTCTCCGTGTATGCCGATGCCTGCACAGGGGGCCTACGAGACAAGCAAAGCTGTTAGACACTGACGTCTCAGTCTGCAGCAGACAGTAAAGCTGATGTGGGGTTAGCAGAATTCGCTTATGTCCCCCTTACCGTGTTTACAGAAGCCTCGATCATACCAAGGACAGTCTTTTATCTTTGATTCTGGGTCAATATGTAAAAACGGGCACTCCTTGTTACTGCACTCGCCTGCAACAGAAAGACATCAAGCAATGCGGATCTACTTCATGTGGTAGTACCAATACACATAGTGCTGTATGTCCCCCGAGCCCGTGTGAAGCGTCTGCCCTGGCAGCACATAGATGTACTGTTTGTAGTGCCTGCAACCGAGGGAGAGCGGCTGCCCTGACGTCTGTTAGCCCATGTATTGCAATTTCCCACAGATTTAGCCTAAACGGCCACAAATTAAGGCCATTTCATAAAACAGAGAAAGAACATACTGTGTTCACCTGTAAGTGGAAACAATAACTGAGAGCCCTCAGTAATTAATAGTGTTGTAATAGGAGCGGAGCTAGCTCCGTAGATGGCTAGTAGCGGGGCCTGTCATTCCAATCCTCCTGTGAAAGCTAGCCCCTGACCGGAGTCCATGGGACATCGTGATTTTCTCTACACATAGCATCGTCAAAGACTGGCTACAGTTCAGGCGATCAGTTGATCGCAGCTTCAGGTCCCCTAAGGGGACTATTAAATACAGTAAGAAGTTTTTACGCACAAAAAAACCCAAACAAACAATAGTTTATATCATCCAATAAGTGACGACTCGGTATAAGTTAAAGGGTTGTCCAGGACTTTAAGATTGACAGCCTATCGATACGCCCAGTGGGGAAAATAAGTACTTCATACACTGCTCATTCTGCAAGTTTTCCCACCCACCTACAAAGGATGGAGAGGTCAGTAATTTTTATCGTATGTACACTTCAACTGAGAGAGACAATCTAAAAAAAAAAAAAAAAAAAAAATCTAGAAAACTCACATTGTATGATTTTTACATACTTCATGCAATAAAATGCAAATTAATTAAGTATGCAATCACTTACCAATCAGCAAGAATTCTGGCTCTCACAAACCTGTTAGTTTGTCTTTAAGAAGCCTTCTACTCTGCACTCATTACCTGTATAAATTGCACCTGTTTGAACTTTTTACCTGTATAAAAGACAACTGTCCACACTCTCAATCACACTCAAACCTCTCCACCATGGTCAAGAGCTGTCTAAGAACACCAGGGACAAAATTGTAGACCTGCAGAAGGCTGGGATGGGCTACAGGACAATAGGCAGGTTGGTGAGAAGTTAACAACTGTTGGCACAATTATTAGAAAATAGAAGAAACACAAGATGACTGTCAATCATCCTCAGACTGTAGCTCCATGCAAGATCTTGCCTTGTGGGGCAACGATGATTCTGAGAAAGATCAGGATTCCGCCAAGAACTACATGGGAGGACCTGGTCAATGACCTGAAGAGAGCTGGGACCAGACTCAAAGATTACTGTTATTAACACACTACACAATCATGCATTAAAATCCTGCAGAGCACGCAAGGTCCCCCTGCTCACAACAGCATATGTCCAGGCCCGTCTCACGTTCCTCAATGACCATCTGGATGATCCAGAGGAGGCATGGGAGAAGGTCATGTGGTCAGATGAGACCAAAATTGAACTTTCTGGTATCAAGTCCACTCGCCGTGTTTGGAGGAGCAAGAAGAATAAATAAGGCTCCAAGAACACCATTCCAACCGTTAAACCTGGTGGGGGAAAACATCATACTTTGGTGGTGCTTTTTGCTAAAGAGACAGAACGACGGCACCGTATTGAAGAGAAGACGGATGGGGTCATGTATTGTAAGATTTTGGTCAGCAGCCTCCTTCCCTCATTAGGATGGGTCGTGGCTGGGTCTTCCAGCAAGACAATGACCCAAAACATACAGCCAAGGCAACAAAAGTGTGGCTCAAAAAGAAGCACATGAAGGTCATGGAGTGGCCTAGCCAGTCTCCAGACCTTAATCCCATAGAAAACTGGAGGGAGTTGAAGCTCCGAGTTGCCAAGCAATAGCTTCAAAATCTTAATGATTTAGAGATGATCTGCAAAGAGGAGTGGACCAAAATTCCTCCTGACATGTGCGCAAACCTCATCATCCACTACAAAAAAATGTCTGACTGCTGTGCTTGCCAACAAGGGTTTTGCCACCAAGTATTAAGTCTTTTTTGACAGAGGGATCAAATATTTATTTCTCACTGCAAAATGCAAATACATTTATATAATTTATACAATGTGATTTTCTGGATTTTATCTTTGATATTCTCTCAATGTTAAAATTAACCTACCCTTAAAATTATAGACTGTTCATGTCTTTGTCAGTGGGCAAACTTACAAAATCAGCAAGGGATCAAATAATTATTTCCTGCACTGTGATTGGCATCTTAGACATTACACCGATCCCAGCCCGCCCATTTTATAAACCGTGAGGGGGTATTATAGATCCTATTCTTTAAGTTCCTGAAGTTGTCTGGGCCTTTAATATTGATGTTAACATGAAATTAGTCCCAAACTCAATAAAACTAGTGGCACTTGAAAAACATCATAAATGCACAATTGGGTTTTGATGCAAATAAACATCAAACCCAGTGAAGAGATCCACAGACCATGATATTAAAAGGTTACATTTTTTATTAACATCACTTAAAAAAAATATTTATTAAAAGTTAGGCTTTAGAGCACATTCACAAAAAACCACCAGAAGGGGGCACTGACTGAACACCCAATATAAACAACAACAGATATGGTGTTTTAATAAAAAAAGATTTCACTAACTACACACGTTAGTAATCGTATAAGGTAGAGGTGCATATCCTTGAATCAACTACTCATTACATTCACAAGAAGACCATAGTAAACCGGCAAATACCATTGATCAAAATAGGAACTGAAATTTCTCAAAGGAGATTATACAGCCTATTAGTATATAAATATAACTATGACCCCCGTCTCATAAGTGAAATCAAATCGCAAGGATATCTACCTTGAAGGAATGGTGATCAGTGTTCCAAATGGGGGAGCCAAGCATTTTTAATGTCCTGGCGGAGGGAAAGAGGTTGTCACTCAGGATTTTATGGTACATGGCTCCATCCTTTCTCCCATTAAGGCGGTGAAGTAGTCCTGTGCACTTAGAGAAACACCCACAAAACATAATGTTTCCACCTCCATGCTAGACAGTGGGGACTGTGTTCTTTGGGTCATAGGCAGCATTTCTCTTCCTCCAAACACAGCGAGTTGAGTTATTGCCAAAGAACTGAATTTTTGTCTCATCTGACCATAGCACCTTCTCACAATCACTCACAGAATCATCCAGGTGTTCATTGGCAAACTTCAGATGGGCCTGCACATATGCCTTCTTGACCAGGGTGACCTTGCGGGCACTGCAGGATTTTAAACTTTTATGGCATAATGTGTTACCAATGGTTTTCTTGGTGACTGTGGTCCCAGCTGCCTTGAGATCATTAACAAGTTCCCCCTGTGTAGTTTTAAGCTGATCTCTCACCTTCCTCATGATCAAGGCTACTCCACAAGGTGAGATTTTGCATGGTGCCCCAGATCAATGTGGATTGAAAGTCATTTTGTATTTCTTCCATTTTCTTACTATTGCACCAACAGTTGTCTCCTTCTCACCCAGCGTATTACTTATGGTTTTGTAGCCCATTCCACCTTTGTGCAGGTCAATGATCTTGTCCCTGACATCCTTATAAAGCTCTATGGTCTTGCCCATGTTGTAAAGGTTAGAGTCTAAATGAGTCTGTGGACAGGAGTCTTTTATAAAGGTGACTATGCAAGACAGCTGTCTTTAACCCCTTAACGACAAAGGGTTTTTTTGGTTTTGGATTCTCATTTTTTGCTCACCTTCTTCCCAGAGTCTTAACTTTTTAGGTCAAAATGACCATGCGAGGGCTTGTTTTTTGCGGGACGAGTTGTACTTTTGAACGACACCATTGGTTTTAACATATTGTGTACTGGAAACCGGGAAAAAAAATTCCAGGTGCGGTGAAATTGCAAAAAAGAGTGCAATTGCACACTTGCTTTTTGACTTTTTTACTAGGTTTACTAAATACTAAAACTGACCTGCCATTATGAGTCTCCAGGTCATTACGAGTTCATAGACACCAAACATGTCTAGGTTCTTTTTCATCTAAGTTGTGAAAAATTTTTTCCAAAGTTTGTAAAAAAAAAAAAAAAAAAAAGTTGCCATTTTCCGATACCCGTAGCATCTCCATTTTTCGGGATCTGGGGTGGATGAGGGCTTATTTTCTGCGTGCCAATTTGACTTTATTTTTATTGATAACATTTTGGTGGAGATATGCTCTTTTGATCGCCCGTTATTGCATTTTATTGCAATGTTGCAGCGACCAAAAAACGTAATTCTGGCGTTTCGATTTTTTTCCTCGCTACGCCGTTTGCCGATCGGATTATCTTTATAAATTGATAGAATGAGAGAGAGATTCTGAACGCGGCGATACCAAATATGTGCATATTTGATTTTTTTATTTTATTTTGAATGGGGCCAAAGGGGGGGGCGATTTGAACTTTCACATTTATTTATTTTTTACTTGCTTCAATAGTCTCCATAGGACACTAGAAGCTGCGATCACCCGATTGCTTGTGCTACATTTTAATTAGTGTACAGCACCAACGTCACAGTGTCTGTAGTTTACTTAGGAAAATCCTGCTGACAGTTTCGCTTTAGCTTATTATGTTCATGAGCTTGTCCAGTGTTAAAATACAGACCGAGTTTCCTTCATCCAATGCTGCTCCAGTGGTGACATCACAGCTACAGTACATGACTGCTGCAGCCCAATGCCTGGCTCAATTGTCAATTCTCAACTATAAAAACATCACGGCTGAGCCCAGTGATTGGCTGCAGCGGTCACGTACTCTAGCTGTGACATCACCACTGCAGTCTTTCAACACAAATTAAGGGTAATCGTATGCACACAAAGCTGGTCCTACGAGTGTAAAGCCCTATAACTGAAGGGGAATAGCTAAGTGCTTCATATTACATAGGTGCAGGCTCGCACACAGGGATAACGTAACTTACCAAACTTGGAGTAGAAGTAACACTCAGGCATTTTGGTCATGTCGTACTCATGCAGGAACTCGCACTGGTCTCCTTTCTTACATAGTCCTCGTAACCAGTGCTTACAGACCACAGTCTTCTCCCCACTAATATGTCGAAACGGGCACATACCCCCTAAAGTCAAAACAAACAGGATTTTACATTCATAGAGTACAATGAATAAGAAATAGCATTACATTGGTTACTGTTCTTGTATAGATACTAAAATTGTTCCTAGAATAAAGAAACAAACTCCAGCATACACATTATACAGTAATCGGGGTACAAAATGTATTGTTAATGAGCAGTAATGTCCATAAGACGTGTGCACGTGTCCTCAGTCAGTCGCTTATTCACCTTTGCTGCAGGCCGACTTCATGTAGAATTCACAAACAGCTGCCCCGGACTCTGGAAAAGAGAGAAACAGTGAATATCATCTGCACAAAAATAAGAAAACAACGTCATCCATTTATTCAATCACACACACACAGGATGGGAAGCAGTGCCACACCACTGGGGGATAGAGTGTCGGAAATCCCCATGTGCTTAATATCACAGTGCATCAGGTATACAGTGAAACGTGCGTCGGGTGCCTGGTGGGTGAGCACCCCTATCTATACCTATACTATCTATTCTATTATTTCTAAACATTGTTTTTCGACGATTCCTTTGCATCCCTGTTCATACTCCACCCACACACACAAATGATACACTATTTGCCCCCTTCAGCAAGAACATAGCCAAACAAACCACACATCTACGATTTGATCACAAAATACAGTTTAAACATTAATTTTCATAAACCAGCAGTAAGGAAAAATGACCTGCAGGTGGCACAACAGTACCCCAAAGCACACTACCAACACATTTGTATACATGCACTGCTTTTTCGGGGATTACTTCGCGCCACACACACACACGATACACCATTTGAAAGGTAAACTTGCCCCCGTCAGCAAGAAAAGAGTCAAATAAACCACACATCCACGATTTTATCACTCAATACAGTTTAAACATTCATTTTCATAAACCTGCAGAAAGACACAATGACCTGCAGGTGGCACCTCAACCAGAAAACATTTTTTGGCCTCTACTTATCAGAACAATTTATTGTATTACCAGTCTACATATATATATATATATACACCTGTCTGTGTTCATCAGCTTATGAAATACATTTATATTTCACCAGCTTGCTTTTCCTTAAATTGCCTGTGCCCCCCGACGACCAATGTGCGAAAATTTTGCACAGTCCAAGCTAGTATCACTGTGAACATGATGCACTGTAACATTAAGCACATGGGGATTTCTATACCCCTCCAATGGTGATTTGGATACTTACCTGGTGCCTTCAGCCATCTGCTAGATTATACTGTATGATCTATTCTGTGGGCTATACCGTATATTCCTCTCTCTGATGCAATTCTTTTGATATTTAGATGACCAGTGGATAATTTTAAATGTAAATAATATTATATTTCCGGTGAACTGCTGCATCTATGTACTCCCAGGGTACCCACAATTAGCTGGGTTTTCTCATCCACCGGGCTGTTCTCGTATGTATCTGTATGTCTTGGGATTTTTTAACCTTTGTATTTTTATATTCAATAAAATTAAATTTTACATATATTACTTTGGATATATATTCTTTCATCATAGCACAATCTTTTTGTCGGCATTACAATGGTATTAATGAGTTATGGGACACACTACCCCTATCGGGATTTATAAGCTTTTGATTTATATTTTACTACCAGTGATCGGCAGCTGACAAGTCAGCAGAGCCATCTGTCATGTGCTGTGCCCTCATAGTGCCAGGCTGCCCATGCCCCTGGGTGACACCGTGTGCCCTGCTGGTGCCAGGCTGCTCATGCCCGTGGGTAATACTGTGTGCCCTGCTGGTGCCAGGCTTCTCATGTCCCTGGGTAACACCGTGTGCCCTCCTGGCGCCAGCTGCTCATGCCCCTGGGTGACACCGTGCGCCCTGCTGGTGCAAGGCTGCTCATGCCCGTGGGTAATACTGTGTGCCCTGCTGGTGCCAGGCTTCTCATGCCCCTGGGTATCACCGTGTGCCCTGCTGGTGCCAGGCTGCTCATGCCCCTGGGTATCACCGTGTGCCCTGCTGGTGCCAGGCTGCTCATGCCCCTGGGTATCACCGTGTGCCCTGCTGGTGCCAGGCTGCTCATGCCCCTGGGTATCACCGTGTGCCCTGCTGGTGCCAGGCTGCTCATGCCCCTGGGTATCACCGTGTGCCCTGCTGGTGCCAGGCTGCTCATGCCCCTGGGTATCACCGTGTGCCCTGCTGGTGCCAGGCTGCTCATGCCCCTGGGTATCACCGTGTGCCCTGCTGGTGCCAGGCTGCTCATGCCCCTGGGTATCACCGTGTGCCCTGCTGGTGCCAGGCTGCTCATGCCCCTGGGTATCACCGTGTGCCCTGCTGGTGCCAGGCTGCTCATGCCCCTGGGTATCACCGTGTGCCCTGCTGGTGCCAGGCTGCTCATGCCCCTGGGTATCACCGTGTGCCCTGCTGGTGCCAGGCTGCTCATGCCCCTGGGTAATACTGTGTGCCCTGCTGGCGCCAGGCTGTTCATGCCCCTGGGTATCACCGTGTGCCCTGCTGGTGCCAGGCTGCTCATGACCCTGGGTGAACCCGTGTGCCCTGCTGGTGCCATGCTGCTCATGCCCGTGGGTAATACTGTGTGCCCTGCTGGTGCCAAGCTGCTCATGCCCCTGGGTAACACCGTGTGCCCTGCTGGCGCCAGGCTGTTCATGCCCCTGGGTAACACAGTGTGCCCTGCAGGTGCCAGGCTGCTCATGTCACTGGGTAACACCGTGTGCCCTGCTAGTGCCAGGCTGCTCATGCACCTGGGTAACACCGTGTGCCCTGCTGGTGCCAGGCTGCTCATGCTCATGGGTAACACCGTGTGCCCTGCTGGTGCCAGGCTGCTCATGCTCATGGGTAACACCGTGTGCCCTGCTGGTGCCAGGCTGCTCATGCCCATGGGTAACACCGTGTGCCCTACAGGTGCCAGGCTGCTCATGCCCATGGGTAACAGTGTGCCCTGCAGGTGCCAGGCTGCTCATGCCCATGGGTAACACAGTGTGCCCTGCAGGTGCCAGGCTGCTCATGCCCATGGGTAACAGTGTGCCCTGCCCATGGGTAACACCATGTGCCCTGCAGGTGCCAGGCTGCTCATGTCCCTGGGTAACACCATGTGCCCTGCAGGTGCCAGGCTGCTCTTGCCCCTGGGTAACACCATGTGCCCTGCAGGTGCCAGGTTGTTCATGCCCATGGGTAACACCATGTGCCCTGCTGGTGCCAGGCTGCTCATGCCCAGGGTAATGCTGTTCTGTAGTCACTGCCTGTAGGGCAGCTTCTTCTGTGCGTCTGCTTCTTTATAGCTACTGAACTGCTCTGTACACTATACGCCATAGGTACTGTTATAGGACCCAAACACACTATATTTATTCAGCTGCACCTTCAGACCATCTATCGTGTGAGGGTCCGACTCTCACTGACAGATGAGGTTGGGGGGAGACAAATCAGACACATTGAATTACAACATCTTTGGTTCCCCAGAGACCGGCTACCACCAGCAGCCTTTGGCCTCCTTGTTGAAGACACCATGAGACACAGATGTGGCTGTGATCAGATGTCACAATGTATGGTCACTAGATCAGAAAAACAGTGAAGTATGGATGACAATCTGAGAGCGATGTGAACACAGCCCAAGAACCCACCCAGCTCCGCGACCTGACAGGATGGATCTGAACAGAGCTTTGAGGGCACTAAGCAATTTTGGGGGTCTCAGCAGGCAGACCTCCCTGCATTATGGTACTCAGGAAGATGGAGTGCATGAGTCCAGGACAGCTGGATGGCCACCAAACTGGGAGATGTGGCAGACATGCCGGTCGCCACCGTGGTCCACATACTACGCGTCAGTAGCCCCATGCTGCACGCCGGTAGCCCCCCCCCTGACTTTCCAGGCAGAAATCACACAGTGGAGGAAATCAATAATGAAAAAGTTTCCAGCTTCCAAATTATACAAATTTATTCAAGGCCTAAGAGTAAGGATAAACGCGCCATGCCCCATCATAGCGGAAAGACACAGCACCGCGCCATGCCCCATCATAGCGGAAAGACACAGCACCGCGCCATGCCCCATCATAGCGGAAAGACACAGCACCGCGCCATGCCCCATCATAGCGGAAAGACACAGCACCGCGCCATGCCCCATCATAGCGGAAAGACACAGCACCGCGCCATGCCCCATCATAGCGGAAAGACACAGCACCGCGCCATGCCCCATCATAGCGGAAAGACACAGCACCGCGCCATGCCCCATCATAGCGGAAAGACACAGCACCGCGCCATGCCCCATCATAGCGGAAAGACACAGCACCGCGCCATGCCCCATCATAGCGGAAAGACACAGCACCGCGCCATGCCCCATCATAGCGGAAAGACACAGCACCGCGCCATGCCCCATCATAGCGGAAAGACACAGCACCGCGCCATGCCCCATCATAGCGGAAAGACACAGCACCGCGCCATGCCCCATCATAGCGGAAAGACACAGCACCGCGCCATGCCCCATCATAGCGGAAAGACACAGCACCGCGCCATGCCCCATCATAGCGGAAAGACACAGCAACGCGCCATGCCCCATCATAGCGGAAAGACACAGCAACGCGCCATGCCCCATCATAGCGGAAAGACACAGCAACGCGCCATGCCCCATCATAGCGGAAAGACACAGCAACGCGCCATGCCCCATCATAGCGGAAAGACACAGCAACGCGCCATGCCCCATCATAGCGGAAAGACACAGCAACGCGTCATGCCCCATCATAGCGGAAAGACACAGCAACGCGCCATGCCCCATCATAGCGGAAAGACACAGCAACGCGCCATGCCCCATCATAGCGGAAAGACACAGCACCGCGCCATGCCCCATCATAGCGGAAAGACACAGCACCGCGCCATGCCCCATCATAGCGGAAAGACACAGCAACGCGCCATGCCCCATCATAGCGGAAAGACACAGCAACGCGCCATGCCCCATCATAGCGGAAAGACACAGCACCGCGCCATGCCCCATCATAGCGGAAAGACACAGCACCGCGCCATGCCCCATCATAGCGGAAAGACACAGCAACGCGCCATGCCCCATCATAGCGGAAAGACACAGCACCGCGCCATGCCCCATCATAGCGGAAAGACACAGCACCGCGCCATGCCCCATCATAGCGGAAAGACACAGCAACGCGCCATGCCCCATCATAGCGGAAAGACACAGCACCGCGCCATGCCCCATCATAGCGGAAAGACACAGCACCGCGCCATGCCCCATCATAGCGGAAAGACACAGCAACGCGCCATGCCCCATCAAGCTTAAGAACATATTGTTCGATACGCGTTGCTGTGTCTTTCCGCTATGATGGGGCATGGCGCGTTGCTGTGTCTTTCCGCTATGATGGGGCATGGCGCGTTGCTGTGTCTTTCCGCTATGATGGGGCATGGCGCGTTGCTGTGTCTTTCCGCTATGATGGGGCATGGCGCGGTGCTGTGTCTTTCCGCTATGATGGGGCATGGCGCGGTGCTGTGTCTTTCCGCTATGATGGGGCATGGCGCGTTGCTGTGTCTTTCCGCTATGATGGAGCATGGCGCGTTGCTGTGTCTTTCCGCTATGATGGGGCATGGCGCGTTGCTGTGTCTTTCCGCTATGATGGGGCATGGCGCGTTGCTGTGTCTTTCCGCTATGATGGGGCATGGCGCGTTGCTGTGTCTTTCCGCTATGATGGGGCATGGCGCGGTGCTGTGTCTTTCCGCTATGATGGGGCATGGCGCGGTGCTGTGTCTTTCCGCTATGATGGGCATGGCGCGGTGCTGTGTCTTTCCGCTATGATGGGGCATGGCGTGTTGCTGTGTCTTTCCGCTATGATGGAGCATGGCGCGGTGCTGTGTCTTTCCGCTATGATGGGGCATGGCGCGGTGCTGTGTCTTTCCGCTATGATGGGCATGGCGCGGTGCTGTGTCTTTCCGCTATGATGGAGCATGGCGCGGTGCTGTGTCTTTCCGCTATGATGGGGCATGGCGCGTTGCTGTGTCTTTCCGCTATGATGGGGCATGGCGCGTTGCTGTGTCTTTCCGCTATGATGGGGCATGGCGCGGTGCTGTGTCTTTCCGCTATGATGGGGCATGGCGCGTTGCTGTGTCTTTCCGCTATGATGGGGCATGGCGCGGTGCTGTGTCTTTCCGCTATGATGAGGCATGGCCGTTTATCCTTGCTCTTAGGCCTTGAATAAATTTGTATATTTGGAAGCTGGAAACTTTTTCATTATTGATCTCCTCCACGTGTGGCTTCACGACATCTCCGAGCTTCCACGCACCACTACTAGCCAAGAAAGCAGGTGAGCTGGTTACTTTTTGCAGAAATCGCACAGTAGCGGACACCAGGCGGAGCCGGGATTATTCCGGTTTGCTGCTCGGAGGGAGAGGTGAGTGCAGGCTCCCTGGCCACCGTGCCCCATCACTTACTGTCCATGCCCGGGAAGGGCAGGGGTTGCGCCCCCAGCTGCTGCTCCACAGCCAGCTCCAGGTCGAAGCGGATATGATCCACACACGCGATTAGCTCCTGCATGGTGACCGGAGCGCAGGGCCGCACACACACCGGGAACCAGCATCAGTCCCGGCCGGGACAGTGCAGATGATTGCCGTGCAGCGGCTGAACGAGCTGACGCAAGGCACTGTGGGAAGGGAAGCGCTGGGGCCGCGCAGTGCATGCTGGGTAACGTGACCTGTGACAGAGGACGGCATGGCGCGGGGGCTGCCGGTACGTGGCGGTGTGTGGTGCCGGGGAGCAGCGGCTGCAGGTAGGGGCCAGCGGATCTCTTATCTCAGACTATTGCTCGCTGTTATCAGCCTCAGGCTGACTATTGGGTCTTGGATTGGCATTAGTAACAGGACCTGCGAAACACTCACGAGGCTGAAGTTGGCTTCTTATTCCGCAGTTTCTTATTCGGAATTTTTTTCTTTTCTTTTTTTATAGGTTTAACAACAAAAAATAATCATCACTGTAATAACATACAATGCAGCGAGGCGCCCGGATGTGAATACAATTAAAAACAGCTACAAAAACTATAAAACTGGCACAAAAATGGGCCTCAAAGGGTTAAATGACTTTGGGCCACTGATCTGACACCGCAGACATACAGGGAACAGGGAGCCCCACATCAAACCCAGGTCCCTCCAGCCTGGCCCAAATGGGTTCTGGGCATCAGAATTGGCATCAAAGTCATTTAACACCCTAAAAACACCAGTTACTTATTCAAATCTGTGAAAATTGACTGTCTGCCCTCTTTGATGCCAGTTCTGATGCCCAGAACCCATTTGGGCCAGGCTGGAGGGACCTGGGTTTGATGTGGGGCTCCCTGTATGTCTGCGGTGTCAGATCAGTGGCCCAAAGTCATTTAACCCTTTCTTCAACGCTCTGGTGCCCACTTTGATGCCCATTTTTGTGCCAGCTTTATAGTTTTTGTAGCTGTTTTTAACTATTCACATCAGGGCGCCTCGCTGCATTGTATTTCATTATTGTGATGCTTATTTTTTGTTCTTAATCCTATAAAAAACAGAAAAGAAAAAATTGCAGAATAAGAAACTGACGAATAAGAAACCAACTTCAGCCTCGTAAAACAATCCCTGTCAGACATGGCATAATATTTAGAATTGAGAGCCGTCAGTGGTAACGCACAAAACCCGTCACCATCCTTATATGTCAGGCATAGAAGCCTCACACATGGGCAGATAGAGGAGCAGGAGCCTGGTCTGGAGCCTTAGGGTATGTGCACACGTTGCGTTTTTTTATGCGTTTCTGCGGCATTTTTGGACGCGTGGAATCGCATCAAATCCGCAGTGCATTGTTTGGGAAATCCAAAAACGCTGTACACGCGCTGCGGAAAGAGACGCGCAGATTCGCAGCGTTTTATTTTCCGCAGCATGTCAATTCTTTGTGCGGATCTGCAGCGTTTCTGCACCCATTGACTTGCATTGCGTCAGTCACTTCCGCAGCAAAACCACAGGTCTAAAAAAGACATGCGGTTTTGCTGCGGATGAAACGCTGCAGATTGGGAGGAGTGAAGATTGTGGGCGGTGACTGTCTTGTATGTGCGGGCTGTGTGTGTGTGCGGGGGGTCATATAGTTCATACTCACCATACACTGCTAATCCCCAAAGCCATCGATCACCTGAAAAAAAATTAAAATAATAAACAAACAATATACTCCCTGTCCAACGTAATCCAATTAATACGGGTCTTCGGGGCTGTGCGGGGGGGTCTGCCTGCTGTGCGGGGGTCTGTGGGGCTGTGTGTGTGTATGTGTATGCAGGCATTGTCTGATGGGACTACAAGTCCCATCGGGCTATGCCTGCTACAGTGACAGTGATTGACACATTAGCCAATGATGGGATAGTAGTAGTCCCATCATCCGGCTAATGTGTTGAAGGAAAAAAAAACACATACAGTTCCTACTCACCATATACTGCTAATCCCCGAAGCCCTCGATCACCTGAAAAAAAAGCAAAATAATAAACAAGCACTATACTCCCTGTCTTACGTAATCCAATTAATACGATAGTCCCACGACGATCTCCCGTGGAGAGCTGTCACCTCAGCTGACGCGACCGCTCTCCATGGGCTCCAGTGATATGACGGAGATAATCCTCCGCACTGTATCAATCCGCCACCAACAGGTCACCGGAGTTCACCTGTAACTTATATATAGATATATATCAATAGATATATCTATGGATTTATCTATCTTTTGATACATCTATGGATAGATATATCTATAGATATATGGATAGATATATCTATGTATCTGTCCCATATCTATCTATAGATAGATATGGGATAGATGGAATAAGATAGAGCTATACATAGATTGATAGATATTGTCTATAGATCTACCTATCTGTCTATCTGTGTGTGTAATGGAGTGTGGGTTGGACGGAAATGACTTCACAAATCTTTTTTTTGTTAAATAACATATCTTTATTAGCTTACAAAAACGCATACAAGTCCGCATTGGAAAACCACATAAAAAATGCACCTGTGTTTTCTGTCAAGAGGTGCGAATTCTGTGCAGAAAATTCTGCAGGCAAATCCGCAATGTGTGCACATACCCTTACAGCTCACCCAGGAGGGGCCACATGGTGGATGTGTCCACTGTGCATGGGAACTTGACTGGTGAAGCCTGCATACCTGTACATCATCACCGTCACCCCTAAATATACATGTGTACATCATCATCGTCACCCCTACATATGTGTACACCTTCATCATCATCACCCCTACATATGTGTACATCATCATCATCACCCCTACATATGTGTACATTATCATCACCCCTACATATGTTTACATACACCATCATCATCACCCCTACATATGTGTACACCATCATCATCATCACCCCTACATATGTGTACATCATCATCATCACCCCTACATATGTGTACATTATCATCACCCCTACATATGTTTACATACACCATCATCATCACCCCTACATATGTGTACACCATCATCATCACCCCGACATATGTGTACATCACCATCATCACCCCTACATATGTGTACATCACCATCATCACCCCTACACACAGTGGGGGAAAAAGTACAGTGTGTCTGTAGAGTCATGGTGCACTTTGGACCAGTCACAGGAAAGCAACAAAAGACAACAGAAATGTGAAATCTGCACCAAATAAAAGGAAAACCCACCCAGTTTTCAGTTTTTCAGAATCCGTGACCAAAGTGCTGCGTGAATATCGGCACGTTTATAACGAAGTGCCACCACATAGGAATAACATTACTCGGTGGGATAAGCAGTTGAAGGAAACTGGCAGTTTGGTGGAGAAACCCCGTTCTGGTAAGCCAGGGTTCCCCAATTCCAGTCCTCAAGGCCCACCAACAGGTCATGTTTTCAGGATTTCCCTTGTATTGTACAGGTGATGCCATTATCACCTGGGCAATACTAAGGAAATCCTGAAAACATGACCTGTTGGTGGGCCTTGAGGACTGGAGTTGGGGAACCCTGTGGTAGGCCATCAGTCAGTGAAGAGTCTGTAGAGGTTATACGGGATCGCTACCTAAGGAGCCCTAAATAAACCTGCGCGTGCGTGTCCTCGACAAATACACCTAAACAAGACTGCAGTTCATAAGGTGTTAAAGAAACGTCTCTGTTTTACCGGGTACAAATTGCGACTGTTGCACGCTATCAAACTGGCGGCTAGAACCGAACGATGCGCGTTTGCTTCAGATATGCTTCATGAGATCAACAATGACGCAAGATTTTTGTAGAAGATTGTGTTTAGCGATGAGGCGACCTTCTATATCTGTGGACATGCTCATCGCCATAATGTCCGAACATGGGCTGCTGAACAACCTCATGCCTATGTTGAGTACGAACGTAACATCCCTAAAGGGAACGTGTGGTGTGGCCCGATGCATGATAAGGTGATAGGCCCATTTTTTTTTGCGGAGCAGTCTATGACGGCAAACACATATCTTGACATGTTGGAATTGTATGCAGTGCCACAATTTCCAGAAGGTGTCATCTTTCAACAGGACGGCGCTCCTCCACACTTCGCCACCATTGTTTGTGAGTTTCTGGATAGAACATTCCCCCGGCGGTGGATAGGCAGGGATTCTGTCAAGCCATGGCCACCACGATCCCTGGATCTGACGCCCTTAGACTTTTACTTTTGGGGTTATGTGAAGCAACATGTGTACATTGAACGTATCAATGAAATTGTCTTTAACCCCTTTCCTACAATCGACGTACTATTCCGTCCATGTGACCTGGGACCTAAGTCCCAAGGACGGAATAGTACGTCTAGTGCGATCAGCTGCACTCACGTGGTGAGCGCCGCTGATCGCGGCCGGGTGTCAGCTGATTATCACAGCTGACACCCGGCACAATGTGTCAGGGGCGGTCATGGACTGCCCCTGACACGTTAACCCTTTGCGTTCCGCAATCAAACACGATCGCGGTGTACCGGGGGTTAAAGGGAAGCATCGGCAGGGAGGGGGCTCCCTCCGTGCTTCCCTGAGCCCCCCACTGCAGCACGATGTGCAGCGCTGCTGCGGGGGGCTCCATCCTGCAGGTCCCCGAATCCAAGAGCAAAGCGCAGGCATGAGGAAGTCTGCGTCTGTGCCTGTGACAGATCGCTGATCTGTCACAGTGATTTGTGATGTGACAGATCAGCGATCTGTCACAGGACAGTGATGTCCCCCCTGGGACAACCTAATAAAGTTAAAAAAAAAAAAGTGTAAAAATAATTTTAAAAAAATCGCTAAATAAATTAAAAAAATAATATTCCCTAATAAATTCATTTTTTGAAATAAAAAAAACCCAATAAAAGTGCACATATTTGGTATCGCCGCGTCCGTAACGACTTGCCCTATAAAAATGTCCAATTAGTTAACCCTTTTAGCAAACCCCTTAAAAAATAAAAATAAAAAACGAAGCAAAAAATAATGATTTATTATCATACTGCAGAACAAAAAGTGCAACAACACACGATCAAAAAGACGCATATAAATATCCATGGTACCGCTGAAAATGTCATCTTGTCCCGCAAAAAACGAGCCACCATACAGCGTCATCCGCAAAAAAATAAAAAAGTTATAGCTCGCAGAATAAAGCGATGCAAAAATAATTATTTTTTATATAAAATTGTTTTCATTGCATAAAAGCGCTAAAACATAAAAAAAGACCTAAATGAGGTATCGCTGTAACCGTACTGACCCGAAGAATAAAACCGCTTTATCAATTTTAACGCACGCAAAAGAAATTCATGAAACGCTGGTTTTTGTTCATTCTGCGTCCCAAAAATGGGAATAAAAAGCGATCAGAAGATGTCACGTGCCCGAAAATGATTTTTACAATAAAAAGCGTCTTTTAGTGTGTGACAGCTGCCAAATATAAAAACCGCCATAAATAGTAAATCAAACCCCCCTTAGTTAGGGAAAAATAATAAAATTAAAAAAATGTATTTATTTCCATTTTCCCATTAGGATTAGGGTTAGGGTTAGGGGTGTGTTGGGGTTCGGGTTGGAGTTAGAATTGGGGGTTTCCACTGTTTGGGCACATCAGGTGCTCTCCAAACGCAACATGGCATCTGATCTCAATTCCAGCCAATTCTGCGTTGAAAAAGGCAAATGGTGCTCCTTCCCTTCCAAGCTCTGTCATGCGCCCAAACAGTGTTTTACCCCCACATATGGGGTATCAGCGTACTCAGGACAAATTGCAAAACAACTTTTGGGGTCCAATTTCTCCTGTTGCCCTTAGGAAAATTAAAAAATTGGGGGTCAAAAATATCATTTTTGTGGAAAAAAATATGATTTTTTTATTTTCACGCCCTGGCGTTCTAAACTTCTGTGAAGCACTTGGAGGTTCAAAGTGCTCACCACACATCTAGATAAGTTCCGTGGGGGGTCTAGTTTCCAAAATGGGGTCACTTGTGGGGAGTTTGAATAGTTTAGGCACATCAGGGGCTCTCCAAAGGCAACATGACACCTGCAGACCATTCCATCAAAGTCTGCATTCCAAAACGTCACTACTTCCCTCCTGAGCCCCGACGTATGCCCATACAGTAATTTTCTCCCACATATGAGGTATCAGCGTACTCAGGACAAATTGGACAACAACTTTTGGGGTCCAATTTCTCCTGGTACCCTTGGGAAAATAAAAAAATTGGGGACTAAATGATCATGTTTGTGGAAAAAATACGATTTTTTTATTTTCACGCCCGGGCATTATAAACTTCTGTGAAGCCCTTGGGGGTTCAAAGTTCTCACCACAAACCTAGATAAGTTCCTTGGGGGGTCTAGTTTCCAAAATGGTGTCATTTGTGGGGGGTTTCCACTGTTTTGGTACATCAGGGGCTTTCCAAACGCGACATGGTGTCCGATCTAAATTCCAGCCAAAAACGTCAAATGGCGCTGCTTCCCTTCCGAGCTCTGCCATGCACCGAAACAGTGGTTCCCCCCCACATATCAGGTATCAGCGTACTCAAGACAAATTGCACAATAACTTTTGCAGTCCAATTTCTCCTGTTACCCTTGGTAAAATAAAAAAAATTGAACCTGAAGTATTTTTTTTGTGAAAAAAAGTTAAATGTTCATTTTTTTTTTTTTAAATATTCAAAAAATTCCTGTGAAGCACCTGAAGGGTTAATAAACTTCTTGAATATGGTTTTGAGCACCTTAAGGGGTGCAGTTTTTAGAATGGTGTCACTTTCGGGTATTTTCTATCATATAAACCCCTCAAAGTGACTTCAAATGTGATGTGGTCCGTAAAAATAAAATGGTGTTGCATAAATGAGAAATCGCTGGTCAACTTTTAACCCTTATAACTTCCTAACAAAAAAAAAATTTGGTTTCAAAATTGTGGTGATGTAAAGTAAATATGTGGGAAATATTACGTTTTTTTGTGTGCCGTATCTCTGTGATTTAAGGGCATAAAAATTCAAAGTTGGAAAATTGCGAAATTTTCAAAATTTTCGCCAAATTTCTGTTTTTTTCACAAATAAACACAAGTTATTTGAATGAAATTTTACCACTAACATGAAGTACAATATGTCACGAGAAAACAGTGTCACAATCACCGAGATCCATGAAAGCGTTCCAGAGTTATTACCTCATAAAGGGACAGTGGTCAGAATTGTAAAAATTGGCCCGGGAGTTAACGTGCAAACCACCCTTGGTAGTGAAGGGGTTAAGGCCGGGTTACACTTGTGAGTGCAATGCGAGATACTCGCACATCAATACCCGGAACAGCCGCCGGCACTCAGACCGGAGAGTGCGGCTGCATACAAATACATGCAGCCGTGGTGTACGGTCTATTCCCCTTTGCATACATTTAGTGGGCTAGGTATGTATCATTTTGCATATAAATAAGAACGCACATTTTGTTTTGTATTCAATAATATGTGGAAATGTGGATGCTCTCTACAGTGCTTAGTACCATATGCAATATGTATGTTGTACATTTTGTTTGAGGTTGAATAAACAAATTTAAAAACCAAATACATGCAGCCGCACTCTCCGGTCCTGAGTGCCGGCGGCAGTGCTGGGTATTGATGCGTGAGTTTCTCGCATTGCACTTGCAAGTGTGACCCCGGCCTAAGAGGCTCCTCTGTCCTCCATTACCTGTAGTGATAATAATAATAATAAATTTTATTTTTATAGCGCCGACATATTCCGCAGCACTTTACATTTCAGAGGGGATTTGTACAGACAATAGACATTACAGCATAACAATAATCACATACAGTAGATTATAACAAATACCAAGAGGAATGAGGGCCCTGCTCGCAAGCTTACAGTCTATGAGGAAAGAGGTAGACACGAAAGGTGGGTGGTAACAGTTGCCCTGATTGTATGGACCAGCCATAATGTTAAGTGTGTAACAGTACAGACACAGAGGGCTAATGGATGCATAAAGCATGTGGGAACATGATGCTGGGAACCTGGTTATGGTAAAACTTTTGGCTCTGCCACACAGGGATAGATTAGGTTAATGTGTTGAGGCGATAGGCCAGTCTGAATAAATTTGTTTTCAGGGCACGCTTAAAATTGTGGGGATTGGGGACTAATCGTATTGACCTGGGAAGTGCGTTCCAAAGAATTGGCGCGGCACGTGTAAAGTCTTGGAGACGGGAGTGGGAGGTTCTGACTATTGATGCTAACCTCAGGTCATCAGCAGAACGGAGGGCGCGGGTAGGGTGGTATATTGAAACAAGGGAGGAGATGTAGGGTGGTGCTGAGCCATGGAGGGCTTTGTGGGTGAGGGTAATAAGTTTATACTGAATTCTGGAGTGGATGGGTAGCCAGTGTAATGACTGGCACAAGGTAGAGGCATCGGTGTAACGATTGGTGAGGAATATGATCCTGGCTGCAGCATTCAAGACAGATTGGAGAGGGGAGTGTTTGGTAAGAGGGAGACCGATTAGAAGAGAGTTACAATAGTCGAGACGAGAATGAATAAGAGAAACTGTAAGAGTTTTTGCAGAGTCAAAAGTAAGAAAAGGTCGAATTCTAGAAATGTTTTTGAGGTGCAGATGACAAGAGCGAGCCAGTGATCGAATGTGGGGGGCAAAGGAAAGCTCGGAATCAAGTATGACCCCAAGACAGCGGGCATGTTGCTGGGGAGTAATAGTGGAGCCACCCACAGAAATAGCAATGTCGGGTATAGGTACATTAGTAGAGGGAGGAAACACCAGGAGTTCAGTTTTTGACAGGTTCAGTTTCAGATATAGTGAGGACATGATATTAGACTCAGCATTTAGACAATCGCCGGTGTTTTCTAGAAAGGCTGGCGTGATGTCAGGCGAAGAAGCGTATAATTGGGTGTCATCAGCATAGAGATGGTACTGGAACCCAAATCTACTGATTGTTTGACCAATAGGGGCAGTGTACAAGGAGAAGAGGAGGGGGCCTAAAACCGATCCTTGGGGGACCCCAACAGTAAGGGGAAGGTGAGAGGAGGAGGAACCGGCAAAAGATACAGTAAAGGAGCGGTCAGAGAGATAGGAGGAGAACCAGGAGAGAACGGTGTCCTTGAGGCCAATGGAACGGAGCATAATGAGGAGGAGCTGATGATCCACAGTGTCGAATGCTGCAGAGAGATCCAAGAGAATTAGCATGGAGTAATGACCATTTGATTTAGCTGTTAGCAGATCATTAGAGACTTTAGTGAGGGCAGTTTCAGTGGAGTGTAAAGAGCGGAAACCGGATTGGAGAGGGTCGAGAACAGAGTTTTCTGAGAGATAGCGGATAAGACGGGAGTGGACTAGGCGTTCCAGGAGTTTAGAGATGAAGGGAAGATTAGAGACAGGTCTATAATTAGCGGCATTATAGTGATAGCATCTGTTTGAACTTATCAGACTTGCTGTGATAAATGCATAACCCAAGTGCGCTTCAGCTTGAGGTCAGAAAAAGATGGACGGTCATTCTCTTACAGGATTTTTTGGCAGATAGCAGAATTCATGATTATGAATTCTGCTATCTGCCAAAAAATCCTGTAAGAGAATGACCGTCCATCTTTTTCTGACCTCAAGCTGAAGCGCACTTGGGTTATGCAGCAAAACAGTGATCCAAAACACACCAGCAAGTCCACCTCTGAATGGCTTAAGAAAAACAAACTTAAGACTTTGGAGTGTCCTAGTCAAAGCCCTGACCTTGAGCCGATTGAGACGCTGTGACTTGACCTTAAAAAGGTGGTGTATGCTCGCAAACCATCTAATGTAGCTGAATTACCACAATTTCTCTATCCCCCATGACAGCACCACGGAGAGAGTGGATCTGCCATTCAGGGACAGGAAACCTACAGATAAAAGGGCGGTACTTCTCCTCTGCACCAGTTGGTTTCCTGTCCCTGATGTTTAACCTACAGGTTACGGTACCTGAATGAAAGAAGAGAAGGTCCGGGGCCGGCCTGTCCGGATACTGGCAGCGGGGATGCCCCTGTTAAGGCTGGTGCGGTTCCCGAAGCCGCCACCGCTGAGACCGATGCATCTGCATGGTGAGTGGGGGGAGAGCGGAGCTGCCGCTCCGGAAAGGAGACTGGGCCTGTCGGTGGTCTGGACAGATACACACGCGATAGTAGTGCCGGAGTACATCACGGTGGACCAAGATGGCCGCTGCCCCGTAAATAGAAGACTCCTTCCGGGTCCCTGAGTCGGCGCATGCGCAGTGCGCTCTCCCCGGATGACGCGGTTCAGGATGGGAGGAAGTGACGTCACACGCCTGGAATTTTAAAAATGGGCATAAGAGAATGCTCCCGGCTGGAAGCGGTCTCTTGCAAAATGGAGGATAGTGACCAGCAACTTAGGCAGCAGCAGCATCACCACCGACAGAAGGATCGGGACAAGTGAGGCTCCCGGTCTAATAGCCACTCCACGCAGCGCAGCAGATCAGCTGCAAGGAGCAAGTCACCATCTCTGGATCATCCTATACGGAATCCGATTCCGCTTCCCAAACCGGTACCTGTGACCGCATCCATCTGGTGAGTGACCTTCGAGAAAGTTCACCATTGTAATGGGTTTCTTTTCCCTTATTAGGGAAAGAAGAGATTGAGGAAAAGGAAGAACAGGGAGTGCCCCACCTGTGACAGAGCCTTACCAGAATCCTGGGATTAGAAGCTCTGTGAATCTTGTATACAACAAGTACTCTGTGAGGAAACCCTGGATTTCGCCTCTGATCTTAGATTTGTAATTAGATCAGAGGTCCAGAGTGCCTTTACGTCCCTAAAACGGGGGATAAAGTAAAAAAGGACACCTTAGTAGGTTCCCAATCAGATTATTCTACCTCTGGAGAAATTAACTCGGATATATCGGACTCCTTCTCCTCATCCCCGGACAAGGAAACGGGGGGGATGTCATTGTTTTCCCCTAGACGAGGTGGATACACTAGTGAAAGCAGTGAGATCTACCATGGGGGGGGGTGTTGGACCCTCGTCCTGATAAGTCAATTCAGGACATAATGTTTGGGGGACTAGGCCAAAAGAAACGCAGGGTATTTCCGCTAAATGAAAATGTGCAGGCCTCAATCAAAATGAATGGGAGAAGCCCAAAATAAATATTCCTTTGAAGTGGAAGCGTCCACATCTTGGGACAAAACCCCTAAACTTGACGTGGCAGTAGCCAAAGCCCTTCCCTGAGGATATGGGTACACTTAAGGACCCCTTGGATAAAAAACTTGACACCTTCCTCAAGGGGGCCTGGGGATCAGCAGGGGGAAACCTTAGGCCGACCATAGCGGCAACATGCACTTCCAGATCCCTAATGATATGGGTTGATCAACTTGAGAAACAGCTGAGGTAGGGCACACCTAGAGATAAGATCTTAGAATCCATCCCAGTGATAAGAGGAGTGGCAGCGTTTTTGGCTGACTCGGTCCGTTTAACGTCTAAATCGGCAGCCCTCTCAAACGCAGCCGGAGAGCACTATGGCTTAAATGCTGTCCAGGGGACTTACAAACTAAACTCAAATTATGCTCGATTCCATGTGAGGAAAAATTTTTATTTGGGGAGACATCTGGATGATATCCTCCAGAAGGCAGGGGATAAGAAAAAGGGATTCCCAAACCTGGGACCTGCGGCGTTTAAACGGTCCTTTCGGAAAAAAAGATTTTTTTTGTAAAAAACCCTCGAGACAACAGATGAGATGAGGGGAGAAAGAGAGAGGATTCCACTTTGACAATTCTTCCCGGTACAAAAAGTCTTCAAAGTGACAGTTTTCCCAGGGTGGGGGGAAGTTAAACCCTTTTCCTTCCGGCCTGGAGAAAAATCTCGAACAGCCCCTGGATCTTAAATCTAATAGAGTCGGGATTGCGGATAGACTTTTTCTCTCTCCCTCCTCAAAAATACGTGGTAACTGGACTAAGATCCGGTATACGGGAACAAAAAGCTTTAGAATGCGAGGTCCTGAATCTGGTAGAAAAAGCAGTCCTTCATGAGGTCCCCCCTCAGGAGATGGGCAAAGGGTTTTACTCCCCGCTATTTCTAGTGTCCAAACCAGATGGCACCTGTCAGACAATAATAAACTTAAAGAAACTAAATGGGTATGTCAAAAATCAAAAATTCAAAATGGAATCAATAAAATCCACCATCAAAATTCCGTTCCCGAACTGTTTCATGACTGTATTAGATCTCAGCGACACGTACTCACGTCCCCATTCACAAAGACTCCCAGGAAATTCCTCAAACTAGCGGTTTCCATAGGAGGTGATATAAGAGAATTCTAATACAGAGCCCTCCACTTCGGAATATCTATAGCCCCATGCGTGTTCACGAAGTTAATCGCAGAGATGATGGCCCACCTAAGGGAGCAAGACATCCTAATAATCCCATACTTGGACGATTTCTTAATAGTGGGCAACTTGGCCCAAAACTGCAGAGTGACAGAGTGATGAGCACCCTACAGAAACTCGGCTGGCTTCTAAACCTGAAAAAAATCTAGGCTGGAGCCCAGCAGAGTACAAGAATTCCTAGGGCTCATGTTGGACTCGAGAAAACAAGAGTGCCACCTCCCAAGCCACAAAAAAGAAAAAATTTCACGTCCGCATATTCTCAGACAACCAAGTAACGGTGGCCTATATAAACCATCAAAGAGGAACTAGGTCCTGATCCCTAATGGATACCTCCTCCAAAATCCTCAGCTTGGCAGAGGAAAATCTGCTATCCCTTTCTGCACTACACATTCGGGGGACAGAGAATCAAAAGGCAGACTTTCTGAGCCGCACTCAACTGAGGCAGGGCAAGTGCGTTCTAAATCTGTCCATTTTCCAACAGATTGTAAAGATGTGGGGAACCCCGGAGATAGATCTGTTCGCCGATTTCAAAAGCAAAAAGGTGGAGGCATTCAGTTCTCTAGACCCCAGGGGGGAATCCTCAGGCCCTGGACACCTTTATGCTTCCATGGACTCAGAGCCTGACATATGCCTTTCCCCCGATCATCCTCATTCCTGCAGTTATAATAAAAGTCGTACATAAACATCATATTGAGGGGCGGGGCTTGATACACACACACACTTTTTCCCCATTGTGTAGATAGGGGCAAAATTGTTTGGTGAATTGAAACGCGCGTGGTTAAAATTTCACCTCACAACATAGCCTAGGACACTCTCGGGATCCAGATGTGTGACTGTGCCAAATTTTGTGGCTGTAGCTGCGACTGTGCAGATGCCAATCCCGGACATACACACATACATACATACACACACTTGAGCTTTATATATTAGATATATACACTATGTTCCAAATTATTATGCAAATGAAGAGAACCTTTGGAGTATCATCAAGCAAAAGATCTATGAGGGTGGGAGGCAATTCACATCAAAACAGCAGCTCTGGGAGGCTATTCTGACTTCATGCAAAGAAATACAAGCAGAAACAGTCCAAAAACTCACAAGTTCAATGGATGCAAGAATTGTGAAGGTGATATCAAAGAAGGGTTCCTCTGTTAACATGTAACTTGGCCTGTTAGGAATGTTTTGGAGTTAAATAGCTCTTTTGTTCAGTGAATGTGACCTCCTAATGCTGCAAATTCCACAAATGAGCATTTTCAGTTCTTTAAAACATATCAAATGTTTAGAAATTCTACTGTGCCTAATAATTTGGAACAGTGCATTCTGAGTTTTTATTCATTTTGGAGATTATACTGTTATTATTGGGAGGTTTCTTCAATAAAATTCGATGTATACTCTAACGGGTGATGACTTTTATTAGACTGACTGTCATTTGCACCGACCATTTAGGAAAATCAGAGAAAAATATCATTTGCATAATAATTTGGAACATAAGATATATATATCTAATATATAAAGCTCAATGTGTGTGTGTGTGTGTGTGTGTGTGTGTGTGTGTGTGTGTGTGTGTGTAAGTCTGGGATAGGCATCCGCACCGTCGCAGCTACAGCCACAAAATTTGGCACAGTCACACGTCTGGACCCCGAGGGCGTCCTAAGCTATGTTGTGAGGCGAAATTTTAACCCCGCGCGTTCCAATTCACCAAACAATTTTGCCCCTATCTACATAATGGCGAAAAAGTGTGTGTGTGTATCAAGCCCCGCCGCTCATTATGATGTCATAATGGTTGACTATGGGATGGAGGATGTGTGATGGGTATATGGGCACTGGACTATGGGATGAAGGATATGTATGACGGGTATATGGGCACGGGACTATGGGATGGAGGATGTGTGATAGGTATATGGGCAATGGACTATGGGATGGAGGATATGTATGACAGGTATATGGGCACGGGACTATGGGATGGCGGATATGTATGATTGGTATATGGGCACGGGACTATGGGATGGAGGATATGTATGATGGGTATATGGGCACGGGCCTATGGGATTGTGGATATATATGATGGGTATATTGGCATGGGACTATGGGATGGAGGATGTGTGATGGGTATATGGGCACTCGACTATGGGATGGTGGATATGTATGATGGGTATATGGGCACGGGCCTATGGAATGGTGGATATGTATGATGGGTTTATGGGCACGGGACTATGGGATGGAGGATATGTATGATGGGAATATGGGCATGGGACTATGGGATGGAGGATGTGTGATGGGTATATGGGCACGGGCCTATGGGATCGTGGATATGTATGATGGGTATATGGGCACGGGACTATAGGATGGAGGATAATTATAATTTGTTATAAAAACCACTGTTAGTTACTATGCCCGGGCAGCGCCGGGCTCTTCAGCTAGTGTGTGTATATATATATATATATATATATCACCCATTGTCAAGGATCATACAGATCTTACAACTAGTATATGTACATTGTATCTTCTACTGTATGTAACTATATCTCCTAGGTTGTGTCTGGATATGTACACCCACTATATACTGTGTATGTATGCACCAGCGCTGTGGAATTGGAGTCTGTTTCCATTTTGGTGGAGTTGGTGTAAAATGCACTGACTCTGACTCCTAAAATATATAATAAATTGGGTACAGTAGTACAATAATTTGGCAACGTTATGAAATGTCCTATAAGTGTCTGTTCTGTTCCTGATCTAAGGATCTCGGATTTTAGTGGAGATGAATCTGTGCTGCTCTTTATGTCCATGCTCAGTAGTGACCAGGGCTATGGAGATGAATCTAAGCTGCACTTTATGTCCATGCTCAGTAGTGACCAGGGCTATGGAGATGAATCTGTGCTGCACTTTATGTCCATGCTCAGTAGTGACCAGGGCTGTGGAGATGAATCTGTGCTGCACTTTATGTCCATGTTCACTAGTGACCAGGGCTGTGGAGATGAATCTGTGCTGCACTTTATGTCCATGCTCAGTAGTGACCAGGGCTGTGGAGATGAATCTGTGCTGCACTTTATGGCCATGCTCAGTAGTGACCAGGGCTGTGGAGATGAATCTGTGCTGCACTTGATGTCCATGCTCAGTTGTGACCAGGGCTGTGGAGATGAATCTGTGCTGTACTTTATGTCCATGCTCAGTAGTGACCAGGGCTGTGGAGATGAATCTGTGCTGCACGTTATGTCCATGCTCAGTAGTGACCAGGGCTGTGGAGATGAATCTGTGCTGCACGTTATGTCCATGCTCAGTAGTGACCAGTGCTGTGGGGAGGAATCTGTGCTGCACGTTATGTCCATGCTCAGTAGTGACCAGGGCTGTGGGAAGGAATCTGTGCTGCTCTTTATGTCCATGCTCAGTAGTGACCAGGGCTGTGGAGATGAATCTGTGCTGCACGTTATGTCCATGCTCAGTAGTGACCAGGGCTGTGGAGATGAATCTGTGCTGCACTTTATGGCCATGCTCAGTAGTGACCAGGGCTGTGGAGATCAATCTGTGCTGCACTTTATGTCCATGCTCAGTAGTGACCAGGGCTGTGGAGATGAATCTGTGCTGCACTTTATGGCCATGCTCAGTAGTGACCAGGGCTGTGGAGATCAATCTGTGCTGCACTTTATGTCCATGCTCAGTAGTGACCAGGGCTGTGGAGATGAATCTGTGCTGCACTTTATGTCCATGCTCAGTAGTGACCAGGGCTGTGGGGAGGAATCTGTGCTGCACTTTATGGCCATGCTCAGTAGTGACCAGTGCTGTGGAGATGAATCTGTGCAGCACTTTATGTCCATGCTCAGTAGTGACCAGGGCTGTGGAGATGAATCTGTGCTGCACTTTATATCCATGCTCAGTAGTGACCAGGGCTGTGGAGATGAATCTGTGCTGCACTTTATGGCCATGCTCAGTAGTGACCAGGGCTGTGGAGATGAATCTGTGCTGCACTTTATGTACATGCTCAGTAGTGACCAGGGCTGTGGAGAGGAATCTGTGCTGCACTTTATGCACTTTATGGCCATGCTCAGTAGTGACCAGGGCTGTGGAGATGAATCTGTGCTGCACTTTATGTCAATGCTCAGTAGTGACCAGGGCTGTGGGGAGGAATCTGTGCTGCACTTTATGGCCATGCTCAGTAGTGACCAGTGCTGTGGAGATGAATCTGTGCAGCACTTTATGTCCATGCTCAGTAGTGACCAGGGCTGTGGAGATGAATCTGTGCTGCACTTTATATCCATGCTCAGTAGTGACCAGGGCTGTGGAGATGAATCTGTGCTGCACTTTATGGCCATGCTCAGTAGTGACCAGGGCTGTGGAGATGAATCTGTGCTGCACTTTATGTACATGCTCAGTAGTGACCAGGGCTGTGGAGAGGAATCTGTGCTGCACTTTATGCACTTTATGTCCATGCTCAGTAGTGACCAGGGCTGTGGAGATCAATCTGTGCTGTACTTTATGTCCATGCTCAGTAGTAACCAGGGCTGTGGAGATGAATCTGTGCTGCACTTTATGTCCATGCTCAGTAGTGACCAGGGCTGTGGAGATGAATCTGTGCTGCACTTTATGGCCATGCTCAGTAGTGACCAGGGCTGTGGAGATGAATCTGTGCTGCACTTTATGTCAATGCTCAGTAGTGACCAGGGCTGTGGAGATGAATCTGTGCTGCACTTTATGTCCATGCTCAGTAGTGACCAGGGCTGTGGAGATGAATCTGTGCTGCACTTTATGTCCATGCTCATTAGTGACCAGGGCTGTGGGGAGGAATCTGTGCTGCACTTTATGTCCATAATCAGTAGTGACCAGTGCTGTGGAGATGAATCTGTGCTGCTCTTTATGTCCATGCTCAGTAGTGACCAGTGCTGTGGGGAGGAATCTGTGCTGCACTTTATGTCCATAATCAGTAGTGACCAGTGCTGTGGAGATGAATCTGTGCTGTACTTTATGTCCATGCTCAGTAGTGACCAGGGCTGTGGGGAGGAATCTGTGCTGCACTTGATGTCCATGCTCAGTAGTGACCAGGGCTGTGGAGATGAATCTGTGCTGTACTTTATGTCCATGCTCAGTAGTGACCAGGGCTGTGGAGATGAATCTGTGCTGCACGTTATGTCCATGCTCAGTAGTGACCAGGGCTGTGGGAAGGAATCTGTGCTGCTCTTTATGTCCATGCTCAGTAGTGACCAGGGCTGTGGAGATGAATCTGTGCTGCACTTGATGTCCATGCTCAGTTGTGACCAGGGCTGTGGAGATGAATCTGTGCTGTACTTTATGTCCATGCTCAGTAGTGACCAGGGCTGTGGAGATGAATCTGTGCTGCACGTTATGTCCATGCTCAGTAGTGACCAGGGCTGTGGAGATGAATCTGTGCTGCACGTTATGTCCATGCTCAGTAGTGACCAGTGCTGTGGGGAGGAATCTGTGCTGCACGTTATGTCCATGCTCAGTAGTGACCAGGGCTGTGGGAAGGAATCTGTGCTGCTCTTTATGTCCATGCTCAGTAGTGACCAGGGCTGTGGAGATGAATCTGTGCTGCACGTTATGTCCATGCTCAGTAGTGACCAGGGCTGTGGGGAGGAATCTGTGCTGCTCTTTATGTCCATGCTCAGTAGTGACCAGGGCTGTGGAGATGAATCTGTGCTGCACTATATGTCCATGCTCAGTAGTGACCAGTGCTGTGGAGATGAATCTGTGCTGCACGTTATGTCCATGCTCAGTAGTGACCAGGGCTGTGGGAAGGAATCTGTGCTGCTCTTTATGTCCATGCTCAGTAGTGACCAGGGCTGTGGAGATGAATCTGTGCGGCACTTGATGTCCATGCTCAGTAGTGACCAGGGCTGTGGAGATGAATCTGTGCTGTACTTTATGTCCATGCTCAGTAGTGACCAGGGCTGTGGAGATGAATCTGTGCTGCACGTTATGTCCATGCTCAGTAGTGACCAGTGCTGTGGGGAGGAATCTGTGCTGCACGTTATGTCCATGCTCAGTAGTGACCAGGGCTGTGGGGAGGAATCTGTGCTGCACGTTATGTCCATGCTCAGTAGTGACCAGGGCTGTGGGGAGGAATCTGTGCTGCACTTTATGTCCATGCTCAGTAGTGACCAGGGCTGTGGAGATGAATCTGTGCTGCACTTTATGTCCATGCTCAGTAGTGACCAGGGCTGTGGAGATGAATCTGTGCTGCACTTTATGTCCATGCTCAGTAGTGACCAGGGCTGTGGAGATGAATCTGTGCTGCACTTTATGTCCATGCTCAGTAGTGACCAGGGCTGTGGAGATGAATCTGTGCTGCACTTGATGTCCATGCTCAGTAGTGACCAGGGCTGTGTGGTCGGTGTCTGAGGTTTGGCTTACTGACCTCACAGCACTTGCAGATCTCCAGTACAGTAAGGCGACATTGCTGACCACAGAGCCACTGTGCTGTTTATAACTCATGTAATCTTCTTTTTGTGAATTTTTTCAGCTGCATGAAGACCATTGCTCTACAGCTACTATGGGCATCGTGCAGATCCTCACTAAGTTGCCATCTTGCTCCCTGGCATCAGGCTGGTTAGTATCTTTGCAACCTGTGTGCAGACAGATTTGTCTGACTCCTTACCGGACTCCAACAACGCACCTGCTATCATCCCAGAGAGTACCGCGATTCAGGACTGTCTCTGACTATGCCAGTGCTGGTCAGAATTCACCAGTCCCAGATGAGGACAACTTTGGGACATTGTCCAAGAAGTACTCCTCAAGATCTGTGTTTAGGAAATCATCTCCAGAGCTCCAGGACTTTAGATATGAGGAGGATGAGGAAATTACTGAGGACACGCAACCCGCTCATAAAAAGTACAGGGGAAGAAGAAACACTCCGTACTGGTACTTCCTCCAGTGTAAGGCCAAAATAAAGGAGGGCAAGGTAAGAATGTCTATATTGTTATTGTAGTGGGGATCCGCAGGGGAGGGATCTTACATCACAATGCTAGTTTATAATGAGGCATGCCAGAATATCTACCGTATTTCTTCTATATGATGTCTGATTATGGCAAATATTGTCCTGAATGATGGTATCTGGCTAATAGTAACCTAAACGGTAGGGTGATAGCGTCACAACACCTAAGAAACACAGCGAAGCCTGGCAAGTGTCCGGATGGAGCTGATAGCCATTTAGGATCATGGCCATGACTGTAAAAGAGGATTTGCAGAAGTTGCACTTGTGCCACGCTTTTTTTTTTTTTTTTTTTTTTACACAGCCCAGTTTTGCTTCAATTTGAAAAATCATGTCCAAGACCAATAGAACAAATATTTACAAGTGTTTTTAAGAAATTGCTGCTGTTTTTTATTTGGCTTGGTCTTTTCCTTCTGTTATTATTGCATTCTCTGTCTTTTTGCTTCTTGTGTTGCATTTGTGCATTTTTACAGGTTTTCTTTTGTTACTAATCGCAGTATGTTTTAAGCTATGTGATTTATTTATTTCTCTTCCTTTCCTTGCCTTTTCTATGGATTTTAGCACAAGAAAAATGCACTTTAAAAAAAAAATCATACACATATGTTTGTTTCAGAATTGGCATGTGGTGCCATCTGTTTGTTTAGTGGGGTAAAGAGGGAGAAGGTGTGCAAGACGGGACGTAATTGTGAAGTGCTGGGTCCTGGATGCTTGTAACCCCTCTATTGCTCTCCTCTGAAGATGTGTCCCCTCTTGTGTGCAGCTGGCCCAGGCCCTGGAGCTCTTCGAGGTACAGATGCTGAAAGAGGAGCGGCTGCAGCCTGAAGAAAGCAACTACACTGTTCTCATCGGAGGATGCGGAAGAGTGGGATATGTGAAGAAGGCTTTCAAGCTGTATTCAGATGTATGTACCGGGGTTCAAGCCTATGGGTCAGTCATTGTGCCATCCATGGGTAAAGGGATTGTCTGGTCTAAATGAGTAAGTCTGCAGTCACTCTGTGTGACTGTAGACTTATGAATCCCCCCAGAGCATGCACTCTGCATGGCGAGGATTCACCGGGTTCTGACCTGAGACGGGAAGGTAAGTATGAGTTTTACATACTCCTGGGCAGTGAGCGCGGCCTCGCTCCAAACACTTGTATGGAATGAGGCCGTGCTATCTAGTCGGCCCTGCCCACTGGTCAGCAGGGTCACTAGACTGGGTGCGGCCTTGTTCAACACAACGGGACCCGTTGAAGCGCAGAGCACGCAAAACGGCTGTCGTCCATGAAGTGTCCGCCATTCTCTCGCTGTGATTTTTTTTAAGTACTTTAAAGTATTTTTACACGGACGATGAGTGCCACCTCTCTTTGCTTATTCAGAACATGGAACACCCCAATAAGAAATAGACTAATAACGTATTGACGGCTTCGGCTGATAGTCTAAGGCTGGTTTCACATTGGCGTTTTTTTGTGCAGCGCATCGTGCGCGTCCATGCACATGCATCATCCGTACCTATGTTTAACATGGGGTGCGCATGGTCTTGCGTTCGCACGCGTTCGTATGCGTTATCGTGCGCATGCATTTTTTCAAGGGGTGCGCTTAGGCGCGCCAGACGCAACCTGCTGCATTTTCGGGTCCGCCAAAAGGCGCTAAAAAAACGCATGCGCCCGCTTGCACACGGAATGCAACAAAATAACGCATTACAGTCTATGGGAACGCAGGCGTGCGCATGCAAATGCGTTTGTCTGCGTTTTCGTGCGCATGCGTTTTTTGGCGTAAACATGTGTAGACACTGGTTTTAACCCCTAGAGAAAGAATGCACATAAAAAACGCAAACGCATGCAAAAACGCATGATGCGTTTTTTGCATGCGTTTGCACAGCGCTTCGTGCGCAATTCAAAAAGGCGCAAATGTGAAACTAGCCTAATGTGTATGGGGGCCCCCGACAATTGACTGGGCAGTTAATGATCCGGCATAACCAATCATTTTGCTTTCCCAGAGATAAAAGTTGCCGCTAGACATGTCAGGAGTGCTGTATATGGGAGAGGCGATCAAGATGGCTGCCGTACAATTGTTCAACCAAGAGCCATCTAATATGTGTGGCGGGCTTACAGGGCTGATCTGTGACCCTATGATAGTGAGCCATGATAAAACAGCATTGCATAAAATATAAGGAAGCAGCTTCTGTTCACATGGGTGGGATTTGCCCAGGTCAGTGCTGTGCTCATCAGACCCTGCTCAGGGCGCTGGAGTCACATCTGTACAGCATGTTACCGAGTATAATGCAGTGTTTGTAACAAGCACAAGTAATGGGAAGATTCCCACACTCGTGTGTCATCAGAATAGGAAACAGCTCGATAAATAAAATAAAAGATTCTATGGCTTTATGACATTGTAATACTGGGGCATGTCCTCTAATGAATATACACACTATTGTGACATCATTACAATGCAACCCCAGCTATAAAGAAGTGATGTCATCATCACCGTAGAGCACAGACTGGTAATCGTTTATAGCGTTTAATGGGTTCATGCCAAAATTATCGTACTAACATTTATTTACCCTGTGAAACAGCTCTTAAAGGGACTTTTCTGTTCCACAAAACTGCTGTTTCTGGCTGCAGTTTGTTAAAAAAAAGCAAACCGCTTTACTCCTCCTCCCCAGGTCCTGCGCCAAATCTCTGCTGCTGCTCGTGGTGTCAGATATTGTCTGCACAATTTTAACAGCAGGAGATTATCACTAGAGGACTAGTAACCCTTTTGCCAGGTAGTCCTCCGTAATAATGAGTTCTGTATATCCCCACCCACAACACAGATTAACACCATATCTGCAGGTTAATTGTGGTTTTTCTAGTGACAGGATCACTTCTCCTGTAGATTTAGCAGTTATTGAGGGTGAATGATTAGTACAAGAGACAAAAAAATGAATTCTAAGTGGCAAAAGAAGCAGGTTTATCTGGTAAGATGTATTGCAAAGTGTATTATTTTCACTTGCACTATTGATTAATGAAAAGAAAAGTAGAGATACTTTTTATGTGATAACTGTTATTTCAAGAACCTTTGCATAAATCAATAATATTATCAAATATGTCTAATATGCTTCTTTCTCCACTAAAGAGCCACTTCTCCTCCCTCCTGCTTCCTAAAGTCATCATTTAGTCAGACATACAGCTAAAATCCATCTGTATCAAAATTAGATGTCCTTCCAAGTCCTTAAGGATCAGATTAGAATGGAGCAGGAGCACAGTGATAGAACAAGAGGGAGAGACGGGCAGAGCGCACTGCAGCTTCTAGTAAGTGGTTTATCTCACTTCAGTGCTCCGCACTCCTATTCAACCATTCTCTACCGCCTAGCTGAAAGATAACTGAAGCATAGAGCTAGAGCTTGCAGACGGAAGAGCTGGTGACAATTGCAGGACATGAAGGGGCCAGAAGAGTGTTATTCCTCTTACATACACATAGCAGCAGCCACAGGATAGGACTGTTCTGCCTGAAGTGTTCTTCCATGTAACATTCATTGCACACGCTGACGACTGTCCATCAGTGTACAAGCTGTGGGGATCTGACCGAGGCAGCGCACATTTACATGGATCTTGCTGTGAAGGCGTCAGCGCCCCAGTGAGCACCACGGACCACTTGTTCTGTTAATTGGGGGACCAATGACGTAATGCAATAAAGTGCCTGTGCGTTATCTGATCATCCCCTGCGTATTATGTTCCTCCATCATTATATACAGTTATTATAGTACAGACTCATTTCTTGTTACAAAATGTAGATGAAAAAGAGAGGTCTGGTTCCCACGGATGCCACGTATACTGCCCTGTTCAATGCCTGTGCGGAGTCCCCATGGAAAGACTCGGGTCTACAGCACGCACTGAAGTTGCGGGATGAATTGATGGACAAAAACATTCCACTTAATCCCATCACTTACCGGAGTTTGCTGAAAGTCTGCACGCTGAGCTCAGGGCTACAAGGTAGTGGTGAGGTATTCAAGGTAAGTCACAGTCCAGGTCAGCCACAATGGAGTCCGTATAACAAACCCCTAAGTAGGTTACTGGGAGCGAACAGCATCATGGTAATCATTCCATAGGGAATCCAGCCTTCTCCTGAATCACCAGCGCACCATGTCTGGGCACCACCAGATACAGTGCTTCTGTGAGGACCAGTGGGGTCACTTACTAAATGTGGGAAAGGAGGATGGCATTGTACTATCTGCTACTAACACTTCCAGTGCCAGCACAATCATTGGGGAGATGGTGCAGTGGAGTAAATTTGTCAGCTAGTTAGTATGTCACCTATTATGGTGGCACACGGACCCGCACAGCACCGGTGTAGCACTGCACCCATCTCACTGTTAGTTTTCCTGCACGGGCTCTGGCCACTCAGCTGTGCTGGGAACTGCCCCACTTAAGTGACGATTTTGCATGACTCCTAGCAGCGCTGCTTACATTTATCTTAAGCTGTAATGTCACAAGCTGGAGACTAACAAGCTAATATTGTCTGCTTGGATTTTAAGGAAATTGCACAAAAATTTCGTGTCACCGGCCCTGAAACATACAACGTTCTGTTTATGGGATGCATAAAGGATGAAGAGCTGGGCTTCCTACAAGCTCTGCAGGTATGGATTGGTGCCTACACCCTCACATTCTACATCTGCCGGGATGTACCCTTACACCGCACGCTTACCAGGGAATTCTTTGCAGGTATGGATTGGCGTACACACACTCACATCCTACATCTGCCAGGTTATACTCTTACACCGTAACTTACCTGGGAATTCTCTGCCTATATGGATTGATGCCTACACCCTCACATCCTACATCTGCCGGGATGTACCCTTAAGGCCCCGTCACACACAGCGATCTTGCCAGTGACCGGCCCCCCTGCCGGTTATTGCTGATCATTCTCGATCGGCCTAGGCTGTTTTTCGATCTCTGGTCTCCCGCTGGCCAGCATGCATCGCTGCGTACGGCATCGAGAGACCAGCGATCAGCGACGCTGGTTTCTAATGTAAACATCGGGTATCCAGAAGCCGCGGCTCCCGCTGGTTTCCAAGGTAAACAGCGGGTATCCAGGAGCCGCGCGGCTCTTGGATACCCGATGTTTACAGTAGAAACCAGCATCCAGCATCGCCCCAACGATCCCATCATGTCGGATCATTGGTGGGATCGCTGGGACATTGTTATATGTAACGGGGCCTTTACACCGCACGCTCACCTGGGAATTCTCTGCAGGTATGGATTGGTGCTTACACCCTCACATCCTACATCTGCCGGCCTATACCCTAACACCGCACGCTTACCTGGGCATTCTGTTTTACAATTTGGACATGATGACCTATGCAGAAACATTGAGAAAACATGGAGTAACTTCATTTTACTAATACACATGTTTTGCTGAAATGATGACGGGTAATGCCGGCTGAGGTGTGACTTGGATTCACTATATAAACTGATGACCAGTTGTCACTCTGTTAGGCTAGGTACACATAACGTTTGTGGCCATTATCGGGCGCATACACAAAGAAGGAGTGTGTCCTACAGTGGCTAGTGTCAGGATGGGTGATGACTCATGAGTCATCTGTCCACCATAGGGAACCCATTGTAAAGAAATGTATACCACGTGGCAGAGGTTGCTGTACATTTTTTAGAGAATAGTAAAAATACTCCTCATAGTATTTTTGATTAGTATTTTTAGCCATTTGTTGAATATTATTGAAGAGGCAACAAATTGTTCTATGCTTAATCCCTTTACGATCTTTGACGTATATTTACACCAAAGGTTGTGACCCTGCCTTTCATGTGGGCTCGCACACTGAGCCCACTTATTTCCCCACACATGATGACTGACTTAATCAGCCATCATGTGCCTTGAACAGACGTGGATGCAGCAGTGTTCCGCCCGCAGCTGTTAACCAGTTAAATCTTGCGGTCAATCTATGACAGCTGCATTTAACACGCCGGCCGGAAGAGCATCATACATCCCGCCCAGCGGTGCCCCTGTCACGTGATCACAAAGGCGTCTGCTGAAGACCTGTCATTAGGATCCTCCTGTGGACCAGCGTTCATAGGAGATCATGATTTCTGCTATACATAGCAGTGTATGTATAGCACAAGTGATCGGACGATTGCAGCTTTAAGTCTCCTAAGACTATGGAAGTCGGTAAAAAGTGAGATAAAAGGTTTTTAAAAATATAACCTTCCCCCACACACACAGACAAAAGTTCAAACCACCCCCCTTTTGTGTCATTAAAAAAACAAACAAAAAAAAACCCCCCACAAAAATACTTTGGTATCACTGCATTCAGAAATATCCAATCTATCAAAATCTAAAATTAATGAGTCCATTCTTTTAAATGGCATAATGAGGAAAAAAAGAACGAAACGTCAGAATTACGTTTTTGTTTACTACCACAACATTGCACTAAAAGGCAATCAAAACATTGTATCTGCCCCAAAAATGGTATCAATAAAAATGTCAGCTCGGCATGCAAAAAATAAGCCCTCTCCCAGCCACGTATGCTGAAAGATGAAAACGCTGCGTTTCTCATAAAATAGCGACATAAGTGAAAACTTGTTTCACCATTTACCGTATATACTCGTGTATAAGCCAACACGAGTATAAGCCGAGGCACCTAAGCCAAGAAAAACTGGGAAAACTTGTTGACTTGAGTATTAGCCAGGTGCGCATTGTCCCTTCATCCCCATCCTTGTATGCATGGCTCCTTATCTCCATCTTTATCCCCATCCTTGTCTACATGGCTCCTTATCCCCATCCTTGTCTGCATGGCTCCTTATCCCCATCCTTGTATGTATGGCTCCTTATCCCAATCCTTGTATGCATGGCTCCTTATCCCCATCCTTGTCTGCATGGCTCCTTATCCCAATCCTTGTCCGCATGGCTCCTTATCCCAATCCTTTTATGCATGGCTCCTCATCCCTATCCTTGTATGCATGGCTCCTTATCCCCATCCTTGTATGCATGGCTCCTTATCCCAATCCTTGTATGCATGGCTCCTTATCCCAATCCTTGTATGCATGGCTCCTTATCCCCATCCTTGTATGCATGGCTCCTTATCCCAATCCTTGTATGCATGGCTCCTTATCCCTATCCTTTTATGCATGGCTCCTCATCCCTATCCTTGTATGCATGGCTTCTCATCCCCGTCCTTGTCTATGGTTCCTCATCCCTGTCCTTGTATGTATGGCCCCCATGAGAAAAGCATTAAAAAAAAAAATCCTACTTACCTTCCCTGCACTCTCTCATGTGAGTGCAGCTCCTGCGGCCTGACGATCACGTGTCCCCGCTCATTAATGGAATGAATGAATCTTCACCTCACTCCACGCCCATAGGAGTGGAGAGACATGAACATTCATTACCTTAATGAGCAGGCACCCATGATAGCCCACCAGCTGCTGGAAGCCGTCGGCTGTAACTGTGCCCGCTATAAGAGAAATGAATATTTGTTGCCAGTGCGGTGAATATTCATTTCTCTTTAGCAGCGGGCACCGTGACCGCCAACGGCTCCTGCCTCTGTCACCCGCCGCGCTCCCTCCCCCACTGGCTTCTGGGGCATTGACTCGTGTATAAGCCGAGGGGGGCGTTTTCAGAACACAAAAATGTGCTGAAAAATGCGACTTATATACAAGTATATACGGTAAATATAAGAAAAATCTATAAAATGTTTGCTATCTGTGTACTTGTGCTGACCTGGAGAATTATATTACCAGGTCAGTTTTACCATATCATGAACATGGTAAGTAAAAAAAAAAAATGTATAAAAAAAAAACAGTTGTGGAATTGCAATTTTTTTCAAAGCACTTGGAATATGTTTCCTGCTTTCCAGTGCATCACATGATAAAATGTAGGGTGTCGTTCAAAAGTGCAGCTCATCCCACAGAAAACAAGCCTCGTGGGGATGGAACAATAAGGTATGGCTGTTAGAATAAGGGGAGGAAAGAAGCCAAAGCGGAAAATCTCAGGGTCATGAAGGGGTTAATATAATAACATAATAAAAAAAGATTTATTCTAACCAATCTATCAAAATGGCTGCAGGAAGTATATAAGGATGTGTAGCTCACAAACTCATAAATAGTTATTCATTTACAATGGGATCTAATTTACGCATGTACATAGAGTATTGAGTATGTGTTTGGAAGGTTTCATAACTTTCCTTGCTAGGCAAAATTATAAAAAAAGAAAAATGACGATTCATGGACGGAGGTGATGTTAAACCAATATTACAGTGTCTACTAATAACTAGGAAGAATTCGGTGGAGTCTTGTCAGAGCCAATGTTCACGATGATCCCGGTCGCTGCTGTGTACGATCTAGTCCGGAGGCACAGACGCCGGTGGCACGCTCCCATCATCTCTGCTGTATGTGATCAGACCTCTCCTTGTTATCCTTTACGCCGTTCTATTAGTCTTTCCATCACAATGTGGTGGGCTATCACTACAATATGCCAGCATGTTCTCATTAGTGGAGGTCTGCTTTCCCTTACACCTCTGACCTTAGATTTAGATTGAAAAATCATCCAAAGGGGTTGTACCAAGTTTCAAAGATCTCTCCTATCCGTAGGATTGGAGTAACTTTACGATGGATGGGGGTCCAACTGCTGGAGCCTCCCAAAATCTGAAAGCTTGGGATGTGCAAAGTCCTTTGTGAATGAAGCGATGCTCGATCATGTGCACTGCCGCACCATTCATTGTCTGTGTACCAGAAAACAGCACATTTTCTCCAGCGATGAAGATTGCAGGTGAAAATTAAAAACTTGCTTTTATTAATCCAGTGTTAAAACATAACATGATTAAAGAAGTTGTCCACTACTATAATTTTTTTTTTTTCATAAATCTTGCTATTATGTGCCACTAAAAACATGCAGTGTTTATTTTAGCAATATTACCTTTTATCATCCTCTCGCAGCACATTTTCAGTGTTGGCTCCAGCTCTCATGGGGTTAATTGACAACTTCCTTAGATAGAAGGATGGATGGATGGATGGATGGAAATAAGGATAGAAAGAAGGATTGGTAGATAGAAGGATAGATAGAAGGATAGTTAAATATGGGATAGATAATCGATAGATGATATATAAATATGGGATAGATAGATGATAGCTAATTATGGGATAGACAGATAAATGGATGATAGATAAATATGGGATAGATGGATGATAAATATGGGATAGATAGTTAGGTATATCTATCCATATATCTATCTATCCATAGATATATCCATAGATATATCTATAGATATTTCCATAGATATATTTATAGATATCCAGCCATATATATTTAAAAAAAATTTGAAAAAAAAAATGGCGTGGGTTCCCACGCAATTTTCTGCACCAGAGGGGGAAAGCCGACGACCGGGGGCCAATATTTGTAGCCGGGGGCAATATCCACGGCCCCTTCCTAGGCTATGAATATCAGCCCGCAGCTGTCTGCATAGCCTTTACTGGCTTTTAAAATAGGGGGACCCCCAAAAAATGACGTGGGGTCCCCCTATATTTTATAGACAGAAAGGCTACACAAGCAGCTGCGGGCTGATATTCATAGCCTAGGAAGGGGCCATGGATATTGGCCTGCCCCCCGGCTACAAATATCAGCCTGCAGCCGCCCCAGAAATGGCGCATCTCTAAGATGCGCCAATTCTGGCACTTAGCCCCTCTCTTCCCACTCCCGTGTAGCGGTGGGATATGAGGTAATATGAGGGGTTAATGTCACCTTGCTATTGGAAGGTGACATTAAGCCCAGTTAATAATGGAGAGGCGTCAATAAGACACCGATCCATTATTAATCTTATACTAATAAAGGGTTAAAAAACACATAAGAATAAAGTATTTTAATTAAATAAAACACAGCACGGTTTTCATCTTTTTATTTAACTCCCAGATCCAAGCGACGCCCTCGTCTCCTAGAAAAAAACAAAAAATAATAAACCAACCGTATACTCCCTGTCCGACACAGTCCAATTAATAACAAGGGTCCCACGACGATCTCCCCTATAGAACAGTGACATCAGGTGATGTCACTGCTCTATGGGGCCTCCCAGTGATGAACTGACAATGCCTCTTGCAGTCCATCACTGAGGTTACCTGAGTTCAGAGTCTCACTTTACAACACTGCTGCGTGAGAATTAGGGCTAGGGTTACGGGACCTCTTTCCCAGAGGAGGGATACACAGTGGAGGATTACCTTCTCCTGTCATTTCAGTGCTGGTGCCCCTGGAGAGCGGTCGCATCAGCTGATGCGGCAGTTCTCCACGGGAGATCATCGTGGGACCCTCGCTATTGATTGGACTACGACGGAAAGGTAATGTATAGGTTGGTTTATTATTTTATGTTTATTACAGATCGATGGCTTCGGGGAATTAGGTGTGTGCGGTGAGTACGTACTCTGTTATGTGTTGTATGTTCTTTATGTTATATGTATGTTCTGTATATGTTCTGTATGTTCTGTGTTGTATGTTCTGTATGTTGTATGTTCTGTATATGTTCTGTATGTTATATGTATGTTGTATGTTTTGTATGTTATATGTATGTTCTGTATGTTATATGTTCTGTATGTTGTATGTATGTTCTGTGTATGTTATATGTTCTGTATGTTATATGTATGTTCTGTATGTTGTATGTTCTGTATGTTAGATGTATGTTCTGTATGCTATATTTTGTATGTTATATGTTCTGTATGTTATATATATGTTCTGTATGTTTTATGTTCTGTATGTTATATGTATGTTCTGTATGTTATATGTTGTATGTTCTGTATGTTATATGTTCTGTATGTTATATGTATGTTCTGTATGTTATATGTATGTTCTGTATATGTTCTATATGTTATATGTATGTTGTATGTTCTGTATGTTATACACTCACTGGCCACTTTATTAGGTACACCATGCTAGTAACGGGTTGGACCCCCTTTTGCCTTCAGAACTGCCTCAATTCTTCGTGGCAGAGATTCAACAAGGTGCTGGAAGCATTCCTCAGAGATTTTGGACCATATTGACATGATGGCATCACACAGTTGGCGCAGATTTGTCGGCTGCACATCCCTGATGCGAATCTCCCGTTCCACCACATCCCAAAGATGCTCTATTGGATTGAGATCTGGTGACTGAGGAGGCCATTTGAGTACAGTAAACTCATTGTCATGTTCAAGAAACCAATCTGAGATGATTCGAGCTTTATGACATGGCGCATTATCCTGCTGAAAGTAGCCATCAGATGCCTGTTCTTAGCTGAGAGGAGTGGTACCCAGTGTGGTCTTCTGCTGCTGTAGCCCATCTGCCTCAAAGTTCGACGCACTGTGCGTTCAGAGATGCTCTTCTGCCTACCTTGGTTGTAACGGGTGGCAATTTGAGTCACTGTTGCCTTTCTATCAGCTCGAACCAGTATGCCCATTCTCCTCTGACCTCTGGCATCAACAAGGCATTTCCGGCCACAGAACTGCCGCTCACTGGATTTTTTTTCTTTTTCGGACCATTCTCTGTAAACCCTAGAGATGGTTGTGCGTGAAAATCCCAGTAGATCAGCAGTTTCTGAAATACTCAGACCAGCCCTTCTGGCACCAACAATCTTGCCACGTTCAAAGGCACTCAAATCACCTTTCTTCCCCATACTGATGCTCGGTTTGAACTGCAGGAGATTGTCTTGACCATGTCTACATGCCTAAATGCACTGAGTTGCCGCCATGTGATTGGCTGATTAGAAATTAAGTCTTAACACACAGTTGGACAGGTGTACCTAATAAAGTGGCCAGTGAGTGTATGTTCTGCATGTATTTTTTTTTTTTTTTTTACATTCAACACATTAGCCGGATGATGGGACTACTATTGTCCCATCATTGGCTAATGTGTCACTCACTGTCAGGGTAGCAGGCATAGCCGGATGGGACTTGTAGTCCCATCAGACGATGCCTGCATACAGACACACACAAAAGCTACTGTCACACTTAGCGATGTACCAGCGATCCCGACCAGCGATATGACGCGGTCAGGATCGCTGATGCATCGCTAAGTGGTCGCTAGTGAGCTGCTACACAGGCAAATCTCACCAGCGACATCGCAGGGGTCGCTACTTACCTGTCAGACGAGGCGATCCTGACGTCCTCCCGCCCGCGTCCACGCGTCGCTTGTCTCCACAGCAGGAAGCTGACGACGAGAAACGGTCCAGGACGTTCTCGCGCGATCAGCGATAACCAGCGGGGGAGCGGTCGGAGGGAAGTATCACACATAGTGATGTCGCTAGCAATATCGCTATAACGTCACAAAAACCAGTGACGCTATAGCGATATTGCTAACGATATCGCTTAGTGTGACAGGCCCTAAACACACCCACAGCCCTGCACAGACCGGCAGACAGCCCACACAGCCAGCAGAGCCCCCCCTCGCAGACGGCACAGCTCCTCCGCAAACAGCCGGCAAACACACAGCCCCCCGCCCGCACACACAGCCCGTCACTCTGGATGGGAGCGACAGAAGCTGCAGAGCGACGGGGCAGCCTGTGACGTGCGGTGCAGCTCCGCCCACACACTGCTGACACTCTTGATGAGTGACAGCAGAGGCTGGGGCACGCCTGCTATTGACGTCACGTCAATTTTCAGAGTCGGCAATTTGACGTGACGGCGAATATGAGCGGCTGCTGCAGCCTGGAGGTCACGTGACCCGGACTCAGCTGCCTGCATAGCGCCGCTCACAGGCAGTATTGGCAGCACAAGGCGATGACAATATTCATTAGGGGCCCCGGGAGAATACAATGGGGGGTTAATAAAAAGTAGTGGACAACCACTTTAAGGCTCTTAGCTGAAACGCGTCGGTTGTTTGTCATGGATAATATCTCATGGTGAGCAGTGCATTTATGTTTTAACATTGCATTAATGAAATCAACTCTTTAATTTCCCTTCACCCATGACAGCAGACCTGAGAGGGAAGGAACCTACTGAGACATAAGGGGTGGCACCTCTCCCCCGCTTCAGTTGGGTTTCTGTCCTGGAAGGAATCCCACTGTTGGAGGTGCCTGTCATGGGCGAAGAAAGGGAAAAAAAAAAAAGGGACCCAGGCCCGTCCTGGCACGGGAAGAACAGGTATCTTACCTGTAGCGCCGGCCGTCAGGTGCTGGAGGCACAGTCCCCGGTGTTCCCCTGGGCTCCGGGTTCGTGTGGGCGCAGGTGGGTTCCCGGTGGCTCCAGGGAGACCCCACCGCGCCACCCTCCCCTCGCGCGCCGCATCTCGATCCCCGAGGGAGGGGAGAGACGCAGGCTTCTTCCGGCCGCTGACGGCGGTGCAGTGGATTATGAGTGCGCCGGCTGACGTCAGCAGAAGGCGACGGTGTCATGGCGCTGGGTGCGACGCCGGCCGGCTTTTCTGAAGCGGTCGGCCGGTGGTCGCAGGGGGGAGGGTAGAAGACGCCACCAGGACAGAGGCTGCATATAAACAAGGACCAGCGGCAGAAGAAACGGTGGAAAGATGGAGTCAGAGCAGGAGAGGTTCTTATCTCTGCCTCCCTCACAACCCTCGGGCTGCAAACATGGAAGCTGCTCAAGCAGCAGCCACCCCAGCCGCAGGTCGGGAGAATCCTCAAGGTCCAGAGAGCACAGGTCACGTGCTCCGACGCAACCTTCGAGTCCGGTACCCTCGATTACGGGTGGTGAGTGATCTTCGTGAATGCTAGTATTATGTTAATAGGGATTCTCTGTTGTATGTTTTACCCCGTAGGAAAGGCCCAAAAAAGAGGAAAGTAAGAAGAATAATAGGGACTGTGCTATATGTAAAACTCCCCTAGCAAGAGACTGGCAGAAAGATCTCTGCGCCACTTGCCTTCAGCGGACCATGGCGGAGGAAGCGCCTAGTTTCGCAGCCAATTTGATATCGGCACTGAGGTCAGAAATGGAGGGTTCAATTAAGACCCTATTGAAAAAAGGGAGGAAAAGTAGGAAAAATCCCCCTAGTTCTTCCTCAGATTCCTCATCAGCCTCGTCTCATGCGGAACAGGCATCCTCCTCAGACTCCTCAGACAGTGACACAGGGGGCAGGCCATGTTTCCCAGTTGAAGACACGGATGCTCTCCTAAAGGCCATTAGAACCACAATGGGCCTACAGGAAGAGAAGGCGGCTAAAACCCTAGAGGATGTTATGTTTGGGGGGCTGCAAGAAAGGAAAAAACGGACCTTTCCAGTAAACGAGAAAGTCCAGGCGCTTATTGAGAGAGTGTGGAGGAAACCTGAAAGATCAGGGGCCCTTCCCTCCACCTCTAAGAGACGATACCCCTTTGAGCACAAGGATGCAGAGATATGGGACAAAGTCCCAAAAATAGACGCAGCAGTATCCAGGTCTTCAAAAAAATCGGCCCTGCCCCTGGAAGACTCAGGGGTTCTTAGAGACCCGCTGGACAAGAAGGCGGACTCATATTTGAGGCACGCGTGGGAAGTGGCAGCAGGAGGATTAAAGCCGGCGATAGCGGGCACCTGCACGGCACGCTCCCTCATGATCTGGCTGCAGCAGTTAGAAGAAAAGCTAGCATCAAAGGTCCCAAGAGAGAAGATATTAGCAGATATGTATCTCTTGCATGGGGCAGCAGCTTTTTTGGCAGATACCTCGGCGGACTCTATGAGGTTGACAGCTAGGGCAACAGGATTATCAAATGCTGCCAGGCGCGCGTTATGGCTTAAAGGCTGCCCGGGTGACCTGCAGTCTAAAGCTAAACTGTGCTCTCTCCCCTGCGATGGTGGGTTCTTATTCGGCAAGAACTTGGACGATATCCTGGAGAAGGCAAGCGATAGGAAGAAAGGCTTCCCCAGGTTCCCGACGAAACAAGGAAAACAGCCCTTTTGGAGGGGAAGATTCAATAGAGGGAGTCCTCCGGCAGACAGGAGAAGATGGGAGGATAAAAGGAAAAAAGAGTCGGGATTTATGTTTGGTGTGGGCACCTCCACCTCAAAGAAATCGCCACAATGACGCCAGTATTCCAGTGGGGGGGAGATTGGCACTCTTTTTCCAGGCCTGGGAAAAGATCTACTCCAATACCTGGATCCTGGGCATCTTAAGAGAAGGCCTGAGAATCCCCTTTGTTCGCTGGCCAAAAGCCTGTTTATCATTACACTTATCAGGAAGCTGACCGAAGAACAGTTGGCCTTGGAAGCAGAAATCCTGAACCTGATAGACAAGCAGGTACTTTACGAAGTCCCAAACACACAGGAAGGAAGGGGGTTCTATTCACCCCTTTTTCTGATAAAGAAACCAGATCAATCCTTCAGGACGATTATAAACCTCAGACGGCTCAATCGGTGGATAAAAAAAACAAACCTTCAAGATGGAGTCAGTGGCTACGGCCGTAAAGCTACTACATGTTTTATGGCCGTAGTCGATTTAAAGGATGCCTATTATCACATCCATATCCATCCAGATTACCAAAAATACTTAAGGGAAGCTCTTTATATCCAAGGCGTACTGAGGCATTTCAGTTTCAGAGCTCTTCCATTTGGCATATCCATAGCCCCGAGGGTTTTCACCAAAGTCATAGCGGAGGTGACAGCCTTCCTCCGGATTCACGATACGGTCATAATACCATACCTGGACGACTTCCTTATAGTGGGCAGCTCAGAGGACCACTGCACGGCACAGTTGAGCCGGGTGACCGACACCTTACAAGAATTAGGGTGGATAATAAATTTCAAAAAATCAAAACTACAACCCCTAAAAAAACAGACCTTCCTGGGATTTATCCTGGATTCAGAACGGCAGGCATGTCTGCTCCCAGATACCAAAATAGAGAAGGTACAGAATCTGGCTTTGGCTGGCCGAAATCAACCATATATGGCATTGAGAAAGGCGATGTCTCTACTAGGTACCCTGACGTCCTGTATTCCGGCGGTCAGATGGGCTCAATTTCACACCCGACAACTCCAGTGGGAGATACTATCAGCGCAAAGATCGCTAAGAGGGTGTTTAGAAGGAAAGCTGGCGCTTTCCCTACAAACCAGAGACTCTCTCAACTGGTGGCTGGATGGTACAAACCTGGCCTCAGGAATACCTTGGGACAGACAGACAACAGATGTGATTCTAACAGACGCAAGCTCCTCGGGGTGGGAGGCACACCTAAGGGGTCACGTAGGCCAGGGCTCCTGGACGCTTCAAGAAATGGGGGCATCTTCCAACCTGAGAGAACTGTGGGCAGTGAACAAAGCTCTAAGTCACTTCATTCTGCTACTCAAAGGTCGCAATGTCCGCATCATGTCGGACAACAAAATAACGGTGGCGTACATCAACCACCAAGGAGGGACGAGATCACACTCCCTAATGAAAGCGGCAAGCGACATTCTGAGCACATCAGAGCAACACCTACACTCCTTAACAGCCTTGCACATAAAGGGGGCAGAAAACATAGAGGCAGATTTTCTGAGCCGCAATACTCTGAAGCAAGGAGAATGGGCGCTAAATCGGTCCATTTTTCAAAAAATAACGCAGCTTTGGAGGAAACCAGTGATAGACCTCTTTGCCAACAAGCACAACAGGCAAACAGAAAGGTTTTGCTCTCTAAACCCGAGGGAAAAGCCATGGGCAGTGGACTCATTGCACATTCAGTGGAACTTCAGACTAGCTTATGCGTTCCCCCCAGTGGCTCTGATCCCAACAGTTGTCAAGAAGATCAGAAACGATCAAGACAGGGTGATTCTAATAGCCCCTTTTTGGCCGAAAAGGCCCTGTTTTTCTCTACTACAAAGAATGTCCCTCTCCGATCCATGGGTTCTGTCGGAAATCCCGAACCCACTAGCTCAAGGCCCAATATTCCACGCTCAGGTCAAAGGATTCCATCTGATGGCGTGGAATTTGAAAGGTTGCTTTTAATAGAGAGAGGGTTCTCCCCCGGGAAACCGGTGACGACTAACATCTACAGCAGAACATGGAAAAAGTTCTTACAGTTCCTAGGTAAGCCGTTAGAACAAGAACCCCCGATTAACGCCATCTTGGAGTTTTTATAATCAGGGTTGCAGCTGGGGTTAGCGGTAAACACGCTTAAAGTTCAGGTGTCTGCACTAGGGGCGCTCTACAACTTGGCAGCAAATAGATGGGTAGCCAGGTTCATTAAATCCTGCCATAGGGCTAGGCCTATCCCAATACCCAGAATATCCCCCTGGGATTTAAACCTAGTACTAGAGGCCCTTACAAAGGAACCATATGAGCCGTTACATCAGCTGCCCCTAAAGTTTCTGACCCTAAAGACGATCATTTTAGTGGCCCTTACATCGGCTCGTAGAATAAGCGACTTGCAGGTTCTCTCGGTAAATACACCCTATACACAAGTTTTTCAGGATAGGGTGGTGTTAAGAACAGACCCCGCTTATCTGCCTAAGGTAGCATCAGATTTCCATCGGGGTCAGGAGATTGTCCTCCCATTTTTCTGTGAGAATCCAAAAAATTCGGTGGAGGAAAAATTCCATAGTTTGGATGTCAAGAGGGCCCTGTTAGAATACATAACAGTCACTAGCCAGTGGAGGAGGTCCCAGTCCCTATTCGTAGGTTTTCAAGATGCCAGGAAAGGCTATGGGGTTTAAAAAGGGACCATTGCTAGATGGATTAGGGAGGCCATTAGTGTGGCCTACTCAGCTAGTGGTGTTCCGATTCCTGACGGCATTAACGCTCACTCCACCAGAGCCGTGGCGACCTCCTGGGCTGAAAAGGCAGAGGTATCGATTGAACAGATTTGCAAGGCCGCTACCTGGGCCTCACCTTCAACCTTCTTTAAACACTATAGATTAAATCTATCCTCCTCTGCTGACTTAACCTTTGGTAGAAGGGTGCTGCAAGCGGTGGTCCCTCCCTAAGGTGTTTCGAAGTCTCCAAAAATCTCTCTGGTGTGCTGTGATGGGTGAAGGGAAAACCACCATGGTTACCTACCGGTAACCGGTTTTTCCGGAACCCATGACAGCACCCGTATATCCCCCCCCCCTTTTCACCGTATGGGTGTGCACAATTAGTAGGGTGCTTTTGAGTTATGTGGTGTTGGATTAACATTTACTAACCGGGAAGTCCTCTCAATGCTCTGTAACCCAACTGAAGCGGGAGAGAGGTGCTGCCCCTTATGTCTCAGTAGGTTCCTGTCCTGGCGGGGCGGATCCCTCTCTCAGGTGTGCAGTCATGGGATCCGGAAAAACCGGCTACCGGTAAGTAACTATGGTGGTTTTTCACCTGCTATGTTCATCGCTGGAGAAAGCGCGCTGTTGTGGCCCATTACTGGCATCAAAAATATGTGTCCCTCGTGATGGAGCCATGATTTCCTGGCTGCTGTCCTGTAAAGTGCTTCTGGCTATGGTTTTGTAAAGAGTCTGTTTCTTTGGATCTCTTGTTACAGAGGCATATCCCCTTTATATAGTTCACATCTGTTGTTCTTCAAGCCATCATCCAGAGGTCAAGAGAAAGGAGTGATGAAATTAACTCGCATTGTTTGAGTATTTAATCAATTTGCATAGTTTTTACTACTCTGTTTTTCAAGTCAACAAGTTACAGGGTCCCACCTATATATCTATATCCCTCAAAGATAGCAGACAATGAGCTTACCGCAAACAGCAACTCCAGAGTCACATTCAGGCTAGTACAAACAATAGTCTGTGTCTCTTGATCAACCAAAGAAAGACAAATTCAAAAGTCAACATAAAGATAAAAACATATGTCTCCTGTCCTACTGAATTTACGTTTGGATAATTAATATTATATGCTGTGTTGTCACAGCAAGGTTTTACAGATACGCAGCACTTGTCAGAATATACTACTAGAAGTTGTCTATTACTTGAAACGTGCATTTGGAAATGGTGTAAGTCAATGGGCCAAGCCCTCTACAAAGCTTTTTTCATCCTGGTAATCACAGGATTTGCTAATGTGATCCTCTGATATATCGGAACATCTTTATACTTAGATACTGCCATTACATGTCAACTAGTCAGTGTCCAGTTAATCACTACTTTCTTTGTGACAGGGTGTACATATTTTTGCAGCTTACCACACTTGCATGTATTGTGCTTCTTTGGTTCTGTGATAATGAATGTATGTGCCATCTTGTGCTTCAGGTCTGGAGGCAGATGCTGCACATGGGGGTAAAGCCAGATGTAAACACCTATAACCTGCTTATTCGTGCCTCCCGAGATTGTGGAATTGGAGATGCAGCGGAAGCCCTGCATTTACTCACACAGCCTATGGATCTGGCAACCCTGACTATAAGTGCAGGCAAAGAGGAGCAACTCAAGAAAAGCCCGCAACGCCAGAAAAGCAAGGATAGTCCTGAAGAGATGGGGCAGCAGATGCTCCTGGACGATTCCTCAATTACCAGTGGCAACTATAACACAGCTGTGGACTTGGCAGACTCACAGACCCTGGCCGTGGTGAGTAAGGCTGACCATTTTCCCAGCGTGCCCTCTTTTGATGCCAGTAATGGGCCAAACCTATTGGACCTGTCTATAAATACAGGAAAAATAGTTTCACTTGCAAATGTCAATACCCCATCCGACAGATTGGCTCTGATTGGCGACTTGGGAGGCATTCTTCAGAAGATGAAAGAAGACAACGTCTGTCCTACAATAAAAACTTTCACGCTGCTAGCGGAAGTGGTGAGACCAGAAGTGGGCTCAGAATCTGCCGTCCTGGCCATCATGGATGCCTATGGAGTACGGCCCGATCTCACCTTTTTTAACACTTTGGTGTTGAAGAGGAGTAAAACTCTGAATCTGCAGTCGGCTTTGGTAAGGGAATGTTTAGAAGTAATTTAAATGTTAAAAATACATCATAAGATGGTTATCTCCATTTGTGAGAAAAGCCACGATATCTCACAATAAAGAGGCTGCCGTAGGTGCCCGATGTTAAAGCATTGTCGGGCGTTTTATATTTTTTTTTACTATTGCTTAATAACGATCTAAAAATAATGTTCCAACCAATTCATGTAGAATCGACACTTAGATATCTGCCTATTTGTTCCTATCCTTACAAAGTAATGGGGCAGATTTACTATTGTTAAGATACCTTCACTTTGGCAAGAATTGTCACATCTAGTTTTAGATCTATACGTTATGGCCCTTGGCTCATTATTCTCTTTGCACCTTTCTTTTGGAATAAAAGTTTGGACTTTTAGGATTTTTTACACATTTTAGGCATTTCTAATTTTTGAAAAAAAATGCTACTGTTGAATTGGGGCATACAGTGATAGAAACATAGAAACATTTTGTGGCCCATGCAGCCAGGAGACATGAGTTAACATGAAAAAAGGCATGGCTTTGGAGAAGGGGCATGGCTTTTGGAGAAGGAGCATGGTTTTGGAGAAGGGGCATGGCTTTGGAGAAGGAGCATGGCTTTGAAGAAGGGGCATGGCTTTGGAGAAGGGGCATGGCTTTGGAGAAGGGGTATGGCTTTGGAGAAGGGACATGGCTTCAGCATGTGCTGAATTGCTTGAAAATTAGGGGGCAAAAAAGTGGTGCAGAGTAAGCCAGCAAATTTTTTTGACCTTCTAGTCTAATTCTGCAAAATCTAAATAATGACTTTTAGGTTTCATTCACACGTCCTTTTTTAACCACGTACGTGGAAAAACGGCACTGGTGTCATCAGAGTTTTGTTGCATAGATTACATAGGAAAGTGTACCTGGCCCTTTATTAGTTTTTTTTTGCTTATGGATGACAAATGAACGACTGTACGGATCAAAAATGGCCTTTGTTTTCCTGAGCGGTAAGCAGCCAATTATTCATGCATTGAGGTTGTGTGAATTTGCGCTTAGACAGGGAGCTGTGCACTGAGCCTGTATAGAGGCGTTTTGTGTGCTGCCGCCAAAATACAAAGATCAGTTGGACGCAGCCATATTTTATGTGTGAATACTATTTAATACAGATTTTGGCATTTCCCTTTTTTTGAAAATATGTTGAGCCTCATTCATAAACATATTTTTTGACTAAACGGAGAGAGATACCCATAATAACCAATCGGAGCTCTTCTTTTATTTCCCTGGAAAAGTGAAAACTGGCGTCTGGTTGGCTGCTGTGGGGAACCCTGAGACATTCGGAAACCTCGTGCCGATTCTTTCACAATTGATGTCACGTTCTAAAAACTGATCGTCTGAACGGTTTCTTACAGGAGCTGCTTCCTATGATGGCACAGAGAGGAATTTCGCCAAACATCCATACCTTCTGCAATCTCGCTAGGGCATGCCTTAAAGAAAAAGATGGTTTACAGCTCCTGGAAGACATGGCGGTAATAACATACTGCTAGTTTACATTGTTTATTCAGTGTATTGGGTTATTTTTTTATTCTTACTTGATAAAGTCTAGAAAACAATAGAATTTTTAACTGATTTGCCTTTTGGTATAAAACAAGTCAAAAGTCTTCTTGCACATCTGATCGGTCCCTTGTCTTACAGATTTGTGGATTCCGTCCAAATGTCAATGTATATAGCACATTGATTAATGCGGCCGTAAAGAGGTTAGATTACGTCTACTTAACCAATCTTCTGCGCGACATGAGGAACAGAAATGTGGCTCCTAATGAAGTGGTGATCCGTCAGCTGGAGTTTGCAGCACAGTACCCGCCAAACTTTGATAAAGTGAGTATACAAGCTGATAAAACCAATAATGTTGGAGGCTGGTGAAGAGGAGGGAATTGGCCTCCATGTAGGGAAAAATGTGTTGTTTTTTTTTTATCAACATGGAAACTTGTGTTTGGTAAAAAAAAATCCTCCAAACCATACTCCATCAGCCAAGAAGGCCAGTAAAACTAGTAATACCTTAGAAACGAGTGACTCCTCCATAAATGCAGTTTTTTCATATACGGCAGATGAACTTAGTTCTATCTGCAAGAGATCATGCAAGCCAGCTGCTCAAGGGAGGAGACCGAAGGTAATTGTCTCTTGGGTGCTGACTCCCAGTAAGGCAGGCACCTTCCTAACATGATTAATCAGGAGATTAACCCTATGTTTGCAGACTAATAGCATTATCTGAAAGGTTCCCTTTTAAAGTGACTAGGAATTTGTATATAGCAAAAAATATATAACCAGGTGGCGGAATAAAGCGGCTGTCCAACTCTGAGTCCTATATTTAGACACCTGCAGATTCTCACTGAATGGATCAGGTATATGACATATACAGGTGCTTCTCACCAGGGCTGTGGAGTCGGTAAGCCACAGTTGCGACTCCGACTCCTGGATTTTATCAGGCTCCGACTCCGACTCCTTCATAAATGGCCAATTCATAACAACAAATTTACTGTTGTAAAATATTAAACATCGTGCTTATTCAGTTTCTCACCATCATATAAGTAATCAGACCACTTAGAGCAAAAACTACATTTATTAGAATACAATTAGAATATAGCAAATAACTTTTATAAACTTTTCTAAACTGTAAGTAAATATGCAATAAACACTTTTATGCAGTTAATAAGAAGAAATCTATAAATTTGTCCTCAGAAAAAGTATTGCCTCTGTCAGATCCTCCTTCATGGATGCCCTCAAATCTGATCTAATTATTTTGAGAGCAGAGAACAACCTCTCTACACTAACTTGTGTTGGTGGCAAAGCACTAACCACTCGGGCAACATCTCTGACAATGTCAGGATACAGAGGAATCGCTTGTTGCACTGTTATTTTTGATGAACGGTCAAATTTCTCAATTTCTTTTAGTGCACATGAAAAATTCTGCTGAAATGTACTGGCTGTGTTCCTTGATGGGGATGACTCTTCTTCTATGCGGGAACGCTTTGCACGGTCCTTGTGATCCAAATATTTTTCGAAATTAAATTCTTCATCTGTTGATGATGAGGGTGAAGATGTGGCAGGACGACCAAATTCTTCTTGTTCCTCCTGACTGTTCTGCAACCAATTCATCCTTACTGCTATTTCAAACAGAGCTTCTTTTCCTTTACTTAGCTGTTGATCATCTAGAAGAATCCGATGCATTGGGTCTACATAAACAGCTGCCAAAAGAATGTTATTTTGTAATAGTAGCTCCTCTCTCCGTTTCATTGATGTAGCAATGCCACTTGCAATTAACCCTCCTCTTTGGGACAGGCGAAACATCAGGTTCTTCCACTCCTTTAAGAAAATACCTGGAGATAAGTCCTCTGCTTGTAATTTTTTAGTCACTGTAAATGGGTGCTCTAGCAATTTTTCCAGCTCAGTCACCTGATTCCACTGACTTTCATTTAGCGTCAGTTGAGGGTTAGCCATGTCTACAAGAAAGGTTTTCAGTTCAACCAAAGCTGAATCATTAAGTAAGTACTGCCCCATCGTGTGGCTTGATCAATAATTGCCCCTTTTCCAGCACGTCTCTTCAAAATTGAGTCAACTTTAGGGGTTCTGGCAACAGTAGCCAATTTTCTCACCTTGCCAATCAGTGCAGCAACATGTCCTTCTTGCAGACTGCCTCTTATAGCCAGCTGTAGCGTATGCACAACACAGCGCATGTGATGAATGAAAGAACATATTGACACAGTTTCAACAAGATCATCTAAACTATCATGTTGCTGTTCATCTGAAGCAACTTCAGTTTGCTCCTCAGTTACAATACTGTGTTCCTCTATTTCAAACATTTCTGTGTCTGTGGACCCAGAATGTTCTTCTAGCTGCTGGTCACCATCATTACTCTCATTCATTAGCTTAATATTACTTATATTTGAAGCATTGTCAGTTACGACAGAAAGAACTTGCTCTTTTTTAAGTTCATAGTCTTGCAGAACCTTTTCCGCCAAGACCTGGAGTAACTCACTGGTGTCATGAGCTTTGGTGTCTTTTACTGCCAATGTCTTGGTAACTATTTCATTTTTGTTACAAACAAATCGGACATTGATGGCAAAATAGTTCACTCTGTGACGTGTGCAGGCATCCATTTTAAGAAACAGAAAGCGTCCCTTGAGAGTTTTTTTAAGTTCTTCCTTTTGTTTAAAAGCTTCTTCGATTACTAATTTTCTAATACTCTCTCTCTCCAGAGAAACACCAAGCTTGCGGGCCATTTCCCCATTCAGACACATAAAAGCTGGTCGTGAAAATAATGAAATAGGCACACTATCCTTTACAACAAGCTCTATGATCTGTTTTTTAAATGTATCTACTGTCATTGTCACAGTAACTTTGTCACTGACAAAATATCTTGCAACTGATGGCTGCAAAGTTCTCTGCTCCTTTGTTTGGCTGGAAGAGCTGGGCACTGGTTCATTGGTTTGGATGCAGTCTTTCTCATCCACTGCTTTCAGTACTTCTGGATGAAAGCGCTGTAAATGTCTCTTTAGATTAGAAGCTCTGGTTGGAGCATTTTTATCTTTGCCTGAATATGCACTCATCTTGGCTTCACAGCATTTGTTTTCGTCTGGATCATTTGTCATACACTGACAGATATAATATTTTTTTTTTATCTTGAGTGATGGTGAAATGTTCAAATACAGCTGATTTAATGTGATGCTTCTTTGACATTCTCAGGTTTTTAATTCTGTATTCACAATCCAAATGACAATTGTTTTTCCTAAAAAACAATTGTACAAAATTATTGCCAGGTCGTACAACTGATATAGTGGTCAGTAATACTGTTATTATTCCTCATGTACTCACAGTTAACTGATGCAAAGTTTGTTGAAAGGATAATACTTCTTACAGTCTTCCTCTTCTGAGTAGCAGGCAGCTGTGCGATGCTTGGAAGACGCACACCTAGTATGATCTAGTCTAGAGGAGGAGCTTTACTACTAAGAATTTGCAACACATTTTCACTTTCAGTTTCATACATTGTAAGTAGGGGGTTGGGGCAGCATGAGGTTAACCAAGTATAAGATTAGATAAGGGCAGTGGAGAACAGTGACACACAAGAAGTAAGAAATGTCTCTATCTCCAGCAGAACTGCTTATCACTGTTGTTCATAGTTTGATAGAACATATATATTTGAGTAACATTTATAAAATTCATATGAAAGTTCAATTATGAAATAATACATTTTTTTTTAAAGCTGGAGTCGGTACATTTCTACCGACTCCAACCAAAACTAACTCAGACTCCACGACTCCGACTCCACAGCCCTGCTTCTCACAAAATTAGAATATCATCAAAACGTTAATTTATTTCAGTTCTTCAATACAAAAAGTGAAACTCATATATTATAGAGTCATTACAGACAGTGATCTATTTCACGTGTTTATTTCTGTTAATGTTGATGATTATGGCTTACAGCCAATGAAAACCAAAAGTCATTATCTCAGTAAACTAGAATACTTTATAACACCAGCTTGAAAAATGATTTTAAAATCCGAAATGTTGGCCAACTGAAATGTATGTTCAGCAAATGCAGTCAATACTTGGTCGGGGCTCCTTTTGCATCAATTACTGCATCAATGTGGTGTGGCATGGAGGTGATCAGCCTGTGGCACTGCTGAGGTGTTATAGAAGCCCAGGTTGCTTTGATAGCAGCCTTCAGGTCATCTGCATGGTTGGGTCTGGTGTCTCATCTTCCTCTTGACAGTACCCCATAGATTCTAGATGGGGTTAAGGTCAGACGAGTTTGCTGGCCAATCAAGCACAGTGATACTGTTGTTTGTAAACCAGGTATTGGTACTTTTGGCAGTGTGGACAGGTGCCAAGTCCTGCTGGAGAATGAAATTTCCATCTCTAAAAGCTTGTTGGCAGAGGGAAGCATGAAGTGCTCTAAAGTTTCCTGGTAGATGGCTGCTCTTACTTTGGTCTTGATAAAACACAGTGGACCTACACCAGCAGATGACATGGCTCCCCAAACCATCACTGATTGTGGAAACTTCACACTAGACCTCAAGCAGCTTGGATTGTGGCCTGTCCACTCTTCCTCCAGACTCTGGGACCTTGATTTCCAAATGAAATGCAAAATTTACTTTCATCTGAAAACAACACCTTGGACCAATGAGCAACAGTCCAGTTATTCTCCTTGGCCCAGGTAAGACGCTTCTGGCGTTGTCTATTGGTCCTGAGTGGCTTGACACAAGGATTATGACACTTGTAGCCCATGTCCTGGACACATCTGTGTGTGGTGGCTCTTGAAGCAATGACTCCAGTAGCAGGCCACTCCTTGTGAATCTCCCACAAATTTTTGAATGGCCTTTCCTTAACAATCCTTCCAAGGCTGCGGTTTACCCGAGTTGCTTGTGAACCTTTTTCTACCACACTTTTTCCTTCCACTCGACTTTCCATTAATCTGCTTGTATCCAGCACTCTGTGAACAGCCAGATTCTTTAGCAATAACCTTTGGTGGCTTACCCCCTTTGTGGAGTGGGTCAGTGACTGCCTTCTGGACATCTGTCAAGTGAACAGTCTTCTCCATGATTGTGGAGCTTACTGAAACAGACTAAAGGACCTTTTTAAACGCTCAGGAAGGCTTTGCAAGTGTTTTTTTGTTAATTAATCTAATTTACTGAGATAATGAGTTTTGAGTTTTCATTGGCTGTAAGCCATAATCATCAACATTAACAGAAATAAATACATGAAATAGATCACTCAGTCTGTAATGACTCCATATAATAGATGAGATTCACTTTTTTGTATTGAAGAGCTGAAATTAACTTTTTGATGATACTCTAATTTTGTGGGAAGCACCTGTACATGCAAAGATGGTGCTGGCTGTATTCTACAGCTGACATCTGCCTCTAAGTATTAGTTCACACAAAGTTTTTTTTTTTTTGTTACTTTTTTTCTTCAGGTGTTTTTTTGAGCGGGCCCGCATTGCAAACCTCCTGAAAAAGCGCTCAGAAAATACTTGAAAGAATCTTCCAAATTTTTTTTTTTCATATCGTAAAACCACTTTTTAGTTAATATGTTCAGGCTTTTGAGCGTCTTTTAACCACTTCAGGTTTCTAAAAACATCAAGTGGTTAAAAGAAGTGAGAAGGATGTTCTTCAGGCATTTCTCCTTCGTCTCATTGGGGGACACAGAGACTGTGGGTGTGTGCTACTGCCGTCTGGAGGCTGACACTAGGCATACAAAAAACAAGTTAGCTCCTCCTCCACCGCATACACCCTCGCCCCTATAGCGGGCGGAAACCAGTTTTTTGCTTAGTGTCTTTGGAGGCACACGCAGTCTGGTTTCTCCAGACTAGGTTTCTTTTTCGGTTCTCACTATGAAGAGGAGATAGGGGCGACGGATCCTATAGAAAGGGTCCGATCTCCCCAAACCATCAACGGGCGAGCACGCACCGAGGGACACCTCTGGGACTTTTCCCCAGACATCTATTTTTCGTGTTTGTTATTTTTTGAAGACGAGAAGGGGCAACGCATCCTATAGAAAGGATCCGATTTCCCCAAACCAGCAACGGGCGACTACGTGCGAGAGTCCCTCCACGTCTCCTCTCCCGCGACGTGGGACACTATGCCAGACTTAGCCCTGTCCACCCCTAGGTATGGAAACCATGGGCTTGCACACGGGCACAAGACTAGTCTGTGCGCCCCCACTGCTCCACCAACGCTTGACGGCGGTGCTGCACGGCGGCGGACGGTCCCTCTCCTCGCCCCTACAGGGCAGACGGAGTTAGGGTGCCTGCACCGTCCAAGAAGGAGACTAGCAGGTGCGGAGGGCCCTGGGCGCAGAGTCAGGTGGACCACCCCCCCCAAATCCCCCCCCAATACCTGGGGCAGAGCGGGCAGTGGCTGCACAGGAGGTTGAGGAGAGGACGTCGCTGTGGCCCGGCGTTTGGACCCCAGGTGGGTAGCGCCATTAATTTAGCCCGCGGCTTCGGCCTAGGCCGCGGGCGGAAGTGGGCGGCAGCGCTCCGGCCGCGTCTTAGGCGGCGTCGCTTCAGGCGCCCCCCATCCCCGGTATCGGCGTTACAGGATCCGGGACGTGGGGTATCGTAATTTAGGCCGCGGCTCCGGCCTAGTCCGCTGGCGGAAGTCCCGCCCTCAGTGCGGCTTCCGTCGGCGTCACTTCCGGCGCCGCCCCCCTCCTGGCAGGGCGGGCGCCGGATAAAATGGAGTCCCCGACGGCAGTCCGGGGTAGGCCGCAGGAAGCGCAGCTTACCGCACAAAGCGCGGCAGTCCCCGGAGACCGCCACCAACGCAGCTGGAGGGGCCTCCCATGGCAGGAGCCGGGAAGGGGTAAGTGTGACCCCGGCCTGAAGGCCACGCTAGGGCATATAGGGCTCCCCTCTCCTCCGCATTCGCGAACGCGCCCAGGAGCCCTCCCCCGCAGCAGAGCCCAGGGGTCCGGAACCCCCAGAGTGGGCGGTATCCATCTCTCGGTCTATGGTATCATTAACAAAGGCAATTGAGACCCTTCAGGCCCCAGATAGGGGTAGAGATGACGGCTCGCCTGGTTGGGAGGGTTCTGCCTCCTCACATGAGCCGCCGGCCTGCAGGGGCCGCACTCTCTCTAGGCAGGCACATAGGAAGAGAACCCATACTGTGTCGCCAGGCCCCTCCGGTGCTTCAGCATCTGCGAGTGTGGCATCACGCTCGCCGTCACCCCTTTCAGGGAGCGAGCAGAGCTCAGTAGAGGATGTGGAAGAATCCTTGGACCTGGACACCCCAGGGTGCCGGGAGACGGTGGACAGTCTCATTGAGGCTGTCAACCAGACTCTGGGTATTGATGATGAGGTCACCCTAACCGCAGGGCATAAGGTGTCTTTTAAAAAGGCCCGGAAGCCGCGGAGAGTGTTCAGCACTCATCCTGAGTTCGAGGATATAGTGCAGCGGCACCGGGAACGGCCAGACAAGCGTTTTTCAGGACAGAAGACGCTAGGATCAAGATATCCATTTGCGCCAGAGCTCTGTAAAAAATGGGCAGAGTCTCCGGCGGTGGATCCCCCGGTATCCCGCCTGGCCTCGAGATCCCTGTTATCAGTGCCTAGTGGTTCGGCCATCAAGGACCCCACGGATCGGCTCATAGAGGGATTAGCGCGCTCGGTGTACGAAGCATCTGGATCAGCGCTCTTCCCTTCCTTTGAGGCAACATGGGTAGCCAAAGCCATGATGTCCTGGTCGGACTCTTTAAATGAGATCCTGCAGGATAGGGAGTTGCCAGCAGAGGTGGCCGAGATAACAAGTCAGATCGCAATGGCGGGTGACTATCTAATTAATGCATCCTTGGATGCAGCTAATAGCGCAGCACTTGCAGCAGCAAACGCAATCGCCATTAGGAGAGCCTTGTGGTTAAGGCTGTGGCGGGCTGATTCGGTGTCTAAAAAATCCTTGACTTCCCTGCCCTTTCAGGGTAACCGACTATTTGGGGAAGAATTGGATAGACTAATTTAGGACGCAACAGGGGGTAAAAGTAGTTTTCTCCCACAACAGAAAACAAGGACGCCATTTCGTCAGCCTCAGGCGCGTTTTCGGGCATTTCGCGCACCCGCGTGGACGGCAACGGCCAGTACCCCCGCTCCTGCGCGCTATAACCATGACAAAGAGCGTCAGGTCACCTACAGGACCAACCCACTGGGTAGGATGCGAGGGCGTCCGCCCAGATCAAGGGGGGCCAGGTCCCAGAGGCCCTCTACAAAATTACTCGAGAAGTGCGGTACCCGAGGACAGCAGGATTGGCGGTCGTCTGCAACGGTTCTGTCACATATGGGCTGCGGTGGCACGCGACGCATGGGTGACGGAGCTGATATCTTCCGGGTACAAGATAGAGTTTATAAAACGTCCGCCAACACGATTTTTTCCCTCCCGGCTTCCCAAGTCAAGATCTCGGGCAGAGGCGTTACGGGGGGCCATCGAAGTGCTGCAGCACAAAGGGGTCATCGTTCTGGTGCCAAGGAGCGAAAGAACCCAAGGGTTTTATTCCAACCTGTTCGCAGTGCCCAAAAAGGATGGAGCGGTAAGGCCGGTTCTGGACCTAAAGCTACTAAACAGGTTCATCAGGGTCAGGCATTTTCGCATGGAGTCCCTCCGGTCGGTTATATCCTCCATGGAGAAGGGAGAATACCTGGCCTCAATCGATGTTCAGGATGCTTATTTACACATCCCTATTTTTCCCCCGCATCAGAGATTCCTACGGTTTGCGGTCGAGGGACGGCACTTCCAGTTTGTGGCGCTGCCTTTCGGTTTGGCCACGGCCCCCAGAATATTCATGAAGGTGATGGCGGTCGCCATGGCCACTCTTCACTCCCGGGGCATTGTGGTGTTGCCATACCTGGACGACCTTCTGGTAAAGGGCCCGTCCCGTCCAGCGTGCGAGGAGAGTGTCACCATCACACTGGATACCTTGTCTCGTCTAGGATGGATGATCAACAGGAAGAAATCATTCCTCACGCCGGCCCAGAGGATTGTTTTCCTAGGGATGAAATTCGATACCTCCCAGGGATTGGTAATTCTCCCTCAGGACAAGGCTCGGGCACTCCGACAGGGAGCTCGAAGACTTCAACAGCCAGGCCTCCATACTATCCGATTCGGGATGGGGGTCCTGGGCAGGATGGTGGCAGCGATGGAAGCAATCCCGTTTGCTCAGTTTCATCTCCGCCCCCTGCAGCATGCCCTGTTAGCGGCTTGGGACAGGAGCCCGTTCTCACTCGATCACCCGTGCAGGTTGTCCTCTCAGGTCCGACAGACTCTTCAATGGTGGACACGCGATCGGTCGCTTCTGCAGGGAAAGCCCTTTCCTCCGGATCATTGGTTAGTGATCACGACCGATGCGAGTCTCTCCGGTTGGGGAGCAATCTTCCGCCACCACACGGCACAGGGGCAGTGGTCGCCTCAGGAAGCTCATCTCCCTATCAATCTGTTGGAGATTCGAGCAATACGGTTGGCCTTGCAGCAGTTCAAACACGTGCTAGCAGGATACCCGATTCGGATTCAGTCGGACAACGCCACGGCAGTGGCGTACATGAATCACCAGGGGGACACACGCAGCAGGGCAACCATGCGCGAGGTGGGACATGTGCTCCGCTGGGCCGAGAGGAGCCACTCGATCTCAGCGGTTCACATTCCAGGCGTCGAGAATAGGGCAGCGGATTTCCTAAGCCGCCAGGACATCACGGCCGGGGAGTGGTCACTACATCCCGAGGTGTTCCAGCAGATTTGCCAGCGCTGGGGAACACCAGATGTGGACTTGATGGCCTCCAGGAAGAACGCCAAAGTGGGCGTGTTTGTCGCCCGGTCTCAGGATCCGCAAGCAATCGCAGCGGACGCATTGGTGATACCCTGGAACCAATTTCGGCTCCCATACTTGTTCCCGCCGCTGCCACTTCTCCCCAGGGTTATCAGGAAGATCAAGACAGAGGGGGTTCCGGCAATTCTGCTGGCCCCGGATTGGCCCCGACGGGCATGGTACGCGGATCTGGTACAGCTCATCGCAGACGTACCATGGCGGCTACCGGAACGACCAGATTTACTGTCCCAGGGACCGATCTGCCACCCGAACTTAGGGGCCCTGCGTTTGACGGCGTGGCCATTGAATCTTGGGTGCTGACCCAGGCGGGGTTTGGGCGCGAGGTAGTCGCGACAATGGTAAGGGCCCGAAAGCCAGCCTCGGCAAGGATCTATTATAACACTTGGAAGGTTTTCTTCCAGTGGTGTCGGGAACACGGGGTTCCGCCATTGTCCTTCTCTGTGCCCAACATACTGGCTTTCCTTCAGTCTGGCCTAGACGCAGGTTTGGCGCCAAGTTCCCTTAGAAGACAGATATCGGCCCTGTCGGTCCTGTTTCAGCGAAAGATCGCTACCAATTTGCAGGTCAGAACGTTCCTGCAGGGGGTCGTTCATTTAGTACCTCCCTTCAGAGCACCATTGGAGGCCTGGGATCTTAATCTGGTCCTGTCGGTACTACAGGAGGCTCCGTTTGAGCCACTACAGGATGTTTCATTGGCATATCTATCCAGAAAGGTTGTGTTCCTGGTAGCCATAACATCCATTAGGCGAGTATCGGAGTTGGGAGCGTTATCTTGTAGAGCCCCTTTCCTGACCTTTTTTAAGGACAAGGTAGTCCTTAGGCCTCCGCCACCTTTTTTACCAAAGGTGGTGTCCTCGTTCCATATTAATGAGGACATTGTGCTGCCTTCTTTCTGTCCAGCGCCAGTTCACAGGGTGGAAAAGGCGCTCCACACATTGGATCTGGTAAGAGCTCTCAGGAGATACGTGTCGAGGACAGCACCTTTCCGCCAGACGGATTCGTTGTTTGTGATCCCCGAAGGGCGCAGGAAGGGCCTCGCAGCCTCACGGTCAACCATAGCCAGATGGATTCGCCTAACCATTCAGGAGGCTTACCGTATTAGAGGCACGCCAGTTCCAGCTGGAGTAAGGGCGCACTCTACGCGGGCAGTGGGCGCCTCGTGGGCGCTTCGGCACCAGGCTTCGGCAGAACAGGTATGCAAGGCAGCAACCTGGGCCAGCCTGCACCCTTTTTGTAAACATTACAGTGTGCATACTCAGGCTTCGTCAGATGCGAGCCTGGGCAGAAAAATTCTCCAAGCAGCAGTGGCACACCTTTAAACAGGAAAGCATGCGGCTTGGATCGGTGAGTGTTATCCCACCCAGGGACTGCTTTAGGACGTCCCACAGTCTCTGTGTCCCCCAATGAGACGAAGGAGAAACATGGATTTTTGTGAGTACTCACCGTAAAATCCTTTTCTCCGAGACGCTCATTGGGGGACACAGCACCCACCCTGATAGCCGGTTGGCTCATACTTGTTATTTAACATATTTTCTTGTTTAAGACAGGGTGATCCCTTTTTCAGACATATGATTTATTGCATTAAGGCTAATTTTTTGTATGTCCTCCTACTGCTTTTGCACTAAACTGGTTTCCGCCCGCTATAGGGGCGAGGGTGTATGCGGTGGAGGAGGAGCTAACTTGTTTTTTGTATGCCTAGTGTCAGCCTCCAGACGGCAGTAGCACACACCCACAGTCTCTGTGTCCCCCAATGAGCGTCTCGGAGAAAAGGATTTTACGGTGAGTACTCACAAAAATCCATGTTTCCCATTCTGAAGCATAGCAGAATTGAGTGTGATCTTTTTTTCATCTCTTTCACCCCACAACATTTACAGTGCCTTTATCCCGTGAACTTTTTCACATTTTTTCGTGTTAGACCCATAAACTTAAATGTATTTTATTGAGATTTATGTGATACATCAACATAAAATAAGTACCTTACATTTTTGACTACAAGACACACATTTTTCTTACAAAAATTTGAAGAACAATGAGGGGTGCGTCTTATAGTCCGGATGTTCCTGCTGTGACTGAGGATGGGGTGGTGGGGAAGCTTCAGCGTCGGACAAGTGGGTCACAGGAGGCAGAAGCCGTCTGCTGCGGCTACCCCCTGTGCCTGCTGTTAAAGACAAATAAATATTCACTGCTCCTCATGCCCGTAATCCCTCTGACCTCTATACACTGAAGCCTGCACTGAGAGGTGGGAAGGACTGTGGGTGTAGCCGCAGTGAATATTCATTTCTCTTTAATATCGGGCACACTGTTGGCTGCAGCTGTCGGCTCCTGTGGCAGCTGGGCGATCACTTGTGGCCGCTATTAAGGAGAGTGAATATTCACTGCTCCCCAGACCCATGGGAGTGTAGACCAGTCAGTATTCATTCCCTTTAGTAGCAGGCACACACGTTGCAGGAAGGCTGCAGATAACTGTGTGCCTGCCATTAAACAGAAATTAATATTCACTGCTCCATACGCCCATAGTCCCGGACATAGGGAACAGTGAGTATTCCAGCAGCTGTCATCCGCTTGTAGGCTGTGCATGATGTCACTGCTTACATGCATAAATCAGCTGCTGGCATCAGAACAGGATGCTACGAGGGAGTTCAGGGAAGGTAAGTAGAATGGTTTATGTGTTTCTGATGGGGGCCATGTATACCAGGATGGAGATGGGGGCCATACATACCAGGATAGGGATGGGAGCCATGCATTCGAGGATGGGGATGGGGGCCATGCATACCAGAATGGGGATGGGAGCCATGTATACCAGGATGGGGGCCATGCATACCATTATGGGGATGGGGGCCATGCATACCAGGATGGGGATGGGGGACATGCATATCAGGATGGGGATGGGGGCCATGCATACCAGGATGGGGGACATGCATTCGAGGATGGGGATGGGGGCCATGCATACCAGGATGGGGATGGGGGACATGCATACCAGGATGGGGGCCATGCATACCAGGATGGGGATGGGGGACATGCATACCAGGATGGGGGACATGCATATCAGGATGGGGATGGGGGCCATGCATACCAGGATGGGGATGGGGGCCATGCATACCAGGATAGGGATGGGAGCCATGCATTCGAGGATGGGGATGGGGGCCATGCATACCAGAATGGGGATGGGGGCCATGCATACCAGGATGGGGATGGGGGCCATGCATACCAGGATGGGGATGGGGGCCATGCATACCAGGATGGGGATGGGGGCCATGCATACCAGGATGGGGATGGGGGACATGCATACCAGGATGGGGGACATGCATACCAGGATGGGGATGGGGGCCATGCATACCAGGATGGGGATGGGGGGCCATGCATTCGAGGATGGGGATGGGAGCCATGTATACGAGGATGGGGATGGGGGCCATGCATACTAGGATAGGGATGGGAGCCATGCATTCGATGATGGGGATGGGGGCCATGCATACCAGGATGGGGATGGGAGCCATGCATACCAGGATGGGGATGGGGGACATGCATACCAGGATGGGGATGGGAGCCATGCATACCAGGATGGGGATGGGGGACATGCATACCAGGATGGGGATGGGAGCCATGCATACCAGGATGGGGATGGGGGACATGCATACCAGGATGGGGATGGGAGCCATGCATACCAGGATAGGGATGGGGGACATGCATACCAGGATGGGGATGGGGGACATGCATACCAGGATGGGGATGGGGGACATGCATACCAGGATGGGGATGGGGGCCATGCATACCAGGATGGGGGCCATGCATTCGAGGATGGGGATGGGAGCCATGTATACCAGGATGGGGACCATGCATATTAGGATGGGGATGAAGGCCATGCATACCAGGATGGGGATGGGAGCCATGTATACCAGGATGTGGATAGGGGGTCATGCATACCAGGATGGGGATGAGGGGGTACATGCATACCAGGATGGGGATGAGGGGGGACATGCATTCCAGGATGGGATGAGGGGCCCCAGGAGGAAGATGGTTGCGAAAAGTACATCGGGGTGAGAGAACTTTGAGGTGACAGGACACTGTTTCCCAAAGTAATAAAGAAAAAGATAATGACACCAAGCACTTAATAATAGCACTTGTCAAAACCTCTGTATTGACTATAGAGCCACAACTTTGGGTTTATGGGCATACCAATGTTTTTTGCACGCTTATTAAAGCATATTAAATGACTACTTTTACCTATTTTCCCATACCTAAATTATGTAATAATATTTATAATTCTTATTTATTATAGTCTACTTGGTATAGCTTATTTATTTTTTTTCACCAGGGTATTTTTTCGGTGTGCCATTCTTTTCCTGATTAACAATAAGGACATATAAACCTTTATGGCTATGGTACCATCTAGCTGATTACCTTGATTTTACCTCATCTTTTACTTACACCCATCGTCCACTATTAATGGCATCTCTGCTTTCCAATTTTCCTTTTTGTATTTATGATTAAATATAAATTCTATATTTTAATGTTATGTGTCTCTTCGTCTTTTGACCTGTTATCTATGGAGGTTAGATTTGTTGTATTAAGCATTTTTTGGAGTGCCTGTATATTCACAGTGGACATTTTTGTTCAACTATTATTACATATCCTTACAGTTTTTGTTCTTTTTTTAAATCGAAGGTTGTAGAGCCCTCAAGGGAGCATGATGGTCTGATCAGCCTTTCTCACCCCGCACTCCCGTGTTAATGCTTCTCCATCTTTTCTGCTCCATCTTCTATTATTTGATCTAGTGTTATTTGCTGTATGTAGACTAAGATTCATGATGAAAGCCATGATGCTTCGCTCACTGACACACCAATCCAATATTCATGGATGACTGTTGGTTATCTTTGGTTATTTCCATTCTAGTACCTTAAAAAGAATGTGTTCTTGGAGAAGATAGATGGCTTCCGTGGCTACTACAACCGCTGGCTGGAATGGATGAATGCTGAAGAAACCGAACATCCATGGCAGAAATACCGCACCAAACCTCCCAGTGATTCCAGTTAATGATTTAAAGCATTTACATGTGTGACTGTGTATACACTGTAATGTACATCAACAATAATGTATATTCATGAATAAAAGCTTTCACAGAAATATTTTTCATGTTCCACCCTTTTGTTTTTAGAGGAGATAAGCCACCTCCGAGATGTCTTTCAGCGGCTTACTCTCTTCTCCCAACTGGTAACCAATATACACTTATCTGCGGGAAGCACGCATGTGTGGGGGAATGTCAGGTGTATGACCAACTTAACGAAGCACTCCCTCAATATTGTTGTGCACCTATAGTCCCAATTCACCATACTGTTCTCTCCAGGATTCTGACAAAACTGTTTGAAATGTTGCAGCATTGTGCCCAGCTTGTAGTGGGGAAAATATTTTGCAACTTTGTCATTTTCAACACTTCCGACTAGCTTTGCAAATTTTGTAGACAGAGCTTAGTGTGAAAAGGGTGTGACATAGCATGGCTGGCAAATTAATCATAATTTATGCCTTCCCTCCACTCTCCCTGTTCCTCTGAATGTCCTCCCATTTTAAGGGTATTAGTTACGAATCGCATAGGATTCACTGAGACTGCTGTATATATATCCCGTAGGGTACACTGAGTCTATGATGCCTAAAAAGATGTAAGGGCAGCTCCAAGTGGCAGTTTTATATAGTTGTGTGTAATATTGCTGAAACATTTGTTTATCCCAAGGTGACAGTAGGCACAATAGCTCCAATTTCTTAGTTCATTGACCCCCTTGATATGCAGTTTACATCTTGATGTAAGTTTAATATTTTTCTCTTGTGGGAGTGTTTTTATTTCAGTTATATAGGCTGGATGTGAAGTATGTGAGTCCCTTCTCATAATATAGCTGAATGTGAAGGCTATGAGTCTCAGTTGGATAATTTAGATGCGAGGTCTGTGTCAATCTCCGAGTAATATATAAAACCTACTAGAGAAAAAGTGAGGAAAAACCCTGCTGTAACTAAGTAAATAAAAAGCAAAAAGTGCATTTAAATAAGAAGTTTTTATTAATACTTTTTTTTTTTTATCAAAAAATAGCATAAAAGCCATCCCACCATGACAAGGTGACTGATCGGGGCGGTCCTACACTGTCTAATATTAACACCTTACCATGTGTCAATGTCGACGTCAATGTGTGAATAAGGGCAGACAAAAGGACTGGGCCAACCAGTGAAACACCAGTCTGGTGAAGCCCTATATACAATTTCCAGCTCAGGAGAGGGAGGCCACACCCCGGCTTGCACAGAACGCAATAATACAAAGAAAAAAACACAAAAATTGAGCCTGACTTGAGTTGGTACACATGCAGCATACAAAATAGCATAAAAGCCTGATCAAAGTTACCTTGTCGTGGTGAGATGGCTTTTATGCTACTTTTTGCTAAAAAAAAAAAAATTACTAAAAACTGTGTTATTTAAATGCACTTTTTGCTTTTTATTTACTTAGTTACAGCAGGGTTTTTGCTCACTTTTTCACTTGTAGGTTTTATATGTTCTATGACCAATGTGAACGTGCGTTTATGTGCTGCATGTGTACCAAGTCAGGCTCAATTTTTGTGTTTTTTTCTCTGAGTAATATAGCCTGGAAGTGAATCACTACCATTAATGGTAGGCTGGATGCAGGCTTGGACTGGCCCATAGGGGAATAGAGGAATGCCCCCAACCCCACTGTATGGGCAGTAAATTGGTATAATTCACTGGATTCACTCTACAGAAAAAAAAGCAGCATCTCCTCATTCATTAACCACACTACCCAGTTTACTATTATATAGAGATATATGTACATTTGTCAACGAGGGTAGTGTAATGTTTGTATGCAGTTTATTTTACTCATTTATATAGCACCATTAATTCCACAGCTCTTTACAGACATTATCGGACCTGTCCTCGTTAGGGCTCACAATCTAGATTCCCTATCGGTATGTCTTTGGAATGTGGGAGGAAACCATAGTACCCGGAGGAAACCCACGGGGAAAACATACAAACTCTTTGCAGATGTTTTCCTTGGTGGGATTTGAACCCAGAACTCCAGCACGGCAAGGCTACAGTGCAAACAACTGAGCCACCGTTCTGCCCTGTTGAGAAGTTGACCAGTGCTACACAGTGCTACTTTATTTGTTTGGTTGTATATGGAGATGGCTACTCTTAGTAAGCTAAGCACCTGTTCAGACCTGATTTCTGTTTGGATGTGACAGTCTTTTGATATTTGTATGCATTAGCTTTCTGACTGAGCCTCAGGCATTTTTAATTGCAGCAGGATCCTACCTTCCCATAGAAATATAGACTTTAGTCTAAGAGAGAATTCACATTAGGCCGGGGTCACACTTGCAACTGCAATGCGAGAAACTTGCACAAGTCTCACGCCTCAGTACCTGGCACTCAGACCGGAGTGTGCGGCTGCATGTATTTCTATACAGTTGACCGCTCCGGTCCCGAATGCTGGAGGCAGTGCCGGGTATTGAGCCGAGAGATTCGCACAATTTCTTGCATTGCAGTTGCAAGTGTGACACCAGCCTTAGGCAGGTCTGGCAACAAGAGTCGCCTTATCGTGGCTGCCAGGTACACATGAATTGGCCAATTAATACGCTAAGTATTCTCAATTTTTCACATTTCTAGTGCAGCAATGCAATTTATATTTCATGTTTGCATGCTATAGTGCTACAGAGTGCTACTTTATTTGTTTGGTTGTATATGGAGATCAGCGATCTGACATTATATAGTGATGTCCCATACTGGGACAATGTAAAAAAGTAAAAAAAAAATTTGTGTAAAAAAAAAATCCCTAAATAAAGAAAAAATAAATATTTTTCCAATAAATACATTTATTTATGTAAATAAAAAAAATAAAAGTATACATATTTGGTATCACTGCGTCCGTAACAACCTGCTCTATAAAACTATCCCACTAGTTAACCCCTTCAGTGAACACCATATAAAAAGTAAATAAAAAATGAGGCAAAAAAACCAATGCTTTATCATCATACCGCCAAACAAAAAGTGCAATAACAAGCAAACAAAATGACGGATGTAGGGGGTGTGGCCTGCCAGCCTATGTAGATGGCTGCTTGATACAGGAGCTCCACAGCACAGGACTATAAACCAGCTCTACACGACTTTATATTGACTTGTTTATCCACCCAGACCTGTTTGAGTACCTCGTGCCTGTCGTGCCCAAGGGGTAACCCCACAAACCAGCCGTGCCAGCTAAACTTACTGACTTTTATCCGAGGGACACACCAGGTTCTCCCTCCAATAAAATGGCCCTGCTGTCCTCTGCAGCTGCCTCTTGCACATCTTGCTCCTCAGGTTGTGAATCTGCACTGAAGGGAAGTTCCTCTGACGTTCCCCTCACAGAACAATGTAGAGATTGTTATCTTCACTAAGATACAGGAAAGATGTATATCTTTGTACCTTGTTAGCCAGTAGATAGAAGAATATTCTGAATTGAGAGTCCTCAGTGTTGATACCTTTTAATGGCTAACTGAAAAGATGGTAACACATTGCAAGCTTTCAAGACTACTCAGGTCTCTTCATCAGGCATAGACTAATACAACATCTGAAGAATCACATATTTATACACAGCACAGCACAGAAATAATGCAATAGATAAGACAAGTAAATGTTTTAGAATATACATATTGAATTCAGGAGCCCCATATAATGCTCCATACAGTTCATGATGGCCCCAAAAGATGATCCATACAAAATACACCCCATAATATGCTCCATAAATTATGCCCCATATGCTGCCCCATATAATGCTCCATAGATTATGCCCCATAAAATGCTCCATAGATTATGCCCCCATATGCTGCCCCATAATATGCTCCATAGATTATGCCCCATATGCTGCCCCATATAATGCTCCATAGATTATGCCCCATAAAATGCTCCATAGATTATGCCCCCATATGCTGCCCCATAAGATGCTCCAGATTATGCCCCATATGCTGCCCCATAAAGTGCTCCATAGGTTATGCCCCCATAAGATGCTCCATAGTTTATGCCCCCATATGCTGCCCCATAAGATGCTCTATAGATTATGCCCCCATAAGATGCTCCATAGATTATGCCCCCATATGCTGCTCCATAGATTTTGCCCCCATATGCTGCTCCATAATTATGCCCCCATAAGATGCTCCATAGAATATGCCCCCATATGCTGCCGCTGCAAAAAAAAAATGACATGCTCACCTCTCGTCGCTGGGGGCCTGGTGCCGGTGTCATGAGCAGGTGGGGACAGGTGCTGGTGTCACTGCTGGCTCAGGACCCCGGCACTGGCGATATTTACTGATCCCATGGCTGCGCGCTGCTCTGTCTTCCGGGTCCTTCTGTCAGTGATATTCAGGCAGAGGGCGCGGCGCGCACTATGTCACCGCGCCCTCTGACCTGAACATCACAGCGAGAGGACGCGGAGGAGAGGACAGAGCAGCGTGCAGTGATGGAGCAGGAACAGGTGAATATAGCGTATACTTACCCCCTCCTGGCGCGGTCTCTGCAGCCCCCTGCTTCTCCCGGTCTCCCTTCCTTCAGCGGTCACGTGGTACCGCTAATTAGTCATAAATATGCGCATATTCATGACTAATGAGCGGTACCACGTGACCACTGAAGGAAGGAGCCTGAGACCGGGAGAAGCAGGGGGGCTACAGAGACCGCACCAGGGGGTAAGTATGACCTGACACCCCCGCTCCCCCTCCCCCGCCGACCCCCTGGTATATGACTCGCGTATAAACCGAGAAGGGGGGACTTTCAGCCAAAAACAATGGGCTGAAAATCTCAGCTTATACTCGAGTATATACTGTACTTTTAACCCCTTAGTGACGGGGCCAATTTTTAAAATTCTGACCAATGTCACTTTATGTGGTAATAGCTCTGGAACGCTTCAACAAATCCCAGTGATTTTGAGACTTTTTTCGTGGCACATTATAATTTATGATAATGGTAAATTTAGGTTGATGTGTTGTGTGATGTAAAAAAAATTGCAATTTTCAAACTTTGATTATCCCTTTAATCTAGATAGTCATACCACACAAAAACAATAATAAATAACATTTCCCACATGTTTGCCTTAGATCAGCACCATTTGTAAACCGCTAATTTATTTTCTTAGCCTTTTAGGAGGTTTAAAAATGTAGCAAAAGTTATTTTTTGAGGAATATATCCTGGTTTGAAGTGACTTTGGAAGTCCTATATATTGGAGAACCCCAAAAGTGATACCATTTTAAAAACAGCACCCCCTGACATATTGAAAACTGCTGTCAGGTATTTTATTAACCCTTCAGGTGATTTCCTGGAATTGATGTAAAGTGGTATAGCAGGAATGAAAAAGTATTTGTTTACCACCTAAATGTCGCTAACTTCTGAACTGACTGCTATAGTCGGGAGACTCTAAGGCCGCTATTTGGCCATGAACTGCTATGGCAAACATCAGTACCACACAATCTTGATCTCGGTGTGTAAACTAGATTCAAGCGGAAGCCCCCACGATCTATTAACCATTTATTTGATGTAGTCACTTTTGACATCATCAGCTAAGGGATTAAATAAATATGGACGGTGACAACACTGAGCGTTTGTGATACAGCAAGTTGTCAGCTATAGTGTACAGCCGACAGCTGCTGGATTATCACCTGTATAGGGATACTATGCTCTTATATCTCAGGTCAGTTAAAAGACGAATTGGCTGTCATTAAGGGGCTATGGTCCTTAACCTTTATACTGTAAAGTCCCTGGCGGTCGTTTTGTCTTTGTGGTATGCACCTTAAACGGCTTGCCCTACACAATAACCAATGTATACTGCCCAAATTATGGTCAATTGTCTTTCATTCATGGTGTTTTGTTAAAAGAAATAGCTCAGGGCTTTGAAATTGTCTGCGGAGACTTTAAAATGCCGGCTTCTTCGGAGATGGATACCTCCTCTAAAAAGGCAGCCTGCAGGATGGACTTGGGTTCGTTAATCTCTGATTTGCATCTCCACAACATATGGAGATATCTTCATGCTTCAGAGAGAGATTTTACTTTCTTTTCTCCTAGTCATAAATCGTATAGCAGAATTGACATGTTTTTGGTAAATAGTCGCTCTGTCGCTAACTGTATATATGCATCCATAGGACCAACTACTTGGTCCGACCATGCCCCAATTTCCCTGGAGGTTTCGGATCAGTACTCTCTGAATTGCTCCTCATGCTGGAGACTGAACCCCCGGCTTTTACTAACTCATGGGACGATCTCTGAGATTACAAAAGCTCTTACAGATTACTTCCAGGAAAATGACAATGGTGAAGTAAATATTATGGTCTGCGCACAAATCTGTGCTTCGGGGTCAACTCATAAAAATAGCTTCCTATCAGAAAAAAATGAGAGATAAAGAGCGGTCTGATCCTCATCGCTCAAATTCAAAAACTAGAGGAGGCAAATAAAAAGTCCCCCACAGTCAAAATATCAAACGAGATCTGTTATCTTAGATTTAGACTCCGTTCCCACTTAATCGGCGAATATGAACGTGACCTTAAAAAATCGAAACTATCCTTCTATGTGATGGGGGACAAAGCTAGCAGACGTTTTAGTCCAGTCAAAATACGGTTTGACCCGGAACAAATTGCAAGAAAGCGTTTTATTATTTTTTTTATTACTATTATATGTGGGGAACAGCATATTAAAAGTTTTCCAAAAATTGATCACCACAAAGGTCCTAACTATGACATAAGACGATGACAGCCATCGCACTAAAAATAACGAATATTTCCCTATTTCAAAGCTGTAGCTTTAGGTTACAGAAGAGTTTGCATTTTGTATACTATATATTTTCATATAACAATTTTTATACAAAGTTTTATACTAACTACATGGACAGGCAAGGTCATGACATCATCAATGACATCATGACATATATGTACATTTCTAGAAATTATAGAATTAATACACAGTGCATTTTAAGACCTACTTCACCACTGAATAAGCGTGTCAGGTCAATAGTCTCTATTTTCATCATCAGACACTGCTTCCTCACTCATATTGTCACAATGCTCTTCTTGACATGGTCCGCATACCCGTGAACAGGTAAGTCTGTGTCTTTTGCAAGTGCACCGAAGTGTACTACAACCACGAGAACAATTGCAGTGAATTATTTTCAGAAGTGTTTCTGGCGCGGGTGAAGTATCCATCATCACTGGAACTAGACTGTTGTTCTGCAACTCCCATCCCCATTCAGTAGTGTCCATGGCCTCACCATTGTCCATCCAAAGCATCACTTGGAGGTAACTCCGAAGGGCATGATACTTCGTTGCAGAGGAGGTCGGTGGCAGTCGTTCAGGTGTAACAGATTTTGGCTGAACCAACTTTTTTGCAGAGAGTAGAATACCTCATTGCAGACAGAATGTCTCCAGGCTTGCCCCCGAACAATGCCACCATCGCTTTACACCCAGCGTCTTCAATCTCAGCTCTGTTTTTGTTAGGTGTGGAAAAGATTTTAGCACAGCTATTTAAGACCGAGTCTCCCTTCAAAACCTTGTGTAGACCGAGTTTTTTTCCGATTCCAAAAACCGCGGAAGTGGTATCGCAACCCGTGAATGCATGAAGGAACACAAGACTGCTGCAGACATGGTTTCCCCAGAAACTTCTTTATAACCTTAATGTCCTGTACTGTTGCAGGACTCCCTTTATCCGAGTAGAAATAAAGCTTGTTGCCATCGCTGGTTGACGCGTGATGAAGTAACAACACCAAAAGATCTGTATCTTCGCCAATGAGACTAGTACTTTTGTTGGATGACATTGACACTGCTGCCTTAACAATCTCCACATATGCATCCCCCTCTGATTGTATTACGTGGCAACCTCTGTCATTCATGTGCTGTGAAACGAGATTGATAAGAGACTGATTGTTCCTCACATTCGAAAGGAAGTCCTTTTTCCCGACAAATTTCGTTCCTTCAGCAATGTTTACTTTGTTACTTGTTCGTTTTTTGCGCTGTCGCTGATGGGTAATGTCCTTAGTGTTTGGTCCTCCAATATAACCATCAAATACTATCGTAGCCTTACCATAGTGCTTTAGTGTGAAAGATGCATAGTCTTCAGCGATTGAACAATATGTCTTTCCTTCTGACCACTTCAGTCGATGGAGAAGAGAACCCTCCGTCAAGAACATAATGTTCCACTTCTGGTACATCCTTGAGTACTGCGTCATCTGAACTCTGTTATAGCAGCCATCAGTTGTGCTTTGGTTTGCGTAAGAGATGTTTTGCCTCAAAGAGGGATGGTGGGTATGGTGAAAGTTCATAGGTCATCACCTCATCAAGGCAAAGATCAGCAGTTTGAGACACCACAAGAAACCTTTGGAACAAAAGAGCGGGATCTATTGTTTTGTCCTTAGCAACGTCAATAGCCTCACTGGATGCCAGGGTCTTGGCTTTCATTGACCGCTTGTACTTAACTGAAAACAGTGCTTGACCCTCCATTGTTGACACTATTTCTCTGCCAATGGTGAACAGGTTATAGACATTCACATCCTCATTTGCATTGACACCGGTGATAATGTTGCGAAGAGACACTTCATCAGAGAAAGGTGAAAAGGTCTCGAGTTTATCTGCAATTTTCTCCAGGTCTTCACGATCTCTTCTCGTCCTTGACGTTCTTGCCTCCTTGTGTTGTTCACTGGTGACAGCTCTGGCGAGTGAAACCCTGCATTGCATCACTGTAGGAAGAGGACACTGGCACAGACAGTCCACAAGGCCCTCTGATGTTCGGACATTCCACTTCCTCTGGTGAGTCCTGCAGTTTTTAGGGAGCACATCAGAGCTTGCTTGATGACTAGGTCGCAACCCAGGCCTGCCCAGTACTGATCAGTCCGCCTTACAACATGCAAGCCATTCATAAATCTATGGAAGACTGATGGCATATCATCTTCCAGAGTGGTCATAGACTGGAGGTAAAGGTAGGCGGCCTTCTCATAGTTCCCATGCCCAGCAGCTGCAAGAATGGGCAAACATTCGGCTACAGCATGAAGGTGCATCAGCCAGGATCCTGTACGATCGGCCTCGATAAGCTCCCTTGCAATTCCAACCATCTGTTGGTAATTCAGCCATAGTTTACTGGTGCGAGAGTGAGCGGATAATCCGTTTCTTTTGGTGGACAAGAGGTGGACAATTTCACTAAGGCAGGTAGAAGTGATGACCGAATTCAAGTCACTCCCCTGTTAGTGTCCGAGCATACAACTGCTCAAGTTCTTGCAACAGGTGTGCAAAACCGGGATGGTCGCAAAGTACTTTGTCTGCAACTTGCTGAGTAAGACACTGATCAAGGAGGAGATGGCCACGAACTGCATGCTGAACTGCCTTTCCAGTCATGATGTGTTGCACAGCATTGTCACCGTAAATTGTTCCCAAGATCTCTTTGATTCCACTCCCATCCATCAACGTTCCTATGGCACCCATAAGATTCATCAATGTGTGGAAGCTCCTGAGCATCAGGACAACATCTCGAACCGGGCTGTCTACAGGCACCTCGTGTTTCATTTCTGACGCTTTACAGTAGAGTGGCTGATCGAATGTAACAACTGCAGCGGGTCGGTGTTTATCAGCAAGGTTGCACAGATACTCAAGAGTAGAGAAGATGCATGACTTGTCTCCGGAATACATGTCAATGATGGGCAGGAAGATTACCGAAGACGACCCCGGATTATCACAGTCTTTATGTAGCATGTGCATCATTCCATTCCAGCTCGGTGCAGGCTGTTTGAAGCGTAAAGACATCTCCCACAATACATCAACACGATGGTCAATGGCGTTAAGAAATGGCAAGGGCTTGAATTTTATGTTTCGGCGAGTGTGTTTTGCGAAACGGTATTCCCTTACATTAACTCTGCTTTGTTCAACTATCTCCAAGTCTGCAGTTTTCCATCTGAGAACAGTGCGACTGACCTTCCTTCCTGGAGTCACAGTAGCTACCATCCCCATGCCGTGGAAAGTCCCCTTCCCATCTAATGTGATGATATTATGATCGACGCTGTCCGCAGCGAACAGCAGTGCCGTATCCAGTCCGACTATGGTACAACCGAGTACATCCTGGCCAACAGAAGCGGCAGCGTTTTCCTCGAATCGCTGAACTTCCGAATATGATGAACAATATCCCATGGCTGAGAGACTGTCTACAAGAAATCGAGACCTGAAATGATGATGGAGCTGGACTGCTAACCCAAGCTGCAATGGAGCTACTACAGCCCTGGGACGTACAGCCTGAACAACTGATTGTCTAATGCTTGCGACCTTCCTGTGAATGTCCTTTCCAACGAAGAGGGTTTCATGCAAGCAAAGCAAACTCAGGGGGAGATAATCTAAGGCAGACTGACATTCAAGCGAAGAAGTCTTCGGATATTCATCGGTTGAAGATGGGATCTTAGACTTGATATCGCTCTTGATTAGTTTGGCCGCAGTCTCTATGATGGCTCTCTTCTGGGCTTCTTCATCAGTTTCCTGACTACAGAAATGGTCCCTCAGGATTATTCTGGTCTTTTCACGGAACGTTACAATGTTAGGCAACCCTTCACACTCTGCTATGAATAGCGAATCGCCATACCTCTCCTCCAGCCTATACCTCAGCCATTTATTACTATTTTCTCCTTCTACAAGATACTCCATCATTTTCTTTGCAAGATCTGTGACAGTCAGTTGCTCTTCATCATTGTCCTCGAGAAATGCACACATTCTCAAGAAGGCTTGCTCTTGGTCCATGTTCATCGGCCTCCCTACCTTCCGCGGTTTCTTTGTAGTAGATCCACCACCATGACGCATAGGAATTCCGTAATTTGTCCGAAAGTTAATGTCACATGAACGATGATACAGACAGTCTGCAGCATGTAAGTCCCTTCCCAAAGTACGTGATTCTCCCTTGAATGGTGATTGCCCAGTCATCATTACGCTGTTTGCAGTGTGACAAGATGGACCTTACAAATCCATCCGTTTTAACAAAGCTATAGTCATCGAAATCACTTCTAGATCTTCACCACTTCATGTCCACAGAACAAACACTGCATCGTGCTATCATAGGATCCAGTAGACACCCGTGTACCTCTCTTGGCAGGTGAACGATGAACGGAAGTAGCTTTCTTATGCAAGTCTATTTGCTTCTTGTTTATGTAGTTCATACGACATCTCTTGTGCACCACTGCTCCAGCAGCTACCACAGTGCTAAAGCCCCTCTCAATACTGGCTTTATTGATCCCTCCAGCTCCTTTCTCACCAATCACCACTCTTTCTCCGTCATCTTCTACTTAATGGCTGCATAAGGGGCAAGTTTCTTGACTTTCCATCATTCTCAGCTCTGTAAAAGAAGATAAATCGTTAAATAATAAATATAATAATAGTAATAACTGTAAAAGAAATATGATAGACACTGAAAGGCGAGTCGCATTTAACATTTTACAGCTTTGGCGGCCGTATTCTTTGACGTCACATTTGGACCCTTTGTGGTAAACCTATCTTGGTAAACTTTTAGTATGTTTTTCCCTACATGTAGTACTACCAAAAAAAACAATAAAACGCTTTCTTGGAATTTGTTCAGGGTAAAGGATTTTTTTTTTGTATTTTGACTGGACTATTTAGCTAGATGAGTGAAGAAACAACAAATATACTTAAGTATGAGCCGAAGCCCCTAATTTTGCCACAAAAAAATGGGAAAACTTATTGACTCGCGTATACACTCCCTGACAGAAGTTATGTCGCTTATCCATGTTATGTAAATAAAAGCTTACAACCTGACGTTAAATTTATCCATTGGTTGTATAAATTATTCTTTTGAAAGCTGAAACCCTCCGAAATGTGGTGTAGGTTAAGAAAATAAATTGGCATCAATGCAGAAATTTTGCTCATTTAATGGACACAGAATGGTCAGATTTTTGTCAAGTTTTGTCGCCTGGTCATATAATGCTGTTAGGCGTCAGCTTTATGCATCTGCTCTGCAGGAATCCAGAGCCTCACATTCTGCAGTCTCCTGCTGTCTACCGCAGAGGAGATTGCTTTGCAGCAGATCGTTCCAGAGACTAAGTCCCTCTGTTCTCCTACAGGGCATGCTCACAAGACGATCTCCCATTGGAGATCAGGAGTCATGTGCCCAAGTCCTGCTCCAGATCTCATTGGTCCATCTCGGAGATCTGGAAGCCTCCGGAAGGTCCTGGCTATAAAAAGCGCGCATGACCGTTCGGCCATGCGCTAGTATAGTCTCTAGTTGCTACTGTGTGAATGATGATGGATGTATGAACCGGCGAATGACTCATTAAGATCCCCTTCCTCTGATATTATGAATGTGTACAGGGACTTAGATTAGAGTCAGCGTCAGCGCGTGGCAAGCCTCAAGCCACTACAGCATCATCCACAGTGCTAGCGTCCGACATTGCGCCTGCTTCCTTGCTTTGTCGACTAGCGGCAGTGTTCTACGCCGCGCTGCAGTTGCAGCCCTCTGGCATCCGCAGTAGCAATGCCGCATGCACGGCAGGTCTAGATGGACGTAGCTCCTCTGTCTTGGGTCCTGCTCCTGTGACCAGATACCGTGTGTGCATTTACCTGAGACGTGTGACACTAACAGGCTCAGCCTTTTGTGTTTACCTCTGCTGACATCTCTGTGAGCAAACAGACATTGCTTACCGCACTTGGGTGACGTTCAACCCGTGTGCGATATACCTCCATATTGTGCGTCTGCCATTATCTAGCAGCGGTGTAACACCTACTGCACAGTGGTCCCCGAGCGGCGAACGCACTTTATTATTTATCTTTATTTAGTGCGTTCCGCTGTTCCTAACATAATGCACCCAATCCTAGTTTACATCTCACCTGTGCTCAGTAAATGGTCGGTTAATTAGTGGGTGTGTATAAAAAGAAACCCAGCACCCCAAACCTTCACTTGAGCTGCAACTTGAGCTCTGACAACATGCCAATAATCCACCCTGCGACCAAAGCCTGGATTATCAAGAGGCTGAAGACCAGATCCACTGCAGAGGTGGCTGGCACCTTTAATGTGTCTCAGCGTCAAGTACAAAGAATTAAAAAAAGATTAGAAGAGACTGGAGATGTGCTTGACAAGCCCAGGTCCGGCAGACCCCACAAAACAACTGCTCAGGAGGAACATTTGTTGGTTAGAAAATCCAAAGCAAGCTTCTCTTCCACTGCAGCAGAGCTACAACAGGCCGGGTCACCTCAAGTCCCTGTGTCAACTAGAACAGTTTGTAGGATTCTGTCTTGAAATGGCCTCCATGGTCGAATCAGTGTCCAGAAGCCAGCACTAAACAAAAGGCAAATAAAAAAAACCATGTGGCATTTGTAAAGTCCCACAGCCTGCTAAACAGATGGACGCTGGAAAAGTGGCAGAAGGTGGATTTCTCTGATGAATCTAAAGTAGAATTACACCACAGCCGCCACAAATACTGCAGGAGACCTACTGGAGCCCGTATGGAACCAAAATACACCCAGAAAACAGTTAAATTTGGTGGTGGAAAGATCATGGTCTGGGGTTACATTCAGTATGGGGGTGTGCGAAACATTTGCAAGGTTGAAGGCAATATCAATAGCCTAAAATATCAAGAACTATTAGCTACCTCTTATATTCCCAATCATAAAAGGGGCCAAATTCTGCAGCAGGATGGTGCTCCATCTCATATATCCATCTCTACAACAAAGTTCCTCCAGGCAAAAAAGATCAAGGTGCTTAAGGACTGGCCAGCCCAGTCACCAGACAGGAACATCATTGAGCATGTTTGGGATAGGATGAAAGAGGAAGCTTGGAAGACAAAACCAAAGAATCTAGATAAACTCTGGGAGGCATGTAAGGGTGGTTTCACATTAGCGCTTTTTAAGCGCACGCACGGCCGGGGGTAGCTCCGCCCCTGAGCCGCCTCTCTGCCCGGCGTGCCCGCCCCTTGCTTGTAGCGCCGCCTCCTAGCGCACAGCGGCGCCTGCGATCGGCGCACCCTATCTTTAGCATAGGGTGCGCAGATCGTGCGCAGGCCGTGCGCTAGTTGCGCTTTGACCTGCGCTGCGCACTTTTGACGGTGCGCCGTGCGCGCCAAAATCAAACTTTTCGGATTTTGGCGCGCACGGCGCACCGTCAAAAGTGCGCAGCGCAGGTCAAAGCGCAACTAGCGCACGGCCTGCGCACGATCTGCGCACCCTATGCTAAAGATAGGGTGCGCCGATCGCAGGCGCCGCTGTGCGCTAGGAGGCGGCGCTACAAGCAAGGGGCGGGCACGCCGGGCAGAGAGCCGGCTCGGGGGCGGAGCTACCCCCGGCCGTGCGTGCGCTTAAAAAGCGCTAATGTGAAACCACCCTAAGACTGCATTCTTTGCTATTCCTGATGACTTCATTAATAAATTGTTGAACCGCATGGATGCAGTCCTTCGAGCTCATGGAAGTCACACAAAATATTAAATATGACTCTAATAGCACCACAACTTCATTCACCAATAAGTAAAGAAGGTGTAGTCAGCTTACCCGTCTGCAATGCAATCCCCAAGCCTGCCAACGCCCAGCACGGACTGTGGTGAGCATCCACATCAATTAGGAGCAAGAGAAAAAAAAATTAATCCAGCTTGAGACGGAGGCGGCTGCAATTTTACAAAGCTTTATTGGACAACTTAAAAATATGTTGGTTCTTTAAAAATCTCTTATACCAAGCACAGTGATCCTCCTCACTGGTGTGCTTGGTGTTTGCTCAAGCTGGATCATTTTTTTTTTCTCTTTCGTTCACCAATGTTATGCAACATATATTTGTATTTTAAGTTAATTATTTGTTTGAATAGCACATTATTTTCTGTGGCCGACAAAGCTTTTGTCTTGCCAAAATCTGAGCATTCTGTGTCCATTAAATGATCAATATTTCTGCATTGATGCCAATTTATTTTCCTAACCTAAACAACATTTTGGAGGGTTTCAGCTTTCAAAAGAATAATTTATACAATCAATGGATGAATTTAACATCAGGTTATAAGCTTTTATTTGCATAACATGGATAAGCGACATAACTTCTGTCAGGGAGTGTAAGCCTAGGGTGGAAAATGCAGCAGCTACTGGTAAATTTCAAAAATAAAAATAGATACCAATAAAAGTAAAATTAATTGAGACATCAGTAGGTTAAATGCTTTTGAATAGCCATATTGAATCAGGAGCCCCATATAATGCTCCATACAGTTCATGATGGGCCTCATAAGATGCTCCATACAAAATACGTACCATAAAATGCTCCATAAAGTTCATGATGGGCCCAATAAGATGCTCCATACAAAAATATGCCCCATATAATGCTGCATAAAGGTTAATAATAGCCCCATAAGATGCTCCATAGAATAATATGCCCCATGTACTGCTCCATAAAGGTTGATGGCCCCATAAAATGCTCCATAGAATAATATGCCCCATATGCTGCTCCATAAAGGTTGATGGCCCCATAAGATGCCCCATAGATATATATGCCCCATATAATGCTGCATTAAGGTTGAGGAGCCCATAAGATGCTCCATAGATATATATGCCCCCCTGCTGCTACGATTAAAAAAAGACATACCTCTCGTCACTGGAGGCCAGGTGCCGGTGTGCTGAGCAGGCGGGGACACCAGCGCGCTATGGGGGCCAGGTGCCGGTGTCGCCGCTGGCTCAGGACCCCGGCACCTTTGATATTCACCTGTCCCTGTTCCACCGCCACGCGCCACTCTGTCTTCCGGCTCTCTGCAGTGACTGTTCAGGCAGAGGGTGCGCACTAACCACGTCATCGCGTCCTCTGACCTGAACGGCACAGCCAGAGTACGCGGAAGACAGAGCGGCGTACGGCGGTGGAATGGGGACAGGTGAATATCGCATGGCTCCCCCCATCCTCACCCCCCTCCTGGCGCGGTCTCTGCAGTCCCTGCTTCTCCGATGGTCTCCGGCAGCTCCTTCCAGTGTTCAGCGGTCACGTTGCACCGCTCATTAAAGTAATGAATATGCGCATATTAATTACTTTAATGAGTGGTTCCATGTGACCACTGAATATAGGAAGAGCTGCGGCGCTGGAGACCATCTGAGAAGCAGGGACTGCAAAGACCGTGCCAGAAGGGGGTGAGTATGATCTGACAGCTGCGCTCCCCCTCCCCCACGACCCCTGGGACAATGACTCAAGTATAAGTCGAGGGGCACTTTCAGCCTGAAAAAATGGGCTGAAAATCTCGGCTTATGCTCAAGTATATACGGTAATCTAAAATAGAATTTCTGAAAGGTCCCAATAATTCCCTCATCAGGAACCCCATAGAAATTGCAAATTCCTTCGCTAACTATTATAAGACACTATATAACTTAAAAGATGATCCTCCACACCACAACCTTCCCCCTCACATATTCAGGAATTCGTAGATAGTGTTAACCTTCCCTGGGTTTCCGCTTCCCAATTTAATACCTTAATTTGCCCTTTAATATTGCAGAAATATATCAGGTAATCCATCTTAGCAAATCTAACTCAGCGCCGGGTCTTGATGGCCTACCTAATGAATATTATAGGACCATGGCACAGGTGATTGTCCCTTTTTTTTTGCTTATGCCATTTAATTTCTGGCAGGGAGCTCAGTAAATTGCTCCCTCCAATCTTGAGGCCACTATAGTGACCCTCGCAAGCCGGCTGATACCCCTGGCAACGTCAAACCAATTTCAGACTACACACAGTCTTGCCTGGGCTAATCTCTGCAGATCAGGTGGGATTTATCCCCGGCAGCCAGGCTAGGACTGGTACTAGACGAATGGTGGACCTTGTGGGGATGGCGGAGCTTTCAAAGTCCCCCAGTGTACTCCTGTCACTAGACTCGGAGAAGGTGTTTGATGGGGGAGTGTTGAGTAAGTTTGGTATTCAGGGCCCTTTATGCTCAGTTATTCTTTCTCTCTACTCAAACACAAACATTAAGATTTTTTCTTCAGGCTTTAGATTGGAGGTGTTCTCTATTTCTAAAAGAACCCACCAGGGGTGTCCTCTTTCGCCTGTAATTTTTACTCTGGTTATTGAACCCCTGGTGGAGGCTATCAGGAGTAACCCGGGGGTGATAGGCTTTAAGGTGGGGGACTCTAACCATGTAATTGGTCTATATGCGGACAATGTTATTATCGCCTGCATGAATATTGAGTAATCTCTCCCGGCTTATAATGCCCACCTTGACAAAATTTTCCTCGGTCTCTTATTATAAACTTAACTCATCCAAGTCTTTAATCCTCCCAATTGGAGTCCCGATGGACTTGAGGAAAAAATTACAGCTAAGTTACCTTTTCAGTGGGCCGAGAAAAGTATTCCTTATTTAGGGATAAATCTGTCAGCTTCCCAGCTCCTGGTTCAATCTAATGTACTTCCTTTACTTAGCACTCTCGAGAAAGAATTGATGAGATTCTCTAAATTGATCCTTTCATGGGTTGCAAGGATTTAATCATTTAAAATGGTCTTTCTACCAAAAATAATCTACTTATTTGAGTGTCTGCCGGTGTTGTACCTCCCCAAAAAAAACAAGCCCTCACATGACTGTGGGCCGAAATATGGAAAAATTATAGCTCTCAAAATGTGGTGACGAAAAAACTGTTTTTTGCAATAAAAAGCGTCTTTTAGTGTGTGACAGCAGCCAAACCTAAAAACCCAATATAGATCTCGCATCGCTGTAATCGCATCGATCCGAAGAATAAAGTCGCACGATGAACGGCATAAAAAATAAAAACAATTCTTCACATGCTGTTGATTTATTCATTCTGCCTCCCAAAGATCACAGTACGGCATGGCGCACATTTATCCTGCGTTCTGCGTCAAGCGCTTATACTGGGGTTTCCCTGTAAATATCTGAAATACATGATTCAGAAAGATCCTCTGGAGGAAGATTCCCTATAATGAGGCAGATGGAGGCACTGTGGATGCCATAGGACCTATGATCCGGCAGTGTCAGTCTTTTTAGGATTGCATAAAAGTGCCGTCAGCCACAGTTTTGTGCACTTCTGAAAAGGACACCTCTGAACAGATGCTAGATGGAGTCCAGTGTAAATCTGCTGCCTCATTATAGTGAATGGATCCCTCGGGGGTTTCATCTGCCATGTCACTCAGAGCTTTAGATGGAAACCCCAATGTAAGTGCTCAGCGTACAGTGCTGAACAAATGTGATCCCAAACGTTATGTAAAATGTTCCCAATAAAAGCTTCAATTCAATCCGCAAAAAAAGCAAGCCCTCACTCAGGTCTGTCATCTGATAACAGAAATATAGGGGGTTTCCATGTTACTGGTAGCACAAAGGATCTGGAATAGTGAAATCGCTTCTCGCCCCCCAAAAGAAATTCAGCAAATTCTACACTCCCAAATCAAAATGCCCCCTCCCTTCTGAGCCCCAGTGTGCCTAAACCACATATAGCATCCACATGTTTGGCATTTCTGAAGTGATGAAAGCCCGCCTAATTTACAGGTGCGTGTCGCCAGAAGCATGAGCTGGGCATAACGTACTGGTATCTGCAACGTACTGGTCACTACAGCATACTGGTCACTACGACAGTTTGCAATTTTCACTCAGCAACATCCACTGCTGCCTGTTTCTGGAAAACACCCATGGAGTCAAAATCGTCACTAAGATAAATTCCCAAACGGATATAATTTCCATAATGGGGTCACTTTAGGGGGATTCTGCTTTTCTAGCACTTAGGGGCTCTTTATATGGAATTCGCAAACTAGTCTAGTAAAATCTGCGCTCCAGGAGGCAAATAGCGCTCCGTCCCTCCCGAGTCTCTCTGTATGGCAAAGTAGTACTGAACAGTCGTATATAGGGTATTTCTACATTCAGCAGAAATCTCTACTTCCCTTCTGAGCTTTGCACTGTGCCTCAAAAGTAGTTGTCAACCACTTCTGGGGTATCAGTGAACTCAGGAGAAATTGCATAACAAACTTTGGGGTCCATTTTCTCCTTTTGCCCTTGTGAAAATACAAAATTTGTAGCTAAAAAATATTTTTTTGTGGGAAAAATGTGATTTTTTTTTTCATGGCTCTACGTTATAAACTTCTGTGAAGCACCTGGGGGTCCAAGGTGCTCAATACACATCTAAATAAGTTTCATAAAGGGTCTAGTTTCCAAAATGGTTTCACTTGTGGGGGATTTCCACTGTTTAGGCACATCAGGGGCTCTCCAAACATAACATGGCATCCACTAATTATTCCAGCATATTTTACATCAAAAAGTGAAATGGTGCTCCTTCCCTGCCATGCGCCCAAACAGTAGATTTCCCCCACATCTTTGGTATCGGAATGCTCAGGAGAAATTTCAAAACAAAATGTAAGGTCCATTTTCTCATGTTATCCTTGCGAAAGTAAAAAAGATTAGGTCTAAAGGAAATATTTTCTGAAAGAAAAGTAAATCGTTTATTGTTTCTTCCACATTCCAAAAATTCCTGACGCACCTGAAGGGCTAATGAACTTCTTGAATATGATTTTGCGCACCTTGAGGGATGCAGTTTTTAGAAAGGTGTCACTTTTGAGTATTTTCGATCATATAGGCCCCTCAAAGGGACTTCAAATGTTTGATGGTCCTTAAAAAAATGGTTTTGCAAATTTTGTGGGAAAAATTAGAACTCGCTGGTCAACTTTTTCTTAAACAGTTTTTATTGAATATTTTCATATATAACATACGAAAAGTAAAAAGTATCCATGCAAGGACAAGGAAAAAATAGCAAAACAGTCAAGTAAAACAGCAAGACAATCAAGTAAAGCATAACCGCTTTACATGAGTCGGATTCACTCAATAACCATTTATTGATCGTGCCATAATGCTGTCGAGTATCATATTCCTTATCATAAACATCTGATAAACAAAATAGAATGCGTGTAAAGTAGGTAATAGAAAGTACGAAAGGAAGAGAAAGGAGGAAATGGGGGGGTCTGATTAAGAGGATGTAAGAAAGTGCGGAGAGGGTGGGAAGAGAAGGGAACTGAGGGATGAAGTATGAGGAGAGTTGAATAGCTCCAGTTTGTGTTAGGCCGGGGTCAGTCTTGCAAGAAACTCGGACGAGTTTCGCACGTCAATACCCGGCACTGCCGCCGGCACTCGGATCGGAGCGTTCAGCTGAATGTATTTCTATGCAGCTGAACGCTCCAGTCTCGAGTGCCGGCAGCAGTGCCGAGTATTGACGTGCGAGACTTGTGCTAGTTTCTCGCAAGTCTGACCCCGGCCTTAACTGCCTCTCTGTTCTACCCTACTCCGCTAATTTGTCTCCAAGAGTGTTAGGAATTCAGGTGATTTGCAAAACATAATCCATTCCTGCCTCACGCTGTGTCGTAACGGTGGATCTCCATCCTATACGGGAAAACGCTGGTGAACGTAACCCTTATAACTTCCTAACAAAAAAAATTGTTTCCAAAATTGTGGTGTTGTAATGTAGACATGTGGGAAATGTTATTTATTAACTATTTTGCACGATATGACTGATTTAATGGCAAACAAATTAAAAGTTTGAAAATTGCGAAATTTTCAAAATTTGTCAAATTTCCATTTTTAAAACAAATAAAAGCAAGTCATATCAAAGAAATTTTACCACTAACATGAAGCCCAATATGTCACGAGAAAAATATCTCAAAATCAGCAGGATCTATAGAAGCGTTCCAGAGTTATTACCTCATAAAGGGACAGTGGTCAGAATTGTAAAAAATTGGTCTGGTCAGGAAGGTGAAAACAGACTTTGGGGTGAAGGGGTAAAATAAAAAAGAAAAGTAATCCTCACCTGAGCACAGTTAATCCATAACGATGAGGTCTCATGATGATCCCCAACTCTACTACATCCAGATGGTTTGGTGAGTAGTGACATCAGTAATGTGACTGCCCAGCACGACGGCCGGAACGCACAGAGCTTAGCGTGAGAACGCGGCTGCAGTGACGAGTGGTGACGTCATTAAGGTTACTGCGGGTCACAAGCAGCGGTTTACTCCTTACTGAGGTCACTGTTTGCAATGTGAGAAATTGCTTACTTTGGTCAAAGAATATGTGCCCAATTGTGGCTCAATATAAATCAGTATGGATGTGCCCACTGTATACAGCAGTGCTCACACAGCAAGAAGTAAGGCACCGACTGCCTGTGTGGATGAAACAAAACAATAGTGACCGGCACTACAATTTACTGTTACAATTACTAAGAAATGCTGGATTCCCCCAAAGTGCTAAGATTGTGCAGACTATCATCCCTCGGGTCTGGCAAGCAGGCAGCTGGAGGTTTCCACATGTACGATGCTAATAAAGAAGCTGCAGACCTCACATATTCACATCTTTGTGCTGCAGACCTCACTATCGTGTCTTTGGTGTAGTATTTCAGAAGTATCCTAGCAATTACAGACCTAATCAGCTATATCCTGACACAGACTTCTCTGGAATAAAGCTCAGAAATTATTAATAATAATAATAATAAAAACCACATTTAACAGCATCTTTATTAAGCGCTTACAAAAATGAAACAACTGGTCACAAGACAGCCACAAATAAGAGAAATCATTCTTCATCTTAAAAGAATCTGAAAGCAACATCTGGAATAATAAAGTTCTTAAAGTCATTTTCTTTCTTTTATCCGGAGCACCCTCTACATCCACAGTGTGTGCATTCAATAATTCGTCCCTGCAACAAAGAAACAAATGTTATTCCACAGCTTAATGTTCACACGGCACATCCTATCTAGGAGGAGAGCCCACCTAAACGTCTTTCCAGGCGGCTCAATATTGCGATGTTTACACACATAATGACATACACTGTAAGACCCCCGCTGCCATTCTAATTACCAAAGCACAGTCCCAATACAGTCACTTAGGCCAAATAGGAGGAACAGCAAAAAAACACCTATCTTCTATTGTGCTCATAGAAAACGGTCAGACACAATGGCCCCTACAATACTACAATGTCTCCTCCGTGGTCCTGCACCCCCTAAGTAATAGCACCTATATAACATGTTCTAATGAATGTACTGTCTGCATTCATATGTTATAAGTAAGTAGGTGGAAAGTCTGTAGTTAGAGCTAACTATGAATTCAATGTCACACACCCAGACGATGCAGCCACGGGGTCTGGTCCCTGTAACAAACTGCACCATAAAAGCCGGTGATGCTGTTGGCTTGGTGAATAACAATGAGGCATTCATATTACAAAAAAATTGCACTTATGACAATAATTATTTTTAAAAAATTTCCAATTAATAGCTTAATCTCAGCCAAGAATTTTTGATTGGTGGAGACCTGGCATCCAAGACTCCTGAATGTAAAGGCTGCGGTTCCTTCACAACAAAGTCCATCAGTGTGTGGCTGTGTTCAATATTACAATTTAGCCTTTTGAAGTGAAAGTGCTGCTTCATTGTTTCACTGATCAAGGGAATCCTATTTGGAATGAATGATAAATTGACATCCTGTGCTTGCAGACACCGCAGTCCACACGTTGTGTCCAGTATTGCTGGCCAGTTCCATGCATGTGATTGAGGCTGGGCAGCGACACCAAACACGGCCAGTAGAGAGGTTCAATAATGTATTTAGGAAAAGGAATTGAGGATCTCCGGCCATATGTACCAGAAGATCATTCAGCCAAGGCCCTGATATACAGTTGTGCTCAAAAGTTTATATACCCAGGCAGAATTTTTGCTTTCTTGCCTTTTGTAAGAGAATATTAATACTAACACCAAGACTTTTTCTCCACTCATGGTTAGTGGTTGGGTGAAGCCATTTATTGTCAAACGACTGTGTTTTCTCTTTTTAAATCATAATGACAACCCAAAACATCCAAATGACCCATTTCTTAATTCTGTGTATTGCCCCCTCTAACATTAATGAAAGCTTGAAGTCTTTTGTGGTAGTTGTGGATGAGGTTCTTTATTTTCTCAGATGGTAAAGCTGTCCACTCTTCTTGGCAAAAAGCCTCCAGTTCCTGTAAACTCCTGGGCTGTCTAGCATGAACTGCGAGCTTGAGATCTCCCCAGAGTGACTCAATGATACTGAGGTCAGGAGACTGAGATGGCCACTCCAGAATCTTCACTTTGTTCTTCTGTAGCTAATGACAGGTTGACTTGGCCTTGTTTTGGATCGATGTCATGTTGGAACATCCAAGTACATCCCATGCGCAGCTTTCAGGCTGATGATTGTAAATTTGCCTCCAATATTTGCTGATAATGTGCTGCATTCATCTTTCCTTCAACTTTGACCAAGTTTCCTGTGCCTTTGTAGCTCACACATCCCCCAAAACATCAGTGATCCACCTCCAAGCTGTACAGTAGGAATGGTGTTCCTTTCATCATAGGCCTTGTTGACCTCTCTCCAAATGTAACGTATATGGTTGTGGCCAAAAAGTTCAATTTTGGTCTCATCACTCCAAATTACCTTGTTCCAAAAGTTTTGAGGCTTGTCTATGCTGTTTTGCGTATTGTAGGTGAGATACTTTGTGGCATTTGCGCAGTAATGGCTTTCTTCTGGCGACTCGACCATGCAGCCCATTTTTCTTCAAGTGCCTCCTTATTGTGCATCTTGAAACAGCCACACAGAGTCTTCAGAGAGTCCAGTATTTCAGCTGATGTTATTTGTGGGTTTTTCTTTGAATCATGAACAAATTTTCCTGGCAGTTGTGGACGAAATTCTTGTTGGTCTACCTGACCGTGGTTTTGTTTTACAGAGCCTGATTTTCCATTTGTTAATCACAGTTTGAACGCTGCTGACTGCCATTATCAATTCCTTGGATATTTTTTTGTATTCCTTTCCTGTTTTATACAGTTCAAATACCTTTTCTCATAGATCCGTTGACAATTCTTTTACTTTCTACCCATGACTCACAATCCAGAAACGTCAGTGGCTGGATGAAAGATGCAAGAGTCTGTCTGGATCCCAGAAACTCACTCAGCTTTTATGCACACACACTGATTATAAGCAAACAGGTCACAGGTGAGGATGTTACCTTTAGTAGCCATTCAAACCCATTTGTGTCAACTTCTGTGCATGTTATCAGGCCAAAATCACCAGGGTATGTGAACTTTTGATCATCAGTTTTCTCAATAAATGGCTTCACCCAACCACTAACCATGAGTGGAGAAAAAGTTTTGGTGTTATCATTCATATTCTCTGAAAAAAGGCCAAGAAAGCAAAAATTCTGCTGGGATATGTAAACTTTTGAGCACAACGGTATTGATGTAGTTAATATACTGGAGCTCTTACCACTTCAAGTTTGCCTTTGGGGACACGACAAATACAATTAGTTCCAAAGTTTGTGTCCCTGGTCTGTATACAGCGCAGGCAGCACAGGTTCTCATAGCCTTGTTTTTTCCACTTTGCAATAAGGTTCTTGTCAGCGTAGCCTTCCCTAATGCAATAGTCATATAACTCTAGAAAAACACAGAAAGCACAGCACATTCAGGTTAGTCAAGACCATTTTTTCATATTAAAATTTATGTAAATTCTATGAAATATTTTGTATATGCTAAAGACTTCATATTACAATCTTGCAATAGTCAATTACATTAGGTCAGCACATCAGACTGTATTGTGCCCATAGGTCAGCACAGACTGTGATCACTCTTGGTGAGGCCTATTAAACGCACATCAATAGCACAGTGCAAATACCCCCGATATGGTACGCACTGCACCCCTCCTTGGTCGAGGAAAATGTGTTCGTGCGAGGAGGTGTCCGACACTAATCTACAGCTTACATGTAACGCCTCTGCCTCCCATACTCATTAGACAAATGTCTGCCAAACATGCAGATATCGGATGGTTCTTCAATAGTCTAATGTGTATGGGAGCCCTGGTAAATTAATTGTTGGCGAAAATATCGATCTACCATGTCTAATCTCAGATTGCCGAGGTTATTGTCGCCAAGTCATCGTCAAACATGTCTAAACACGGCTCTCCCATAGAGAACACAGGAGTGCTTGGCTGAAATAAAGCTCCTGTGTATGGGAGCGTGGGCTCCGAAGGCTGCCTGCCAAACGCCATCTAATGTGTGTTACGGGCTTAAACCTTCCTGTTAGTCTTGAGTGTTTGCTCAGCAAACTTTCCATCTATCAATGCACAATCACAGTCTCCTAAAGCATAATGCAAATAAAGGACATGGCCGCCACACTCCTGTTCTGTGGCACATGCCAGTGCTATTAGTACACATTTTATTTAGTGAATTTCCCCCAATATCTGTTACAGGACAGTGGGAAACACAAGTTGCCTATACTTACAATTTACATGGTACGTTTAAAAATGAATGTAATGTCCAGAAACAATACCTGCACATACAGTGGAAATCTGCAGATTAAAGTCATGTTAACCTGCCTTACTGTACCAGCGGCTACAGAGCGAAAATTACCTTATCTACAGTGATTTTCCTCATACATAAAAACAGACTGTTAATCGGTGTTTTGGATCTGATTTTCATCAGCGTTTTATCAGTGATTCTTCGCTAAGTCAAAAATAAACTCCTACCCCATCACAATGTTAACCGTGTGTTGTCAGTGATTTTCACAAACACTTATTTTTATGGGCTGTTGAACTGTAAAGCGCTGCGGAATATGTTGGCGCTATATAAAGATTATTATTATTATTATGGGAAATTTTGATGTGTGACTCAGATCAGAAGCGAATAATTCTCTGTGATTTTTTTTTTGCAGACACATGATCCACATAAAAACATGGACATCTGAATAGCATCCTAGACTTTACTTGGGTACATGCTCAGTTTGTGAAAAACACAGATAAAACACGTAGTGACTCCAGGACGTCTGCCTGAGGCCTAAATAGCATCTTCACAAGTGACTTAAAGAGTCAGCCTTCAGTGGTGATATATTTTCTAAGACGATATTACAAACAAAGAAAACGTTACCTCTGCTTATAGCTTTCCGCTTGTAGAACAGGTCAAATATATAGCGGGTTTTCTGATGATGGATACGGAAGATTGGCCACAGAGACTCCACCTTCCTCTTCCCTTCATGAGGGTCAGTTTCAGCTGGTGATAATCAGGAATATGAGGATTATACACATATCTTTTACATTTCAGCTTGCAGTCAGGTATCGGTGACGCAACATCAATTTCTCATTCTATGTATTTTGCTTCAGAGTTACACTTTTTCTGGCTCTAGTGAAGGCCCATATGACATTCTCATCTTATTCAAATCAACTGAAAATGGCCCCTTATTTAGGAGATTGGTGGATTTATTGAAGATTATAGAAGTATGGCACAATGTTATAACACTGCATATCTACTATTCCTGAATTTACATATTTTCAAAAACACTTACCTTCTCTCATTTTCTGATCCAGTTCATCCAACGTAGGTTCTATGAGCTCCCAACCATCTGGAGGAGCCTTCCTGCTTCGCTTTACTTTAGGCATTGTACTGACAACTTAGATGATAGATAATGTATGTTCAGACTTTGGACAGAATGTATCTGGAAAAGAAGTAAATAAAATCTGATTGTCAGGAAATGTTCAGCAGCTTTCTAATATATTGTGTCTGTCAATTTCTTACCATTTTCAAGATCTGACTTGTTGTCAGGGAATACACAATCAAAAGCCAAACAAGGGTTGTGTAAAATGTAAAGAAAACAAGAAGGCAATTATATGGAAATCACCAATAGCCATTTTTCATTCACAACAGAACATAGATCGGAAGGTGCAAGTTAAATATTTTTTCATTTCATTTGAAAAAAATTACCTAATTTCGAAATAACGGCAGCAACAAATATCGAAAAAGTTGCAACCGGGTTACAACATCAGTTGTACTAATGAAAAATAGCTGGAGAATCAATTTCCCACTAAGTCACATGACTGTGTACAAAGAGCAAAAAAGAGCATGTTAGAGAGGCAGAGTCTCAGAAGCAAAGATGGTCAGAGGTCACCAATCTGTGAACTAGGTCTAAAAATTGTGGAGCAACTAAAAAAAAATGTTCCTCGACATGTATCACAAGATAAACGATTACTCGATTGATTGTAGCTCTATTATTAGCTAGTTTCCATCTGATGTCTATGGGTGATAAAAAAAAATCAACAAAGCAAGACACCAATCTGGCTCTTGGGTGTGATAGCAAGTCACCTAAAGTTTAGTAAGGAAGTGTGAAGTGTTGTATCCTACATATAATTGTGTGACGGGAGCTGTGTGATAATCACTAGTAGCAGGGAGTTATCTACTTGATTATGTAGAGAAGTAAGGTGCACGAGCAGCCTTAGGAAAAAGAGTGCAGGCTGAACTGCAGATGCCAAATACTCAAATGTAGACAATCCGCTCACAAGAAGTTCACACAAATGCTTCTATTTTACTAAGTATGGTATTCCCCCATAGTGCTGCGTAGAAGGACAGAAAATGATAGGAAGGGTCGAAATGTAACATTGGCCTTTCCCAAATGTCGCTAGAGGTAAAGTGAAAATATACAAAATTAATGTACAATATATACAGTGAGTCACGACATGTAATGTGCAAAAATAAATAACATCCAGAACAAAAATGAAAGGTGAAACACACAATAATAATCATCAGAACAGTACGAGTCTCAGCTATACTAGAGGATGAGCCAAATACATCAAAACATACCAAAATATTGCCGTGAGAAGTGGTGGTAACTATCATATTGGATAATGATGCTGAGAGTGTTAATAATCATGAGGAAAAGGTAAAGGAGAAGCTAACAGGTACAGGGCAGAGCTGTATGGAGAGGTGGTCATGTGATAAAGGGATAACAGCCTATTCTCCCTTATGGTTTTATACCCCAACCACCCCCCTTCCACAACACCTTTTTTTACTGCATACAGTCCTCCAATACTACCACCTACACTACCTACTTTCTTCCCTTGTACCTAGTTTTGCTTTCTATTATCCATTTATAACATGACCACCTCTCCATACAGCTCTACCCTTTACCCGATACCTTCTCCTGTATCTCTTCCTCATGATTATTACCACCCTCCGCATCATTAGCCCATTTGATAATTATCACCACTTCTTCAAGATTTTTTTTTTATGTTTTGATGTATTGGGCTCATCCTTTAGTATACCTGAGACCAGTACTGCTCTGATGATTACTATTGTGTTTCACCTCTGCATTTGATTTTGCTCTTGATTTTATTTTTTACACTACATGTCATGACTCACTGTATATATTATACAGAACATTAATTTTGTATATTTTCACTATGATAAAGACTCGAGACGGGTCAAAACTTAACCTATCGCTTTCTGTCCTCCCACCCAGCACTATGGAGAAATACTGTACTTAATTAAATTACCTATATTTATATGAGAGGAGCTGTGCGGTAATCATTAGTATGTGGGAGGCAGGACTTTTAGAAGCTAGGAGGCTGGACGGTTACCTCCTATATTATATCTATATGAGAAGAGCTGTGCAGTAGTCATCAGTATCTGGGAGGAGGGACAGTTACTTCCTATATTATATCTATATGAGAAGAGCTGTGCAGTAGTCATCAGTATCTGGGAGGAGGGACAGTTACCTCCTATATTATATCTATATGAGAAGAGCTGTGCAGTAATCATCAGTATCTGGGAGGAGGGACAGTTACCTCCTATATTATATCTACAGGAGAGAATCTGAGCAGTAATCATCAGTATCTGGGAGGAGGGACAGTTACCTCCTATATTATATCTATATGAGAAGAGCTGTGCAGTAATCATCAGTATCTGGCAGGAGGGACAGTTACCTCCTATATTATATCTATATGAGAAGAGCTGTGCAGTAGTCATCAGTATCTGGGAGGAGGGACAGTTACCTCCTATATTATATCTATATGAGAAGAGCTGTGCAGTAATCATCAGTATCTGGGAGGAGGGACAGTTACCTCCTATATTATATCTATATGAGAAGAGATGTGCAGTAATCATCAGTATCTGGGAGGAGGGACAGTTACCTCCTATATTATATCTACAGGAGAGGATCTGAGCAGTAATCAGTATCTGGGAGGCGGGACGGTTACCTCCTATATTATATCTACAGGAGAGGATCTGAGCAGTAATCAGTATCTGGGAGGCGGGACGGTTACCTCCTATATTATATCTACAGGAGAGGATCTGAGCAGTAATCATCAGTATCTGGGAGGCGGGACGGTTACCTCCTATATTATATCTACAGGAGAGGATCTGAGCAGTAATCATCTGTATCTGGGAGGCGGGACGGTTACCTCCTATATTATATCTATATGAGAAGAGCTGTGCAGTAATCATCAGTATCTGGGAGGCGGGACAGTTACCTCCTATATTATATCTACTGGAGAGGTTCTGAGCAGTAATCATCAGTATGAGGGAGGCCGGACTTTTATCGCCTATATCTATAGGAGAGGAGCTGTGTGATTATGCTTGTCACCTCCATGGATGACGATCACATTAGTAAATTGAGATTCCATCATGTTCATTTACACGTTAACATCCAGACGGGACCTGCCATTACTTTGCACGCAGAATAACCGATGATTGCCCCTCTACAAAACGACACAGAAAGCAGCCAACCTACCCGCTCCACCAGGTAAACAGTCCTCCACACTCACCTCCTTCCCGATCACAGTACTGCACCGGAAGTGATCCCCGCTCCACTTCCGGGTCAGCGCGCACTTAGCGCGTCACTTCCGGCCGGGGCCTTCTAGGCTATCCGGTCACTACCAATTACGGTATAATTGCCCGCGGTCACACCTGCCGCCCGGTGCTTGCTCCTGGGCGCCTGACGGGTCTTTGCCGGCCACATTCTAGTCTAAACACGGGCGCGCTTTGCAAAAGGCCGGAGGAAGGGGCGCATTGCGTCAGAAAAGCTGTCCTGCGTACTGCCTGTCTACAAATGTCTCCAATATGGTCCCCACTAATTGCTCTCTGTAAAATAACGGAGCTGGTATTTTAGTTTCCTTATTAAATATATGCAGTAGTGCGGGAGTGCCGTCACTGTGGGAATACACAGCTGCCTCAGTCATACGGCACAGCAGGCAGACCGAGGGCAGGCTTCCGGCTCTGGGCCCTTAGACGCGTGCCCATCAAGTTGTGGGAAAGGAAGAGGTGACGAGAAGAACGGAGATAAGATGCCGAAAGGAGGTGAGGATGAGGCGGCGGGCATCCGTGCGGCTGCGGGGGTGAGGCCGGGGTGTGAGTGTGGAGGAGGCCGTAGTTGAGCACAGATGGGGGCAGCACACTGCTGACATCAGGACAACGGGGGAAGGTGCCACATTCCCCGCTACACAGAGCAGCACGAGGGGGGCAGTCAGCATGGAGGAGAGAGCCCTCAGGGATGGATGGGAATAGTCAGCATGTAGGAGAGAGCCCTCAGGGATGGATGGGAATAGTCAGCATGTAGGAGAGAGCCCTCAGGGATGGATGGGAATAGTCAGCATGTAGGAGAGAGCCCTCAGAGATGGATGGGAATAGTCAGCATGTAGGAGAGAGCCCTCAGTGATGGATGGGAATAGTCAGCATGTAGGAGAGAGCCCTCAGTGATGGATGGGAATAGTCAGCATGTAGGAGAGAGCCCTCAGTGATGGATGGGAATAGTCAGCATGTAGGAGAGAGCCCTCAGTGATGGATGGGAATAGTCAGCATGTAGGAGAGAGCCCTCAGGGATGGATGAGAATAGTCAGCATGTAGGAGATAGCCCTCAGGGATGGATGGGAATAGTCAGCATGTAGGAGAGAGCCCAAAGGGATGGATGGGAATAGTCAGCATGTAGGAGAGAGCCCAAGGGGATGGATGGGAATAGTCAGCATGTAGGAGAGAGCCCTCAGTGATGGATGGGCATGTAGGAGAGAGCCCTCAGGGATGGATGGGAATAGTCAGCATGTAGGAGAGAGCCCAAAGGGATGGATGGGAATAGTCAGCATGTAGAAGAGAGCCCTCAGGGATGGATGGGAATAGTCAGCATGTAGGAGAGAGCCCAAAGGGATGGATGGGAATAGTCAGCATTTAGGAGAGAGCCCAAAGGGATAGATGGGAATAGTCAGCATGTAGGAGAGAGCCCAAAGGGATGGATGGGAATAGTCAGCATGTAGGAGAGAGCCCAAAGGGATGGATGGGAATAGTCAGCATGTAGGAGAGAGCCCTCAGGGATGGATGGGAATAGTCTGCATGTAGGAGAGAGCCCTCAGGGATAGATGGGAATAGTCAGCATGTAGGAGAGAGCCCAAAGGGATGGATGGGAATAGTCAGCATGTAGGAGAGAGCCCAAAGGGATGGATGGGAATAGTCTGCATGTAGGAGAGAGCCCTCAGGGATAGATGGGAATAGTCAGCATGTAGGAGAGAGCCCAAAGGGATGGATGGGAATAGTCAGCATGTAGGAGAGAACCCTCAGGGATGGATGGGAATAGTCAGCATGTAGGTGAGAGCCCAAAGGGATGGATGGGAATAGTCAGCATGTAGGAGAGAGCCCTCAGTGATGGATGGGAATAGTCAGCATGTAGGAGAGAGCCCTCAGTGATGGATGGGAATAGTCAGCATGTAGGAGAGAGCCCTCAGGGATGGATGGGAATAGTCAAGCATGTAGGTGAGAGCCCAAAGGGATGGATGGGAATAGTCAAGCATGTAGGAGAGATCCCAAAGGGATGGATGGGAATAGTCAGCATGTAGGAGAGCGCCCAAAGGGATGCATGGGAATAGTCAGCATGTAGGAGAGAGCCCAAAGGGATGGATGGGAATAGTCAGCATGTAGGAAAGAGCCCTCAGTGATGGATGGGAATAGTCAACATGTAGGAGAGAGCCCTCAGGGATGGATGGAAATAGTCAGCATGTAGGAGAGAGCCCTCAGGGATGGATGGAAATAGTCAGCATGTAGGAGAGAGCCCTCAGGGATGGATGGGAATAGTCAGCATGTAGGAGAGAGCCCAAAGGGATGGATGGGAATAGTCAGCATGTAGGAGAGAGCCCTCAGTGATGGATGGGAATAGTCAGCATGTAGGAGAGAGCCCAAAGGGATGGATGGGAATAGTCAGCATGTAGGAGAGAGCCCAAAGGGATGGATGGAAATAGTCAGCATGTAGGAGAGAGCCCTCAGGGATGGATGGGAATAGTCAGCATGTAGGAGAGAGCCCAAAGGGATGGATGGGAATAGTCAGCATGTAGGAGAGGGTACTCAGGGATGGATGGGAATAGTCAGCATGTAGGAGAGAGTACTCTGGGATGGATGGGAATAGTCAGCATGTAGGAGAGATCCTGCATGTGTTGCCCATTGCATTATGATTGCACAGTCTGCTGATGGCCCCACCTCTTCTACATGTGACATGTGTCATCCTCTGTGATCAGTGCCGCTGTGATGTCACCTCGCTGATTGCTGACGGTGTGTGTGAGATCCAGTGACCGGGATTGGCCTCCGGCGTACTAAGCGATGTGGTCACACGTCTGTGCTCGTAGTAACTGTCTCCGCTCAGCAGTGGGTGTGATGGGAGGACGTGACCACCAGCGCTCTGCTCTTAGGTTTCCTCACATGTCTGTTGATAAATCCAGTGGAGGAGATGGGAGTAAAGTGTGACTGGGAGCCAAGCCGCTGGGGTACTTTGTATCGGATTCTGTTTTGATGAGATTCCTGTAGTCTGTGAATGCCACTTGTGTTCTGTACAGTGCTGAAATATGATGATTTAATGGCTGACCGTCTGAGATGAGCGATTATGGAAGTGTCCTGTAACTGAGCGGTTCCTAAAATCTGCAGTGTGCACAGCGACATATCTGTGGACGTGTCCTGAGGTCCTGTAACTATTAGAGATGATGATTGTTGCCTCCACACGATCCTGTTGATGGAGGATCTGCTCTGCTGCTGGTGCATCCTTACTTGGGTCCATAACTGTATTATCAAATTCTAACGTGGGGAAAGGTAACAGACCCCGCTGACTATGGCCGCCTGTGCTGTTTGGGCTACTTCACGCACTTCTGGTGTCCATTGTTTATATTGGAATAGATAAGCTAGGATTCCTAACACACCTGAGAACCTAGTGTCCAAAATCCCATAATTTGTATCCATCAATTGTGTGAAGACCCCAAAGACCTTAGATGGAGGTTGTCTGACCCCGCCGATCGTGCATAGGGTGTATGGAGCCTCCTGACTATCCCGTGAGATGACGTCTAGGGACATAGGGAACACATGGTTGGAATGTAATCTCCCTGTAATCCTGGTGTTCGGTGAGGAGGTAGGTGGCTGATGGATGATGCTGGCAGTGGCGCTCTCAGAGAACAGGAGTGCAGCATGATTGACAGCTGCACCAACACCTAGAAACGAATGACATGGCTGCACCTGTCTTCTGGCTGACTACAGGCAGCCCCAATGTGTGGGGAAAGTTTACAGGATATAGTGATTCTCGCCTATTAAAGATCTTTCGCTGCATAGCCAAAGGCTTTGACTGGTGAAAAAGGTGTTCACTGCGGCCGGACCAATCCTGCCCTGTCCGCCAATAGCTTGCTCACTGAGGCGTTACAGTGATCACTGATCCAGGCTCACTCTCCCCTCCCAGATGTTTGCACTCACAGGGACGCCTCCGTGGGCATGCTATTGGCAGACGTTTCAGGACTGCTCCGGCTGCAGTGAACGCCTTTTTGACAAGTCACAGTCCTTTTGGATATGCATCGAAAGAAGGTTGATTAGATGAATCTCACTATATACTGTGAGCTTTCCCCAAACAATGGGGTGTCCAAACGTTAGACCTCATTCAGAGAGTCCGTGTTGTATTAGTTTTTCACAGATACAGCACGGACCCTTTATAATCTATGGTGCTATTCACATGTCCGTGCTTTTTTCACAGACTGTGTGACCTAGCAAAACTCATGAAATCATTATTTTTTTTCTGGTATTATTGATGAAAAGCGCCAATAAGTCTGAGTCTGTGAAAAACACGTACAGCACACGGATGGCATCAGTGTATAGTCTGTGCAGCACTTCAAAGGATAGAAGCCGTGTCATTTATCTGTCCGTGATAGACAGAAACATGGACCACACACTGATGGTGAAAACGGACACACGGACCACACACTGATGGTGAAAACGGACACACGGACCACACACTGATGGTGAAAACGGACACTGATGGTGAAAACGGACACACTGATGGTGAAAACGGACACACTGATGGTGAAAACGGACACACTGATGGTGAAAACGGACACACGGACCACACACTGATGGTGAAAACGGACACACGGACCACTCACTGATGGTGAAAACGGACACACGGACCACACACTGATGGTGAAAACGGACACACGGACCACACACTGATGGTGAAAACGGACACACGGACCACACACTGATGGTGAAAACGGACACACGGACCACACACTGATGGTGAAAACGGACACACGGACCACACACTGATGGTGAAAACGGACACACGGACCACACACTGATGGTGAAAACGGACACACGGACCACACACTGATGGTGAAAACGGACACACTGATGGTAAAAACGGACACTGACCACACACTGATGGTGAAAACGGACACACTGATGGTAAAAACGGACACTGACCACACACTGGTGAAAACGGACACACTGATGGTGAAAACGGACACACGGACCACACACTGATGGTGAAAACGGACACACTGGTAAAAACAGACACACTGACCACACACTGGTGAAAAAGGACACACTGATGGTAAAAACGGACACTGACCACACACTGATGGTGAAAACGGACACACTGATGGTGAAAACGGACACACTGACCACACTCTGATGGTAAAAACGGACACACGGACCACACACTGATGGTAAAAACGGACGCACGGACCACACACTGATGGTAAAAACGGACGCACGGACCACTCACTGATGGTAAAAACGGACACACTGGAAAAAACGGACACACTGACCACACACTGGTGAAAAAGGACACCCTGATGGTAAAAACGGACACTGACCACACACTGATGGTGAAAACGGACACACTGATGGTGAAAACGGACACACGGACCACACACTGATGGTGAAAACGGACACACTGATGGTGAAAACGGACACACGGACAACACACTGATGGTGAAAACGGACACACTGATGGTGAAAACGGACACACAGACCACTCACTGATGGTGAAAACGGACACACGGACCACACACTGATGGTGAAAACGGACACACTGATGGTGAAAACGGACACACGGACCACACACTGATGGTGAAAACGGACACACGGACCACACACTGATGGTGAAAACGGACACACGGACCACACACTGATGGTGAAAACGGACACACGGACCACACACTGATGGTGAAAACGGACACACGGACCACACACTGATGGTGAAAACGGACACACGGACCACACACTGATGGTGAAAACGGACACACTGATGGTGAAAACGGACACACGGACCACACACTGATGGTGAAAACGGACACATGGACCATACAGTGATGGTGAAAACGGACACACTGATGTTGAAAATGGACACACGGACCACACACTGATGTTGAAAACGGACACACGGACCACACACTGATGGTGAAAACGGACACACGGACCACACACTGATGGTGAAAACGGACACACGGACCACACACTGATGGTGAAAACGGACACACGGACCACACACTGATGGTGAAAACGGACACACGGACCACACACTGATGGTGAAAACGGACACACGGACCACACACTGATGGTGAAAACGGACACACGGACCACACACTGATGGTGAAAACGGACACACGGACCACACACTGATGGTGAAAACGGACACACGGACCACACACTGATGGTGAAAACGGACACACGGACCACACACTGATGGTGAAAACGGACACACGGACCACTCACTGATGGTGAAAACGGACACACGGACCACTCACTGATGGTGAAAACGGACACACGGACCACACACTGATGGTGAAAACGGACACACGGACCACACACTGATGGTGAAAACGAACACACTGGTAAAAACGGACACACTGACCACACACTGGTGAAAACGGACACACTGATGGTAATAACGGACACTGACCACACACTGGTGAAAACGGACACACTGATGGTAAAAACGGACACACGGACCACACACTGATGGTGAAAACGGACACACGGACCACACACTGATGGTAAAAACGGACACACGGACCACACACTGATGGTGAAAACGGACACACTGGTAAAAACGGACACACTGACCACACACTGGTGAAAAAGGACACACTGATGGTAAAAACGGACACTGACCACACACTGATGGTGAAAACGGACACACTGATGGTGAAAACGGACACACTGACCACACTCTGATGGTAAAAACGGACACACGGACCACTCACTGATGGTAAAAACGGACACACGGACCACTCACTGATGGTAAAAACGGACACACGGACCACTCACTGATGGTAAAAACGGACACACGGACCATACACTGGTAAAAACGGACACACGGACCACACACTGATGGTGAAAACGGACACACTGGAAAAAACGGACACACTGACCACACACTGGTGAAAAAGGACACACTGATGGTAAAAACGGACACTGACCACACACTGATGGTGAAAACGGACACACTGATGGTGAAAACGGACACACGGACCACACTCTGATGGTAAAAACAAACACACGGACCACACACTGATGGTAAAAACGGACACACGGACCACTCACTGATGGTGAAAACGGACACACGGACCATACACTGGTAAAAACGGACACACGGATCACACACTGATGGTGAAAACGGACACACTGGTAAAAACGGACACACTGACCACACACTGGTGAAAAAGGACACACTGATGGTAAAAACGGATGCTGACCACACACTGGTGAAAATTGACACACTGATGGTAAAAACGGACGCTGACCACACACTGGTGAAAACGGACACACTGATGGTGAAAACTGACACACTGACCACACACTGATGGTGAAAACGGACACACTGATGGTAAAAACGGACACACGGACCACACACTGATGGTGAAAACAAACACACGGACCACACACTGATGGTGAAAACGGACACACGGACCACTCACTGATGGTGAAAACGGACACACGGACCACACACTGATGGTGAAAACGGACACACGGACCACACACTGATGGTGAAAACGGACACACGGACCACACACTGATGGTGAAAACGGACACACGGACCACTCACTGATGGTGAAAACGGACACACGGACCACTCACTGATGGTGAAAACGGACACACGGACCACTCACTGATGGTGAAAACGGACACACGGACCACACACTGATGGTGAAAACGAACACACTGGTAAAAACGGACACACTGACCACACACTAGTGAAAAAGGACACACTGGTGAAAAAGGACACACTGATGGTAAAAACGGACACTGATCACACACTGGTGAAAACGGACACACTGATGGTAAAAACGGACACTGACCACACACTGGTGAAAACGGACACACTGATGGTGAAAACGGACACACTGATGGTGAAAACGGACACACTGATGGTGAAAACGGACACACTGACCACACTCTGATGGTAAAAACGGACACACGGACCACTCACTGATGGTGAAAACGGACACACTGACCACACACTGGTGAAAAAGGACACACTGATGGTAAAAACGGACACTGACCACACACTGATGGTGAAAACGGACACACTGATGGTGAAAACGGACACACGGACCACACACTGATGGTAAAAACGGACACACGGACCACTCACTGGTGAAAACGGACACATGGACCATACACTGGTAAAAACGGACACACGGACCACACACTGATGGTGAAAACGGACACACTGGTAAAAACGGACACACTGACCACACACTGGTGAAAAAGGACACACTGATGGTAAAAACGGACGCTGACCACACACTGGTGAAAAAGGACACACTGATGGTAAAAACGGACGCTGACCACACACTGGTGAAAACTGACACACTGACCACATACTGATGGTGAAAACAGACACTCTGACCACACACTGGTGAAAACGGACACACTGATGGTAAAAACGGACACTCTGACCACACACTGGTGAAAACGGACACACTGATGGTGAAAACGGACACACTGATGGTGAAAACGGACACACTGACCACACTCTGATGGTAAAAACGGACACACGGACCACTCACTGATGGTGAAAACGGACACACTGACCACACACTGGTGAAAAAGGACACACTGATGGTAAAAACGGACACTGACCACACACTGATGGTGAAAACGGACACACTGATGGTGAAAACGGACACACGGACCACACACTGATGGTAAAAACGGACACACGGACCACTCACTGGTGAAAACGGACACATGGACCATACACTGGTAAAAACGGACACACGGACCACACACTGATGGTGAAAACGGACACACTGACCACACACTGGTGAAAAAGGACACACTGATGGTAAAAACGGACGCTGACCACACACTGGTGAAAAAGGACACACTGATGGTAAAAACGGACGCTGACCACACACTGGTGAAAACTGACACACTGACCACATACTGATGGTGAAAACAGACACTCTGACCACACACTGGTGAAAACGGACACACTGATGGTGAAAACAGACACACTGATGGTGAAAACGGACACACTGACCACACACTGATGGTGAAAACGGACACACTGACCACACACTGATGGTAAAAACGGACACACTGACCACACACTGATGGTGAAAACGGACACACTGATGGTAAAAACGGACACACTGACCACACACTGATGGTGAAAACGGACACACTGATGGTAAAAACGGACACACTGACCACACACTGATGGTGAAAACGGACACACTGATGGTAAAAACGGACACACTGACCACACACTGATGGTGAAAACGGACACGCTGACCACACACTGATGGTGAAAACGGACACACTGATGGTGAAAACGGACACACTGATGGTGAAAACGGACACACGGACCACACACTGATGATGAAAATGGAAAACCGAGCCACAGGTGAAAACGCAGAACCACTCCAGGAGAGAAAAGCGCAAATAGGGTCTTATCCGATGATAGGTTCAAAATTAATATCAGTTTGCACTCACCTAGTCTTCCATATTATAAAAGCCCATAGGACTCATCACAGCCACCAGCTGCTGCAGATCCACAGGTCAAACCATTGTCCCAGGCCTACATGGATCATAAACCACTTTGAAAAGTTACTCGACCTCATAGCATAAAGGGACAAGCAGATTTTGAATGTCTGCATCTATATAAACGGTATGTAAGGATATTGTACACTTCTGCATCTCCTGAGGAAGAAGTTATGTGAACGTCGAAACGCGTTGAGAGAATACTGAATAAAATACCAATTTTTTTAATCCATATACTGGGATTGTGATTTCTACAGCAGCGCAGTCAATATCCACGTTTCCTTTTATCTGCTATGATGGTGAAAACGGAAATACGTGCCGCACTGATGATGAAAACAGAAACACGGACCACACACTGATGGTGAAAACGGAAACACGGACCACAGACTGATGGTGAAAACGGAAACACCGACCACAGACTGATGGTGAAAACGGAAACACGGACCACAGACTGATGGTGAAAACGGAAACACGGACCACAGACTGATGGTGAAAACGGACACGCGGACCACTCACTGATGTGAAAACAGAAACACGGACCATTCACTGTTGGTAAAAGTGGACACACGGACCACTCACTGATGGTAAAAGTGGACGTGTCCACTCACTGATGGTAAAAGTGGACACACGGACCACTCACTGATGGTAAAAGTGGACACACGGACCACTCGCTGATGGTAAAAGTGGACACACGGACCACTCGCTGATGGTAAAAGTGGACACACGGACCACTCGCTGATGGTAAAAGTGGACACACGGACCACTCGCTGATGGTAAAAGTGGACACACGGACCACTCGCTGATGGTAAAAGTGGACACACGGACCACTCGCTGATGGTAAAAGTGGACACACGGACCACTCGCTGATGGTAAAAGTGGACACACGGACCACTCGCTGATGGTAAAAGTGGACACACGGACCACTCGCTGATGGTAAAAGTGGACACACGGACCACTCGCTGATGGTGAAAAAGGAAACACGGACCACTCGCTGATGGTGAAAAAGGAAACACGGACCACACGCTGATGGTAAAAGCGGACACGCGGACCACTCGCTGATGGTAAAAGCGGACACGCGGACCACTCGCTGATGGTAAAAGCGGACACGCGGACCACTCGCTGATGGTAAAAGCGGACACGCGGACCACTCGCTGATGGTAAAAGCGGACACGCGGACCACTCGCTGATGGTAAAAGCGGACACTCGGACCACTCGCTGATGGTAAAAGCGGACACGCGGACCACTCGCTGATGGTAAAAGCGGACACGCGGACTACTCGCTGATGGTGAAAACGGAAACACGGACCACTCGCTGATGGTGAAAACGGAAACACGGACCACTCGCTGATGGTGAAAGCGGACACACGGACCACTCGCTGATGGTGAAAGCGGACACACGGACCACTCGCTGATGGTGAAAACGGACACACAAACCACTCGCTGATGGTGAAAGCGGACACACGGACCACTCGCTGATGGTGAAAGCGGACACACGGACCACACGCTGATGGTGAAAGAGGACACACGGACCACACGCTGATGGTGAAAGAGGACACACGGACCACACGCTGATGGTGAAAACGGACACACGGACCACACGCTGATGGTGAAAACGGAAATACGGGTCACACACTGATGATGAAAATGGACACGGACCACACGCTGATGACACCAGTACCATTTTTTTAATATACATCTGTAAACATGGATGTGTGAATGAGGCCTAAAAAGCCAGATGCAGCCTTATCATTAGTTTCTAGATGTTGATACAGCTGTCAAGTTCCACATGTCCTGATATTTCCGGTACCGGAAAAAAATGGTACCAGAGATATCCGTGTTCGTATGTGTAATACTTGTGGCACATGGGTGGCAACAGTGTGCCGCATCACTACCACATGTACCGGCGCCTGGGAAGCAGCAGTAGTGTTAGCACTGGGCCCTAGCGCCGGGTGCTGAAGACGGCTCTCATCATTCTCTTGTGCTATGCCGGCAATCAGTGCTAGCAGAGGAGACTATTGAGTTATATTTACCTGATTATAGCGAGACCAGGCCGCGACTGATGGGACTACTACTCCCATCAGCCTACAACTGCTGCCGCTAATAACAATGAGAGCAGGCGGTGGATGATGGGAGTATTCATCAGCCACCACATGCGCTATAAATAAATAACAAAAAACGGTGTGGGTTCCCCTGTATTTTTGGTAACCAGCCAGTCAAAACTGGCAGCTGTAGGCTGCACCCCTCAGCTGTCAGCGTTAGCAAGGCTGGTTTCAAGAATAGAGGGGTCCCCTCGCTGTTTTGTTTTTTTATTATTTTTTAAATAATTTTAAAAAAACAGCGTGGGGTCCCCATTTTTGACAACAAGCCTTGCTAAAGCAGACAACTGGGGGCTGGTATTCTCATGCTGATAGGGGGCCATGAAAATCCCCCCCCAGCCTAATAATAGCAGCCCGCAGCTGCCCAGAAAAGGCACATCTATTAGAGCCGAGCTCATGCAGAGATGAAGAATTATTACTTGCTGCATCCTTACAATGGCAAACTCTGTTTTCAATGGAAAGTTGACATGTATCAGTGTCTATCTAGGACTTGATCTTAGCGTGGGAAAATCTTCCTGTGTAATGTTCCGATATCTAGAGGGAAGAGAACATGTCTCTGCATGCAGCAACACTCAGTCCTGTTCATGCTGGACGGAGGTTTTTTTTTTTTTTACGTAATAGCCCAGTTGTTTTTAAGAGATACCCAGGTGTAACTTTTCTGTAAAAATAACATAATCCCCAGTATTGACCCCCTCCTGTCGCCCCAGCGCTGCCTCCCTCCTGTCGCCCCTGCTCTTTGCTGACAGCTGCATTGGTAATGTCACGATTAAAGCACAAGAAACCTGAGCCCAGCCATTGCCTGCAACATTCACATGCTGTACGTCAATTAATAAAATGCAAAGTGAATGGATAAAAGAGAAATCTAAATCTTACCAACTGCTGTGGCAATCCTTTTCCTTCATTTTTCCAACAAAATTTACAAAACCATTTTTTTAGGGACCACCTCACATTTGAAGTGACTTTAAGGGTCCAATATGACAGAAAATACCCCAAAGTGACACCATCCTAAAAACTGCACTCTTCAAGGTGCTCAAAACCACATTCAAGAAGATTATTAACCCTTCAGGTGTTTTGCAGGAATTTTTGGAATGTGGAAGGAAAAAATGAACATTTAACTTTGTCACACAAAATTTACTTTGGACCCCAATTTTTTTTTATTTTGGCAAGGGTAACAGGAGAAAATGGATCCCAATATTTGTTGTGTAATTTATCCTGAGCATGCCGATACTCCATATGTGGGGAAAAACCACTGTTTGGGCGCATGGCATGGCCCGAATGGGAAGAAGCGCCATTTGACTTTTTGAATGTAAAATTTGCTGGACTAATTAGCGTACGCCATGTTGCGTTTGGAGAGTCCCTGATGTGCCTAAACGATGAAACCACCCACTAGTGACACTATTTTGGAAACTATACCCCTGAGGGAACTTATCTAGATGTGTGGTGAGCACCTTGAACGCCCAGGTGCTTTACATAAGTTTATAACGTTGAACAATGAATAAAAAAAAAATTCACATTTTTCCAACAAAAATATTTTTTAGCCCCAAACTTTGCATTTTCGCAAGGCTAACAGGAGAAATTGCACCATACAATTTGTTGCGCAATTTCTCCTGAGTACGCAGATACCCCATATGTGGGGAAAATCTACTGTGATGTTTTGGAACAAAGACTTTGATGGAATGGTCTGCCTGTGTCACGTCTCGTTTGGAGAGCCCCTGATGTGCATAAACAATGAAAAAACGCCACAAGTGACACAACTTTGGGAGCTAGACCCGTCAAGGTATGCATCCAGATGTGTATTAAGCACCTTGAACCCCCTGCTGCTTCACAGAAGTTTATATCGTAGAGCCGTGAAAATTAAAAAAAAAAAAATCACATTTTTCCCACAAAAATGTTATTTTAGCCCCCATTTTTTTTTCTCACAAGGATAGCAGGAGAAAATGGACCTCAAAATTTGTTCACTTTGTCCTGAGTACACCAATACCCCATATGTGGTCAAAATTTACTTTGAGGCACAGTGCAAAGCTCAGAAGGGCAGAGGCACCATATTGGAGTTCACATTTTGCTGCACCTCTTAATAAATTCACCAAGGAGTGCAGTGATCATATTGACACCACAAGTGGGTCATTTAACTTTTATGCCATTGGGCAATGTAGAAAAAAATAATCACATTCATACCACCAAAATTTTGTTTTAGCCCCAGATTTTACATTTTCACACTGGGAAATGGGTAAAAATGACACCAAAATTTGTCCTGCAATTTCTGCTGACTACTAATACCCCATATGTGGTTGTACAGTACTTCTTAGCCATATGGCGAGACTCGGGAGGGATGGAGCAATATTGGCAAAGAGGCAGCAGAGTTACTGTGGACTCTGACCTCTGTTCAGCTGTGCACAAAACTGTAGCCAACTGTACTTTTATGCACACCTGAAAAGACGGACACGGCAGGATCATAGGCCAAACAGTGTCCACATTGCCTCCATCTGCCTCATTATAGGGAATCTTCCTTTGGAGCTTCTGTCTGAATCACGTATTTCAGAGCTTTACATGGAAACCCCAATGTAAGAGCTCAGGATAATGTGCGCCGAGCCTGACTGCTATCTTTGGGAGACAGAATGAACAAATCAACAGCAGGTGAAGAATTGGTTTTATTTACTTTTTTTACACCGCTCCTCGTGCGGTTTAACCCCTTAACGACCAGGGGTATTTTTGGTTTTGCATTTTCATTTTTCCCTCCCCTTCTTTCCAGAGCCATAACTTATTTATTTTTCCGTTTATATGGCCATGTGAGGGCTTATTTTTTGCAGGACGAGTTGTACTTTTAAATGACACCATTGGTTTTAGCATGTCGTATACTCAAAACGGGAAAAAAATTCCAAGTGCGGTGAAATTGCCAAAAAAGTGCAATCCCACACTTGTTTTTTGCTTGGCTTTTTTGTCAGGTTCACTAGATGCTAAATCTGACCTGCCATTATGATTCTCCAGGTCATTACGAGTTCATAGACACCAAACATGTCTATGTCCTCTTTTATCTAAGTGGTGAAAAAAAAATCCAAAGTTTGCTAAAAAAAAAAAAAAAAATTTGCGCAATTTTCCGAGACCCGTAGCGTCTCCATTTTTCATGATCTGGGGTCGGGTGAGGGCTTATTTTTTCTGTGCCGGACTGACGTTTTTAATGATACCACTTTTGTGCAGATAGGTTCTTTTGATCGCCCGTTATTGCATTTTAATGCAATGTCTTGGTGACCAAAAAAACGTAATTCTGGCGTTTTGAATTTTTTTCTCGCTACGCCGTTTAGCGATCGGGTTAATGCTTTTTTTTTTATTGATAGATCGGGCGATTCTGAACGCCGCTATACCTAATATGTGTATGTGGGATTTTTTTTTTACTGTTTTATTTTGATTGGGGTGAAAGGGGGGTGATTTGAACTTTTGTTTTTTTAATTTTTTTTTTATTTTTAAACATTTTTTTTATTTTACTTTTGGCATGCTTCAATAGCCTCCATAGGAGGCTAGAAGCTTGCGCAACCCGATTGGCTCTGCTACATATGGGCGATGAGCAGATCGCCCATATGTAGCAGATTTACTGCTGTGCTTTCAGCGCCGACCACCGGGTGGCGCTGAAAGCCTTATGCCTGGAACAACCATAGAGGTCTCATAGAGACCTCTGGTTGTCCAGGCAACGTGACGCCGACCCCCGATCACGTGACGGGGGTCGGCGATGACGTCATTTCCGGCCCAGCGGCCGGAAATGCTATTTAAATGCCCGCTGTCAGCTTTGACAGCGGCATTTAACTAGTTAATAGGCGCGGGCGGACGGCGATTCCGCTCGCGCCTATTGTGGGCACATGTCAGCTGTTCATAACAGCTGACATGTCCCGGCTTTGATGCGGGCTCAGCGCAGGAGCCCTCATCAAAGCAGGGAAAATGTCCGATGACGGACTGTGTCCGTCATTGGACATTAAGGGGTTAAGTGATTAAACAACTTTATTCTTTGGGTTGGTGCGATTACAGCGATACCAGATTTATAGCGGGTTTTTATGTTTGGCTGCTGTCACACACAAAAAGATGCTTTTTTTTTCATCACCACATTTTGAGAGCTATAATTTTTCCATATTTTGGCCCACAGAGTGATGTGAGGTCTTATTTTTTGGGGGACGAGCTGACGTTTTTATTGCTACCATTTTCGGACTCCTATTTTTTTTATCGCTTTCTATTCCGATTTTTTGGCAGGCAGAATAAACTACAACCAACAATTTAGTAATTGTTTTTGGGGTATGTTTTTTTTTTTTTTTTTAATGCCTTTCCACATATGGTAAAATTGATAAGGCAGCGTTATCCTTCAGGTCAGTATGACTGCAGCAATACCCCACTATAGGTTTTTTTATGTTTTGGTGCATTTACACAATAAAAACTATTTTATAGAAAAAATAATTATTTTTACATCTCTTTATTCTGAGCGCTAAAACTTTTTAATTTTGTGGCTGAAGATGTCGCAAGGTCTGTGATCCGAGGGCAGAGGGTCTTTCTCCCCTCTGCCTGCTCACTAAATGCTGTGATCACAGCATTTAGAGGATTAAATTATTGGGAACCGGGTGTCAGCTGTCAGAATCAGCTCACACTTGGCGGCAATCGCATTCGTACAGCCTCTGTGCATGCAAAATTGCCAGGACGTATCCGTATGTCCATGGTCGGTAAGTACCAGGCGTCTAGAACTTACGGATATGTCTAAGGTCATACAGGGGTGTTCCCATCTCCAAGATCCTAGCCCTATATGTAGTAGGTGTAGTAATCATTTTAGCAAATACCTCCAATTACAAATGTAGTATAGTTCTTCTGATTCTCTATGTCTTTCTTCATGTGCAGGAATTGCAGGACCTTAGGTATCCATGGTTACAACCACTAGCAACTAGCTGTCACTATATCAGTAGTTGTAACTATGGATACCTAAGGTCCTGCAATAGTAAAGGAGGAAAAAAGAGTTTCTCTCCAGCTCATCCACTTCGGCAGTGCACAGATTAGAAGCTTGTGTTGGCGTCAAGGCAGAGTGAAGCAAAGAGGACGTATCCAGCACAGGTACTGAGGAAATCAAATTAAAAACACTTATTCAAAAAAGATTAAAAAAAGTGCTTATCAGAGGGATACATAGCTGACGCGTTTCAAACTATGCATTCTTAGTCATAGTCGGGCGTAGTTCTCCAGCGCTGAGTGTTGTTTAAATAATAAAGCTATAGGATATGATGTAAACCAGACCTGGGCAAAGTGCGGACCAAGACAGCCGTGGGGCTGGAAATCAGAGGTCCATGGGCCGCCTGATGCCCGTCCAGCCACTCACTGTTCCCATGTGCGCCGCGGCTCTGCTGACTCCTCTGGTGGAGGAGGGGCCTCCGGCCACTTCCTCCACCAGTCAGAGCGTGTGAGACAGCTGACACGATGCTATATACTATAGGAACAGAAAAAGCGCAATAGGGTCTTATCCGGGTTAATATTAAAAGAATAAAAGAAATTCACTCACCTATTTGTAGGAGAGATCAAGCACATAGGATTCGTGGTCAGCTGCTGCACGTCCAAAGGTCAAACCGAGTGACCGCTGATACATCAATTCTTATGGAACTAATTTATGGACGTCCATGCGCTGCTCGACATAATACAGAATCCCAATTATGGTGAAAGATTAACCATTTATTCCCAACGCTTCCTCAGGGGATGATGTTTGTCATCCCCTGAGGAAGACGTATTCCTTACTCCGAAACGCGTTGGGTATAAATGGTTAATCTTTCACTGTATTATGTCGAGCAGCGCATGGACGTCCATAAATTAGTTCCATAAGAATTGATGTAACAGCTGACACGATGAAATGACGTCATCGCATCAGCTGTTTACTCCGGAGATTCCGCACACTGGAGGCAGGGAGAGAAGCACAGCGCCAGGGAATGGGACGAGGGGAGTATATGGTGGTTTTTGGTTTTTCTTTCCCTTATGTGTATGGGCTATTAGGGTGGGCATGGGGAGGCTATGGGGGTGACAACATGGTGCTGCATATGAGGGGGTGACATGGTGCTGCATATGAGGGGGTGACATGGTGCTGCATATGAGGGGGTGATATGGTGCTGCATATGAGGGTGACATGGTGGTGCACATAGGGGGAGACATGACTATGAAAATTGTAGATTCACTCTGAAGGCATCAAAACGATGAATTAACACATGTGGAATTATATAATTAACAAAAAAGTGTGAAACACCTGAAAATATGTCTTATATTCTAGGTTCTTCAAAGTAGTCACCTTTTGCTTTGATTTCTGCTTTGCACACTCTTGGCATTCTCTTGATGAGCTTCAAGAGGTAGTCACCGGAAATGGTCTTCCAACAGTCTTGAAGGAGTTCCCAGAGATGCTTAGCACTTGTTGGCCCTTTTGCCTTCACTCTGCAGTCCAGCTCACCCCAAACCATCTCGATTGGGTTCAGGTCTGGTGACTGTGGAGGCCAGGTCATCTGGCGTAGCACCCCATCACTCTCCTTCTTGGTCAAATAGCCCTTACACAGCCTGGAGGTGTGTTTGGGGTCATTGTCCTGTTGAAAAATAAATGATAGTCCAACTAAATGCAAAACTGATGGTCCCAACCCCATTTATAAGGCAAGAAATCCCACTTATTAAACCTGACAGGGCACACCTGTGAAGTGAAAACCATTTCCGGTGACTACCTCTTGAAGCTCATCAAGAGAATGCCAAGAGTGTGCAAAGCAGTAATCAAGCAAACGGTGGCTACTTTGAAGAACCTAGAATATAAGACATATTTTCAGTTGTTTCACACTTTTTTGTTAATTATATAATTCCAAATGTGTTAATTCATAGTTTTGATGTCTTCTGAGTGAATCTACAATTTTCAGTCATGAAAATAAAACTCTTTGAATGAGGTGTGTCCAAACTTTTGGTCTGTACTGTACATTCATTTTCCAAATCAATTTAATTAAATTAATAAACATACATTAAATCTGTTGTAATGTTCATGCCATTTGATATTCTATTTAATTTGAGAATCCGCGGATAATAATAATGATATTAGCAAATATCTACAATTAGAAATGTAGCATAGTTCTTCTGATTTGCTATGTTGCTTACCTCATGTGCAGGCACTGCAGGACCATCCATGGTTATGACCACTGATAAAGTGGCAGCTAATTGTTAGTGGTTGTAACCATGGATACCGAAGGTCCTGCAATGCCTGCACATGAGGAAAGAGACATTAATGAATCAATAACTACATTTGTAATTGAAGGTATTTGCTAATATTATTAATACTACATATTGGGATGGGATCGTGGAGATGGGAATACCCCTTTAATGACATTGGGTGTATGTTTGGGGTCCTGGTCCTGCTGAATAAATTTGGGGCCAATCAGACGTCTCCCTGATGGTATAGAGGATAAGTATCTGCCTGTATTTCTCAGCATTGAGGGCACCAAGAAATGGGCAATGTTGAAGACTGTGGACGCAGTGGTCAGCCGAGGAAACTTATTGCAGCAGACAAGGCACATCCTGCTAAGGCGCTGTCCACACTACATATGTGCATACTGTGTGGTGCAGACGCTCAGGAGGTGTCCGCACAATAGTGTGCACAGTCAGGATAGATGTCAGTCCACCATACGGCCCCTCTATAATGAATCGTATGCCACACACTATAGGTTACTTGGCGGTTAGAAAGGGCAGTCTGCTATGCAGTTATACACCAGGCACATACCGGTCAGATGGAGGCCGAGAGAACACAATCCCGGCTTCTGTCTGGTGTATGATTGCCTTCTATTTTTAAAAGCATTCTTATTTTACAGCATTTTTTCCACACCTAGCTATTTATCACAGTACTGTGTGTGTCCTCATAGAGGCTATGGATAATGAGCCGCCTCCTGCCCTCAGTCCTGACTCCACATTTATAGGTCTGGTATCTAAGGAAAGGAAGCGTCTTGTAGAAACCACTGCCCGCCCTTGTTTGGGGTCATAAAAAATGCAAACAGTAAAGATTCATCTTGTTATATTTTTTTTATCCTTAGCAAAAGCCAGAATTCACCAGTGTAATGTACATTTTGCAGCTATCTTGTCTGTGGCCTCCATTAGTCATGGGAAATGCCTCCATCAATAACTATAATAGCATTTGATAGTTAGAACCTATTTTTCCATTGCGCACCATTGTTTCATCACTGTGCTCCCCCGGGCCGGCAGCCGTGTAGTCCCCCGGGCCGTGTACTGTAGTCACTGATGAGCCCCCAGTGTGGAGCCGTATCAGGCTGCCTGCAAGAAGGAGACAAAGAAACACAAATTCCCGGCAGAGTCTTGTCTGGCAGGTGATGCCATTATAAGGATAACACTTATCCAATGTCTGGATTTCTAAGCTTTCTATGGAAATGTCTGTGTAAAGGGTAAGTGTAGCCACAGCACCACCAGCCGATAATATTCTGTACCCCAGCCGTGTGTCAGAATATACTCCGACTGATGGAGCAGTGACTACCCAATGTGAACGCTGCAGTATCCGGCATTGTGACTGTTGACATTTACTTTACTGCTTCACCCTGGTGGCCACATGGGGCATGCAGTAGCCCTAATATCCACACTTGGTCATCCTGACAAGTCTACATGACTGCACATGATGGGTAACACTTGCCATCATCTGCCTGCGCTCTCCATTCTGCAGGCTAGCCCAAAAGAGCACACAGTGGGATTTATCTGCCCACCAGACCACTCTTAGACAAAAGTGGTCCTGCAGCCTGCAGGACCATTATTGTCTATGAGTGGTCTGATGTTGCAGCTTGGGCAGGGCACTGACACAGCAGTAATATCAGATGCCTCCGGGGGTCACAATGAAAGCAATGCTATGGTGGCCCATAGAGGAGCTGCCTCCAGACCTAAAAGAGTAGCAGTTGCCAGGCCTAAAAGAGGAGAGCCGTCTCTGGGCCTAAAAGAGGAGAGCCGTCTCTGGGCCTAAAAGAGGAGAGCCGTCTCTGGGCCTAAAAAAAAAAAAAAAAAAAAAAGGAGAGTCGTCTCCAGGCCTAAAAGAGGAGAGCCACCTCCGAGTCCAGGATTTAATTTAATTTTATTCCTGCTTCTTTTACATCCGCCATAGCTAGAGGGCATGGCTCATACTCTCGGGGGCGTGACTAGGCAGCTTTTGAACCTTGTTAGCCACGCCCCCTTGTAAGGACCATAAAAATTAGCAACCAATAAAAAGTCCCACATCTCTGGATCTACATGGTGGATTTAAAATAAACCAAGCTGAATATATAGGATAACGGGAGGAATAAAATAGTGCTAACACTGGCTACTTGTGACTTCTGACAAGTCCCCTTTGAAGGTGCCGCCTTCTATAGTACCTCTGTCACTCAATGTTGAGGTTTATGTTTTTATTCTTCATCAATCTTAGTTAGATGATTGCAGTTGTGTACAGCAAGAAAGCTCCTGACGCACCTGGTGTGGGCACACATAGCCCGACACGCCAGTAGGGGGCCATTTTGGCCTGTATCTGGCTAGTCTGCCACTAACAAAATCTATGGAAAAATAAAGTAAATGGCAGTGTTTTATACAATAGTATCCAGGAAAGAAGAAATCTACAGGTGAAATGTGTATGACCAAGCGACGTTCATAAGTAAAATGTGAGAATGTGAGCAGGGCGTGCTGTGTGAGAGTGATGCATGGGAAGGGGATATCGGCATACCCGTCTACACCGCAGCTTTCCTGCCCTAATACAGCTATTCTGCTTGTAACCTTGTCTTATGCAGGAAGAAAAGGAGGTCACAAAGGTCGGGTGAGGCAGTACACAAGTCCAGAGGAGATCGACGCCCAGATCAAGGCTGAACATGAGAAGGCGTTGGTACGTGGGCACCACATACGTGAAGACTCCCTCACATGCAATAAAAGTCATGCTTTCTATTAGTAGTGCTTTCCTCCTTGCTTGCACCAATGTGGAGAAATTGGTTTTATTACCACCTGTCTTTTGTGTGTTTTTTTTTTTGTTTTTTTTATAGAATTTTTGCACATTAGAAAAATGGTTTTATTTCATATTGCAATGAGGGGATATCAGTACCCTCATTAGTAAATGTGCTGCACACATTATCTTAGATAAATTCTGTGGTTAATTCATGTCAGGCTTCCTCATTGAAGCAGCGGCTGCAGGGAGAAACTGAAGCTCTATTCTCCCTGCAGCTGACGGGGCTATAAAACTCAGGCCTCACTGTGGAGGGAGTACACTGTAACCCTGACCCTTTACCTTGACCGACAGCCTGCTCTGCACACACACGCTGCACAGCAAGCTGTCAATCAGTGTGCCGGAGTGGGTTCGCAGCCTCACTCACTGTATAATGAGCGACGACTGGAACAGCTCCAGTGACTGGTAGGAAGCGGCTACAGGGAGAATAAAACTTCATTTTCTCTCAGCAGCCACTGCTCCAGTAAGGTAGTCAGACAGTATTTGAAGGGAACCTCTCATCACCAAAAAAGTGATTAACCTACAGATATAGTGGTAGTTTGTAGATAAAAAATAGCTTACATATAGTTTGATTATGCCAGGTGCCCAGGCTTTTTGGTAAGGGCTCCGGTCCCAGCAGCTGCACTTCTGGTTTCTGGGTTAGTCAGTAGAGTGTTCCTGTGTTGGCACGTCATCGGTGCGAGCTCATTACAATGGCTATACCAGCACACTTCTCCATCACAGCCCATCTATAGACATTGACCTGTTCATGTTCTTCCCCATAGGAAGCAGAACTTGAGGAAGGAGGTGTGGGAGGCGCAGAAGACCCCACAAAGGCAAAGAAAGATCAGAGCTCAGATGAGAGTGAAGATGACGACGACTATCAGGTATTTTGTTTGAGGGAAAATGACGTATCCTCCTAAGTAAACGTGTGACATTACTTCAAAAACATGGCAGCCTTTTCTTTGTTTTGTCCTTATCTATTTTGTAGCATTAAGTGACTTTAGAATATAAGACAAATGACTTCATTTAGTGGATCATCATATTTTTGAGATTTAAAGGTGTATTCTGGTCTCAGTAATTGATGACGTTGCTTGGATATGCCTTGGAGGTTGGTAATTTAGAACCTCCATGAATCTTGAGAATGAGTGATATTGAGTGGCTGCTTCATCGCTACGTCCTCCACCCTGTGTTTTCTTACACGGCTGCCTTCCTGGTCACTTGGCTGTGCAGGCAAAAAACCCTACGGCCCCTTCATTCTTTGGTTCAGTGGTGGTCCTAGAGGTCATGCCCAGCAACCATCAAGAGCCGACATATCCTACCAGTATGTCATTAGTAGTGAGATGGGAATACCCCTTGTGTATATTGTTTATTTTGTAAATGTAAAGGTCCTCATACACATTAAACTAATGTCGGCTGAACTTGACAATATCGATGAGTTCAGCTAATGGCCTAATGTGTATAGGGACCTGGCTGACTGATGGTCGGGAGAGATGTCAATCTCGCATGTCTGATTTTGGACGGCGATCATTGTTCTGCTTTTGGCTTTCACATAGAGAACACAGGAGTACTATGTATGGGAGTGTCGGCTTCGATGTCTGTCAGCCAAACCATCAACTGAAGCATTATTCGGCCAACTAATGTGTATGGCCGTCCTTGGTCTTCTTTACTCTTGTGTATTTGTCTGATGCCTACCTCCTGATATATTACTTTGTCCCCGCTGGATCATGGGCTACATAGATTGGTCCTGGTGATCTGAAGTGTTATTTGACGAGCTCTGGACTAATTCAAGCGGCCGTCTACAGCGCTGTAAAGGCGGCTGTGGATTATAGTACACCTCTGTACCATTTTTAGTGTCATGGATTCACCCCACCTTTCTTTTTTACTCTTAAGATCACCGTGATGCCAATTTTTTAGTATTACTGCAATTTAAAGATGTTAATCTCCTTATCTTTATTGTAGATGTATAATGAAGATGTAAATGTTTTTATCTTTCAGCAAAAGCGTAAAGGAGTAGAAGGCTTAATTGATATAGAGAATCCTAATCGTGCAGCACAGACTTCTAAAAAGGTCACTCAAGTTGATCTTGAAGGACCTAGGGAACTGTCCCGAAGAGAAAAGTAAGTTCTGATTGTTATCTGTGCGTCAGCCAGAACACATCTCAGTCATCCTCCAGTCTCACTGTTAATATGTCAGACTTAAAAGTAACCTGTCAAATTAGTTAGTTATTGCATTTTTCGAACTATAAGACGCGCTTTTTACCTCTTATTGTCCGGATGTATCGGCTCTGGCTGTGGTGGGGAGGTGTGGGAGCCTCATCGTCGGAGCAGTGGGTCACAGAGGCAGGAGCCGGCTGCTGCAGCTAACTCCTGTGCCCGCTCTTAAAGAGAAATGAATATTCACTGCATTCCACGCCCATGGGCGTAGAAGGCAATGAATATTCATTTATCTTTGGCATCCTGGTATGATTGGCCCCATCCCCGTCCTGGTATGCATGGCCCCATACTTACCCTGGTATGATTGGCCCCCACCCCATCATGGTATGCATGACCCCATCAGAAAACATAAAAAACTACACTTACCTTCCCGGCGCTCCCTTGCAGCGTCCTGCTCCATTGCAAGCAGCTGCTTTATGCTTGTAGGCAGGGACGTCATGCGCTGCTTGCAATCCGAAGGGCAGCTGCCGGAATACTCAATGCTCTGCACGCCGGGACTGTTTGCATGGAGAGCAGTGAGTATTCATTGCTCTTCAGTGGCTCGCACAGTGTCAGCCGAAGCCTTCCTGCAGCTGTTGGCGGTCACGTGTGCCGATACTTAAGAGTAATTAATATTCACCGCATTCCACGCCCATGGAGAGACACTTAGCAAAGGTGTTTCTTTCTTAGGCGGACTTGGTTGGCCATATATTTGAGACCTAAATATAAATATTGCCGCAGTGGCCTTTCACCAGCAATCCTGCTATGCCCAGTGCAGACTGCATCACTGGCTCTTACATCACTGATGTTATATACAGACAACTCGCAGGGACGTCATGTATAAGTAGCAGTAATGCAGTATTCTTCCATATCATTTCTTCATTAAGACGAATGGTTATAATTATCCTATAATAATCTGCAGTCTGAATGATATTCACTTAGAAAATAGTTCTGTTTATTCTAGTTCAAGAATCCTCACCGTCGCCTGCTCCATTAGATGTCAGTTATTCTGCTTCATTGGCGTTTATTGCCGTCCAACATGACCTCAGTCTTTACAGACAGCTGGAAGTAAACTGTTTTCTGGACAGCAGCCCAATTATGTGGAAAGCTATGTATGGCCTGTTTCACACTTCCGTTTTTTCCCCCATTGACTTGCATTGTGGGCGGATTTTGACTGATGGTGATCCGTTGCATCCGATTGTCAGCGGATCCGCCAAGATTTTGGCATCCGCTGACCTGTTCGGACGGACCCTGCAACGTTTTTTCGCTGCCCGGATCCGCCATTTAGTATTTGTAAACATATTTAACCCCCAATTCTGTCTGACTGCTGGATCTCTCTCTCTCTCTCCTCCCGCGAGATATCGCAGCTGCTCCCGCGAGATATCGCACCTCCTCCCGCGAGATATCGCACCTCCTCCCGCGAGATACCGCCCGCGAATTATGAACAGCTCCCGCGTCATGACCCTGTGCCCGCGCCATCCCGATGCCACCTCAGCTTGCCCGCTCCCGGAGATCACTACATGGCCGGTATTTTTTTTTTTCTTTTGTCCCAGGCGCGGTTCCTTTAAATCTTTACTAGCGGCGGTTCTGTCCATCCACCGATCCGCTGCCACACGTTTCTGTCAGTCCGCCTGCGGATCAGTTTTCCGCAATTTTGGCGGATTTGACTGATAGAAAAAACGGAAGTGTGAAACAGGCCTCTGTACGAGCGGTTTGCGTGTTGGCTGTTATTACCAAGACTGTGCAGTCGGTGTCTATTTTGGTGGAGTTAATATAAAATGGACCGACTCCTAACATATATAATACATTGGGTTCAGTAGTGCAATACATGATGTGAGGTAAATGTTTTCATAATGATTTGGTAAAGTTATGAAATGTCTGTTCTGTTTCTGATCTGAGGATCTTCGCTGTTAGTTGAGATGAATCTGTGCTACACTTTATGTCCATGCTCAGTAGTAACCAGGGCTGTGGAGATGAATCTGTGCTGCACTTTATGTCCATGCTCAGTAGTAACCAGGGCTGTGGAGATGAATCTGTGCTGCACTTTATGTCCATGCTCAGTAGTGACCAGGGCTGTGGAGATGAATCTGTGCTGCACTTTATGGCCATGCTCAGTAGTGACCAGGACTCTGGGGATGAATCTGTGCTGCACTTTATGTCCATTCTCAGTAGTGACCAGGGCTGTGGGGATGAATCTGTGCTACACTTTATGCACTTTACGTCCATGCTCAGTAGTGACCAGTGCTGTGGATTTGAATCTGTGCTGCACTTTATGTCCATGCTCAGTAGTGACCAGGGCTGTGGAGATGAATCTGTGCTGCACTTTATGTCCATGCTCAGTAGTGACCAGGGCTGTGGAGATGAATCTGTGCTACACTTTATGTCCATGCTCATTAGTGACCAGGGCTGTGGGGAGGAATCTGTGCTGCACTTTATGTCCATGCTCAGTAGTGACCAGTGCTGTGGAGATGAATCTGTGCTGCACTTTATGTCCATGCTCAGTAGTGACCAGGGCTGTGGAGAGGAATCTGTGTTGCACTTTATGTCCATGCTCAGTAGTGACCAGTGCTGTGGAGATGAATCTGTGCTGCACTTTATGTCCATGCTCAGTAGTGACCAGGGCTGTGGAGATGAATCTGTGCTGCACTTTATGCACGTTATGTCCATGCTCAGTAGTGACCAGGGCTGTGGAGATGAATCTGTGCTGCACTTTATGGCCATGCTCAGTAGTGACCAGGACTGTGGGGATGAATCTGTGCTGCACTTTATGGCCATGCTCAGTAGTGACCAGGACTGTGGGGATGAATCTGTGCTGCACTTTATGTCCATTCTCAGTAGTGACCAGGGCTGTGGGGATGAATCTGTGCTACACTTTATGCACTTTACGTCCATGCTCAGTAGTGACCAGTGCTGTGGATTTGAATCTGTGCTGCACTTTATGTCCATGCTCAGTAGTGACCAGGGCTGTGGATTTGAATCTGTGCTGCACTTTATGTACAAGCTCAGTAGTGACCAGGGCTGTGGAGATGAATCTGTGCTGCACTTTATGTCCATGCTCATTAGTGACCAGGGCTGTGGGGAGGAATCTGTGCTGCACTTTATGTCCATGCTCAGTAGTGACCAGTGCTGTGGAGATGAATCTGTGCTGCACTTTATGTCCATGCTCAGTAGTGACCAGGGCTGTGGAGATGAATCTGTGCTGCACTTTATGTCCATGCTCAGTAGTGACCAGGGCTGTGGAGAGGAATCTGTGCTGCACTTTATGTCCATGCTCAGTAGTGACCAGTGCTGTGGAGATGAATCTGTGCTGCACTTTATGGCCATGCTCAGTAGTGACCAGTGCTGTGGAGATGAATCTGTGCTGCACTTTATGGCCATGCTCAGTAGTGACCAGTGCTGTGGAGATGAATCTGTGCTGCACTTTATGTCCATGCTCAGTAGTGACCAGGGCTGTGGAGAGGAATCTGTGCTGCACTTTATGTCCATGCTCAGTAGTGACCAGTGCTGTGGAGATGAATCTGTGCTGCACTTTATGGCCATGCTCAGTAGTGACCAGTGCTGTGGAGATGAATCTGTGCTGCACTTTATGGCCATGCTCATTAGTGACCAGTGCTGTGGAGATGAATCTGTGCTGCACTTTATGTCCATGCTCATTAGTGACCAGTGCTGTGGAGATGAATCTGTGCTGCACTTTATGTCCATGCTCAGTAGTGACCAGGGCTGTGGGGAGGAATCTGTGCTGCACTTTATGTCCATGCTCATTAGTGACCAGTGCTGTGGAGATGAATCTGTGCTGCACTTTATGTCCATGCTCAGTAGTGACCAGGGCTGTGGGGAGGAATCTGTGCTGCACTATATGTCCATGCTCAGTAGTGACCAGGGCTATGGAGATGAATCTGTGCTGCTCTTTATGTCCATGCTAAGTAGTGACCAGGGCTGTGGGGAGGAATCTGTGCTGCACTATATGTCCATGCTCAGTAGTGACCAGGGCTGTGGGGAGGAATCTGTGCTGCACTTTATGTCCATGCTCAGTAGTGACCAGGGCTGTGGGGAGGAATCTGTGCTGCACTTTATGTCCATGCTCAGTAGTGACCAGGGCTGTGGAGATGAATCTGTGTTGCACTTTATGTCCATGCTCGGTAGTGAGGCAGGGCTTACTGAATTCACAACCATGATTATTAAACATTTTTATTATATAGTTGTGGTTGAAACAAAGTAGCTAAAAATCCCTGCAGAGAACATACAAGCTCCACGCCTTTGGTCTGATTCTAGCTTAGGACGCCGCTGATGCAAGGCAATGTGCTACATAGTGAGCGCCCCGGCCGGCTGTTGTGGATGGTAGTTATCATGGGGGTCAGTAAAACTAGTGTGGAAGAGTATAATTGTTAGCTCTTGATAACACCTTAGACTCGTTATTCAGAGAGGACAGTGTAATAAAAGTGGAACAGTAAGGGTATGCTCAGACCACCACTGCCAGGGGTTTGCTGGTCTCTGACTGTCCTGCAATGAGGATACGCCACCTATGCGCATGCGTCTCAGCAGTCACATGCAGGCATTTCCCTTGTGTCCAGAGATTGGCTGTGGCGGTCACATGCTGCACATGTGGGCATTACCCCTGAGGCCAGTGATTGGTTGTGGCGGTCAGGTGCGCATGGTTGACCTGTCCTCTCTGCAGTTAACTATTTTCTCTGTTTCATTCTTTTTTTTAATTCAGCACAATCCTTATTCTTCCTCTGCTGAATACCATGTTTCACTTGTGGCAAAGGCTTATGTTCCTCAGTGCACTCGAATCCTGTGGACTTGCTTGTGCTTATAGTTCTCCAGTGAATATATCTTGGCCCTATGAACAGCTGGGACATGTAGTTCATCTGCCACTACTAACTGTACTCGTCCTATTTATCACAGCAGTAGGTATAATGGAGTACTCGGGGGGGGACTTGGTGACATTGATGAGCGCTGCTTTAGAACGATATTTGTACTTTCTAATGTCCGGGACCCGAGTACAATTCTGAATGTGAGTTACTGGTAATATATGCATATTTCTCAATAAGTGCTTATTCCTACAGACCTGACGTTCTCTAGTTAATGCCGTCCTGCCTCCACCATTACAATATCACCGTTTTCTAATGTCATGCCTCTAATAATGCAGCTTCCATTTTTTTTATTTGCAACAGAGAGGAAATAGAAAAGCAAAAGGCAAAAGAACGCTACATGAAGTTGCATTTAGCAGGAAAAACAGACCAAGCGAAGGCTGACCTGGCCCGTCTGGCAATCATTCGAAAACAGAGGGAAGAGGCAGCAAAGAAGAAGGAGGAAGAAAGAAAAGGTAAGTGTGCAATAGGCCATTTCCGCTGCCTTGGCATCTTCATTGCAACTACCATATCTGTTGGGGAATAGCTGAGACCTGGTGAGAAGATAGAAGTGTTCCCCGCTTCTGTCTTCTCTTTTCTCACTTGTGCGGCACTTGACGTGCCACGTGTATCAGGTGCAGGCAGCGCGGCGGTGCCATTGGTAATGATGCCATTCCACTGGCCACGGCCATCTAGCAAGACGCCGAGACTAGAAGGCGGATGCTGAGTCTGACCGGACGCTGCTCAAGCCTAATCGTGATAATAGGCACAATAACAGGACCGCTGTATAAGGAACAGTCATCGAGTCCTTTCTACATTGCCCTTCCAACCAGTTATAAAAAGAATCATAAACGTGGAAATAAATAAAAATGAACGTTTCCCCGGCATTCCCATCACTAACTGTTATTATGGTAGGCCCAGTGAACTAACTCTAAATTAAAGACGTGATCTGGCACCTAATATGTCCTTTCTAAATATGTATTTTTACAGCCTAACCAGTTATGTAATTACCTTTATTACACAACACCCTACACTTCTCCCTATCCTGCTAATCCCTAAATGTGTTTTTTATTGCATTTCCTGTGACATTTCGTGTGAGAGGAGTCTCACACAGGACGGCACAGGAGGCTGGGGCTGCACTCACTTCCTCGCAGCATCCAGCGCCCCTCCTGAGAAAGGACGTCAACATTGGGCATCACTGAAGCTACTTACTACAGTATCTTGCATCACCGCCCTCTGAAGATGGATCCATAGTGATAGAAGCGATAAGAGAGGTGACTGCAGCACTGGCACTCTGCTTCCATCTTCGCTGGTGCATCCAGTAGCTGTGACACAAGACATCTTCTGGGGGTGGTGATGGAGGCATTGAGTCACACTAGCGACACCCCCGATGATGATTCCTTTGTGGGTGGTGCAAGAAGCTGTGGAGCGGTGCTGGTGTCACTCGCTGCTCCTATCTCTGCCCGATGACGACACTTCTTTCACAGTTAGAAGCTGCAGCAGAGAGAAGCAGAGTGCGAGCGCTGCACTCGCCTTTCCCACAGCTTCTATCACCCAGGATCCAGGACCTCTTCAGTGGGCGGCGAGGCAAGAAACTGTGGAAAATAACTGCAGTCCTGGCCCCTGATCATGTCCTGTTCCAGCAGTGGTGATAGACGCTGCAGAGAAGTGTGTCCTGTGTGAGACTGTTCCCAAACTAAATGTCACAGGAAGTGCAGTAAAAGCAAGCACATTTAGTGATTAGATAGCTAGTGAGAAGTGTAGGGTGTTGTATAATAAAGCTAATTACAAAAGTGGTTAGGGCGTAAGGGTAGATATTTAGAATGGACATTTTAGGTACTGGACCACCCCTTTAATGTACCTTTTGAAAGCACAGAAGATGCTGCAGAAATTCCAATGACAGGGAGGAGGGAAAACCAACAACAAATGCAATCAAAAGTCCAGATAATTATGCAAAATATACTTTATCAATCAAATGAGCAGACAAGGACAGGTGGATATAACAGCATAGGACAGATCAGGCCACACATGAGCACTGAATCTCAATTTCAATCTATACACTTGGTCTGGGGCAACTCATAAAGTCCCACGGATTCCACTACCACCTTTATGCTGATGACCCTCAGATCTACCTCTCTGGCCCAGACGTCACCTCTCTGCTGTCCAGAATCCCAGAGTGTCTATCAGCCATATCCTCCTTCTTCTCCGCTCGCTTCCTCAAACTCAATGTAGACAAATCTGAACTCATCATCTTTCCTCCATCTCACAGATCTTCCTTACCCAACCTAGCTATAACAATTAATGACATCACACTTTCCCCAGTACCAGAAGTCTGCTGCCTCGGAGTAACCTTTGACTCTGCCCTGTCCTTCAAACCGCACATCCAAGCTCTTTCTGCCTCCTGTCGCCTCCAGCTCAAAAATATTTCCTGAATCCGTCCTTTCCTCAACCCTCAATCTACTAAAATGCTTGTGCATGCCCTCATCATCTCCCGCATCGACTAATGCAACATCCTTTTCTGTGGTCTCCTTGCTAACACCCTCGCACCTCTCCAGTCCATCGTTAACTCTGCCGCCCGACTAATTCATCTCTCTCCTCACTACTCCTCCGCTTCTCCCCTCTGCAAATCTCTTCACTGGCTCCCATTCCCTCAGCTTATCCAGTTCAAATTACTAATTTTGACCTACAAGGCCAACTATAACCTGTCTCCCCCATATGTCTCTGAACTAATCTCCCGATACCTTCCCTCATGCAATCTCCGGTCCTCCCAAGACCTCCTTCTCTCCTCCACACATATTTGCTCCTCACCCAACCGCCTCCAAGACTTCTCCCATATATCCCCTATTCTCTGGAATTATTTTCCCCAACAAGTCCAACTATCAACCACATTTGGATCCTTCAGACAGAACCTGAAAACCCACCTCTTCAAGAAAGCCTACAGCCTGCAATGACCCCGCTACCTCCTTCTCTCTCACCACTACCGGTGATATCACCTCAACCAACACCGGAACTGCTGCAACCCACCAACCTACTGTCTCCTTCCCCACCATCCTGTAGCATGTAAGCCCGAAAGGGCAGGGTCATCTCTCCCCTCTGTATCAGTCTGTCATTGTTAGTTAGTGATCTCTGTAATTTGTATGTAACCCCTCTAATGTACAGCACCATGGAATCAATGGTGCTATATAAATAAATAATAATAATATTGCACAGTGCCCGGCTGCATCAGCCATATATGAGGAAATGGAAGTGGATCCAGCTCAATACACCGGGCAATTAATTAAAATTCAACAATCTTTATTGGCAAATTCTTTAAAAACTTGTAGAAAAGACAAAAAAATGGACATCTCAGACGACAAAGCATATACTATGGGGTGGTGTGTATAAGAAATATTGCCATACGCGTTTCGAGTGAAAAACTCTTGAACACTGGCTAAGTGTTTTGTTTACATAATCAGCCATATATACAAGACAAACTGCCATTTCAATATATATCCCCACTAGGCCAAGGTATAAGAGCCCATAGGTAACACATTCATGTGTATAAAAATACCCAACATATATGGTGTCTAAAGCTCACATAGTGTAAATAATTACTCATTGGAAGTCAGTATCAGCATCGTCTCAGGTGGCTAGCCTGCCCTCCTCTACGCACGTTTCGGATTACTCCTTCAGCTGATACTGACTTCCAATGGGTAATTATTTACACCTTGTGAGCTTTATACACCATATATGTTGGGTATTTCTATACACATGAATGTGTTATCTATGGGCTCTTATACCTTGGCCTAGTGGGGATATATATTGAAATGGCAGTTTGTCTTGTATATAGGGCTGATACAGCCGGGCGCTGTGCAATAGGATTCAGTGCTCATGTGTGGCTTGATCTGCCCTATGCAAAGCAGGGGTGTTATATCCACCGGTGTTTTAACTCTTCCTGTCCTTGTCTGCTCATTTGATTAATAAATTATATTTTGCATAATTATCTGGACTTTTGATTGCATTTGTTATTGGTTTTCCTTCCTCCCTGTTTATGGTATTTAGTAATGAGTGGTAATGAGCGGTACCACGTGACCGCTGAAAACAGGAAGGCAAGGGAGACATTGGAGAAGCGAGCGAGGCTGCAGAGACCGCGGCAGGATGGGTGAGTATAGCGATATTCACCTGTCTCCTGGTCCATCGCTGCTCACCGCTGTCTCTTCTGCATCCTGTGTCAGTGACATTTAGGCAGCAGGGGGAGCGGTGACGTGATTAGTGCGCGCCGCCCCTCTGCTGGCTGAACAGTCACTGACACAAGAAGCGGCAGACAGCGGCGATGGACCCAGGATAAGTGAGTATGGCATTTTTTTTTTTTTGCAGCATATGGGGGTATATTCTATGGAGCAGCATATGGGGGCATAGTCTATGGAGCAGCATATGGAGGCATAGTCTATGGGGCAGTATATGGGGGCATAGTCTATGGAGCAGTATATGGGGGCATAGTCTATGGAGCAGCATATGGAGGCATATTCTATGGGGCAGTATATGGAGGCATAGTCTATGGGGCAGTATATGGGGGCATAGTCTATGGAGCAGTATATGGGGGCATAGTCTATGGAGCAGCATATGGGGGCATAGTCTATGGAGCAGCATATGGGGGCATAGTCTATGGAGCAGCATATGGGGGCATAGTCTATGGGGCAGCATATGGGGGCATATTCTATGAAGCAGCATATGGGGGCATAGTCTATGGAGCAGCATATGGGGGCATAGGCTAAGGAGCAGCATATGGGGGCATAGTCTACGGGGTAGTATATGGGGGATAGACTATGGGGCAGCATATGGCGGGCATAAACTATGGAGCAGCATATGGGGGCATATTCTATGGAGCAGCATATGGGGGCATATTCTATGGGGCAGCATATGGGGGCATAGTCTGTGGAGCAGTATATGGGGGCATAGACTATTCCCCCATATACTGCTCCATAGAATATGCCCCCATATACTGCTCCACAGACTATGCCCCCATATGCTGCCCCATAGAATATGCCCCCATATGCTGCCCCATAGAATATGCCCCCATATGCTGCTCCATAGAATATGCCCCCATATGCTGTTCCATAGTTTATGCCCGCCATATGCTGCCCCATAGTCTATCCCCCATATACTACCCCATAGACTATGCCCCCATACTCTGCCCCATAGACTATGCCCCCGTATGCTGCTCCTTAGACTATGCCCCCATATGCTGCCCCATAGAATTTGCCCCCCCATATGCTGCCCCATAGACTATTCCCCCATATACTGCTCCATATAATATGGGGGCATAAACTATGAGCAGCATATGGGGGGGCATAGTCTATGGAGCAGTATATGGGGGAATAGTCTATGGGGGCATAAACTATGAGCAGCATATGGGGGCATAGTCTATGGGGCAGCATATGGGGGCATAGTCTATGGAGCAGCATATGGGTGGCATAAACTATGGAGCAGCATATGGGGGCATAGTCTATGGATTCCACCCTCGGCTTATACACGAGTCAATAAGTTTTCCCAGTTTTTTGTGGCAAAATTAGGGGGTTCGGCTTATACGCGAGTATATATGGTAAGTCACCCCACTTTTCCCAGTTCAAAAAAAAGAAACAAAATACATAAACATATGTGATATCACCATGTCTATAATAGTCCGCTCTGTAGAAATGTAATATTAATTAACTTTTACGTTAAACACCTTAAAGATTAAAAACATTTGAAAAAAATCAAAACTCCAGAATTGTCATTTTTTTTCATTTCTGCACCCGCCTCAAAACTGCACACAAAGAACAAGGCCTCGCACAGGTCCATTGATAGGAAAAATGCAGGTGTCAAAAAATGGCAACACAATTCAAAATTATTTTGTTTTAATCTTTACAAAGTTTAGAATTTTTTCCCCCACTACAAAACTAAACTATAAAAGTTTGGTGTCGCTGCAATCCTACAGACCTGAAGAATCATGTTACCAGATCATTTCTGATAATTAGTGAGTGCTGTAAAATCAAAACCGTAGAAAACAATGGTGGAATTGAGCTGGTTGTGTTTTGATTTTTTTTAATGTCTTTCAATAATTTAGCTTGATTGTATTTTTTACCCACTATAGTCTATTGCGTTTAACCCTTTAAGGACCCGGGCATTTCTCATTTTTGCTCATTCAATTTTTCTGGCCCCTTTTCCCAGAGCTATAATTTTTTTTATTGTTAAGTCTACAGGACAAGTCATTTTGAATGATCCCATCCATTTCACCATATAACGTATTGAAAATGGTACAAAAAAACAATTCCACATGGGATGAAAAAAAAGCACTAATCTACCATCGTGTGCATTGTAACTGGCAATATAATTCTCCTGGTCAGCACGAATACAGTGATACCTAACTTTTATTGTTAACATTTTAAGTGGTGAAAAAAAATTTTGAGCTTTGAAAATAAAACAGCCTTTAAAGCGAACCTGTCACCAGGCTTGTCACCTATGAGATATGACCACCACCTTTCAGTCCTGATATATAGCATTCTATAATGCTGTATATAAGCCCCCAACCCGACCTGTAAGAGAAGAAAAATACGTTTTATTATACTCCCCTGCGGGGCGGTCCGGTCCAAAGGGTGTTGCTGGTCTTGGTCTTGCGATGCTGTCTTCCTTCTTGCTTCGTGTGGATGACGCGACCCTGCATCTCCCTGGCATCGTACTCCTGCACAGGTGTACTTATCTGTCCTGTTGAGGCAAAGCAAATTCCTGCAGTGCACAGGCGCTGGGCCTCTCTGACCTTTCCTGGCACCTGCTCACTGCAGTACTTTGCTCTGCCCTCAACAGGGCAGAGAAATACGCCTCTGCAGGAGCGCGGTGCTGAGGAGACTGTGGATGATGCATCCATATAAAGCAAGAAAGATAGCATCACAAGAAGATGGGAGGCGCTGGACCAAGAAGAGCAACACCCATCGGACCGGACCGCCCCCCAGGTGAGTATTATAAAAGTTATTTTTCAGTTCTTCCAGTTCGGGTTGGGGCAGATATATAAAGCATTATAGAATGCTGTATATCAGCCCTGAAAGGTGGTGACCGCATCTTATAGCGACCAAAACAGGTGACAGGTTCCCGTTAAAGCGAACTGGTCACCAGGTTTGTCCCATATGAGGTAAGTTCACCACTTTTCAGCCCTGATATACAGCATTCTAATATGCAGTGTAACTGCCCCACCAAAGCTGCAAAACAACAAAAGACCTTTTATTATACTCACCTGAGGGGTGATCCGGTCCGATGAGTGTCACTGTCTTGGTCCGTCACGTCCCATCTTCTTGTGATGCAGTCCTCCTTCTTGATTTGTATGGATGACGCGTCCTACTTCATCCATTCATCCACACACTGTCCCCAGCATCGCGAACCTGCGCAGGTATATTTTTCAGCCCTGACCAGGGCAGAGCAAAGTACTGCAGTTGCATGCGCCGGGAAAGGTCTGAGAGCTTCCTGCGCATGTGCACTGCAGTACTTTACTCTGGTCAGGGCTGAGAAGTACGCCTGCGCAGAAGCGCAATGCCAGGGACACTGTGTGTATGAAGTAGGACGAGTCATCCACACAAAGCAAGAAGGAGGGGGGCGTCACAAGAAAAAGGGAGGCACCAGACCTAGACCAGCGAGACCCCTCGGATTCGACTGCCTTGCCGGTGAGTATAATAAAAGGTGTTTTTGTTTTGTTGTAGGCCCGATCGGGGGCAGATATACAGCATATTAGAATGCTGTATATCAGGGATGAAAGGTGGTGACCTTAAATCATATGGGACAAACCTGGTGACTGGTTCCCTTTAACAAAACTTTTAATTTCTGCATTTTTTTAATGGGGAAAAGGTGATTATTTTAAAGTTTTATATAATTTTCTTCCTTTATATTTAATTTTTTTTTTCCATTCTTTTTTCCCTTTATGGGACTTGAACCTATATAGTATACTATATACGGCAATACCACAGTATTGCAGAATGCAGCGTAGTTGCGGCTCTCTTATGAAGCTCGTGTCTGTAGCTGAGCATCACAGGAGGACTAGGATAATAATAATAATCTTTATTTTATGTATAGCGCTAACATATTCTGCAGCGCTTTTCAGTTTGCACACATTATCATCACTGTCCCCGATGGGGCTCACAATCTAAATTCCCTATCTGTATTTCTTTGGAATGTGGGAGAAAACCGGAGTACCCGGAGGAAACACACACAAACACGGGGAGAACATACAAACTCCTTGCAGATGTCCTTGGTGGGATTCGAACCCAGGACTCCAGCGCTGCAAGGCTGCAGTGCTATCCATTGGATGGCAGTTATGGGGGCTTTCAGCGGGCCCTTCACAACTATGGTAACTTAACAGCTCCCCACGATTGCATTGCTTGGGGCCGCTAAGAGTCAGTGCGGTGCACCAGCTCGGACCTTCTCGTGGGGAAGTCTGGACGGCTCCTGGGACAGTGCAGCCAATGCTGGGGCAAGTGCTTCATCACCTTTTACCTTCCTTTACTATGGAAGGAGCGATTTGTGTACCGGTTATAGAGTTACATAGTTTTTGACAATGTCCCTGCTGTTGCGTTTATGATATGATTATTCTGCTTTTCTCTTTTTTTTAATATGTATTTTATTTTCCAGTAAAAGATGGAGTGGGAGCAGCGAGCAAAGGAATGCAATCAATGTCTCTTAATAAATAACGACTAGTGCACCGAGACTACATCAGCGGACCCTAGGGCCAGTGCAGCTAGGTCTGTAGACTCCGTGACTGGCCAGTACTCTGGCCCCTTGTGTGTCCACCATATGCTACTCCTGATCAAGTCGTCGCAGCGTTTACATGCTGAGGATACTAAAAGAAAGACTGGACACTCACTGAGCACATATTTATTACATGCTGAGTGTTTGTGGAGCTGGGGGGTCCTGGACAGGGGAATAAAGTTTGGAATTCAAACTAAATGTTCTGGATTTTAATATTTCGTTTTCATCTAAAAGTAATGACTTGCACATGCTTGTGTACACTGTATGTATAATAAACCGTGAGTTACCAGCTCTTACAGGGGCCGACTAATAACATTTACTCACCGAATCAACATCTCTGTCAATAAATAGAAGCTTTCAGATCTTCAAAGCCGTAAAATCGGCCCCGTCCTGTTGACGCAGAGGATGGTTTGCAATTAAAAACCAGAATAAAATGTGTAGATACTAAAGCAAGAGAAAAATCCCACAAATCACTGCAGAAAACATGGCCGTAAAATCGGCATGTTAGGACACAGGGTTTTTTCCTTTCGGTTTACAATTTATTTAGTCGTTTTCCAGTTTGTGATGGTCTATTGTGACTGGGGGGGCTTCGACAAACATCAGCTGAACCCACTGATATCAAGAGGCTCGGCTGACATTCTTGTGTGGCTGGAGACCTCCTGACTCCCCTAAAACAAAGATGCGAGAGAGAAGGACCTGACGTGTCAGAGTTTGGACCACCGATCTGTCACCAGAGGAAACTTACAGCGCTGCTGTGTATGAAGATGTTGGGAAAGGTAGGGCTGAACAGTGGTCTGCGTATCAGCTTTCTACTGTGTATGAGGGTCTTAAGACATTGATCAGATGCGCTTGCATTGTTATCAAACAATGGGCTAAAAGACGTTCATGGCCAGAAAAGCCTGGCCTGCTGCAAGCCGAATTTATAACTGACCATCAGTTCCATTTACAAGGGTCTGCTCACTCCATGGTGGTTTATTAGGGCATAAAAAGCTGATTATAGTACACCTAAAAGGGAAACTGTCATCTGACCTAAACTTCCCAAACCATGGGCAACGTGGATCAGAACTTAGCTGCATAATTGCACACAGGTATATTTTTCCCTGAAACGCTCCGGCGCTTCCAAGAAGATATACTTTAAGGGCACAGACAGATGGCCATATTTCTCGTGCGAGGATCACATAGCAATTCTCGGACTGACCATCGGCTCTCCTGACCTGAGCATGACAGCTTCATAGAAATACATCACGCTCACATCAGGAGACGCGCCGGGCCGGTCCGTGCACTGTGATGTGATCCTTGCACGAGAAATGCTGCCGTCTGCACCCTAAAGGTCCGGCTAGGAAGTATAGCCAGAAATGAGACATCCGGTTCTGCCTCCAGCTGGCTCTTGCCAGCACCGCTTCATGTGATTGACATGTTCATTACTATGGGAGAAACCTGTTAGTGACATGCAGTAGCGCTGGAAGAAGCCGGCCGGGGACCATAGCCTGAGACTTGTTTGGATTTGTAAAATATATCTTCTCTGAAACGCTGGAGCGGTTTCAGGGACAAATCTAGTAGGTGCAGTTTGGGCAGCAAGGCTGCGATTCTTGTCACCTGCGGTATATACACCATGAATCCCCTGCCAGGGGCCCTTTAAGTTCTGAATGAATATCACATTGTTTAACCCCTTCACCCCCAAGGGTGGTTTGCACGTTCATGACCGGGCCAATTTTTACAATTCTGACCACTGTACCTTTATGAGGTCATAACTCTGGAACGCTTCTATGGATCCTGGTGATTCTGACATTGTTTTCTCGTGACATATTGTACTTCATGTTAGTGGTAAAATTTCATTCAAATAACTTGCGTTTATTTGTGAAAAAAATGGAAATTTGGCAAAAATTTTGAAAATTTCGCAATTTTCCAACTTTGAATTTTTATGCCCTTAAATCACAGAGATACGGCACACAAAAAACTTGATAACTAACATTTCCCACATGTTTACTTTACATCAGCACAATTTTGGAACCAAAATTTTTTTTTGTTAGGAAGTTGTAAGGGTTAAAAGTTGACCGGCGATTTCTCATTTTTACAACACCATTTTATTTTTAGGACCACATCACATTTGAAGCCACTTTGAGGGGTCTATATGATAGAAAATACCCAAAAGTGACACCATTCTAAAAACTGCACCCCTTAAGGTGCTCAAAACCACATTCAAGAAGTTTATTAACCCTTTAGATGCGTCACCGGAATTTTTTTGAATATTTAAAAAAAAATGAACATTAACTTTTTTTCACAAAAAAAAATACTTCAGGTTCAATTTTTTTTTATTTTACCAAGGGTAACAGAAGAAATTGGACTGCAAAAGTTATTGTGCAATTTGTCCTGAGTACGCTGATACCTGATTTGTGGGGGGGAACGACTGTTTCGGCGCATGGCAGAGCTCAGAATGGAAGGAGCGCCGTTTGACTTTTTCAATGCAAAATTGGCTGGAATTCAGATCGGACGCCATGTCACGTTTGGAGAGTCCCTGATATACCTAAACAGTGGAAACCCCCTACAAGTGACCCCATTTTGGAAACTAGACCCCCCCAAGGAACTTATCTAGATATGTGGTGAGAACTTTGAACCCACAAGGGCTTTACAGAAGTTTATAACGTACAGCGGTACAATTAAAAAATCATATTTTTTCCACAAAAATGATCTTTTCACCCCAATTTTTATTTTCCCAAGGGTAACAGGACCCTAAAAGTTATTGTGCAATTTGTCCTGAGTATGCTGATACCCCACATGTGGGGTTAAACCACTATTTGGGCGCATGGCAGAGCTCGGAAGGGAAGCAGCGCCATTTGACGTTTTTGGCTGGAATTGAGATCGGACATCATGTCGCGATTGGAAAACCCCTGATGTACCAAAACAGTGGAAACCCCCCACAAATGACACCATTTTGGAAACTAGACCCCCTAAGGAACTTATCTAGATGTGTGGTGAGAACTTTGAACCCCCCCAGTGCTTCACAGAAGTTTATAACGCCCGGGCGTGAGAATAAAAAATTTGTATTTTTTCCACAATCATGATCTTTTAGTCACCATTTTTTTTATTTTCCCAAGGATAACAGGAGAAATTGGACCCCAAAAGTTGTTGTCCAATTTGTCCTGAGTATGCTGATACCCCATATGTGGGAGAAAACTACTGTATGGACACACGTCGGGGCTCGGAAGGGAAGCAGTGCCATTTTGGAATGCAGACTTTGATGGAATGGTCTGCGGGTGTCATGTGCGTTTGGAGAGCCCCTGATGTACCTAAACTATTGAAACTCCCCACAAGTGACCCCATTTTGGACACTAGACCCCCCCACGGAACTTATCTAGATGTGTGGTGAGCACTTTGAACCCCCAAGTGCTTCACAGAAGTTTATAACGCTCGGACGTGAAAATAAAAAAATCATTTTTTTCCACAAAAATGATATTTTTGCCCCCAATTTTTTATTTTCCTAAGGGTAAAAGGAGAAATTGGACCCCAAAAATTGTTTTGCAATTTGTCCTGAGTAGGCTGATACCCTACATGTGGGGGTAAAACACTGTTTGGGCGCATGGCAGAGCTTGGAAGGGAAGGAGCACCATATGACTTTTTCAACTCAGAATTGGCTGGAATTGAGATCAGACGCAATGTTGCATTTGGAGAGCCCCTGATGTGCCCAAACAGTGGAAACCCCCAATTCTAACTCCAACCCGAATTCCAACACACCCCTAACCCTAATCTCAGCCCTAACCCTAGCCCTAACCCTAATGGAAATAAATACATTTTTTTAATTTTATTATTTTTCCCTAACTAAGGGGGTGATAACGGGGGGTTTGATTTACTATTTATGGCGGTTTTTATTTTTGGCAGCTGTCGCACGCTAAAAGACGCTTTTTATTGTAAAAATAGTTTTTGCATCACCACATATTGAGAGGTATAATTTTTCCGTATTTTGACCCACAGAGTCATGTGAGGTCTTATTTTTTGCGGGACGAGTTGACGTTTTTATTGGTACCATTTTCGGGCACGTGACATTTTTTGATCGCTTTTTATTCCGATTTTTGGGACGCAGAATGAACAAAAACCAGCGTTTCATGAATTTCTTTTGGGGGGGTGCGTTTACACCGTTCCGCGTGCGGTAAAATTGATAAAGCGGTTTTATTCTTCGGGTCGGTACGGTTACAGCGATACCTCATTTAGGTCTTTTTTTATGTTTTGTCGGTTTTATGCAATGAAAACTATTTTATATAAAAAATAATTATTTTTGCAACGCTTTATTCTGCGAGCTATAACTTTTTTATTTTTTTGCAGATGATGCTGTATGGCAGCTCGTTTTTTGCGGGACAAGCTGACGTTTTCAGCGGTACCATGGATATTTATATGCGTCTTTTTGATCGCACGTTATTACACTTTTTGTTTGGCGGTATGATAATAAATCATTATTTTTTGCTTAGTTTTTTATTTTTATTTTTTAAGGGGTTCGCTAAAGGTGTTAACTAATGGGACAGTTTTATAGGGCGGGTCGTTACGGACGCGGCGATACCTAATATGTGTACTTTTATTGTTTTGGGGTTTTTTTATTTTCAAAAAATGAATTTATTGGGGAATATTTTTTTTTTTTTTACTAATTTATTTGGCGATTTTTTTAAAATTATTTTTACACTTTTTTTTTTTACTTTATTACATAGTCCCAGGTGGGACATCACTGTCCTGTGACAGATCGCTGATCTGTCACATCACAGATCACTGTGACAGATCAGCAATCTGTCACAGGCATTGAAGAAGACTTCCTCTTGCCTGCGCTTTGCAGGTACTGAGGAAGCCAGCTTCCTCCAGGCCCCCGAAGGCCCCCCGTCGCCATCTTGGATTCGGGGGCCTGGAGGAAAGGAGCCCCCCGCAGCAGTGCTGCACATTGCGCTGCCGTGGGGGGGTCAGGGAAGCACGGAGGGAGCCCCCTCCCTGCAGATGCTTCCCTTTAACTCCCGGTACACCGCGATCATGTTTGATCGCGGTGTGCAAGGGGTTAACGTGTCGGGGCGGTCCGTGACCGCCCCTGACACTTTGTGCCGGGTGTCAGCTGTGATAATCAGCTGACACCCGGCCGCGATCAGCGGCGCTCACCACGTGGGCGCCGCTGATCGCGGTAGACGTACTATCCCGTCCATGGGCATAGGGGCCCGGGTCCCATGGACGGGATAGTATGTCTGATGTCAGGAAGGGGTTAAGATGCCAAAATATATCCATGAATATGAGAAGATATATACATAAGTCCATACCTATTACCTGCAAGTGATTTGTAACTCAGTATCTACCTTCACCTGCAGACGTTCACAGTCTTGTTCACACACAGTATATTTGTCTTCAGTCTTTTTAAACATGTGAAATGATCTGCATGTTCTTGGTGTTTATGAACCATTTTTAATACACTTTTTTTCTGGTGTTTTTCAAGTCCTATATTAAAGCCAATGGCAATAAGTTACTGCAGGCGCCAACAGAGATTGGGAACAGGCTCTTCTGGAATGATTTAATTATTCATTGTCCATGGCACTGCTGGGGGAAGCTCCGCACAGCCCACGTCCAGTACATACAGGACGGAGCCTTTCTTAGGATCCAGAGCCTTGTTCGCAGTATTGCTGGGGCCCCCGCACTCGTACGCTCAGCAGTCGGCAAGTTATCCCTGTAGACGCCACCCTCCATGTAGCGGAACCTTGTTTTTGTTTCTTTATGCAAAAAAATCTGTTGCACAGTGTTACCAGACACTGCTGAACTGTGTGGTGTTAGTGCGTGGCTTCACTACCAGGAGCCGAAAACATGCATGCAAAAGTTGCAATTACATTTTTTATTTCAGAATCTCTGCTTTCTGCACTAAACACACGTTTATAAAGTAATATAAATATATATGTATATATATATATATATATATACATACATACATACAGCTCTGGCAAAAATTAAGAGACCACTGCACAGTTTCATAAAAATCAGCTTCTCTATATTTCTGACAGCCATTCCATTCCAGTGTCAGTTGAATTCCAACCGGAGGACACCTCATTCTACTTAATGTGCTTCTGATTAGTAGATCACCTGAACCAACTTTTATACAGCGAAGGAAAGTATAAAAACCCTGCTGTGATGTCACAATCCTCTTGCAATAGGACAAGCTGGATGGCAAAACAAGTGCTAGTAATATCCCAAAAGTAATAGGAATGAAAAAATAACTTTAAACCATGCCAAAGGAGTTGAAAAGAAAAGTCTTGAGTGAGAGAAAGAAGGGCTTAATTCTGGCTTTACTAGCAGAGGGATACAGTGAGCATCATGTTGCTTCCATCCTTAAAATTTCAAAGACAGCAGTCCATTACAACAAGGTCAAGCAGCAGACATTGGGGACAACAAAGCTACAGACCGGAAGAGGGCGAAAACGACTCTCCACTGACTGGGATGACTGTCATCTTATTCGAATGTTACTCAGGAACCGCAGGATGACATAAAGTGACCTACAAAAAGAATGGCAAATGGCAGCTGGTGTGAAGTGCACGGCAAGAACAATTCGTAACAGGCTCATAGAGGCAGGGCTCAAGTCATGTAAAGCTAGAAAAAAAGCCTTTCATCAATGAAAAGCAAAGGAGATCCAGGCTGAAGTTTGCGAAAGACCATAAGGATTGGACCATAGAGGACTGAAGGTAATCTTCTCTGATGAGTTTAATTTTCAGCTTTGCCCAACACCTGGTCGTCTATTGGTTAGATGGAGACCTGGAGAAACGTACAGGCCACAGTGTCTTCCACCCACTGTGAAATTTGGTGGAGGATCGGTGATGATCTGGGGATGCTTCAGCAAGGCTGGATTTGGGCAGGTTAATCTTTGCGAAGGACATATGAATCAAGCCGCATACAAGGTTATCCTGGAAAAACATGATTCCTTCTGCTTAGGTAATGTTCCCCAACTCTGAGGACTGGTTTTTCCAGCAGGACAATGCGCCATGCCACACAGCTAGGTCAATCAATGTGTGGATGGACCACCACATCAAAATCTGTCATGACCAGCCCAATCTCCAGACCTGAACCTCATTGAAAACCTCTGGAATGTAATCAAGAGGAAGATGGATAATCACAAGCCATCAAACAAACTGCTTAAATTTATGTACCAGGAGTGGCATAAGATCACCCAAAAGCAGTGTGAGAGACTGGTGGAAAGCATGCCAAGACGCATGAAAGCTGTGATTAACAATCATGGTTATTCCACAAAGTATTGATCTCTGAACTCTTCCTGAGTTAAAACATTAGTATTGCTGTTTCTAAATGACTATGAACTTGTTTTCTTAGCATCATTTGAGGTCTGCAATAACTGCATTTTTTTGTTCTTTTGACCATTTCTCATTTTCTGAAAATAAATACAAAATTTAGTGCTTGGAAATTCGGAGACATGTTGTCAGTTTATAGAATAAAACAGCAATTTACATTTTACTCAAAAATAGAAAGAGAAAAATCAGACAAACTGAAAATTTTGCAGTGGTCTCTTAATTTTTGCCAGAGCTGTATAAATTTGTCCAGAGTGGAAAGTTTGCAAGTCATTTTTGTGATGAACAAAGCAGGATTTAGGGTTCCAGTGTTGAATAGCAAGGCCTTTTAGTATGATAATGAGATAAGGCCCAAAACAGAACTTCAAAGCTTGAATAGGAGCCATGTCAGCATGGGGCAGGGAGGCGCCTGGGGGCTTCAATTAGAATATACCTGTCAGCTAGACACAGGAATACACATCCATTGTCTCTCCCAGGTGCTCCGGCTCCATCCTAGGATCATGGATTATGAGCGCATCTTTCGAGTTATGGACTTAAGGAAAATATCCGAGTGACCCTGAGGAAATCGCGCATCTGGCAGTGCGACTCCTGAGGCGGTGAGGGTTCTGGGGACTGAGATACATAGATTGGCCCTCCACAGCAACCCAATGGGGCCGTGTTTGCTCTCCACACGACAGGCAAAACAAACCGCATTCACTGGTACCTCTCATGTCCTGATCCGATCATGCTGTTGAAAGTTACCCCCTTTCTTAGATATTGGGAATAAGTTCTGCAGGGAGCTACAGGGTGGAGATTATTAGCCCACCCTCTGACACCAGGGGAGGGACCCAGCATGCTTAAGAACAGCAGCCTATGGCAGAGGGTCTCTTTCACTGAAACAACCAGACGATGATGATCTAAGAAGGAACTGGGGACAGATCTGCCAAGGGGAGCAGCGGCCCGCACTTTGGGGTCTGTCTGGCAACTAAGAGCTCCCGGCACCCACATGCAACCTACAATCTGGTAAATTGACCTCCAGCTTAATATCTCTAATTCTTGTATTCTTATTGTTATATTTTACTCTGACTGCAAATCCATTGTAATTCCATTGTATAGCTTACTGTATATTTCTGTAATTATCTAGTGCACCCTTAAGGCAATTAAACCATAAAATTAATCTTGGGCTGATGCTTTTACTCTGATTACGAATCTTAGAATACCCAGCGGGTAACAGGACATCCTCCCCGGCGGCCATTTGCTCTAGGTGCAGTTACCTTACTGACCTCAGAGACGAAGGGGGCGCCGGAGAGCTGTGCCTGTGTAGTTGCGTCACATTGGTGATGTGGGAGGAATGGGTCCTGTTTCCTCCACATTGGTGGCAGCGGTGGGATCAGAGTAATAGTGTGCGTGGGACCCCTACTCCCAGACACTAGAGACTACCAGCGGTAACTTTCACTGCTGGGGTCTTAAGGTCAGACCAGCACTAGACGGCCAGAGTGCAAATATAATAAGTTGTGTGCAAGGTCAGGGTTGCAGCTGTGTCAGTAACCAGAGGTTCCCAAGATGGCGGAAGGCACCAGGAGTAAGGCAAAGGGGGAGGCCAATGCTATGGTCTATGAGGAGGTGGTGGAGGACAATACCAATGAAGGTGAGGGGGAGCTCAGCCAGGGCTCCCCAAGGAGCCAGACCCCCGTGATCAGTCCCGCAGTGGACTGTCCACCACCTGCTCGCCCCAGCCTGTCCAGATCGGAGGCCCTTTTCCAAGCGGTTATGGCACAGTTCGATGCTGGTAATGACGCCGCCCATGACAGACTCCTGGTGGCGGCAGAGAAAGTGGAGCGTGAGCAAGTGGTGGCAGAGAAAGCAGCAGGGCGTGAGCATGCCGAACGTGTGCTGCAGGCTGCAGAACACCATGAAGCTGCGGAGCGCCGGCACCAACTGGAGATGGCTCAGCACAGGCTCCCGCTGGACGCTCCAGCCCCACCTGTGTAGCTATGTCACATTGGTGACGTGGGAGGAACGGGTCCTGTTTCCTCCACAATTTTATTAGGGAATTTGCCTTCATTCCTGTAATATATATATATATATATATATATATATATATATATATATATATATAAAACCAGTAATTGGCTTCCAAACATCTTCTTTCCCCCATTCTATTTGTTTTCAGCTGTATTTAAAGGGGTATTCCCATCTCCAAGTTCCTATCCCAATATGTAGTAGGCGTAATAATTAATAATACTAGCACATACCTCAAATTATAAATGTAGTATAGTTCTTCTGATTCGCCATGTTGGTTACCCCATGTGCAGTCAGTGCAGTAGCTTAGGTATCCATGATTACAACCTGTCATAGTGACAGATAGTTACCTGTTAGTCATCATAACCTGAAGGCTTACACACTCCGTTCATGTGTGTATTGGCTCTTGGTGTAACCGGTGATTGTCCAGAGGCTTTTGCTGTGTGTCTGTCCTCATTTTTCTTTACTCCTCAGTTTCTTATGTTCATTATTACTTTGTACAGTTGTGTTTGATATTGGATATCATGAGCTAGAAACCAATGCTTGGAACGCCATTCACACCGGAGGACGATCCCGTGTGTGCTGCATTTCAGAAAGGTGTGAGCCAGCTAAGGAATTGGGCCCGGGGTCATTGGCGCACCAGGCGTCCTGTATGCGATCTGTCACAGCCCGCATGGACTAGGTTGCATTACTGGTAAGTTTGCACATTTTTGTTTTTTCCCCATTTCTATATTTGTTAAATATTGCAGTTTTGCTAAAGTTCTAAAAATGGCAGCATTGAGCCACAGCATTTTTAGTTCTTCTATTTGCATCCAAACTGTAAAGGAAAAGTGCAATCAAAATGTCTCCTGTAAATATAGCCGTGGTGAAAAGATAATACAGTGATGGGCGGTTTCAGGCAGTACACTGCTATGTCATAGAGAGGGGACAAATAGAAATGTAATAGCATGGTTTGGCAAAGTGTGTGATGCATGGCAGGCTGAGAAAAGCGTATAAATTACAATTTACACTTACAAAATGATATCATGGCTCTTTTATTCAATCCCTCAAAATCTGAAAGAAAAAAAAATAATATAAAGTTAAATAAGTAGAAAAGACAGAATGTTCCCAGAAAGTTTGTCCTTTGTGACTGTATGGCCGGTGTGGACTTCAGTTTGTATGGCTGTGTTGATGGAGCAATTGTAGTGTGTTCAGTATTTCATCTGCCTCATAGAAATTGTAAAGCTCCACAAACTAGGCATATGTGATGTATAATGAGGGTGCTACGTCAGTAGAAACATCTATCTAGCCGAAAAGGAAAGCAATATATAAACAATGTGCACACCTACAGTATACAGAACTATGTTTGTTACAATCAAAATGCCATACAAACAAAATTAGAAAAAATCCTTTGCACTGACATTCATGTATAAATGTGCTAAAATATAAATACAGGACTTACAAACACACTGTAAAAAAGATATAAACTCTGCAAAGTCTGAGTATATATAGCGATTTATATAAATGAATAGATCATATGTATAAATATGCACAAGCTGTGCAGAAATTAAGCAAAGTGCAATAATGTGGGAAAATATAATGTGCAATAATAAGGACTAGTAAAGTGGAAGGCAATATAATAAGTATACAAAATATAACAAACACGCAAATATAAAGTCATGGCCAAAGTGTTGGCACTCTTGAAATTCTCAGAAAATTCTTAAAATTGCACGTTTTGTTATACACATGTTTATTTCCTTTGTATGTATTGGAACAACACAAAATACATATAAAAAAAAAAACACAGCAAATTAGACATACTGTAATTTCACACAAAATCCCAAAATTGGTGGCACCTTTCCAAAATTGTGGTAAACAACTTTGTTTCAAGCATGTGAGGCTCGTTCAAACTCACCTGTTGCAAGTAATAGGTGTGGGCAATATGAAAATCACACCTGAAACCAGATAAGGGGATAAGTTGACTCAATCTTTGCATTGTGTGTGTGCTACACTAAGTATGGAGAACAGAAAGAGAAGAGAAGTGTATTAGGACTTAAGAACCAAAATTGTTGAACAATATCAACACTCTCAAGGTTACAAGTCCATCTCAAGAGATCATGATGTTCTTTTGTCCACGGTGCGCAACATAATCAAGAAGTTTAAAACCATGCTACTGTAGCTTATCTCCCTGGACGTGGACAGCAGAGAAAAATTGATGAAACGTTGCAATGCAGGTTAGTTGAGATGGTGGATAAGCAGCCCCAACCAGGTTATGAAGACATTAAAGCATCCTGCAGACTCAGTGCGCATCAGTGTCACTGTGAACTATCCATCGACATTTGAATGAAATGAAGTGCTATGGTAGGAGACCTAGGAGGACCCCACTGCTGACACAAAGACCTAAAGAATCTTGACTGCAGTTTGCCAAAATGTACGTAAGTAAGCCAAAATCCTTCTTAGAAAGCATTTTGTGGACTGATGAGACCAAGATAGAGCTTTTTGGTAAAGCATATCATTCTACTGTTTACCAAAAATGGAATGAGGGCTACAAAGAAAAGAACACAGTACCTACAGTCAAATATGGTGGATGTTCAAAAATGTTTTGGGGTTGTTTTGCTGCTTCAGCACTGGGTGCCGTGACTGTGTGCAAAGCATCATGAAATCTGAAGATTATCCAAGCATTTTGGGTCTCAATGTAGTGCCCAGCATCAAAAATTGGGTTTGCATCCTAGATCATGGGTCTTTCAGCAGGACAATGACCCAAACATACTTCAAAAAGAACCCAGAAATAGATGGAAACAAAGCACTGGAGAGTTCTGAGGCGGCCAGCAATAAGTGCAGATCTAAATTTCATTGAACACCTGTGGAGAGTTCTTAAAATTGTTTGGAGAAGGCGCCTTCAAATATGAGAGACCTGGAGCAGTTTGCAAAAGAAGTATGGTCAAAAATTCCAGCTGAGATGTACAGTTGTGCTCAAAAGTTTATATACCCAGGCAGAATTTTTGCTTTCATAGCCTTTTTTCAGAGAATATGAATGATAACACCAAAACTTTCTCTCCACTCCGTGGTTAGTGGTTGGGTGAAGCCATTTATTGTCAAACTACTGTGTTTTCTCTTTTTAAATCATAATGACAACGCAAAAAATCCAAATGACCCTGATCAAAAGTGGGATTTTTGCCCATTCCTGAAGGCAAAACTGCTCCAGCTCCTTAAGTTAGATGATTTCCCCTGGTGAACAGCAACAGTAAAGTCTGACCACAGATTGTCAATTGAATTCAGTTCTGAGCTTTGATTAGGCCGCTCCAGAACATTTACATATTTCCCCATAAACCACTTGATTGTTGCTTTAGCAGTATACTTTGGGTCATTGTCTTGTTGGAAGGTGAACCCCTGTCCCAGTCCCAAATCACTGACAGACTGAAACAGGTTTTGTTCAAGAACATCCCTGTATTTTGCACCATCCATCTTCCCCCTTGACTCGGATCATTTTCCCTGTCCCTGCTGCCGAAAAACATCCCAACAGCATGATGCTGCCACCACCATGTTTTACTGTGGGCATGGTGTTCTTGGAATGTGCTATGTTAGTTTGGTGCCAGACATAGTATTTGCCTTCATGTCCAAAATGATCAATTTTGGTTTCTTCTGATCACAGAAATTTGGGATTCTCCCACAAGTGTTTTGCAAACTCAAAATGAGCCTTACAATTTTTGTGTGTAAGTAAAGGCTTTTTTCTGCCCAATTTTCCATAAAGGTCACCTCTATGGAGTGTATGGCTTATTGTGGTCATATGAACAGATTCTCCAGTCTCTGCTTGGGAACGCTGCAGCTCCTTCAGGGTTACATAGTAACATCGTTTTGAAGGCTGAAGGAAGACCTTATGTCCATCTAGTTCAGCCTATTTTTAGTGCAGCTGTTCTGCATTGTTGATCCTGGGGAAGGCAAAAAACCCACAGAGTAGAAGCCACTTTTCTCCATAGGAAAAAAATTCCTTCCCCTAAGCTGGGTTAACCATCTACCTATAATATTCTGTTATTCGTAACCTTCTATACTGTTACTCACAAGAAAAGCATCCATTCCTTTCTTAAATTCATTCAGTGAGTTGGCCATCACCACTTCCTCAGGAAGAGAATTCCAGAGCCTCACTGCTCTTTCCGTGAAGAACCCTCTTCTATGCTGGTGCAGAAGTTGTCTTTCCTCCAAATGAAGAGAATGCCCCCTTGTCACAGTCCTTGGTACAAACAGTTCATTGGAGAGATCGCTGTATTGCCCTCTGGTATACTTGTACATATATATTAGGTCTCCCCTAAGTCTTCTCTTTTCTAGAGTAAATAGGCCTAATTTTGATAATTTTTCTGGGTATTGTAGTGAACCAACTCCATTTATCATTTTAGTAGCCCGCCTTTGAACCCTTTCAAGTTCAGTAATGTCTTTCTTGAGCACCGGCGTCCAAAATTGCACACAATACTCCAAGTGTGGTCTGACGAGTGATTTGTACAGAGGGAGAATTATGTTTTCATCTTGTGTCCCCAGACCTCTTCTAATGCATCCCATGACCCTATTTGCTTTGGTGGCAGCTGCCTGACACTGGGCACTCCAATTTAGCTTCTTATTGACTAAGATGCCTAAGTCTTTTTCCATGTCTGATTTCCCCAGCAGTTTCCCATTTAGTAAGTAATTGTAGCATCTGTTTCTCCTTCCCATGTGCATAACCTTACACTTATCTGTGTTAGACCTCATTTGCCATTTTTCAGCCCAATTCTCCAATTTACTCAAATCTGTCTGTAGTTGCAAACTGTCCTCCTTTGTGTTAACTACCTTACATAGTTTTGTATCATCTGCAAATACTGATATTTTACTGTGAAAGCCATCCACCAGATCATTAATAAATATATTAAATAGTAGGGGGCCCAATACAGAACCCTGTGGTACCCCACTAGTAACCCTGGCCCAATCTGAGTATGCACCATTAATAACCACTCTTTGTTTTCTATCACTAAGCCAGCTACCTACCCAGTTACCTTTTGGTTTCTGTGCTGCCTCTATGATCAATGCCCTCCTTGCCCAGGTTGAGACCTTCACTTAGCAAGTTTGTTGAGGTTCCATGTTCTTTCTATTTGATGATAATGGATTGATGATGCTCTGGAGGATCATCGACAGAAATTTTTAGGCGCTTCATAGCAAAAATGGTGGATACATATGCACATGCCAATTTTTAGTTATTTAATAACATAAATTTAATTTATGCATATATTTTTCTCTTTTCACCAACTTAGACCTTTTAGTGCTGATGCATCACACACAAATCGGATTACAAAAATATTTAAACACAGGTTGCAATGTAACAAAATGGGTAAAAAGGCAAGGGGAGAATACATTTGCAAGCCTCTGTAGTTAAAGAATAAAAGGACTGAGTGAAGCCATGTAAGGGCTCTTGCATATTACTGTATTTTCGGTCCAAGTGCGATCTGGCAAAACATTGTATCACATTCGGACCAATGTTAATCTGTGGGGCCGTGTACGTGTCCAATTTGTTTCTCGGACAGAGTATGTTTGAGGAAAAAAATCACAGAAAGGATGATTTGCATCCTGTATTCAGATTGCTCTCAGCCATGGAAGTCGGTGGAAAAAATTGGACCACACACGGAAGTCCGATTTTTGCAAATTGACAGAATGGAGGAGATGGAGACATTTTTTTTTCTGATCTTCTCCTCATCCAAGAAAATCAGATGACACTCTGATCACACTCTGATCAATTCTCAGATGAGATCAAGTACAGTCGTGCAACTCTGGCCTTATTTACTATATATTATATAACTGATATTATTTTAAGAAGCTTTGGCAAAATTCAAGTTTTCTAAAATCATCTTCTTGAGCCGAACCTGTCATTAAGCTGCTTTTACTAACAAAAGGTGTTTATTTCAGGCTCAAGGATAGATTGTTGTCTCAACCCAAATATAGATGTGGTTTTATGGGCACCAAAGGACATTCTAGACATTGTAAACAATCAGAAAAAGGAAAATACTCATTACACAATAGGGCCAGTCCAGTAAGTAAGAGTCCACCTACACTGTAGCCTTGATAGGCTGTGTGCGCATGTTGCGGATTTTGATGCGTTTCCGTAGCATTTTTGGACACTTGGAATTGCATCAAATCCGCAGTGTAGTGCACAAGCAATGTTAGTCAATGGTAGTTGCAGAATTGGTGTGCATATGCTCCAGAAAAATACATGCGGATTTGCAGCATTTTATTTTCCGCAGCATGACAATTTTTTGGGGATCTGCAGCGTTTTTGCACCCATTGACTTCCATTGAGTCAGGCAAATCCACAGCAAAACCGCAGGTGTAAAAAGATCTGCGGTTTTGCTGCGGAGTTACGTGTGAGAAACGCAGAACATCGGGGGGAGGAATAGCGCGTGGACGGAGACTGTGTGTGGAGAATATGTGTGGGTCTGTGTGCGGGTCTGTATGTAGGCAGGCATCGTCCGATGGGACTACTAGTCCCATCCGGCTATGTCTGCTACAGTGACAGAATTAGCCTATGATGGGACAGTAGTAGTCCCATCATCCAGCTAGTGTGTTCAAGTGTAAAAAACAAAACACACATGCACATAGAGTACATACTCACCATACAGCTAATCCCCGATGCCCTCGATCACCTGTAAAAAAAATTTAAAAAAATAGTAAACCAATGGTATACTTCCTGTTCCGATGTAATCCATGTACTAAAAAGTGTCCCATGACGATCTCCCATGGAGAGCTGTCACATCGGCAGATGTGACCGCTCTTGAGGGGCTCCAGTGATACAATGACGGCTGGTATCCTCCTGCAGTGTATCACTCAGTCGTCAGAGGTCAATGGAGTTCACCCGTCACTTGTGGCACCGCTGTGTGGGAAAATTCTCACGCAGCAGTGCCATAAAGTGAAAGCATGAACTCCAGTGAACCCTCAGTGATAACACTGCAGTAGCCATTATCTCCTGTCAGTGTTTCACTGGAGGCACTGTAGAGAGGTCACATCTCCTGATGTGATAGCTCTATAGGGGAGATCATCGTGGGACACTCATTAAATGGATTACGTCGGAACAGGGAGTATACTGTTGGTTTATTTATTTTTTTTCACAGGTGATTGAGGGCATCGCAGGAATTAGGAGTACAGTAAAGATGGGAAATTGTGTAGTGTTTTATTTCATTAAAATACTTTATTCTGGCTGTGTGTTTATTTAACCCTTTACCAACTATAGGATTAGTAATGGATAGGGATCTTATTGATGCCTCTCCATTACTAAGCCAGGCTTGATGTCACCTTACAATACAAAGGTGACATCAACCCCACCTAGCTAGGCTATTAATATCAGCCCGCCTTTTCTGGCAATTAATTATAGGGGTACCCCACATAGTTTTTTTGGGGGGTCCCCCTATTTTAATAGCCAGTAAAGGCTAAATACACAGCTGTGGGCTGATATTCATAGCCTGGAAAGATCCATGGGTATTAACCCCTCCCTAGGCTATAAACATCGGCCCCCAATAGCTGGATTTCCCTATCTGGTGCAGAAAATTGCGCTGGAGCCCATGCCATTTTTTTTTCAATTTTTTAAAAAATTAACCCTTTAACCCCCAAGGGTGGTTTGCACGTTAATGACCGGGCCAATTTTTACAATTCTGACCACTGTCCCTTTATGAGGTAATAACTCTGGAATGCTTTCATGGATCCTGGTGATTCTGACAGTGTTTTCCCGTGACATATTGTACTTCATGTTAGTGGTAAAATTTCATTGATATAACTTCATTTATTTGTGAAAAAAATGGAAATGTGGCAAAAATTTGGGCGCATGGCAGAACTCGGAAGGGAAGCAGCGCCATTTGACTTTTTTGGGTGGAATTGAGATCGTACGCCATGCCGCATTTGGAAAGCCCCTGATGTGCATAAACAGTGGAAACCCCCCATAAATGACATCATTTTGGAAAACAGACCCCCCAAGGAACTTATATAGATGTGTGGTGAGCACTTTGAACCCCCAAGTGCTTCACAGAAGTTTAAACCGCCCGGGCGTGAAAATAAAAAAATAATATTTTTTTCCCCAAAATAATCTTTTAGTCCCCAATTTTTTATTTTCCCAAGGGTAAGAGGAGAAATTGGACCCCAAAAGTTGTTGTCCAATTTGTCCAGAGTACGCTGATATCCCATATGTGGGAGAAAACTACTGTATGGGCACACGGGGCTTGGAAGGGAAGTAGTGACGTTTTGGAATGCAGACTTTGATGGATTGGTCTGCGTGTGTCATGTTGCCTTTGGAGAGCCCCTGAGGTGCCTAAACTGTAGAAACCCCCCACAACTGACCCCATTTTGGAAACTAGACACCCAAGGAACTTTATCTAGATGTGTGGTGAGCACTTTGAACCCCCAAGTGCTTCACAGAGGTTTATAACGTAGAGCCATAAAAATAAAAAAATCATATTTGTTTCCCACAAAAATTATATTTTTGACCCCAATGCTTTATTTTCCCAAGGGTAACAGGAGAAATTGGACCACAAAAGTTGTTGTGCAATTTGTACTGGGTAGGCTGATACCCCACATGTGGGGGTAAAACACTGTTTGGGCGCATGGCTGAGCTTGGAAGGGAAGGAGCACCGTTTGACTTTTTCAACACAGAATTGGCTGGAATTGAGATCAGAAGCCATGTTGCATTTGGAGAGCACCTGATGTGCCTAAACAGTGGAAACTCCCCAATTCTAACTCCAACCCTAACCCCAACACACCCCTAACGCTATTCTCAGCCCTAATCCTAGCCCTAACCCTAGCCCTAACTCTAACCATAGCCCTAACCCTAAGGCTAAGTGCACACGTACCGGAACTCTCGCGGAAATTACCGCGAGAATTCCGGAATTCCAGTCCGCGGGAAAATCGCATTTTAAATTCCCGTGATTTTCCCGCGGAAAAACTAGCATTTTGCAAGCGTATTTAGCTTGTAAAATGCTAGCGTTCTCCAAGCGATCTGTAGCATCGCTTGGAGAACTGATTGACAGGTTGGTCACACTCGTCAAACAGTGTTTGACAAGTGTGACCAACTTTTTACTACTGAGGCTGCCTATGCGGCATCAGTAGTAAAAGATAGAATGTAAAAAAAAAAAAAAAAATACTGTTATTCTTACCTTCCGACGTCCCGCGCAGGTGTTCCCAGTAATCCTTTGCGAAAATGCCCGCGATGACGTCCGCTCTCGCGGGATCGTGATGTCTCGCGGTTATTCGTGATGACGTCGCGCGAATGACCGCGAGACTTCGCGATCCCGCGAGATCGGACGCCATCGCGGGCATTTTCGCAAAGGATTACTGGGAACGGGAGCGTGGAGAGAGGCGGGAATGCTGCGGGGGACGCCGGAAGGTAAGAATAACAATATTTTTTATTTTATAATTCTATTTTTTACAGGGATATGGTACCCAAAGCCCGGAGGACAGTCTCCTCTCCTCCGGACCGTGGGTACCATCCGCAATTGTTCTGCTTACTTTCCGCATGTTGTGCACAGCCACATGCCGGAAGTAAGCGGAACAATGCATTCCTATGGGTGCGGGATCGCCGCGATTCCGCAAAATAATGAGCATGCTGCGCTTTTCACCGCGAAGCGATTCCGCCGCGGTAAAAACCGCAGCATTAGCACAGCATTGTGGAATCCCATAGGAATGCATGGGATGCTTATTTTTCGCGTTTTCGCGGCAAAATCGCGCGGTTAAAACTGCCACGGAAACGCGAAAAAAAGCCACATGTGAACTCAGCCTAAGGCTAAGTGCACATGTAGCAGAAAATTTCTGCTGGAAAACCTGACTCCCTTCCCAGAAACCGCACGTTTTTTTCTGCACGTTTTTTTGCGCAAAAAATGCGCGGTTTTTATGTGTTTTGTTTCAGCGCATTTTCAAAACGCATAGAAATAGCCAGAAACGCGGAAAAATCCACGAAATTAATGAGCATGCTGCGTTTGTTACCGCGAAGCGTTTTTTTCGTGGTAAAAAACGCATCAATATGCACAAAAAGTGCAAAATGCATAGAAATGAATGGGAAGCTTATTTTTAGCAGTTTTATAGGGAAAACCACTAAAAAACCCGCTAAAAAAGCGCTGTGTGTGAACACAGCCTAACCCTAATGGGAAAATGGAAATAAATACATTTTTTTATTTATTTTATTATTTTTCCCTAACTAAGGGGGTGATAACGGGGGGTTTGATTTACTATTTATGGCTGGTTTTTATGTTTGGCAGATGTCATATGCTAAAAGACGCTTTTTATTGTAAAAATAGGTTTTGTACCACCACATTTTGAGAGCTATAATTTTTCCATATTTTGACCCACCGAGTCATGTGAGGTCTTATTTTTTGCCGGACGAGTTGACATTTTTATTGGTACCATTTTCGGGCACGTGACATTTTTTGATCGCTTTTTATTCCGATTTTTGGGACGCAGAATGAACAAAAAACAGCATTTCATGAATTTCTTTTGGGGGGTGCGTTTACACTGTTCCGCGTGCGGTAAAATTGATAAAGCGGTTTTATTCTTCGGCTCAGTACGATTACAGCGATACCTCATTTATGTTATTTTTTAATGTTTTGGCGCTTTTATGCAATAAAAACAATTTTATATAAAAAATATTTTTGCATTGCTCTATTCTGAGCGCTATAACTTTTTAACTTTTTTGCTCATGACGCTGTGTCGTGTCTCGTTTTTTGCAGGACAAGATGACATTCTCATCAGTACCATAGTTATTTATATCTGTCTTTTTGATCGCGCGTTATTGCACTTTTTAATCGGCGATACGATGATAAAGCATAATTTTTCCCTTTTGTTTTTTATTTTTATTTTTTTCAGGGGTTCACTAAAGGGGTTAACTAGTGGGACAGTTTATAGGGAGGGTCGTTACAGACGCGGCAATGCTAAATATGTGCACTTTTATTGTTTTTTTTTTATTTCCAAAAAATGAATTTATTAGGGATTTATATTTTTTATTAATTTATTTAGTGATTTTTTTATAAAATATTTTTACACTTCTTTTTAAAATTTATTATTTTGTCCCGGGGGGGTCATTACTGTGAAGTGTCATGTCGCTGATCTGACACTTCTCACAGCACTGTTTCAGATCAGCGATCTGACAGGCGCTGCTGCAGGCTTCCTTGTGCCTGCTTTAAGCAGGCACTGAGGAAGCCGCCTCCGAAGGCCCCCGTGGCCATCTTGGATCCGGGGGCCTGCAGAGAAGGAGACCGTCGGAGCAGCGCAGCACATTGCGCTGCTCCGGTGGTCTCAGGGAAGCACGGAGGGAGCCCCATCCCTGCCGATGCTTCTCTAATCCCCCGATACACTGCGATCATGTTTGATCGCAGTGTTCCAGGGGTTAACGTGCCGGAGGCTGTCCTTGACCACCCCTGACACATAGTGTCAGGTGTCATCTGTGATAACCACCCGGCTGAGATCGCTGATCGCAATGACGTACTATCCCGTCCCCTGTCATAGGGGCCCGGGTATCGTGGACGGGGTAGTACGTCAGATGTCAGAAAAGGGTTAAACAGATATTTTCAGGGAAGCCTACAGCCTGCAATAACCATTCTGCCGCCTCATAACCACCAGAGCTGCTGCACCCCCGACCTTCTGTCTCTTCCCCACTATCCCGCAGAATGTAAGTCCGCAAGGACAGGGTCCTCTCCCCTCTGCACCAGTCTATCACTGTAAATTTGTTTACTGTCAACAATATCTATAACTTTGTATGTAACCCCCCCTTGTCATGTACAGCACCATGGAATTAATGGTGCTATATAAATAATGATAATAATAATATTGCGTTAGGCCGGGGTCACACTTGTGAGAAACTCGCACGAGTCTCGCACCTCAGTACCCGGCACTCAGGACCAGAGTGTGCGGCTGCATGTATTTCTATGCAGCAAACACTCCGGTCCGAGTGCTGGCGGAAGTGCCGGGTACTGAGGTGCGAGACTCATGCGAGTTTCTCGCAAGTGTGACCCCGGCCTAACGCAGATTGTGTGTGTGTGTGTGTGTGTGTGTGTGTCTTTATTTAACTCTTTATGTGCCATGTTATTATGTTTATTTCTAAACATTGGGCTTGGTATTATCTATCTATCTATAGATATATCTGTCTATCTATCTATCTATGTATCTATAAATATATCTATTAGAATTGAGCGAAACAGGTCGGCAAGATTCATAAGTCGCTGACTTATGGCAAAGTCGGGTTTCGCCGACCGAAACCCGACCACAGCATGAAGTTGGCCATGCGGTCAGCAAAACGAGCGCCAAAGTCGGATTTCCCAGAATGCTTGCATGTGACTTTTTTCAGCCACTGAGCAAGGATGTACACTGTGGGCAGATGACATGTGAGAGAGAGAGAGAGAGAAAGATAGAGATATTTTGCGCACTTTAAAAAAGCGGTCCGGCATGTAGGTGTGTTTACTGTCCTCCCCTCCCTGCTGACTTTTCTTCCCCATTGACTTAAATTGGGTTTCGTGTTTCAGTCGGACCTTCGACTTTTCACGATAATCGGCCGATTTCGTTCGACTCAAGAAAGTCGGGTTTTGTGAAACCCGACTCAACCCTAAAAAAGGCAAAGTCTCTCATCTCTAATATCTATCCGTATATCTATAGATAGATAGATATATCTATAGATAAATAGATAAATCTATAGATATACACTACCGTTCAAAAGTTTGGGGTCACCAAGACAATTTTGTGATTTCCATGAAAACTCATACTTTTTTTATTTTTATTAAAGGCCAGCATCCCAGAGTCGCCTCTTCACTGTAGAAGTTGACACTAGTGTTTTGCGTGTACTATTTTATGAAGCTGCCAGTTGAGGAACTGTGAGGCATCGATTTCTCAAACTACAGATTCTAATGTACTTGTGGGCCTCCCACTTCTCTTTCTACTCTGGTTAGAGCCTGTTTGTGCTCTCCTCTGAAGGGAGTATGTTCTGTCTCCAACATCTAATTCATAACCTTTGACTGTCTGCTTGTTTATATTTACAGTGATTTACTGGAGAATATATAGAATGTTCAGTTTTCCATAGATTCTATTGTTTTCATTGTTTCTGGCTCCCTCTAGTGACCAGAGTCATAACCGCAGTGTTATTATGTCATTTTAATTTCACTTTTGATGCTCGTATTTTTCCCTCCATTGCAGTGCATTCTGGTAAGCTTTTGCAGTGCATTCTGGTAAGGTTGCAATGCATCCTGGTAGCCTTTGCAAAGGATTATGATTAGTTCAGCCTCCATTTCCCTCCAGTTCTCCATTTTCCTTCCGCCTGCATTCAGGAAGCATCTCATTTCTCTTCTCCCCTTGTGATAGCATCGCTGGTATGTATTTATGCTTCCTGTATCTAATTCCTGTCTCATATTAGCCTGGTTAATTAGTTCTTCCCCTGGTTAGCTATTAGTGCAGACGTTGATTTATAATGAATTATGTATATATGAATTCCTGATGTACCCTGTATTGAATGAGTGTGTATATATATATATATATATATATATATATATATATATATATATATATGTTTTGCTTGTAGTTTCACCACGTGCATCAATATACCATCATGTTCAATAAAGCACAGACTCAACCTCCAGTCTCCTTATTGGATCCCGGTATAACGGTTCAGCTGCCTGTATAGCTACATGAATTCAGCTTCATTTAGTGAGGACAGAACAGTGAAACAGCAGCCATCCAGCTAGTGTGAACTCAGAGAAAGGACAGCCTTACATCCTGCAGGGGCCAATGAAACAGCGGCCTTCCAGCTAGTGGAATTCAGGGAAAAGACAGCCTTCCATCCAGCTTGCAGGAACTAGTGAAACTGCAGCCATCCACCTAGTGAGATTTAACCAGCTACACAGAGACTTAACACAGCTACAGCAATCTCTGCATAGCCAAGCATTCCCCCAAGACACCATGTCCCACAAGAATGAAGAGGAGCAGCATCCAATCCAGGTGAGAAATATATAAATTTATTCAGCCATGATAAAATGCAACGTTTCAACCAACAAGTGGTCTTTTTCAAGCATGCTTGAAAAAGACCACTTGGTGGTTGAAACGTTGCATTTTATCATGGCTGAATAAATTTATATATTTCTCACCTGGATTGGATGCTGCTCCTCTTCATTCTATTGGGATTCCTGTTGTCCTGTTGGGTCTCTGGACGGTGAGCGTGCATCCCCCTGATCCTGCAAGTGCTGTTTGCCATTTTTCTTACCATGTCCCACAAATCACAAAGGACAAAATCGTTTACATCTGTCTCCTCAAAGACTATATCCATCAGCAGCGCTGTTGCCATTGCACGCACAAATGCTGAAGCCGCCAAAATGCAAGCAAGCTATGCTGAAGAAGAGATGCAACTTAAATTAGAGAAAGCACGCCTAGATGACCAAGAGAGAAGGTCACGCATAGAATCAAGAGAGAAGGTTACGCTTAGAAAGAGATGAGCAAGGCAAGAGAGAAAGATGCAGTTAGAGAAGGCACGCATGGATGCCACCTTAGAGAGCCTAGCAGCAAAAAGAAGCTGCCGCAGCCCTAGCTGTGACAGAATCGCAAGAAGCCACGCACAACCCTGAGCTGCATAGCCAAAGCAGTATGTCAATTCTGAAGTTGCCACTGCAAGATTCGCCACAACGCACATCTCAGTATGTTAATGAACTTCCTGATCCAAACTATAACAAAGAACACGACACATCCAGTGAAGCGAGTGAGAGTCATCATGACGCTCAGCTCCAGGAAAAAGTGGAGCAAAACAACTCTGCTAATGACTACCCTGCCCCTCACCAGGTAACCAACGTGAATCACCTTGCTGACACACCGCACGTCAGACCGAAGCAATATGACACCGGCTGGCGCCACCCTGAGGATACTAACAGGTATGAATGCACCTCACATCACTATCAGGGTGGCCCAACACCCGTATACTCTGATGACAACCGGTTCACAACAGAATTTGCTAAGTTCTTCACACAACGTGAACTGGTTGCCAAGGGACTCATGAAATTCACTGACCACGCTGAAGTTTACAGAGCTTGGAAAGCTTCCTTCCAAAATGTCACTAGAGACTTGGGGCTACAACACACGGAAGAGATAGACCTCTTAGTCAAATATCTAGGAGAAGAGTTGGTCAAACACGCAGAAAGGATCAGAGACATTAATATAAATCACCCTGAGATCTGCCTCAAAGAGATCTGGAAGAGGCTGGATGAGTGTTACGGCTCAGCAGAGGTAATAGAGAGAGCCTTGTTCAAAACAATCGATGACTTTCCTAAAATATCTAACAAAGGTCTCCAGAAACTTAGAGAACTAAGTGACCTGCTAAAGGAAGTCCTAGTTGCCAAACATGAAGGTGACCTACAAGGACTTGCATTCCTTGACACAGCCAAAGGTGTTAACCTTATAGTCCAAAAGTTGCCCTACAATCTACAAGAGAGGTGGCTCACACATGGTTCCACATATAAATACAAACACAGTGTACCATTCCCTCCCTTCTCCATTTTTCTAGACTTTAAACACAAACAAGCGACAATTAGAAACAATCCCAGTTTTGATTTTGCAATGTCATATGCCACACCGTCACCAGCTGCAAACCCACGCAGAACATCTGTGGCAGTGCACAAGACTTATGTTTCTTCTCCAAGTTCCAATTACAGGTCTGCTGGTTGCTCTCAATCAGAGACTAAGGTGCAGGACCCTAACAAGCAGTGCCCGCTTCATCCTATCCTGAAATGCAGAGCCTTCAGGGGGAAATCTATGCCAGATCGCAGAAGCTTCCTGAAAGAGAATGGTATCTGCTACAAGTGCTGCTCATCCACCACTCATCTCGCCAAGGATTGCATGGTCAGTGTAAAATGCTCAGAGTGTGGCACCACAGATCATAACACTGCCCTACACCCTGGCCCAGCTCCATCGAGTGCACAAAACATGCCAGCTGACAGTGAGCATGGCGGGGAGGAAAGGAACACTGATGCAGCTATGCCAGAGATCACTTCACAATGTACTGAAGTCTGTAAAGGGACAATAGACAGTAGGTCTTGTTCTAAAATATGCCTCATCAGAGTGTACCCAAAGGGTCATAGAGACAAAGCTGTGAGACTGTATGCTATCTTGGATGATCAAAGTAATCAATCCTTGGCTAGAGCAACATTCTTTGACCTTTTTAAAATCAAAGGGCCAAGCACCCCTTACTCATTAAAGACATGTGCAGGTACTGTGACAACAGCAAGCAGAAAAGCCACTGACTACCAAATTGAATCCTTAGACGGACAATTCTGCCTACCACTACCTACAATCATCGAGTGTAACCAGATCCCAGACAATAGATCTGAAATACCTACGCCAGATGTGGCAATCCATCACGCTCACTTGAAACGCATAGCACACCTCATACCAGAACTCGACCATCAGGCACAAATAATACTGCTGTTGGGAAGAGATATCCTACAGGTTCATAAAGTGAGAAGTCACATCAATGGACTCCACAATGCTCCTTATGCCCAAAAGCTAGACCAAGGATGGGTCATAATAGGAAACGTATGCTTGGGACACATGCACGCCCCATCTTCTGTGACAAGCATGCTAACAAATACATTGGAGAAAGGACGCCCATCTCTGTTTCAACCTTGCAACAACGAGTTCCATGTCATGGAACTACCACACAGCACCCAACTACCCAATCACTTAATAGACTTCACTCATGACAGCACTATGGTGTTAGGAAGCTATGAGGATCAGCTGGGGTGAACAGTCTTCCAGAGAACTTAACAAGACAGCCAAGTGGCAATGTCGGTAGAGGACAAGTTGTTCTTAGAGGTACTGGACAAGGGATTTGTAAAAGATGAGACCAACAGCTGGGTCGCACCTCTTCCCTTCAGAACCCACAGACCACGTCTACCGAACAACAGAAATCAAGCATTAAAACGTTTCTCCTCTCTCAAACATAATCTGCAAAAGAAACCAGAGATGAAAGATCACTTTTTCTCCTTCATGTCAAAGATTTTTGAGAACTGCCATGCAGAAATAGCTCCCACTCTCAAAGACTCTGAAGAATGTTGGTTCCTACCCATGTTTGGAGTATACCACCCCAAGAAACCGGGCCAGATTAGAGTGGTGTTTGACTCCAGTGCTAAGTTTGATGATGTCTCCCTGAATGATGTTCTACTGACAGGACCATACCTCAATAACAAACTACTGGGAGTACTTATGCGCTTCCGTAAGGATTCCATTGCTTTCATTGCTGACATCCAGCAAATGTTCCATTGTTTCCTTGTGAGCAGTGGCGTAACTACAAAATTATGGGCCCCGATGCCAAAATACACGCACATCTCCGCTCCGTACAACTCGTACCTACCCGGCTCCGCTCCATACACCTCGTACACAAGCGGCTCCGCTCGTACACACACTGCTCCGCTCACCTCGTACACACGCGGCTCCGCTCCGAACACCTCGTACACACGTGGTTCCGCTCCATACACCTCGTACACGTGCGGCTCTGCTCCGTACACCTCGCACACGTGCGGCTCCGCTCCGTACACCTCGTACACACACGGCTCCGCTCCGCACACCTCGCACATGCGCGGCTCTGCTCCGTACACCTCATGCACACACACAGCTCCGCTCCATACATCTCGTACACACACTGCTCCGCACTGTACACCTCGTACACACACAGCTCCGCACCTTACACCTTGTACACACACTTCTCCGCACCGTACACCTCGTACACACACGGCTCCGCACCGTACACCTCGTACACACACGGCTCCGCACCGTACACCTCGTACACACACGGCTCCGCACCGTACACCTCGTACACACACGGCTCCGCACCGTACACCTCGTACACACACGGCTCCGCACCGTACACCTCGTACACACACTGCTCCGCACCGTACACCTCGTACACACACTGCTCCGCACCGTACACCTCGTACACACACTGCTCCGCACCGTACACCTCGTACACACACTGCTCCGCACCGTACACCTCGTACACACACTGCTCCGCACCGTACACCTCGTACACACACAGCTCCGCACCGTACACCTCGTACACACACTGCTCCGCACCGTACACCTCGTACACACACTGCTCCGCACCGTACACCTCGTACACACACTGCTCCGCACCGTACACCTCGTATACACACGGCTCCGCACTGTACACCTCGTACACCTCGTACACACACAGTTCTGCACCGCACACCTCGTACATACACGGCTCCGCACCGTACACCTCGTACACACACGGCTCCGCTCTGTACACCTCATATACACACAGCTCTGCTACATCCACACTGTAAACCCCTCCTGACCCCACACAGAAACTTTACCTCATCCAGCACCATGACAACCAGCACAGCAAAGTCCTGCAAACAATAAGGCCCCTGATCATGTGACCCCTAACTCCTCCCCTCCTGTGACCTCATCACAGGTCCTGTGCGCACAGCCACAGAACAGTCTAGGACATCATTGCAGGGTGCGGTGGGTCTCTGGGAGGGCGAGGATGGGGTACATGGGGGGTGTGGCGGCTCAGTGCAGAGCAGGAAGAATAGAGTCCCGGGCGGATGGGGGGGGGTTAAAAATGGGACTGTCCCATGAGAATCGGGATGGTTGGGAGATATCATGGTCTGACCTGCCGGGTCCCATGACTCCCCTCGGGCCCTGTTGCAGTGGCGACTGCTACGACCGTGATAGTTACGCCCCTGCTTGTGAGAGACAGGAACTTCTGAGATTCTTCTGGTACAGAGACAATGATCCTACTAAAGAGGTCACAGAGTATCGCATGAGAGTGCACATCTTTGGCAATAGTCCTTCACCTGCAGTAGCCATTTATGTGCTCAAAAGGTCGGCTCAAGAAGGAGAAACAGAATAAGGATCAGATGTCAGACAATTCATAGAAAAGGACTTTTATGTACTATACCCAGGTTAGAGCTTTGTGCTGCGGTCTTAGCAGTTGAGTTAGCAGAGTTCATCTCATCCGAGATGGACATCAACCTGACACAGGCCAAGTTCTACTCAGACAGCAAAGTAGTCCTGGGATACATCCACAATGAAACTAGACAAATTTATCTTTATGTCAACAACAGAGTGCTACGAATTAGGAGATCAGTTCATCCAAAACAGTGGCATTACGTCCCCACGGACCAGAATCCTGCAGATAACGCAACTAGAGCAGTTGACGCAAGTCGGCGAGGAAGCACAACATGGCTTTCAGGACCAAAATTATTGTACACTGAGGAACGTTTTCCAGACACCTTTGAGCTAGTGAGAGAGGACTCAGATGCTGAAATCCGCCCTCATTTGTCTACACTTCATACATTGACTCCAGCTACTCTCCTCACCCCTAAAACAGGACTATCCAGTGCCCCTCCAGGAGGATTCGATACCAAGGACCTCTACAAGTGCCAATGGAGACAGGTACAAAGTCTTGCAAACACATTCTGGGACAGGTGGCGCAAACAGTATTTGTCTACCCTGCAGCCACGGACGAAGTGGCAATCTACCAGGCCTAATCTGAGGATTGGTGACCTTGTCCTTGTGAAAGACTGTCAAGTCCACCGAAACCAGTGGCCATTTGGTCTAGTGACCGCAACATTCCCAAGTAAGGATGGCAATGTCCGCAAAGTTGAACTAAGGATGGCCAAAGGTAATGAACTTAAGACATTCTTCAGACCAGTAACTGAACTGGTCCTATTGTTGTCTTCGGAGAAAAAGGATTGTGACATCCGTTTGATTTCAGACGGGGAGTGATCTGTCTCCAACATCTAATTCATAACCTTTGACTGTCTGCTTGTTTATATTTACAGTAATTTACTGGAGAATATATAGAATGTTCAGTTTTCCATAGATTCTATTGTTTTAATTGTTTCTGGCTCCCTCTAGTGACCAGAATCATTTCCGCAGTGTTATTGTGTTATTTTACTTTTGATGCTCGTATTTTTTCCCTCCGTTGCAGTGCATTCTGGTAAGGTTGCAATGCATCCTGGTAGCCTTTGCAAAGGATTATGGTTAGTTCAGCCTCCATTTCCCTCCAGTTCTCCATTTTTCTTCTGCCTGCATTCAGGAAGCATCTCATTTCTCTTCTGCCCTTGTGATAGCATCGCTGATATGTATTTATGCTTCCTGTATCCAATTCCTGTCTCATATTAGCATGGTTAATTAGTTCTTCCACTGGTTAGCTAATAGTGCAGACTTTGATTTATAATGTATTATGTATATATGAATTCCTGATGTACCCTGTATTGACTGAGTGTATATATATGTTTTGCTTGTAATTTCACCGCGCCGCAATATACCATCACGTTCAATAAAGCACAGATTCAACTACAGTCTCCTTATTGGACCCCGGTATACCAGTTTAGCTGCCTGTATAGCTACATGAATTCTGCTTCATTTAGTGAGGACAGAACAGAGTAGTCTACACCGTTGTAGGAAACCTTCAGTTTGTTGGAAATTTCTCGCATGGAATAGCCTTCATTTCTAAGAACAAGAATAGACTGTCGAGTTTCACATGACAGTTCTTTTTTTCTGGCCATTTTGAGAGTTTAATGGAACCAACAAATGTAATGCTTTAGATCAGGGATGGGGAACCTCAGGCCCCAGGGCCACTTACGGCCCTCGATGACCTTTTATCAGATCCCTGGGCAGATTCTCTGGGACCGCATTCTTGGGCAGGGAGCTATATTTTGATTGCCACAAACTCATTAATTTCTTCCTGCTCTGTTAGCACACACACGCAGTGTTCACTAATGAACACTGAAGGGCATGCAATGAAAGATTATGTCCTGACACCAATGCCAGAGTCAGGATCTAATTTGTGGGCGGAGTTTGTATGGCCCCCGAAGGATGGTATGAATATCCAAATGGCCCTTGGCAGAAAAAAGATTCCCCACCCCTGCTTTAGATTCTCAACTAGCTCAAAGAAAGGTCAGGTTTATAGCTTCTCTAATCAGCCAAACTGTTTTCAGCTGTGCTAACATACTTGCACAAGGGTTTTCAAGGGTGTTATAACCATCCATTAGCCTTCTTACACAGTTGGCAAACACAAAGTACCATAAGAACACTGGAGTGATGGTTGTTGGAAATTGACCTCTATATACCTATGAAGATATTGCATTACAAACCAGACATTTGCAGCAAGAATAGCCATTTACCACATTAACAATGTATAGAGTGTATTTCTGAATCATTTAATGTTACCTTCATTGGAAAAACTGTGCTTTTCTTTCAAAAATAAGGACATTTCTAAGTGACCCTAAACTTTTGAATGGTAGTGTATCTATAGATAGATATATCTATAGATAGATATCTAGAGATACATAGACAGATACATACAGTCATATGTAAAAGTTTGGGCACCCCTATTAATATTAACCTTTTTTCTTTATAACAATTTTGGTTTTTGCAACAGGTATTTCAGTTTCATATACCTAATAACTGATGGACTCAGTTATATTTCTGGATTCAAATGAGGTTTATTGTACTAACAGAAAATGTGCAATCTGCATTAAAACATAATTTGACCGGTGCAAAAGTATGGGCACCCTTATCATTTTCTTGATTTGAACACTCCTAACTACTTTTTACTGACTTCCTGAAGCACTAAATTGGTTTTGTAACCTCATTGAGCTTTGAACTTCATAGCCAGGTGTATCAAATCATGAGAAAAGGTATTTAAAGTGGCCACTTGCAAGTAGTTCTCCTATTTGATTCTCCTATGAAGAGTGGCATCATGGGCTCCTCAAAACAACTCTCAAATGATCTGAAAACAAAGATTATTCAACATAGCTTTTCAGGGGGAAGGATACAAAAAGTTGTCTCAGAGATTTAACCTGTCAGTTTCCACTGTGAGGAATATAGTAAGGAAATGGAAGAACACAGGTACAGTTCTTGTTAAGCCCAGAAGTGGCAGGCCAAGAAAAATATCAGAAAGGCAGAGAAGAAGAATGGTGAGAACAGTCAAGGACAATCCACAGACCACCTCCAATGACCTGCAGCATCATCTTGCTGCAGATGGTGTCACTGTGCATCGGTCAACAATACAGCGCATGCATAACGCCTTTTTGTATGACCAAACAACTCAATCTTTGTTTCATCAGTTCACAGGACCTTCTTCCAAAATGTAACTGGCTTGTCCAAATGTGCTTTTGCATACCTCAGGTGACTCTGTTTGTGGCGTGCTTGCAGAAACGGCTTCTTTCGCATCACTCTCCCATACAGCTTCTCCTTGTGCAAAGTGCGCTGTATTGTTGACCGATGCACAGTGACACCATCTGCAGCAAGATGATGCTGCAGGTCTTTGGAGGTGGTCTGTGGATTGTCCATGACTGTTCTCACCATTCTTCTTCTCTGCCTTTCTGATATTTTTCTTGGCCTGCCACTTCTGGCCTTAACAAGAACTGTACCTGTGTTCTTCCATTTCCTTACTATATTCCTCACAGTGGAAACTGACAGGTTAAATCTCAGAGACAACTTTTTGTATCCTTCCCCTGAAAAGCTATGTTGAATAATCTTTGTTTTCAGATCATTTGAGAGTTGTTTTGAGGAGCCCATGATGCCACTCTTCATAGGAGAATCAAATAGGAGAACTACTTGCAAGTGGCCACTTTAAATACCTTTTCTCATGATTTGATACACCTGGCTATGAAGTTCAAAGCTCAATGAGGTTACAAAACCAATTTAGTGCTTCAGGAAGTCAGTAAAAAGTAGTTAGGAGTGTTCAAATCAAGAAAATGATAAGGGTGCCAATACTTTTGCACCGGTCAAATTTTGTTTAAATGCAGATTGCACATTTTCTGTTAGTACAATAAACCTCATTTGAATCCAGAAATATAACTGAGTCCATCAGTTATTAGATATATGAAACTGAAATACCTGTTGCAAAAACCAAAATTGTTATAAAGAAAAAAGGTTAATATTAATAGGGGTGCCCAAACTTTTACATATGACTATAGATATCTATCTATAGATCTATCTATAAATCCGTAACGTGTGCACATACCCTTAAGGTGGAGATTCTACAGAAGAATGTTTTAATTGAAAAAAGCTTTAAAAAATATTTTGAATTGTTGCTAAATTGTGAATGAGTGTTGTTAAGAAAGCTCATTTCACAGTTATCTTCCATATAATCAAGCTGCTGATCACCTGGTGACCGATCAAAACACTCTTTCATTGGGCGAGATGAGGTTTTATGCAGCATAAAAGATCATTCTAACGGTGCATCGTCTGGTGTAACCAGAACTCGTGCTGCCGAGAATAATGGAGCACATAAGTTACTTTGGCCCGTCTATGTAAACAGGCATTCAAACTACTGCCGATTAGTAAAAGTTTACAGATCGGTGGTCGTATCATGCTGCCGGTCGGTCTGTGTACACAGACCCATACTGGAAAAGCAGTCAGAACTTTGGTCATTGCTCTTTATCCTAGATTGCCGATTTATGTCATGTGAGGCAGTGATCCCTCTTACAGCTAGGGGGCGCTGTATGTGCTCCTCAGGATATGCATAGAGGTGTAACTGTGATAGTGAGACAGTAACCAGCGTCACTGTGAATGTCCGGTATGTGTCGCAGAGGAGATCCTCTGTGCTGTAAGCCAGTAATGTTGCTCTGGGACCTGTAGTCCTACGAGTCTTGTTTTTGTTTGTTTACTTATAAGGGGGGCTTACAGGGTTAGTCGGAGAGCTGGGTGGGACTGACTATCCACACATACACTGCCCACCTATGGGGGTGGTTACAGCTAGATAATGTGACCAGGGTTTGGATCACATGGTCAGTGTGAAAGTGTCAGAGACACCGCGCTGAACTTGCTCACTGAGCCAGTGCGCGTGTCCTGAGTAAAGCGAACAGTGCTCAAAGCTACCTGTGGAGCGGGCAGCAACCGAATAGATGTGTACTTCAGACCCGCAGGACCTGAAGCACGTGACTGCTAGAGGCGTGGCTTAAACTCCACAGAGCTAGGAGCTGCAAGACAATTCCTAGCAGAGTAACTGCGGGACAAAGTTACCAAGGGGCATAGACAGTGAGAATAGTCAGGACGTAGCCAATGAGTCACACACAGAGATAGCTGCAAGGTACAAGAGGGGCAAGCAGAGAGTGGTCAGGTCACAGGCAATGAGTCATACACAGATAATAACGCAGTACAAAATCAACAGGCAAACTCACAACGGGAAACAGAATTGGGTCAGAACCATATAAACAAGCTATAGCAACAAACAGGCACACGGGGGTCAGCACACTAGGCCAAAGGCAAAAGTATAACTGGCAGGGATTGAAGCTACCCAGGGGTTTATGAAGCTCTCCCAGAACCAGAAAGAGGCCACAATCATTAACCCCAAGTGTGCAGGTCAAAACCTGCACAGAGCTCCAGACATTAACCCCCGGTGTGCAGCTCTAAAACCTGCAATGGGATCATGACAGAAAGGTCCGGGATGGCCTGTGTGTTGGAAGGTCCTAACTTCCTGAATAGCACATGGAGAGGCCTTGGACCTGAAGGCCTGTGTGTTGGAAGGTCCTAGGAGTGGACTTCCTGAGGAGCACATGGAGAGTCCGTATGTTCATAGTCTGCGACGGCACTGCGTTGGGGGAGTTACCATCCTTCTGAGGGTCTGGACTGTCGAGAGTGCCCTGGTCGCAAGGACAGTGATCCTCGTAAGACAGCTTCCCCAGGAGTGAGGACTGACGAGGAGTCAGCATGTGGAGCAGGAGCTCCTGTAAGGTAACTCCAGATATGGGGGTTATGGGCAGACAAGTAACTGCCATTGGACCAGAGTGTTGGTGCTTGTTATGTTGCATGGATGATAATGAACTGTGCAGTCAGCTACGGCAACTGGACGAAATGAGGTCTGGCGTGTTTAGAGACTGCGTATTAAAGTTGTGTACTAAGAAGTGTTATGGACTATGTGTTAAGTCTGCTATATATTACATGGCCTCAAGTGGTTTATGATGTCTAAATAAACCAAATACAGTAGACTGTTTAGTGAGAAAAACGTGCCTGTGTGCCTTCATCCCATTGTCAAGCGAGTGTCTCCCAACACAGACAGTAAGCGCTGTCTTACAGTCTTTTCACAAAACTAATGTAATGTGAAACCCCAATTTGTCTCAGATTATGAACTGCCCACATATTCTGTACTGTTGTATATTCCTGTAAAAAACTGAGCAGAACGACTGATCAGATGTATAAATGTAGGAGGAAGAACAAGTTCGGGGGTACCTCTATCATTCCGGTTCCGGAACTGCCTGGACTGTCACCCATGTTGTCGGGGAGAAGACTTCCTGAGAGAGACCATCCCTGGTATGTGACTGAGGTAGGCAGAGCGGGGTTAAAAAGTGCTGCACGCAGGAAAAGGGCCAGAGTGCAGGCGGGAAACCGAAGCAGGCAGTCGGGCACAGTGACAGGCGTAAAGACAGAACACCACGTGAGCGCAGGCCGACCTGACGGTACAACTGCGTACGGGTCCGCCGCAAGTAGTCGACTGACAGCCTGTCCCCTGCTATCCTCCATGCCGAGAGGAAACTCGGAGACCAGATTAGACACTGTGACTCTCTTGCCCCACTCTAAGCTGCAAGTGACTTGGCGAGAGCCCTTTAGCCGAGTTCCCAATACATCGCGGAGTGAAGCCTCACTGCGGCGGTAACTTCTACTGGACTAGCACAACGTGTGGAGTTCCTTTGTTCCAGAGCTTCCTGCACCCTTCAGAGACTGGTCTTCTGCCCCGTGATAGGAACCCGGTCCTCTACAGACATCTAATGGACGTCACGTGCTGCTGTTGCCGATGCCACCATTGGAGTACCGAGACGCCGCGTACAAGAGAACTACAAACTGATAAGTTTTCCCTTTTTCTTCTGAACTTTCGTTCGTCCCTGTCCTACCCCGTCCAAACTCCTTTTCCCCTCCTTTGTCCTATTACTATCCCTCCGTGCCCTGCTGCTCCCTGCGTGGAGTATATTTGTTGTTAATAAAATCCTGTTGACTCTTGATCTGTCTCCTGTCTGTGACAACATCCCGCATTCCTGCAATGTCTACATAATCATAGATACCAACTGTCCGGGATTCAACAGGACTGTCCCAATTTTGAGACTCTGCCCCGCTGCCCTGGCCTGGAGCTACTTATCCCGCATGCAGTGAGAAGCAGTCGCTGCGATCTCCTTTGGATTTAGGTCACGCACCCTCTGGATTCAGGTCACACTCCCTTTGTGTCCCCTTCCTACCTATGAACCTCACATGTGATCAGCAGTTATCGTGCAGCAGAGCATAAGAGGAGACAAGTGATGATTCACCTGTGTCTTCTCCTCAGGGTCCCCGTGTGCCTGCAGTAGACACTGCAGTGAAGAAGCAGACATGCACGGGGACTCGGAGAAAACAGCCAGGACAAATCACACAGGCACTGCTGCTAGGGCTGTTTGTTTTTCCTTGGTCAATGGTTGGAGAATAGGCTATCGCATTGTTGCCTGTCTGGCAGAGCTGCTGTGTCCTAGCTACACTCCCAGTTCAGCTCTGTTAGTAACTTCTCCCTGTAACTGCAGCTACTAGAGATACTCAGGTACAGGGTGCAGTGGAAAATGTTTCAAACAACAAAAGATCTCTTGTTTATGTGCTTTCTAGTCAACTACAGTCTTATAGACCCCAGTGTAATATTTGGACTGGGCTCCCCCATGCTGATATATACATACAGTTGGGAAAATAAGTATTTGATACACTGCCGATTTTTCAAGCTTTCCCGCCTACACAAAGAATGGAGAGGTCTGTAATTTTTTTTTTTCATAGATACAGTTCAAGTGTGAGAGACCCAATCTAAAAATAAAATCCAGAAAATCACATTATATGATTTGTACATTTTAGTGCATGAAATATCTATTGGATCCAATAAAAAAACAGAACTTAATATTTGGTACAGAAAAATTGTTTGCAATTACAAGAGGTCAGACTTTTCTGTAGCTCTTGACCAAGTTTGCACACACTGCAGCAGGGATTTGGCCCAATCCTCCATACAGATCTCCAGATCTGTCGCTGTAATATACTTGATACCTCATTTCTTTACAGTTTTCAGAACTTACTTGCTGTCAGTGAATGGGAACTTACAGAGGCTCTAAACTTGTCTTTACCTAAATCTACTGGCAATATATATGGTAGATAAGAGCTGATGGTTTATTAACTAGAGGAGGAATTTGTCACGCTGGCTCCTTGGAAGGTTGGCGCGAGCCGGGGGGGTAGTGACCCCACTGTGCCACAAACCATACTACCCTGGAAGGGGCTTGACTAAGACAGCTGCCTTGGTCTTCACTGGAGCCTCTGATGGTGAGGTCAGGCTTGTGCTGCAGGCAGCTGCCAGGTGCCACTCCATGATGGTGTCTGGCTGAGGCTGCTGATCCTACTTGGGGAGACGGAACACTAGGACAGGTATGGCTGAGACACAGGGCAGGCACGGCTGAGACACAGGGCAGGCGGGCACGGCTGAGACACAGGGCAGGTGGGCACGGCTGAGACACAGGGCAGGCGGGCACGGCTGAGACACAGGGCAGGCGGGCACGGCTGAGACACAGGGCAGGCAGGAGTGTATGGAATAGGTAGGGTCCTGTTCACACAGCAGGTGCAGGTACTGGTACTGGCAGGAAGGAATGGTGTATGAAGTGACAGGTAGAGACCTGTTCACACAAGAGGTGAACCGCAAGACTGCGGAAAGGTACTGCAGTTTGCAGCAAGAGGTTCCGCAGCAGCGGAAAGGTACAGCAGTTTGCAGCAAGAGGTTCCGCAGCTGCGGAAGCGGGGCACAGGCAGAACCACAGGAGTGCGGAGCATAAGCATAGATGTGAGAGTACAGAGCACGCAGAGCCGCAAGAGTGCGGAGCATAGGAAGAGTCACAAGAGTACGGGCAAGCAGAGCCGCAAGAGTACGGAGCACAGGCAGAGCCGCAAGAATACTGAGCAGGCAGAGCCACAGGAGTGCAGAGCCTAGGCAGAGTCACAAGAGTATGGAGCGAGCAGAGCTGCAAGAGTACGGAGCACAGGCAGAGCCGCAATAGGACAGAGCAGGCAGAGCCACAAGAATGCGGAGCATAGGCAGAGTCACAGGAGTACAGAGCAAGGAGAGCCGCAAGAGTACGGAGCATAGGCAGACAGAGAGGAAGCAAGGAAAGACACAGCAGGGAAAGTAGCCACAGGCGAGGAGACCGAGAGACAGAGGTAGAACTGAGTACAGACAAGGTAATGGTACGAGACAAGGTACAAGAACAAAGACACAGGGATCGGATATACTAGGGACCAGGATATACTGCCTCCTGGAGGGCGGACGGAGAGGTACAAGGCAAGATAGGAACAATAGCACAGGGATCAGGATATTCTGCCTCCAGGAGGGTGAACGGAGAGATACTAGACAAGGAACAAGGACACAGGGACTAGGATATTCTGCCTCCTAGAGGGCGGAAGGAGAGAGACACAAGACAAGGTAAAGAACAAAGACACAGAGAACAGGATATTGTGCCTCCTGGAGAGCAGACAGACAAGTACAAAGCAAGGCTAAGAATAAGGGCACAGAGACCTGGCAACCCAGCAGCAAGACACTAACTGAGTTAAAACATTGCACAGGCAAGTTTCACTGGGTGGAGCTGCCCTATATACTAGAGGCCTCTTGGTAATTGGCCAGGGACACATTAGACAGGTGCACCCTGATTCCATAAGAACCAGAGAGTTCTGGCACCCCCCCTATGCACACAGCCAGGAAGCATGCAGAGAGCAGGCAGGAAGCAAGAGGCACACAGCATGGAGCTGGCAGCAGACAGAACACACAGCAAGGCCTGGAGTAGTGAGTAAGTTGGTGTGTGAGGGATGGGAGGCCATGCAGTGATGTTAGCAGGATTGTTACAGAATTTCATTCTATTTAGATAACAGCCTACAAAAAATTATGTGACAAGTCACATGTAAGCTCATAATGGCTGTGAATTCTGACCCCCAAGGTAGAGGTGTATGATAGTGGTATTAAAGGCAAGTTTCAATTAACTGATTTTTGGCCCCTTAATGAATGCTCATCAGCTATGTACAGTGCAAGTCGATTGTTTCCTCACCCACTCACACCACCAATACCAGCTGTATAGAGAATGGATTGTGCTATACGTTCTGCTCCCTTGTAGCGCCGTGTAATCGGCAGTTCATTACCTGTTTTCACCAGGCAATGTGCTGTCGATAATAATAAGGATGATTTTTATGTCAGCAGAAGCAATCCATTTACCAGATAAACATTATGCTTGTTCATTGGTTCAAGGGGAATGGATGTTCTTATGGGTGCTCGTTGGCTTTATTATTGACAGTTTCATCTCCCTCCAAAGTTTTCCTATTCTGGTCTAGAAACTGGCTAGGTCACTCCAGGACCCTGAAATGCTTCTTAAAGAGCCACTCCTTCGTTGCCCTGGCTGTGTGTTTATGGTCATTGTCATGCTGGAAGACCTAGCCACGACCCAACTTCAATACTGAGGGAAGGAGGCTGTTGGCCAAAATTTCGCTGTACATGATCACATCCATCCTCCCATCCATAAATGAACAAAGAATAAATCCACAGGTACCAACTAGAGATGAGCAGGATGCACAGATGAGCAGGGCTCCGGCAAATAAAAAAACTGTATCGTTGATGCTGGAAGGTAAGTGATTCGCGGCCTCGCATCCATCTGCCAGCCAGCACTGATTCAGACGCTGGACCAGAGACCCATGAATCCATATGCTCACCTCAAGTCCCAATTGACCCAAATACAGCGGACTGTCCCATATATACAGGTGCTTCTCACAAAATTAGAATATCATAAAAAAAATAATATGTTTCAATTCTTCAATACAAAAAAAGTGAAACTCATATTATATAGAGTCATTACAAACAGAGTGACCTATTTCAAGTGTTTATTTCTGTTAATGTTGATGATTATGTCTTGCAGCCAATGGAAACCCAAAAATCATTATCTCAGTAAATTAGAATAGTTAACAAAAAAACCCCTGCAAAGGCTTCCTAAGTGTTTAAAAACCTCCCTTAGTCTGTTTCAGTAGGCTCCACAATCATGGGGAAGACTGCTGACTTGACAGATGTCCAGAAGTCAATCATTGACACACTCCACAAGGAGGATAAGCCACAAAAGATCATTGCTAATGAAGCTGGCTGTTCACAGAGTGCTGTATCAAAGGATATTAATGGAAAGTTGAGTGGAAGGAAAAAGTTTGGTAGAAAAAGGTGCACAAGCAACCGGGATAACCGCAGCCTTGAAAGGATTGTTAAGAAAAGGCCATTCAAAAATCTGGGGGAGATTCACAAGGAGTGGACTGCTGCTGGAGTCATTACTTCAAGAGCCACCACACACAGACGTCTCTAGGACATGGGCTACAAGTGTCGCATTCTTTGTGTCAAGCCACTAATGATCAATAGACAACGCCAGAAGAGTCTTACCTGGGCCAAGGAGAAAAAGAACTGTACTGTTACTCAGTGGTCCAAGGTGTTGTTTTCAGATGAAAGAAAAATTTGCATTTCATTTGGAAATCAAGGCCCCAGAGTCTGGAGGAAGAGTGGAGAGGCACACAATCCAAGCTGCTTGACGTCTAGTGTGAAGTTTCCACAATCGGTGATGGTTTGGGGAGCTATGTCATCTGCTGGTGTAGGTCCACTGTGTTTTATCAAGACCAAAGTCAGCACAGTCGTCTACCAGGAAATTCTAGAGCACTTCATGCTTCCCTCTGCCGACAAGCTTTTTGGCGATGGAAATTTCATTCTCCAGCAGGACTTGGCACCTGTCCACACTGCCAAAAGTATCAATACCTGGTATAAAAACAACAGTATCACTGTGCTTGATTTTCAGTCAGCAAACTCACCTGACCCCATAGAGAATCTATGGGGTATTGTCAAGAGGAAGATGAGAGACACCAGACCCAACAATGCAGATGAGCTGAAGGCTGATATCAAAGCAACCTGGGCTTCCATAACACCTCAGCCGTGCCACAGGCTGATCTCCTCCATGCCACGCCGTCTTGATGCAGTAATTGATGCAAAAGGGGCCCCAACCAAGTATTGAGTGCATTTACTGAGCATACATTTCAGTAGGCCAACATTTCGGATTTTAAAATAATGTTTCAAGACTTTTGCGTTTTCATTGGCTGTAAGCCATAATCATCAACATTAACAGAAATAAACATTTGAAATAGGTTACTCTGTTTGTAATGACTCTATATAAAATATGAGTTTCACTTTTTGTATTGAAGAACTTAAATTAACTTTTTGATGATATTCTAATTTTGTGAGAAGCACCTGTAGGTCTACAGTCATGGCCAAAAGTTTTGAGAATGACACAAATATTAATTTTTACAAAGTCTACTGCTTCATTTTTTCTAATGGCAATTTGCATATACTCCAGAATGTTATAAAGTGAACAGCTTAACAGCAATTACTTGCAAAGTCAATATTTGCCTAGAAAATGAACTTTATCCCCCAAAACACATTTCAACATCATTGCAGCCCTGCCTTAAAAGGACCAGCTAGCATCGTTTCAGTGATTGCTCCATTAACACAGGTGTGGATGTTGATGAGGACAGGGCTGGAGATCAGTCTGTCATGATTAAGTAAGAATGACACCACTGGACACTTTAAAAGGAGGCTGGTGCTTGGCATCATTGTTTCTCTTCTGTTAACCATGGTTATCTCTAAAGAAACACATGCAGTCATCATTGTGTCAAGGTGAAAATATATTTTCTTATATAACTTTTATACTTTTATACTGTGAAACAATAAGTTTTTCCTAATTGCTTGCTAATGCAAATGTAACTGTATTAAAGATGGCTGCCAGTGTTCACTTTCACTTAAATTCAGTGTCTAAAGAGTTAAGTTAAGTTTCATTTCTCCTAAAAAAAAGATAACTCAGGAATGTGAAGAAGAAGTAACCATCGGGAGACTTTTTGACGAATCAGAGAGAGACTGGACACTAGATGTATACTGCATAAACCCCACCTAATGCACGCCTTCCCCTAACACTCAATATAGTATTGTGTATTTGTAAATAAAGCCAGTTGTTGTACTGCTCCTGACAGGTGTGGATGCGGGACATTAGCTAAGACTGAATCAGCTGCGTGTCTGAGTCATTCTTAATTGGTACCAGATGTTTTGCACTCGCACAATGATTTGGAATGACTGGTGAATGAGGATTTATTGTCGTTTACGACCCCGACAATTTGGAGCCCAACGGGGGGCGTGGACAGTGATCCGAGGCTCCTCTGGACCCATGCCTGGATGTCTGTGGATGATACCTGTAGTGGCTGACCTCGAGGACTGATCACCCTCCAAAACACGGTAAGTGAGATCATATACACTGTATGTGTCACACTTGCTAGTGTCTCAGCCGTTATTGGTTTGTCTGTGGTCTCCTTGGGTCTGAGGGGTGACCGGTCGAGTGGTGAGACTGAGTGCGATCCTGTGCCACGCTCTGAACCAGCAACTGAGAGACGTCGCATTCTGCGCGTCCTCGTGTACACCACACCTCCTCCACCGGTCATTGTACTCCATTTAACCACCCTACCCGTGACTATTGTCTAGTAGTGAAGTGGAGTGATAAATTGAGCTAGTTGCAGATTGTGGGGCAACTTAGAGGAAGGGATAGGAGACGCAGCCTCTGTGATATTGTACCAACTAGGTAATTAAGACGTCCCGAGAAGGGACCACCTGTATTTCTGTGGAGGGCTCTCACTAGGAGACCGCCTCCCGACTGTTGGAATATCGTGGCAGGATAATCTGTTAATCACTGCTGTTCAAGGTTAGGGAAAGGAAATATTGAGCGCGAGGCTCTTTTCCTAGTACGTCGAACGTGAGGCTCCGTACTGTGGAACATCAGTGTTGATATCGCTACCAGTGGTTTTTCTGCAGAGAACCATAGTATTCTGTAAGAGTCATGCTGCGTATCTTAAAGCAGAAGAAGTCTGTGCCCCACAAGTTAGATGATGATGCTGTGGAGGTCAAGGCAATAGTAGCGTCACGGGAAGGCAAGAAGGCAGTCAAGAATGTTGAGAGATTGTATAAGCATGTAGGATTGCCCTCGTCAGGAGATTACAGCCGGCTATGTGGCATAATCTCATAGAGAACAAACGAGGCATGTTGAAAGATAAAGGATTGTTAGAACAAGCACAAGCTCATCTGCGAGTTGCGCGAGGCTTGAAGAATGAAGGATGGAAAGAGATTGATGGGGAAGGAGGATCAGACAATGCGGAACCTGTGTTTGGTTATAAAATGCCTTTGAACTGTGATCTTATAGATTGTAAAATGGCCGCCGTGCCACTGATGATGAAAATGCAGTCCCAACCACCGCCCTATAATGGCGACAAGACGAGCTCTCCAGAAGCGTGGGTGTGTCCTGTTTGTGGCGTGCAGAATCCAACCTGGGTGGAAACCTGCCGTGTGTGTGGGGCGGGCCGTCCTTGGGGTTCCGCCCAGACCATGGACGGAAGTGGGGCATGCCACGCCTCCACCGGCAGCCATCTTGGTGTACCCGGAATTCCTCCCCAGCCACTATGTCCGCTGGTAACACTTTCCGGCGAGTACTATCAGGGACCACCACTTCCTGAGAAACCTCCGGCACCGACCGATGCTGTTCCCACCTCTAATGTTCCTGTTTCTGTTCCGGCCTCTGGGCCTAGTCTCCCGGTGCAACCCACTGTGATATTTGTAAATACACCTGGTCAAGGTCCCTTCACTCTTGATGCCCTGACCGGCAGTACGGCTTTCCGGTCCGTAATGCGTATGAGGCGCCAAGCTATCGGAGATGATGAGGGATCAGAAGATTCTGACAATCAGGTTGCTACAATTCCCCCTGCCCCGCCACTGCTATTAGGTCCGTTCGAATCCCCCCGGCCCGGAAGGAGCCCACTACCTACCCCTCTCAACAAATCCTCTAGGTTGCCCCATGACCCTGAAATCTGGTTCCCCTGTCATTCACGCTATTACATCACACCTCAGGGCTCCCAGGTTCTTTTCTCAGTGGGGTATGGGGACATAGTTACCCACCAGGTAGGAGCCATAGTGAACCCAGCTAACTCTACCCTGTCGCATAGAGGTGGTTTGGCCCAACAGATAGCTAAAAAGGGAGGCCCAGCCATAACCCAAGAGTGTCAGGCCTACCTTACCAATTATGGCCCCTTGCATCCAGGAGACGCTATGTCCACCCAGGGAGGGAATTTGCCCTGTGATATAGTGTTACACACTGCAGGCCCTATATATGATTACAGGACACCCGAGCATTGCCGTACAATATTGCAGACCGCCTTACAGACAGTGCTTATCTTTGCAGGACGGCTAGGGAGAGATACACTTCCTCGTAGAACTTTGGCTATACCATTGATATCTTCAGGACTCTTTGGATACCCACTGGGCCCCTGTATGAAGGAACACGTTGAAGTCATCAAGAATTGTCTCCAATCAACCCCAGATCTCGATTTACAAGAAGTTAGGATCGTCTGTTACCATGAATCCGGATTAGAGGGCATCATGCCCTTGGTAGCTGAATACATGATACCACTGATGCACACAGGTATAAAGCCCCTGGATGAGGTAATACCCACAGCACCCCCAACTGCCCCGAAGGATGAGGCAGTGACACATGACGAAGAAGAAGAAGGGCTGAAGCTGAAATACAAACCCTTCACTCCGGTACAAATTGATGCTATTGTTTGATGCTAAGTTACCTGACCCGGACAAATTTCCCATGCAGTATGTAAGGAAACTGGAACAGACTAGGAGCATCTACGGGGCTACATGGTCTGATCTATCAGGCATCACCTCAATCAAAGCCTCCGAATATTTTCTCCCCACCATCATGAAGGAATTGGACCCCACTAAAGCAGGACCTCTCAACAAGTTCAAGTCTGGAAAGGAGTTTATCGCTCAACTCACAAAGTGGGCCCAGGATCGTCTCTGTGACGAAGCAGGATCAATACAGGATATACAACAAGAATCTGGTGAAGCTGTGGAGAAATACGCTGCCAGACTAACTATGCAGTTTGAAGACTTGGGTTATTCAACTCATGTGAAGACGCAGGCAGCCTTGTTGGTCCGTGCTTTTATTGATGGTCTGGAAGATCCACTGAAGGATAAGGTCATGAAGCTTCGTCCCGAATTACCTGATGGTCCCCTAAAACAGGCCCTCACTGTTGTGAAGAGTTATCAGAAAATGCTTCAAAGGGAAGAAAAAGAAGCAGAAAAGGAAGCAGAGAAGGAAGCACAGAAGGACAAAGGCAAGAAGAAACCAGCCATGTATATGGCAGAAGCCTCAGAAGTACCTGTTATGGTGTATCAGGCTCAGGATCGGTATGGATCACCACGCTTGAGGCCGAGAGGGTCCCAGGGCCAAAACTACAGGGACAGACCAGTTCGTGATGACCAAGGGAGACCTCTGTGTTGGGAGTGTGCCAGCCCTGGTCATATGAGAAGAAGTTGTCCTCGCAGGGGGCACCCTCAGAGACCTCTTCCTCCTCCACACTCATGAAGTTCAGGCCAACCGGTGCCCACTTTTCCCGCCACCTGTACTTCCTCGTCTTGTGGTACAGTGACCCTGGAAGTGGACAATCAACCTCTCAAGTTCTTAGTGGACACTGGGGCGGCCACCTCTGTTATCTCGTCATCTCAGCTGCCTCCTACAATCTCCCTGTCTTCAGATTTCCTCACATGTATTGGAGTTGAAGGTCAACAAACCTCATCACCACTCACTGTTCCCGTCCCAGCTGGCCCATTCTCTGGTGTCTTTGCCAAATTTCTGGTGTCTGAAACCTGCCCCGTCAACCTTCTAGGAGCTGACCTCCTTCAAAGGCTTCACGCTACCATCATCTTCGGTGATCAAGGGATGGAATTGCAATTACAAGATCCTGCCTCACAACAAGGCACTGAAGATCGTTGTGTCCTTAAGGCTTTCCCTCTGATGATGATGACTCTGCAAACGACACCTTCCCCGGATTTGCCCAATCTACCTACCACTCTGTGGTCAACTGGACCTGAGGATGTGGGTCTGCTCAAAGTGCCTCCAGTAAAAGTCCACCTCAAACCTGGGCACCCATACCCCAGACTACCTCAGTATCCGCTTAAGGCTGCCCAAGAGCGGAGCCTTGGAGTTCAGATTACCTCCCTCTTACATTCTGGAGTGCTAATCAGATGTGTTTCACCCTGTAACACACCCCTGTTTCCAGTGAAGAAGAAGACAGCTCCTGGAGACCCTCCGAAGTACAGACTTGTACAGGACCTCAGAGCAGTCAATTCAGCCACCATCTTGGAAACTCCTGTGGTACCCAACCCAAACACCTTGCTTTCTCAAGTGCCTACTTCAGCAACACTCTTCACCGTTATTGACCTGGCTAATGCTTTCTTCAGTGTTCCGCTTCATGAAGACTCACAGTTTTTATTTGCCTTCACGTTTCAAGGATCTCAGCTGACCTGGACCAGGACACCACAGGGTGCCCAGAACTCCCCTAACCAGTTCACTCATGCTATGAAGATGACCCTGGATCCGTGGGTGTTACAGAATCTTCATGTCACGCTTCTCCAGTATGTTGATGACCTACTCCTCTGTGGAACTGAAGAGAATCTGTTTGCTGCTTCTGAGTCCTTGCTCCTTTTTCTTCATTCTGCCAACTGCAAAGTCTCAAAGGCCAAGGTCCAGTGGTGCAAAGAGAAAGTCGTCTTCCTCGGACACTGCATCTCTCAAGGCTCGAGACACCTCACCGAGGACAGAAAACATGCAATCGAGGATATCCCTTATCCAAAGACATACTCTGCTATGCAGTCTTTCTTAGGACTCATTACCTACTGCAGACAGTGGATTCCGGATGCTTCAAGACTCATGCAACCTTTGTATGATTGCCTCAAGACTGGAGGACCGGACTGGGATCATGCTGAAAATCCGTATATCTATGCTCAGCAAAAGGACTGTTTCCCGGCTCTCAAGGAAGCTGTTGTCAGCGCCCCTGCTCTGGGTCTCCCTGACTACACTCAGCCGTTTCATCTCTTTGTTTCAGAATCTGAAGGACATGCCTCTGGTGTGCTGGCACAGAAACATGCTGATCGTTTCCGTCCTCTGGCCTACTACTCAGCCAGGCTAGACCCTGTTGCCAGAACTGCTCCTTCCTGCCTCAAGGCTGTGCATGCAGCCCATGTTCTTCTGGATAAGTCTGCTGACATAGCACTTGGTCATGACTTGGTCATTCAAGCTGGACATGATCTCTCTGCTGTCCTCCAACAAACATCTCCTAAGCATCTAACGAGCCAAAGACATCTCAGACTTCAGTGCTCTCTACTTCTGCCCTCCAACATCACCTTCCAGAAATGTACTACCATCAACCCAGCCACTTTGCTTCCACATTCTGGGGGGGAGTTCCCTGACGGGTATAAGGATTTACCAGACGGGAGGTCACCTGATGACCCGCATGACTGTGTAAAAGCACTGGAACAAGAAGCCTCTGCACCACAAAATGTGGTAACTCAAGAACTTCTCAACCCTGATTTGCAACTATGGACTGATGGATCTCGATTTGCAGACTCTTATGGCAAGTTCCACACTGGATATGCGGTCACCACTGAAACAGAAGTCCTTCTGGCTGAAGCCTTGCCACCTCACCTTTCGGCTCAAGAAGCCGAACTTGTGGCCCTACAACAAGCATGTTATCTAGCAGAAGGGAAGACGGCCAATGTCTACACTGACTCAAGATACGGCTATGGAATCTGTCACGATTTTGGATTCCTGTGGAAGTCCCGAGGGTTCATTACGGCTACAGGAACCCCTGTTAAACATGCACTAAGGATTAAAGCCCTGATGAAGGCATTGGAGCTACCTGTACAAATTGCGGTGATCAAGGTCAAAGCTCACGGGAAAGTCAATTCGAAGGAGACTAGAGGAAACCATTTAGCAGATCAAGCTGCCAAAGCTGCTGCCATAAAGAATGTCTCAGCAAAGTGGGAAGAAGAAGAAACAGCACCAGAAAAACCCTGTTGGGAAGGCACTGATACACCTGTGATGCCTGTGCTTACCAGAGCACAAACAAGAGAACAGGCAACCAAAGAAGCTACCCAAGCCGAAGAAGAACGAGACTTTGAGAAGTCCGAAGCCCGAAGAAAGAAGAGGGAGTTGATAGAAGACATGGAAATGGAATACCCTGCCACCGGATCTGTCTGGAAGCCAGCCCGACCACCTGAAGAGAGATTGTGGGAAGAACAAAAGTTGACCTCTAAAGAAGAAAAGAAGCAGTGGGAAGCTGCAGGAGCCATTCATGGGAATCGTAGTTCTGCCGGACAATACCAATTTCCTAGACTCTATAAGGTGGATGGGAAACCCTGTCTACCCAAAAGAATGTATCCAGCCGTTGCAGCATGGGCTCATGGATCAACTCATCGAGGAAAGAACCAAGCTCTGGCCTGTATCAAGAAGCTCTACTGGGCCCCAGGAATCTCTACCACTGTCACAGCCTACTCAAGAGCCTGCCCAGTCTGTGCCATCTGTAACCCAACAGCCACCGCCAAGGTTCCACTTCAGCATCTTGCCAAACCAGACTACCCTTGGCAGAGAATCCAGGTTGATCATATTCAGATGCCCAAGTCAGGAAAGTATGAGTACGTCCTAGTGGCTGTGGATATGTTCTCAGGATGGCCCGAAGCCTACTCAGTGACCAACATGACTGCCAAAACTACAGCTAAGAAGCTCATCACTGAAATTTCGTGCAGATTTGGAATTCCCGAAGTTGTTGAATCAGATCAAGGCCCAGCCTTCACTGCCAATGTCTACGAGGAATTGTGGCACATGTTAGGGACAGATTTGGGTCTGCACACCCCCTATCACCCCTCCAGTTCAGCCAAAGTTGAGAGAATGAACTCCACAATTAAGACCCAGTTGCTTAAAATGAGCCAGGACCACCCACTCCCATGGCCAGATTTGCTCCCCGTGGTCCTATACCATATCAGACACACCCCACAGGGAAAACACGGCCTGACTCCCTTTGAGATTCTTTTTGGTGCTCCACCTAAAATAGGAGACATTAGGCCACAAGAGTTGTCTGAGACAAATGATAAAGTTGTACAATTTGTGATTGCATTGTCTAAGGAACTGTCTAACACCCACTCTACAGTTTCTGCTTCTCTTCCAGAATCCACAGGTGACGTGGTCCATGACTTTGTGCCAGGAGACCTGGTGTATGTGAAAAAGTTTGTGCGCAGAGATTGTCTCCAGCCGAGATTTGAAGGACCCCACACGGTGATCCTGGTCACCCCCACTGCAGTAAAACTTGAAGGAAAGAGCACCTGGATTCATGCTTCACACTGTAAAAGAGACCGAACCAGTGTTTAGTCACAGTAGTGACTGAAGGGAAATGTTGCTGTTGTTTTTGACCTTGGGACTGGGGGCCATCCTCGCCCCTACCTCTTCGGCCCCTATTGTAAATAAGAATTCTGGTCCCTTTATTCTCTGGGTAAACCTGACAGCCCCGGTGAATATCTGGCGATTTGATTTCTGTGATGTAGTCAAGTGCCTTGAGACTGAACGGGTGGTAGAGGGGATCATCCAGTTCTATATGTGTGTTACCAGACAAGACAACAATAATTGTCATTATTGGACAGATGCTGCCTGGAGTACGGGGAATGATTGGGGATGTAAACCTAGCGAAGCCATGTTCCCCAAGGATGGGACGGGTAGGAGTCTTCGTGAGAGAATGCATCTAACAGCCCTTCTGCAACCATTTAGGGGCTGTAAATGGGGTAGAAGCTGTCACCCCCTTCTCCTAAATCTTGAAAGCCCTCAATCTGCTGATCTGCAGACGTTCGTACTAGGAAGGCATTATAATTATGTATTTAGTGCTGGACCTTATGCGTATTTAGGCCATATACGGCTTCAGGATATTAGCTTCAGACCAACCAAGGCCCCCGTTACCAGTACACCTAAAATAGGCCCAGGTGAGCGTTTGCAAAATGTAGTTAATGAAGTGATCCGCATTCCAGGTCTCAGTTGGCAAGAGGTTTTCTCCATAGAAACACAAACAGCCCCAAGGAAAAATTTGTGGTTAGAATGGGTGAGGTACAATGTAAAAGTCCAGAATATCTCTGTAGGATGTATTGCTTGTGCTGCTGCGAATACACACCTATACACACATGCATTGCTTTTCCCTGATGACAACACCACTGCCTGTGTCATGAATTTGTTGAAAGGTTTGAAGCCCACTGATTGCCCAGATTACGTCCCACTAATTCATAAGGAACCCAAACTAAAGGTCCCAGGAGAAGTAACTGTATTAGCTGACAATTACACCTGCTATAATTCCCACGACACCACAGGTACACCAGTAGGGATCTTCGAGACAGGTTTCTGCAAAGAGAATAGTTCTCTAGATACTGACTTGTTAATCAAACATACACAATATATGTATGACATTTATTGGTTATGTGGAGATGGTAAGCTCCGTCCTAGGTTGCCAAATGCCTGGACAGGCCAATGCACCCTTGTTAAACTAGCTATGCAGTTCAAGATTCTACCCTGGGATCCAAAGATACCTGATGAACCTACCAGGAAAAGGAGAAGCCTCGATCAGCTCCATATGAGTTATGAAGAAGATCCACTAGTATATATTGATGCTATTGGAGTGCCAAGGGGGGTGCCTGACCAATTTAAAGCCCAGAACCAGATCTATGCTGGCTTTGCTTCTATAATCCCACAGGTGCAGATTAATAAAAATGTTGAATGGATCAATTACATACAGTCATGGCCAAAAGTATTGACACCCCTGCAATTCTGTCAGATAATATTCAGTTTCTTCCTGAAAATGATTGCAAACACAAATTCTTTGGTATTATTATCTTCATTTAATTTGTCTTAAATGAAAAAACACAAAAGAGAATGAAGCAAAAAGCAAAACATTGATCATTTCACTCAAAACTCCAAAAATGGGCCGGACAAAAGTATTGGCACCCTCAGCCTAATACTTGGTTGCACAACCTTTAGCCAAAATAACTGCGACCAACCGCTTCTGGTAACCATCAATGAGTTTCTTACAATGCTCTGCTGGAATTTTAGACCATTCTTCTTTGGTAAACTACTCCAGGTCCTTGATATTTGAAGGGTGCCTTCTCCAAACTGCCATTTTTAGATCTCTCCACAGGTGTTCTATGGGATTCAGGTCTGGACTCATTGCTGGCCACCTTAGAAGTCTCCAGTGCTTTCTCTCAAACCATTTTCTAGTGCTTTTTGAAGTGTGTTTTGGGTTATTGTCCTGCTGGAAGACCCATGACCTCTGAGGTAGACCCAGCTTTCTCACACTGGGCCCTAAATTATGCTGCAAAATTTGTTGGTAGTCTTCTGACTTCATAATGCCATGCACACGGTCAAGCAGTCCAGTGCCAGAGGCAGCAAAGCAACCCCAAAACATCAGGGAAACTCCGCCATGTTTGACTGTAGGGACCGTGTACTTTTCTTTGAATGCCTCTTTTTTCTCCTGTAAACTCTATGTTGATGCTTTTGCCCTAAAAGCTCTACTTTTGTCTCATCTGACCAGAGAACATTCTTCCAAAATGTTTTAGGCTTTTTCAGGTAAGTTTTGGCAAACTCCAGCCTGGCTTTTTTATGTCTCGGGGTAAGAAGTGGAGTCTTCCTGGGTCTCCTACCATACAGTCCCTTTTCATTCAGATGCCGACGGATAGTACGGGTCGACACCGTTGTACCCTCGGACTGCAGGGCAGCTTGAACTTGTTTGGATGTTAGTGGAGGTTCTTTATCCAACATCCGCACAATCTTGCGTTGAAATCTCTTGTCAATTTTTCTTTTCCGGCCACATCTAGGGAGGTTAGCCACAGTGCCATGGGCTTTAAACTTCTTGATGACACTGCGCACGGTAGACACAGTAACATTCAGATCTTTGGAGATGGACTTGTAGCCTTGAGATTGCTCATGCTTCCTCACAATTTGGTTTCTCAAGTCCTCAGACAATTCTTTGGTCTTCTTTCTTTTCTCCGTGCTCAATGTGGTACACACAAGGACACAGGACAGAGGTTGAGTCAACTTTAATCCATGTCAACTGGCTGCAAGTGTGATTTAGTTATTGCCAACACCTGTTAGGTGCCACAGGTAAGTTATAGGTGCTGTTAATTACACAAATTAGAGAAGCATCACATGATTTTTCGAACAGTGCCAATACTTTTGTCCACCCTCTTTTTTATGTTTGGTGTGGAATTATATCCAATTTGGCTTTAGGACAATTCTTTTTGTGTTTTTTCATTTAAGACAAATTAAATGAAGATAATAATACCAAAGAATTTGTGTTTGCAATCATTTTCAGGAAGAAACTGAGTATTATCTGACAGAATTGCAGGGGTGTCAATACTTTTGGCCATGACTGTATATTACAGTGAACAAAGGTTTGTCAATTTCAGCCAAGATGCCTTCCAAGGTATAGTTGAAGAATTGGGCCCTAACACTAGAATGACACTCCAAAATCGACTAGCCCTTGATATGATATTAGCTGAGAAAGGAGGAGTTTGTGGGATGGTGGGAGAGGAGTGTTGTACCTATATCCCTCAGAACTCTGGAGTGAATGGAAAAACCATGATAGCCCTTAAAAAGATAACTGGGTTAGCAGCAGAATTGAAAACTAATGCTGGAGTAGACACATCTTTCTTTTCCGGCTGGTTGGGTGGACTCAAGGGATTCCTTCAACAAGCTTGTATAGTACTGATTGCCCTCCTTGTAATTGGATCGATAACTCTTTGTTGTGTTATTCCCTTGTATAAAAAGGTTATTGCCAAAGCAACTCCGACTGGCACCTTCCTCAATCAAGAAGTAGACCCACCAGAGTACGATGGTACTGATCTAGGGGAGATCCCTAAGTATATTCCCCTCAAGAGAGTAGACAAAACCCCCCATTCTCAGATGATGTTAAGAGACTTAGTTTAGGGACAGCGGGAGAACTCCATGTGAGGTTAGTGAAGGGTTCAGCTGCCTGGAGGCCTCTCGCTAGGGGAGAGCTTCTGAGGTGTCTGGATGAAGAAATCCACCTCCCCTTTTCCCATCGCATGGACAGTCTCGAAGGATCTTTCATTAAGGGAAAAACTTAGTGTTTAGGGGGGATTGTCAAGGTGAAAATATATTTTCTTATATAACTTTTATACTTTTATACTGTGAAACAATAAGTTTTTCCTAATTGCTTGCTAATGCAAATGTAACTGTATTAAAGATGGCTGCCAGTGTTCACTTTCACTTAAATTCAGTGTCTAAAGAGTTAAGTTAAGTTTCATTTCTCCTAAAAAAAAGATAACTCAGGAATGTGAAGAAGAAGTAACCATCGGGAGACTTTTTGACGAATCAGAGAGAGACTGGACACTAGATGTATACTGCATAAACCCCGCCTAATGCACGCCTTCCCCTAACACTCAATATAGTATTGTGTATTTGTAAATAAAGCCAGTTGTTGTACTGCTCCTGACAGGTGTGGATGCGGGACATTAGCTAAGACTGAATCAGCTGCGTGTCTGAGTCATTCTTAATTGGTACCAGATGTTTTGCGCTCGCACAATGATTTGGAATGACTGGTGAATGAGGATTTATTGTCGTTTACGACCCCGACAATTGCACTGCACAAAAATGGCCTAACAGGAAAGAGTATCGCAGCTAGAAAGATTGCACCTCAGTCAACAATCTATCGCATCATCAAGAACTTCAAGGAGAGAGGTTCCCTTGTTGCCAAAAAGGCTCCAGGGCGCCCAAGAAAGACCAGCAAGCGCCAGGACCGTCTCTTAAAAGTGTTTCAGCTGCGGGATGGGGCTACCAGCAGTGCAGAGCTTGCTCAGGAATGGCAGCAGGCAGGTGTGAGTGCATCTGCATGCACTGTGAGGCAGAGACTCTTGGAGCAAGGCCTGGTCTCAAGGAGGGCAGCAAAGAAGCCACTTGTCTCCAGAAAAAACATCATGGACAGTCTGATATTCTGCAAGAGGTACAGGGAGTGGACTGCAGAGGACTGGGGTAAAGTCATTTTTTCTGATGAATCCCCTTTTCGATTGTTTGGGACATCTGGAAAACAGCTTATTTGGAGAAGACCAGGTGAGCGCTACCACCAGTCTTGTCTCATGCCAACTGTCAAGCATCCTGAAACCATTCATGTGTGGGGTTGCTTCTCAGCCAAGGGAATGGGCTCTCTCTCAGTCTTGCCTAAAAACATAGCCATGAATAAAGAATGGTACCAGAATGTCCTCCGAGAGCAACTTCTCCCAACCGTCCAAGAGCAGTTTGGCGATCAACAATGCCTTTTTCAACATGATGGAGCACCTTGCCATAAAGCAAAGGTGATAACTAAATGGCTCAGGGAACAAAACATAGAGATTTTGGGACCATGGCCTGGAAACTCCCCAGATCTTAATCCCATTGAGAACTTGTGGTCAATCATCAAGAGACGGGTGGACAAACAAAAACCTTCAAATTCAGGCAAAATAAAAGCATTGATTTTGCAAGAATGGACTGCTATCAGTCAGGATTTGATCCATAAGTTGATTGAGAGCATGCCAGGGAGAATTGCTGAGGTCCTGAAGAAGAAGGGTCAACACTGCAAATATTGACTTGCTGCATTAACTCATTATAACTGTCAATATAACCTTTTGTTACTCATAATATGATTGCAATTATATTTCTGTATGTGATAAAAACATCTGACAAACACACATAAAAACCAGAGGGCAGCAGATCATGTGAAAATATAATATTTGTGTCATTCTCAAAACTTTTGGCCATGACTGTACACCCTGCAGTCTCGGGCGTCTGCTGAATTTCTTTCACTGCCACTGCCCCTTTGACATCTCATGTCAGGAGAGAAAAAGATAGTAAATGGACGTGGATTGGGATGTGGCCAGGGACATGGCTAAAATTTGGCACTCTACATGTACCGCATGGTTTGTCTTTCTTTCTGTTCTTCAAAGGTAGGGAGTTATGGTATAATTATATTTCCATGTATATAGTCCACATTCTGTAGTACTGTGCATGTTTTGTCATGCAGAAAACAAGCTGAGAGCCCTGTAATGCCTTCGCCTATTTGATGCTGTGACTGAAGAGAAGAGGACAGCCATAGTTGAGGCATGAAGGGCTGTCTGGGCCCAGGGCCTGGTGCTAGTGGGAGGAAAGAGCTTAGTGATGCGGATACACTTTTACCATACTGTCAGGTGGGGCAGAAAGTACATAAAGGGGAGAGGTGAAAGACCGTCCAACTGTCAGAACAAATGTGTGGAGAGGATCTATGAGGAGATTGTCTACTGGACATAACTGGGGAGTTACAGAGCCATTTGAGATCTCAAATCAAAGCAAACGTTGACAGAGAGACAGTGTCCTGTGCAGAGGACAGAACCACAACGCGAGATCTTTATGAGAGACTGACATCTGACACATGGGTGGACCGTAGTGTGTTGTCTAAGAATCAACTAAAAATGACAGTTGATTTTGCAGACCTTCAAAATACTGAGAGCCGGAGCAAGAGGATTGTCTAAATAATTCTATGCACTGTGAAAATCTAAACTGATGAATTTATTTGGTCTTTTTTCATTAAGGGGAAGCACTGGAATACCGTATACACGTTACACATCTGTCTTGTGTTTTCTGCTGTCAACTAGTCCTCTTTACACCCCTGGTTTGTCTTTTGGCTCCTTGGTACCTCCCAATATCTTTGCTCCAAAAGGTGATCCATGTGGCTGTAAGAAGGTGAGACAAGATGGAGTCCCCTTAACGCCGAAACTATCGAGGCTGTCACCACTGCAAGCGGGGGAGATTTCCTCTGAGAGGGAGAGACCATCCGGTCAGACAGCAGGGGTCTCGGGGTACTTAAGGGGGCCTGAGCGCGGGAACGGGTCAGACTTGACGGGAAGGCGACAGGAGACAGATGACTCCCTCTCGGCAGCCCCTACTGACGACTCCCCTGTTTCCAGACCTCCGTGTGCTGACTTGGCAATTACCCCTGACGCTATTGAGCCACCATCTGTATCCAAACCACTGAATACCTCTGCTTCACACGAGATACCGTTACAACAGACTAGAGACTACTCCGAGAGACCCCAGATTGTTGTGGCTAGTGCATGTGCTCACGACCCATGTCCAGCGCCATTACTGGGACATTCATGCAAACGACTATTTCCACGTTCCAGCGTACCAAAGACAAAGAGGACTGATCCTCCGGCACTGTTGGGCGGCAGTGTTACTCGTTTTCTCATTTGAGACGCCGCGGGAGATATTCCAGCCTTCCCTGTTGTGAATTCGCTTTCTGGCCTCCCTCTGGTTACTACTGAAGGTAGTGGAGCTGGTCAAATTGACAGAGGGGTTGCAAGTTCTCTTTCTGGGCTCCCTCTTGTGGTTATGTAGGAAAGTGGCCCAGCTTGGGGGGTGGTCCCCTGTTTACCACAAACAGACGACACAGACACGAGACTGAGGCAGATTTCGGGTACAACAGGTCCGAGTTTATTGGCTGTCCTGACGACCGCAGCAATACACCGCAGCATTTCCACAGCTCTCCGTATTCAGGCTCGGGTACCTGCACCTTCCTTTTGTCGTAGTGATGTTCCTCGCGGCTCTTTCACTGGGGCGGACCTAGGCCTATCTACCGCCAGCGTTTCACCGGTCCGAGATCGTCGTCAATTTGGTACCCCCCGGGGCCTCGTCTGTTCTGCGGTTCTTCATGTCGGGGCCACCCCCCTGACTTCTTTTCTCCTCAGTCCCCTAGTTGAGCTCTCCACTACTGTTCGTACTCCTTCACAGTCTCCTCTCCTGTTGAGCTCCTCCCGGGACTGGAACTTTCTGGAACCCTCTCCTGTCCTATTTATAACCTTCCTGGGCTCCTGTCTCCCCGCCCCCCATGATTAACGGTTTCTAAAGCCATAAGCTGCTGTCAAGTCCTGTACTCACGCTCCCCCCCTGCCATCTTGTGGTCAAACTAAGGTAATGCACTTATTCTACACTTTTCCCCAGCTGTTTCCCTTCTGTCATTACAAACATCTTTCTAAAGTGCACAAACCGTCCCTTTTCCCTTCTGACAAGTCCGTCCGTCATGTCACCGTCCCCACACTCCCCTGTTATGATTGAGTCACCGTAGGAGGCAAAAACAGAAATGCTAGCTAAGTCCAGAAAACCAGAGAGGTTGGCAGCTATCGGATTGCAGACCCCTGATCCTATCCACAACAACTAACAGTAGCCGTGGGGGGTTCCTACGATGTCGTAGACCCCTCGATCACAGCCGGAGAATTAAATAGGCCTAAAGAAAGAAAGGGGAAATCTAAATTGCCCCAGAGCAGACCCCAAAGCAATAGGCAGCCCCCAACATATAATGACGGTGAAGCAAGATTAAAACACTAACACAGACAGAAAGATAGACTGAGCAAAGACGGGGCCCAAGCTTAACTAGATAGGAAAGGACAGGAAGGCTGCTGTCTGCAATCGGTGAAAAACCCTATGAAAATAAGAGCCAACAGACTGACAGTGAAAAAGGCTCTGAAGACGCTAGGCTTCAAAAAAGCTATGTCAGTACTCAGGAATATTCTGAAGACAGAGCAGCAGGCCAAAGGAGATTCAGCTCACCCCAGCAGGGAAAGGCAGAATCCAGAAAAGCAAGGAAAACAAAAACAAAACACTAATGCTAACAGGCAAAGCAGAAAACTTAGCTTTAGAGGAGCAGGAATCAGACTGGTGTCCTAGAAGTCCACAGAGAAATCACCCGCAGGGCAGAAGGGCGTCAGCAGCCTTATATCCAGTCCGTGACTCCACTCAGCCAGTCATCCTCATTAGGCTCAGGTGCCTGATAATCAGGCTCATTAGCTTCCTTTACCAGAATAGGGAGTTCACCAGACCTCAGTGACGAAGGGGAAAATGAACTCACAACACTCCCCCTTCCTTTGTCTATTGTCATCCCCGACAATCGTATTCCCTACCTTCGTCATCCTGAAGCTTTTCCACAGTCTGTTGTCGGACCGGTTGTTGGGCCAAACCCGCCATATGTGGGGGGCCGAACCAAACCGGGAGCACCATGCTCCAAGCAGCCTACTGCTACTCGCCGGTGCGCATGCCACATGACAACTTCTTTCAGGTTGGCTAGGTCCACCTGGACTACTCTACGGCGTGTACCTTCCACTACTCTCCCCTTCTGTCACCCTCAACTGTCCGGAACGCCATGACCGAGGCCTTACGCCTACCAGGTCATCGTCAGCATCCGCCTATTCTTCTGGGGTGTCCGTGGTGTCAGGGACCTGGCTTGGGACCACTGTCTGATTCCATATCTTTCGTCTCTTTGTCCTTCAATTTAAAATGTCATGGTCGGCGTCTTCGTCACACATACCTCGTACCCGGCCGGGACCTGTTGCATATTTCTTATTTATATTATACATTAAACCAACTTTTGTATAACCAGATTTTTCTAATAGCATAGTAAGGTACTGCACTCATTCTACACTTTTCCCCAGTTGTTTCCCTTCTGTCAGTACAAACATCTGTCTAAAGTGCACAAACCGTCCCTTTTCCCTACTGACAAGTCCGTCCGTCAGGTCACCTTCCCCACAGTTACTGGAGGTAATGGAGTTGATCTGATTAACAGAGGCTTGCCACCTGATAATGAGGACGACGATTGGAGATCTGGGGTTTCAGACTGGATTTAAGACAGCTGACTCCCTCTGTCCCTGCTGGTGATTTTTTCCTGCCTCCTGAGGTCTTAGTTTCCATCTCAGTCCCTGCATGCTCAGCTAAGTGTTCTTTTGCTATTCTGTTCACATTTGATCTGGTTTTGTCTATCTAAGTTTTGTGTGGGTCAGCCAGCTCCGGCTGGGGCTGTGCTGAATCACCATCCATATGTTACTGCTTGTGCCAGTTTTTTTTTTGTCCCTTATTAGATTGGTATATTCTGAAAGCAGAGCAAAAAGAGGCCATAGTGCAGATATAGTGGGCGAAGTCGTGCGACTTCAGTATTTTTTTGCATCAGACGTGTTGGATTTTTTTGCAGGGTTTTTTGCGTGATTGCATACAGTGTCTTTCCTGTCCTGTCTAGTCAGTGTGGGCCCCATCATTTGCTCAGTCTATTTTCCTGCCGGTGTTTGTGTTTTCATCTTGTCTCACTGACAATATATGTTTGGGGGCTATCTAATTCTTTGGGGTCTGCTCTGGGGCAGTTTAGATTTCCCCTTTCTTGCTTTAGGCTTAGTTAGCTCTCCGGCTGTGCTGAGGCGTCTAGGATCATTGTAGGCACGCTCCACGGCTACTGCTAGTTGTGTGGATGGGATCAGGGGTCTGCAATCCGTTTAGTTACCAACCTCTCTGGTTTTCTGTGGCTTAGCTTGGGTTTGCTCTCCTCCTCGGTGACCCAATCATAACAGAATCACCAGCCAAACCACAGACTCTAGGGTACTCAAAAGAAGGAAAGAATTGTAAAAAAAAAAGTGTCAGAATTTTTTTATATATTTTTTCCTCTTTTTCTCTGGGGCCCTAGGAGGATTTTTTCTTTAATGGGGTTTAAGCTATTGTCCGATCGGGTTGAGCAGCTCGCTGCTGAAGTGCATGGAATTTCTGCCTTTCTCGCTCATTCATCTGCTGTTGAACCAAAAATTCCTACTCCTGATGTGTTTTCTGGGGATCGGTCTAAATTTTTGAATTTTAAGAATAATTGTAAACTATTTCTTGCCTTGAAATCTAACTCATCGGGGAGCTCTGTGCAGCAGGTTAAAATTGTCATCTCCCTGCTGCACGGTGATCCCCAGGATTGGGCTTTTTCTCTGACACCTGGAAATCCTATTCTGGCCAATGTGGATGCATTTTTTCAAGCCTTGGGGTTGTGTGATGAACCTAATGCTGTTGATCAAGCTGAGAAAACCTTATTGGCATTGAACCAGGGTCAGGACTCTGCAGAGTTATATTGTCAAAAATTCCAAAAGTGGACGGTCCTTAATAAATGGAATGATGATGCCCTAGCAGCTCTCTTTCGGAAGGGTTTGGCAGAGACTGTAAAAGATGTTATGGTGGGATTTCCTGTTCCCTCTGGTCTTGACGATTCTATATCATTGGCCATTCAAGGTGATCGGCGTTTACGTGAACGTAAAACTACACGAGAGGTGTTACCGCCTTTTGAACGAACATCTGAACCCATGCAATGTGATAGGGTTTTGTCTAGGGTGCAACGTCAGGAGTTTAGGAGGCGTAATAATCTGTGATTTTTCTGTGGAGACGCCTCTCATACTATTTCTGTGTGCCCTAAATGAGAAAAACGTTTTGCTCACACATTTGCTGTGGGCAGTGTACAGCCTAAGTTCCTTTTGGCAATTACCCTGATCTGCTCCTTGTCTACATTTTCCGCTAAGGCTTTTATAGATTCAGGAGCAGCTTTTGAATCTGATGGATTTAGACTTTGCTAAACGTTGTGGTTTTCCCATGATACCCCTGCGGACTCCTATCCCTTTGAGGGGTATTGATGCTACACCTGTGGCGAAGAATAAACCCCAGTTTTGGACCCAGGTGATAATGCGGGTCGCCCCGGACCACCAAGAAAATTGTAAATCTTTGGTGTTGCACAATTTGCATGATACTATTGTTCTGGGTTTTCCCTGGTTGCAAACTCATAATCAGGTTTTGAATTGGAAATCTGTGTCTGTGGTGAGTTGGGGTTGTCAGTGTGTTCTTAGTGACACTCCTGTTTTCTCCACCTCTCCCCAGTCTCATGATATTCCTGATTATTTGGCTGATTTTTGTGATGTATTTAGTGAGAGTAAGTCTGCGTCTTTGCCTCCTCATAGGAGTTAAGACTGTGCAATTGAGTTAATGCCCGGGTGTAAATTTCCCAAGGGTCGGCTTTTCAACTTATCGGTACCCGAACATGATGCTATGCGATCTTATATCAAGGAGTCTTTGGAGAAGGGTCATATTAGACCATCCTCTTCACCTTTAGGTGCTGGGTTTTTTTTGTGGCCAAGAAAGATGGTTCATTAAGACCTTGTATTGACTATCGTTCCCTTAACAAAATCACTGATAATTATCAGTACCCGTTACCCCTGATTTCTGATTTATTTTCCAAAGTTAAAAGTTCCTGTTGGTTTACCAAGCTTGACCTCAGGGGAGCATATAATCTTATTCGCATCAAGCACGGGGATGAATGGAAGACGGCTTTTAATACTCCGGAGGGACATTTTGAGTACCTGGTGATGCCTTTTGGGCTCACTAATGCCCCTTCTGTCTTCCAATCTTTTATGAATGATATTTTCCGGGACTTTGTGGATAAGTTTTTGATCATTTATCTGGATGATATTTTGATCTTTTCCAGTGATTGGGATTCTCATGTGGAACATGTCCGGACTGTGTTCCGGTTTTTGAGGGAAAATTCTCTGTATGTTAAGGGATCGAAGTGCCTTTTTGATGTACAGAGGATTTCATTTTTGGGATTCATTTTGTCCCCGTCTGCTATTGAAATGGACCCGGCCAAGATACACGCCATATATGATTGGGTTCAGCCCACTTCTTTGAAGGCTCTCCAGAAGTTTTTGTGTTTTTGTAATTTCTACCGCAAATTTATAAGTAATTTTTCTGGTATTGTCAAACCACTGACTGATCTGACCAAAAAGGGCGCTGATGTGGTGAATTGGTCTCCAGAGGCAGTCTCGGCATTAGGAGCTTAAGCGGAGATTCATTTCTGCTACGGTTCTATGGCAACATAATGTCTCACTCCCATTTCAGGTGGAGGTAGATGCTTCTGAGATTGGTGCAGGAGCCGTTTTGTCCCAAAAAGATCCGGTGACTTCTAAGATGAATCCCTGTGCCTTCTTTTCTCGAAAATTCTCCCCATCTGAACGTAACTATGACGTGGGGAATCGGGAATTGTAGGCCATTAAATGGGCATTTGAAGAGTGGAGATATTGGTTGGAGGGAGCTAGACATCAAGTTGTGGTCCTCACCGACCACAAGAATTTGATTTATCTTGAATCAGCCAAACGTTTGAATCCTAGACAGGCTAGGTGGGCCTTGTTTTTCATGCGTTTTAATTTTGTGGTCTCTTTTCTTCCGGGCACTAAGAATGTTAAGGCGGACGCCCGTTCTAGGAGTTTCTTTGCGGATTCTCTTATTGTGACCGAGCCTACTACCATTCTAAATGAGGGTGTAGTTCTTTCCGCCATCTCACCCGATTTGAGACGTGCCCTGGAGGAATTTCAGGAGGACAAACCTGAATGTTGCCCTATGGGAAAATTGTATGTCCCTGACCAGTGGAGGAAGAGAGTAATGTCTGAAATTCATTGCTCTGCGTTGGCTGGTTATCCAGGTATTATTGGTTCCAGAGATTTGGTGAGTCGGTCTTTTTGGTGGCCTGCCTTATCTCGTGATGTCAGGAATTTTGTGCAGTCCTGTGGGACTTGTTCTCGGTCCAAACCCTGTTCTCGTTCTATTTGGTTGTTGATGCCCCTGCCGGTGCCCAGGAGGCCATGGACCCATATCTCAATGGATTTCATTTCCGATCTTCCTGTCTCTCAGAGAATGACTGTTATCTGGGTGATTTGTGATAGATTTTCTAAGATGATCCATCTTGTACCACTCCCAAAGTTGCCATCTTGTTCTGAGTTGGTGCCCTTGTTTTTACAACAGGTGGTTTGGTTGCACGGGATTCCTGAGAACATTGTGTCGGACAGAGGAGTCCAGTTTGTTTCCAGATTTTGGAGAGTTTTTTGTTCCAAACTGGGAATTCAGTTATCTTTCTCCTCTGCATTTCATCCTCAGACCAATGGGCAGACTAAGAGAACATACCAGACTTTGGAGTCCTATTTGAGATGTTTTATATCTGCTGATCAGGATGACTGGGTCTCATTTTTGCCCTTGGCCGAATTCAAGCTAAACAATAGAGCTAGTTCTGCCACTTTGATGTCGCCCTTTTTCTGTAACTTTGGGTTTCATCCTCGATTTTCTTCAGGGCAGGTGGCATCTTTGACCTGCCCAAGGGTGGACACTGTGGTAGAGAGAATGCAGCAGATTTGGGACCAAGTGGTGGATAAGTTGTCCCTCTCTTAGGAAAAAGCCCAACGGTTTTCCAACCGGCATAGGACCATTGGTCCCCGGTTTAAAGTGGGTGATATGGTTTGGTTGTCGACAAAGAATATTCCTATGAAGGTTGCGTCTCCTAAATTCAAACCAAGATTCATTGGACCTTATAAGATTTTGGAGATCCTTAATCCTGTTTCTTTTCGATTGGCTCTTCCAGTTACGTTTAAGATCCATAACGTGTTTCATAAATCTCTGTTGAAGAGGTTTGTGGAGCCAGTAGTTCCTATGGCGGCGCCTCCTGTATTGGTTAAAGGCAATGTGGAATATGAGGTAAAGAAAATATTGGATTCTCGTTTGGCTAGACAGAGACTCCAGTACTTGGTCAAATGGAAGGGTTATGGCCAGGAGGATAATTCTTGGGTCTCTGCTTCTGACATTCATGCCGATAGATTGGTTCATGCTTTTCACCGGGCCCATTCTGATCGGCCTGGTGGCGTGGATGAGGGTTCGGTGACCCCTCCTCAAGGGGGGGGTACTGTTGTGAATTCGCTTTCGGGCCTCCCTCTGGTTACTACTGAAAGTAGTGGAGCTGGTCAAATTGACAGAGGGGTTGCGAGTTCTCTTTCTGGGCTCCCTCTGGTGGTCACTGGAGGTAATGGAGTTGATCTGATTAACAGAGGCTTGCCACCTGATAATGAGGATGACGATTGGAGATCTGGGGTTTAAGATTGGGATTTAAGACAGCCAACTCCCTCTATCCCTGCTGGTGATTTTCTTCCTGCCTCCTGAGGTCTTAGTTTCCAGCTCAGTCCCTGCATGTTCAGCTAAGTGTTCATTTGCTATTCTGTTTACATTTGATCTGGTTTTGTCTATCTCAGTTTTGTGTGGGTCAGCCAGCTCCGGCTGGGGTTGTGTTGAATCACCATCCATATGTTACTGCTTGTGCCAGTTTTTTTGTCCCTTATTAGATTGGCCTCTTTTTGCTCTGCTTTCAGAATATACCAGAGTGCTGATACAGTGGGCGAAGTCGTGCGATTTCAGTATTTTTTTTGCATCAGACGTGTTGGACTTTTTTGCAGGGTTTTTGCGTGATTGCAGACAGTGTCTTTCCTTTCCTGTCCTGTCTAGTCAGTGTGGGCCCCATCATTTGCTCAGTCTATTTTCCTACCTGCGTTTGTGTTTTCATCTTGTCTCACCAACAATATATGTTTGAGGGCTATCTATTCCTTTGGGGTCTGCTCTGGGGCAGTTTAGATTTCCCCTTTCTTGCTTTAGGCTTAGTTAGCTCTTCGGCTGTGCCGAGGTGTCTAGGATCATCGTAGGCACGCTCCACGGCTACTGCTAGTTGTGTGGGTAGGATCAGGGGTCTGCAATCCGCTAAGTTACCAACCGCTCTGGTTTTCTGTGGCTTAGCTTGGGCTTGCTCTCCTCCTCGGTGACCCAATCATAACACTTCCCCCTGTCAGAACTTCAACTGATAAGTGTCCCGTTTATCTTGTGTATTCTCTTTGCCATTGACTTTACCTCCCTGCAAGGTGTATTACTGTTATTGATTGTTTAGTAAATACTTGTTAACCTCTTCTCTGTCTCCAGATACTCCCTGCATCAAATTAACTGCTTTCTCCTTTACATTTTGGCGTAGTCAGTAGGATGCAGTCTGGTAGCACGGAGACAGCAGAACAGGCGGTAGGGCCCAAAACGAGTATCTATTTGGGGCCATGTTGAGCAAGTTGCAAAAGTTTACAGGGTCTAATACTATGTTGTGGAGTTGGACAGATTGTATGAGAGGTATGAAGAAAATGCACCCCATGACCCCCGCACTCAAGGCTGAAGTGGCCATTATGGCTCCAGATGGAGAGGCCCGAGATTCTGTGATGTTGCGTACCCCCTGGGACCGAGATACATTTGCTAAAGTACTCCAGATCTTAGAGGCGACTCATGGGGATCCCATTGACTTAGGGGAACTTAGGACACGCTTGTTTAGCCGTATGCAAAGAGAGGGGGAGACGGTCACACAATACATGAATGCCCTACAAGAACTCCACACCGCCATTGTTAGAAAAGAAGGGATGGAAATAGGGCCGACGGATGTCGTGCTGCATGACGTGTTGGTGACCGGTCTACGAGACGTCTTGACCAAGCAGACGTTGAGAGAGCGGGTATGGGTAGATCCTCATATCACTTTTGCTGACACAGGGAGAGAAGCCTGCTCACGTGAACAAGAGCAAGGCATGACAGTCCTGGTAGGGAAGGTCCAGAGTGGTGAAGTCGCAGTTCAATCGGTAGTCGAACCCCAATGGGCTGAAGAGATGCGACGAGAACTGGTGAATATTCAAGGAGAGCTGGCCCAGATGAAAGAGAAAGTGGAGACTAGCCAATGTATCACCAGAAACCTAGGCGGGACAAATGCCCGTAATGAGGACTGAAGGGTCCATTGGCCGAGGTCTTTTGCATGCTATAACTGCGGAGAAATAGGACATCTGGCTAAGGAAAGTCCACAATAGGCCGGGCCCTGTCCACGCCACCCGTTAAACAAAAGCGCTCCGAGCTTGGGGGACGTCGCCTGGAGCCAGAATGGAAAGCAAGGAGTAGTGAAAGTCCCACAAATCTAGTTTCTACATGTCCACTGGTATGGGCCGAATTCGATGGTCGGGCCGTGCATTGCTTGGTGGATACCGGGTCGCAAGTGACCACAATGCTAGAAGCATACTTCCTTCGGTACTTCCCAAAAACCCTCAGGCCTGAATGGGGCCCGGTAGTGAAGTTGACGGCTGCAAATCACCTGCCCATCCCGGTCGCAGGGGTGGTATGAATGCTGGTCTCCCTGTGTGGGAGAGATCTCGGACAGCGGGGTATCATATTTACTCAGGGAGAGGCTGGCCATGGCCACACTGTGACATTAGGGATGAATATCCTGAAAGAGTTTAGAAACTAGCTGAGTGATAAACCTTGATACTTGTCTTTAAGTAAGTGGAGTCCGCACACCCCCCAGCAGTGGGTGTTCCAACAGTTGATTCGTATAGCCCAGGTGCAGGAAGTTGCCAGTCAAGGGGAAGCACTGGGAAAATTGGTGGTACCGGTGTCCGTGCAACTCACCCTACCACCGGGACAGACTGTGTTAATGCTACTCGTCCGAACCCATGCACCGCTGGAGGGGGTGGAAGTTCAATTGGAACATCCCGTAGTGCAGCAACTGCCTGCGGGATTACTGGTGGCCCAAACACTGGCCATGGTGCGAGAGGGAACCGTACTGGTGCATTGTGTGAACCTCACTGATTAGGAGATTGTCGTCCCACGCAGGTGAAGGTCACCACCTCTCTGACGGCCGAACCTCAATACATCCAAGAGGGTCAGCGCGTCTTAGAACAGATGCGTGCTGAACTATCCGAGCTCACCTCCACCCAAGTGCATCAAGTAGAGGCATTGCTGGGGCGATACAAATCTGTTTTTTCGAGTCATGAAGATGACTTCTGCTGCACCACGGCAATTACCCATGAAATTCCCATGGGAGAGACAGCGCACATACGAGAACACTACCTGCAGATACCCCCTCAGTTGTACCAAGAAGTAAGAGAGATGCTCAGTCAGATGCTGCAGGCGAGTGTCAGTAGAGAAAGCCAGAGTCCGTGGGCAGCCCTTATTGTACTGGTGCAGAAAAAAGATGGAACCCTGAGGTTCTATGTGGACTACCGTAAGCTTAATGCCTGTACTGTACGGGATTCATACCCTCTGCCCCAGATCAAGGAGTCTCTGTCTGCATTCGGCAAGGCCAAATTCTTTTCCATGCTGGACCTCACCAGTGGCTACTGGCAAGTGCCCATGTCCGAAAAGGATCGGGCAAAGACGGCCTTCATACTTCCCATGGGCCTCTTTGAATTCAACCGAATGCTATTCGGCTTGGCCAATGCCCCCAGTACGTTTGAGCTGCTGATGGAAAGGTGTCTGGGCGACTTGAACTTTGAGGCCACCCTTATTAACTTGGATGACATCATTGTGTACGCTGCCTCGTCTGAAGACCATTTCCGGAGACTTTAGCAGGTGCTGAGCCATCTACAGAGATATGGGCTAAAAGTGAAACCCCAAAAGTGTCACCTGTTCCAGACTCAGATCGAGTACTTGAGGCATATTGTTTCCGCTGAGGGAGTGAGACCGTCACAAGAGAAGATTGCGGTGATTGGCCGACTCCAGAAAGCATGAAGGATGTACGTGCATTCCTAGGACTAACGGGATACTACCGTCGTTTCGTGAAGAACTTTACTCTGGTGGTACAACCGTTATTCGAACTTCTGAAGGGAGTACCCCCGAATGCCAAGGGTAGATCCATTCGCTGGGAAGAAAGGCAGGATAAGGCGTTCTGTGAGCTAAAAAAATCACTAACCGAGGCCACGGAACTGGCTTATGCGGACTTCTCTTTACCGTTCATTCTCCACATTGATGGCAGCTTGCACAGACTTGGAGTGGGGTTGTCGCAGGTGCAGGACAGGAGAGAGAGGGTGATCGCCTATGCTAGTCGGTCCCTCCACGATTCCGAGCGCAACCCAGACAATTACAGCTCCTTCAAGCTGGAGTTGCTGGCGTTGGTGTGGGCTATGACAGAGAGAATCGCAGAATACCTGTCTAGCTCGGAGGTGCTGGTACGTACCAATAAGTGTGACCAACTTTTTACTATTGATGCTGCCTATGCAGCCCTGATAAAGTGAGCTGGGACAGCTCAGGAAACGCGTTGGCACCATTAAAGCTTCTTGAAATATACCTACAGCAGTGCAGTGTATTATTGCACTTTAAAGCCATCTCCACTTACAAGTCCTTGGACCTCGTGCAGACTGCATCAGCTGTTTCATGCGTTTATAGGTGTTGTGACTGAAATCTCACAATCTTATCAGGTGAGTCTCTCCTTGCCTCACCATTACAATTGTGTTTTAAAGGTTTCACACAGTGGATGCGCCCTGTTTTGTTTCGTTTATTTACATTCTGGGAAGAGAGGAAATATAAGGTTAATTAGTTTTTTTGTTATTAATTTTAGGTATATGACAACCCTATCCAGAGTGTTCAACACAACTATTTTTTTTCTTTTTCATCGTAAATTTTGGTTTTATTTTATCGTTTTCATCACTATTATCTTTTCTTACAGCTTCTGGCACCAGATATATTTATCTTTGCAATTTGATTGCTTTGAGGGCATGTCACTACATGAAAGTAATGGGAAGTGCACAATGAAATCACTGACTAATAAATCTGCTCATGTGTCGTGTTCAAACAATAAAACAATGATTCACTTATGCCAGGTGATCCTTGTATCCTATGTGCCTTCTTAGTACATGATCTTGTGAAAGAGTAGCCTCAGATTAATTTAGCAAACCCTTTATAGTACTTTTTCACATTTATGTCAAGCAAGTGGAAAAGATCAATGACGAAATAATTTTCACTGACGGTATTGAAAATTACTAGCAAGTCACTTGCGGTCCCATTTACACAAGCTGTTTCTGCCCGGTCCACAAAACTCATGATGGCGCTCAGCAACAATGTCATTCCTTGCCCAGCAGCAGATCAGCTGCCAAAATATACACTAATGGTTTTTGCCTGTACTGATGCATGGTAGCAGTGCTGGTTTGGGGTGGGTAGGGTCCACCAGTGGATTTGATTTTGTGGCTCACCCTTAGCTTAGTACCATGCATTTGTTTTCTCAGTTCATCTACATGTCAGTCATTGCTAAAAGAAAATATTTGTTCCGCAGACATGGTACAGTACCATGTAACCCTATGGGTTTTAAAAACCGCTGTGCTCATGCTGCGTTTTTTTCGGCGCGGTTTTGCTGCGGTTTATAAACCGCAGCATGTCAATTGTTTCTGCGGATTCCGCAGCGGTTTCACACCTTTAACATTGTAGAGGTGTGAAACTGCAGGGCAAAACCGCAGGCCAAACCGCAGGAAATCCGCAGGTCACTTTACCTGAGGTTCCGCACGGAAAAACCCGCAGGTGAATCCGCAGCGTGTGCACATAGCCTTAATGGCTCAATTTCTTATTGTAAGAAGGTCTAAAATACTATATGGAACAAAGTATCATTGTTAAATAGGGCGACAAGGTGGCTCAGTTGTTTGCACTGTAGCCTTGCAGCGCTGGGTCCTGGGTTCAAATCCCTCCAAGGGCAACATCTGCAAGGAGTTTGTATGTTCTCCCCGTATTCGTGTGGGTTTCCTCTGGGTACTCCGGTTTCCTCCCACATTCCAAAGACATACCGATAGGGAATATAGATTGTGAGCCCCAATGGGGTCAGCGATGATAATGTCTGTAAAGCGCTGTGGAATTAATGGTGCTATATAAATGAGTAAAAAATGTCTACAACTAGCAGAAAATTGTTATAGTAGTCAAATCATCCTCCATAAAAGTGACTGCAGCACATGGCCCATTGCATTGTCATTTCTAATGTCATCCGCAATGAATCAGAGGTCTTGAAAAGGGGGGGTATGACTGTAGAAAGTCCTAAAATAATCACAATTTTTATTGGCGTTTTCAGATGAAATTTAATAACCAAAAGTAAGTCATCTAAGAGTAAGTATGAGTGTCCAACTTCATTCAAAAATGTCAAATTTAATGCACGTGGTCTGCTACTGTAATACATTTGGAGAATCTTGTAAGTGCTAGGTAAAAGTTTATGTTGTCTTCAAATTAGACAGAATTGGCAAATGTGGGCCAGTGTGAAGGAAAAGGGTTATAACTATAATGTGCTTGTTTAATAACCCACACTCAGGTCTGCAGAACAATCCAACTCTGATTAATTGATATAGAATTTCATTTTCCAGAGTTATTTTGTGGCCATATCATTTTTTCTTTCTTCACTGTATTTGTGGTCTCTATGACACTAAAACCTGCAAAGAAAGGAAAGTCAACAGGAAACAAGAAGGAATGATCTATTTCAAGCTGTACCAGAGGAAGGATATAAGTGAGACGGGATATGCTTTCAAGTGGAGCCATGAATGAAATATGTCCCTTGATGAAAGACGCTCTCTACATTTACTGAGAGTGTGCCACTCCGCATTTCATAATGACCCATGTGTTCACTTTTGCATTGTGAATTTAAAGTGTTAGAAGTTTTAGAAAAGGTCCTCCCCTCGTAATGTCAGAACAAAACACCATTACTAAGTATCTGAAAAAAACAACATTCATGGATCACATTTTAAATATATTCTGAATAGTAAAAACAAGAATAAAAGCCTAACTTTATTCATGGACTTTACACATAGAAAACAAAAAAAACAAGAAAATTTCAATTAAAAAAGTCCCAAATACATTTTAATTACTATGGTAAATTACACTTGGCTGTCTAGTATATTAAAATGTTCTGCATATGGTTACACTTAGGACTCATGCACACCTTGAGTATTTGGTGAGTTTTTTACCCGAGTATTTGTAAGCCAAAACCAGGAGTGGGTGATAAATGCAGAAGTGGTGCAAATGTTTCTATTATGCTTTTCCTCTGACGTTTCCACTCCTGGTTTTGGCTTACAAATACTGGGTAAAAAACTCATCAAATACTGAATGTGTGCATGAGCCCTTACAGGATCTTGTCTTAGAATGTTAATAGGATGGGTGGCTGTGAACGTGCAGTAAGACGCTCCACTGCTGGGACTTGGAAATAACCTGTACTATGTATGCACTGTCTTGTCTCTAGTTCACAGTATCCACTCAGAACTCAGAAAGACCGCATGAACAGCAGTGTGAGCAGCCTCTTCTTACCTCAGCACTGCTATTTACTTAAAACAGAATGAGAGCTACAAAGAAAAGAGCACAGTACCGACAGTCAAATATGGTGGAGGTTCAAAGATGTTTTTGGGGTAGCTTTGCTGCCTCTGGCATAGGGTGCCTTGACTGTGTACAAGGCATAATGATTTTGGGTCACAATGTTGTGCCCAGTGTCAGAAATCTAGGTTTGTGTCCTAGGTCATGGATCTTCCAGTAGGACAATGACCCCAAACATACTTCAAGAAGCACCCAGAAGAAGCAATGGATGGAAACAAAGTGCTAGAGAGTTCTGAAAGGCAGCAATGTGTCTGGATCTAAATCCCATTGAATATCTGTGGAGAGATCTTTAACCCCTTCACTCAGCTTAATTCGATTTTCCGTTTTCGTTTTTCACTCCCCTTCTTTCCAGAGCCATAACTTTTTTTAGTTTTCCGTCAATATGGCCATGTGAGGGCTTTTTTTGTGGGGCAAGTTGTACTTTTAAACGACACCATTGGTTTTACCATGTCGTGTACTCGAAAACGGGAAAAAAATTCCAAGTGCGGTGAAATTGCAAAAAAAAGTGCAATCCCACACTTGTTTTTTGCTTGGCTTTTTTGCTAGGTTCACTAGTTGCTAAATCTAAGCTGCCATTATGATTCACCAGGTCATTATGAGTTCATAGACACCAAACATGTCTATGCTCTCTTTTATCTACGTGGTGAAAAAAGTTCAAAAGTTTGCTAAAAAACAAAACAAAAAAAATTGTGCAATTTTCTGAGACCGTTAGCGTCTCCATTTTTTGTGATCTGGGGTCGGGTGAGAGCTTATTTTTTGAGTGCTGGGCTGACGTTTTTAATGATACCACCTTTGTGCAGATACGTTCTTTTGATCGCCCGTTATTGCATTTTAATGCAATGTCGCAGCGACCAAAAAAACGTAATTCTGGAGTTTTGAATTTTTTTCCCACTACGCCGTTTAGCGATTGGGTTAATGCTTTTTTTTTATTGATAGATCTGGTGATTCTGAATGCGGCGATACCTAATATGTGTATGTGGGATTTTTTTTTTATTGTTTTATTTTGATTGGGGCGAAAGGGGGGTGATTTGAACTTTTAGTTTTTTTTTATTTTTAAACACTTTTAATTTTACTTTTGGCATGGTTCAATAAGCCTCCATAGGAGGCTAGAAGCATGCAATACTCGATCGGCTCTGCTACATATGGGCGATGAGCAGATCGCCCATATGTAGCAAATTTACTCCTGTGCTTTCAGCGCCGACCACCGGCAACATGACGCTGACCCCCAATCACGTGATGGGGGTCGGCGATGAGCTCATTTCCGGCCCGGCGGCCGGAAATGCTATTTAAATTCCCGCTGTCAGCTTTGACAGCGGGATTTAACTAGATAATAGGCGCGGGCGGACGGCGATTCCGCTCGCGCCTATTGCGGGCACATGTCAGCTGTTCATAGCAGCTGACATGTTGCGGCTTTGAAGTGGGCTCACCGCCGGAGCCCACCTCAAAGCGAGGGACCTTACTGATGATGTACTATTCCGTCATCGGTAAGGAAGGGGTTAAATTACTGTTGGGAGAAGGCATCTTCAAATATGAGAGATCTGAAGCAGTTTACAAAAGAAAAGTGGTCCAAAATTCGAGTTGAGTGGTGTAAGAAGCTTGTTGGGTGGGCAACCAAATATTCAGTTGTGGGTGAAAACAATTTTTACTGGTGCATTTTGGCGGTTTAGTGTGAAATTATGTCTATTCTGCCTTTTTTCTCTGTTGTTTTTGTATTTTTCCAATACACACAAGGGAAATAAATATGTATAACACAATATGTGTAATTGCAATAGTTTTCTGGGAGAAATACTTCATTTTCTGGAACAATCTCAAGGGTGCCAACACTTTTGCCCATGACGGTATGTTTTCATCTTCCCTGGACATAAACACTTTCTTGCTCAGATATGTAATGTGATAACACCTGTCTTGTATTTGATTAATATGGCGTAGCAGATAACTCATAGACCTTTGTGACAGGCTTTAGTATAGTGGCTTAGGCTACTTTCACACATCAGGTTTTCGGCGTCAGGCGCGATCCGGCGTCGTGCCGGAACGCCGGATCCGGAAAATGTTTCGTAAAACTGGATGTGACGGATCCGGTTTTCTGGCGGATCCGTCTTTTTCTGGACAGACAAAACCGGATCCGTCTCATCCGGTTCATCCGTTTTTCTATCCGTTTTTCGACGGATTACGCCGGATCCGGTTTTTAAAATTGACCCATGTGGCCTTCCGAACGGGATTGGCTACTGGAAAACTATATATAGCATGTTCCTACAGCCCTTCTTTGACAGGTTGTAGAGGAGAAAGTGCAGGTTGGAGGGAAGAGCAAGTTACTGGCGAAGATGGATGTTGTCATTGGAAATATTTTGAAGAATTTGGCGGATTTTACAGCGGAGGCAAATCGTTTGAGGGTGATTGTTCTGGAGGAGAGAGCGAGACAGCAGCGCATCAGGCATCGTAGACGACGTTTGTGGATCCACCCCATCACAGCCAAGAGAATGACGCGTGGGGTCTATTCTACACTATGCATGGACCTTCGACGAAACCCGGATACATTTTTTGGATATGTTAGGATGAAAATGGAGAATTTTGATTACTTGGTGGAGCGCATTGCACACCTCATAAGAAAAGCGGACACCTATTGCCGCTTCTCTGTTTCACCCGCAGAGCGTCTGATGGTGACTTTAGGGTAAGCCACATTTATTGGATATGATCGCATCAGAGCACACTTTCACAGCAATCTTGTTGGTGGTAGTTTGTATCTCCAAGTGTTATAGGTCAGTTTTGGTATGTAATGCTGTGATTTCAAACTAATTTATTGTTTTTTAATTCCCCACAGATTTCTTGCAACTGGAGAATCCCTTTCGTCACTGCATTTCCAGTACAGACTCGGGATTTCCACCATATCTGGAATTGTGAAGTACACATGCCGTGCACTGTGGGACTCCTTAGCTGAAGAGTTTTTACCAGAGCCCACAACAGAGAGGTGGATTGAAATTGCTGACAAGTTTCAACAGATATGTCAGTTTCCAAACTGCTTGGGCGCTGTGGACGGGAAACATATCCGCATTGTAAAGCCAGCTGGATCGGGATCGGAATATTTCAATTACAAGAAATATTTTTCAATTGTCCTCATGGCCATCGCTGACGCGGAATACAAATTTATTGCGGTTGATATTGGGGCCTATGGCCGCTCCAATGACTCTCAAGTTTTCAAACTGTCTGCCATGGGGCGTAAACTGTATGGAAACACCTTCCAGTTCCCACCACCTAGACCGCTGCCGCAAACATCTGGTCCACCTATGCCATTTGTCTGTGTAGGGGATGAAGCCTTCCAGCTGTCAGAACACCTTTTGAAACCATACTCTAGCAGAGGATTGACAAGACCAAAACGCATTTTTAATTACCGCCTCACAAGAGCAAGAAGAATGGTTGAATGTACCTTTGGTATTCTGACAGCCAAATGGCGGGTCCTATTGACTGCGATCAACCTCAAGACAGAAACTGTGGACGAGGTGATCAAAGCTTGCGTGGTACTCCACAATTTTGTTATCTGCAAGGAACCCATTTCCATTGAGGACACCTCTGAAGAAACCACCTTGCAAGATTACCATGACATTACCACTAGAAGTTCTGTGACGGTTTCAGTAATGAGGGACAATTTTGCACTATACTTTATGTCACCTCAAGGCAGAGTACACTGGCAGGATGACAGAGTGTGAAAGATTTGTGCCCTAACCAAACTTGTGTACCTTCTGTACCAACAGTATATACCTTTGCCAACCAAAGTTGGCTATCTTGTCATGGTCTCTATTTTTAGCTTTAGGCCACAGGTGTGTACCTGGTTGTGTTTTATGCAAAGTATTTCACCTTTTAACAAAAGTTGTGTACATTGTTAGGAAATCACCAACAATAAACACAACTTTTTAGGTGAAATACTTTGCTTCAAACACAACCAGGAACACAACTGTGGCAAAAAGCTAAAATTTACCCACAGTTATATACCTAGTTTTGAATACCATTTCACCTTTTAAATACCCTGTATTTAACCTTTTTCACCGCAGAAAGAAATGACAGACAACCAGTGTAAAATAATTTAACTTTTATTGAAAAATGTTTTTTTAGTAAACTTTTTAAAAATTTTAATAAACTTGTTTAATAAAACTTTGAAACTATAAAACTGAAACCATAAAACTGGTCATTTTTATTTAAATACACACATCATAAATCTGTGTAGTGTGTGGTGGAAATACTGCTGTAGGGGCTGCGGGACACTTCGACACTGGGAGTGTGGAGAGAGGACTGGGATCGTGGTGGGGAAGGAACAGTTAGAGGTGAAGGTGTGGAAAAAACTACAGAATGGGTGGACATGTGGGAAGCAGAAGAGGTGGTGGGTGGTGGAGTGGAGGGTTGGGCAGGGACTGTAGGAGCAGATGATGATGGCAAGTTGTATGGGGAAGGAGTTTGGTACGGGGCAGGTTGCTGGAAGTGGGGAGATGTCTGGTACGGGGCAGTTTGCTGGAAGTGGAGAGATGTCTGGTACGGGGCAGGTTGCTGGAAGTGGGGAGATGTCTGGTACAGGGCAGGTTGCTGGAAGTGGGGAGATGTCTGGTACTGGGGAGGTTGCTGGTACTGGGGAGTTTGCAGGTACTGTGGAGGTTGCTGGTACTGGGGAGGTTGCTGGTGCTGGGGAGGTGGATGGTGCTGGGGAGGTGGATGGTGCTGGGGAGGTGGATGGTGCTGGGGAGGTGGATGGTGCTGGGGAGGTGGATGGTATGTAATAGGAGGGGGAGGATGGAAAGTGGCTGGAGGTGGATGGTATGTAATAGGAGGGGGAGGATGGAAAGTGGCTGGAGGGGGTGTAGATGTAATAGGAGGGGGAGGATGGAAAGTGGCTGGAGGGGGTGTAGATGTAATAGGAGGGGGAGGATGGAAAGTGGCTGGAGGGGGTGCAGGTGGAGGAACTACTGTGGTGGGAGGAGGAGGAGGTTGGGAGGTAACTTGCTGGAGAGCAGCGTGGCATGAATGCATTACATGCATCTGCTGGGCAGGAGAGAGCGTTTCCATGCGCTCCACAACAGACCTGAAAAAGGTGTGGTTTGGCGAAGATCTTGCTTCTGAATGCATGGTTTGCAGAAGTGTCTTCACCTCCAGAATGCTGGAGTTGATCTGCTGATAGCCTGCGGAGATTTGCTCTGACAAGACTTTTAGACAGTTCTGGAGAGATGCATTCAGATGCAAGAACTCTGGCGCATAAGTCTTTTCCTGACCCCTCTGCTGCTGCCGCCCAGTACCCGCAGGTGTACTAGAGGTGGCAGGGGCAGAAGGATGGGGTAAAGGGAAAGCGATCTCCTCACCAGCAGCTTCATGTAATGTAGGCGGCCACGATGCTCCTGTGCTGGTGGATGGGACAGATGGGTCGAATGTGTTGGAAGGCTGGGAAGGTGCAGATGTACCGGGGCGGTCGAAGTGTCCCTCGGTGCCGGTCTCCTCAGGGATCGCCTCAGAAGGGTCCAATCGTGCCGGCTCCCGAGTGCTGCTCACCGTGCTGTGGAATAAAGAGAAAAAAAAACAATTAAAATACTGACATGGTATGGCCCTGGCTGAAAAAAAAATTTACATCTAACATTTTTTTTTCACATGTGGTGTGTAATATTTACCTTCTGGTGACCATTGTTTCCCGGAGGAACGACAGGGCTTCTGCGTACTTGTACTTGCTCCTGCGTCCTCCAGATCCACTCGGGGCCCGCATCTCTTTATTGAACTCCTTCTTGAAACGATCTCTCACAGACCGCCACCGATTCACAATTCTGTTCCCTGAAACGAGAAAGGAGTGGTTAGTATACAACATCAGTGTTTCCCAAACTCCAGTCCTCATGGTCCCCAGGGGTCATGTTTTCAGGATTTCCATAGTAAATAGAAATCCTGAACACATGATCCGTGGGGACCACGAGGACTGGAGTTCGGGAAACACTGGTTTACATCAAGCAACCGGTACTGTATATACTTACGCTCTTTAATCTGGGCCCGAGCTTCGAGGTCCTCCCAGCGGCCCACAAGGAGCGAACAGATTTCCTCCCAGAGTCGTCGGGTAACGATCAGGTCAGCGTGGCGGCGGTCAGCCATATTCCAGAGCTGCTCCCTTTCTCTGACGAGATCGATGAGGCGGTCCACATCAATCCCTCCATCCTCACCGTCAGAGTCGGGAGCACGCTGTGAAGGCTGTTAAAGAAAAAGACAAAAATAACATAATTAGCCTCCACAAAAGAAATGAAATAAAAAGTGCAAAAAAACAAAGCAAAAATATTTATACTTACACGCTGGTGACCGCCGCGTTGCTGTTGCCGACGACCCTGGGAGGCACTGCGAGGACCTCTTGGCCAAGCACCAGATTGGGAAGACTAGAGAAGAAAACAAAAAATGTTATGTCTTTGGATGTAGGCATTTGTTTGCTGTGTGTGGTCTGCAGAACATTGTTTTCTATGTGTTGTGTGTAGTGTGATGTTGTGTTTCTGCGTTTGATGCAAAAAACTTACCAATTGTGAGCCCACTCCAGGTGTCTGTCCACCCCTTCCTTCTTCTTCTGGGAGCTCCTCTTCATCTTGTGATTCCTGTTTTGAAATAAAAGGCAATGAATAGACATATATTACAGAGAAGATGGATTTTGGAAATAAAAACTTACCGTCAAACGCTGACGATGCGAGGGAGGGCTCCCAGAAGATGATGTGCTGTCTTCCTGGTGGCCACACTCCATGCCTGTGGGTGGTGTTCCAGCTGCTGCCATTGCTGCTGCTGCTGCTGCTGCATCTATTGGGCGGCTGTTGAATAAAGAGAAACAAAGGGCCAATGAATATCTTGATATTCAATAGCCCTAGTTTGGAGGAATGGGTGATTTGATAATTACCGTCTCTCATCTGCTGCTGGACTCCCCTCCCGTTGTTCAGCATGCTGCTCCAATTGGGGTGGTGCTGATGGTGCTGCTGCAGATGTCTCCTGCCTTCTCCTGCGCCTGGTTGCTGTCTTGGGTGGCATGTTGGGTGTGGCTGTGGGTCCCACTGTCTTGCTTTTATATATGTCTTGTGGGCAGAGCTACTGAGCATGCTCAGACCAAAAAACCGGATCCGGCGCATTGCGGCGCTCATAGGCTTTCATTGTGTGAAAAAGCCGGACGCGCCGGATCCGGCGTGTCCGGCTTTTTCGCCGGAGACAAAAAACGTTACAGTCACCGTTTTATCCAGACGCCGGATCGCGACACATTGCGACACATTGCCGGATCCGGCGAAAACTGGATGAAACGCATGGCCATCCGGCGCGATCCGGCGCAAATGCAAGTCAATGGGGGGGAAACCGGATCCGGCATTGCATTTCGCCGGATCCGGTTTCTGTCAAAAGCGCTGGATCGCGCCTGACGGCGAAAACCTGATGTGTGAAAGAGGCCTTAGAAATCTTTGCAACTAAACGAATAACACTTCTGAAGGTTTCCAGTGTTTTAACTGGATCAATAACAGTGTCTATGGGATGAAACAGTCATTGTAAAAAGGTTTCTGCAGCATCAGACTAGAACAATGCGCAGCTTGATAGAAACAATACATCTTTGTCCACCAGGACACCTCTGGGTACTTCCAAGCCTCTCAGAAGCAACTGGACTGTCCAGTCTGGTTTCTGATCTTAACACTATCTGAACTAGACTCTCAGACATCATTACCGGACGCTAGCCTCACAGCCTATGTTGCAATGAATCCCCTCTGGAAATAGTCATTGTCCAAAACCTAAACCAAGTAGGATGTATTGTGTGGTTTCTCCATTTGCTTTCCACTCTTCACTGATCCATGGACATAACACACAGCATGTTATAAGGTGCATTATTTTGATTATTAAAGGGGTTGGTCTGAAAGAGCTGTTGATTAACTTTCTACATTATTAAAGGGTAGGCAGACCATAGCAATGTTTACATTACAGCTGGGGGCCTTACCACTATAGTGATGGGAGTGGTCTGACCTTCAGCGATCAGCCACTTATCACCTATACTGTGAACAGATAAAATATATTGTTATGGTGGGTCAAACCTTTTAAAACATTTTTAAAGATACGGTCTCCTAAAAACAGAAAACAGACCATTTTAATACGCCCCCTCTCGTTGGTTTTCTGATCCAGACGTCTTGCTATTAGTCAGTGGGTCGCCCTCCCAGGGCTGCGGGGTACTCGGTACCGGGCCGGTCTCTCAGACGGGAATGTCACAGCAGCGGTGACCCGGTCCGTGGCCCTGGGCGCCCAATGTCAAAAGGGGAATTGAATGGTGGAATGTAGTGGATTAAATTAATAGTTTGTGATGCCACCTGTGGTGTTCGGCAAGGGAGATGTTAAGCCGACGCTGCATGCAGATCCTCTGGGACTGGTGGTATGGCGCAGCAAAGATGTTATAGCTCCCCACAGGTGGAGCTGTAGTCCCAGGGCCGTGTAGATATAGAGGCAAAGGGAAAGGCGTAGGTGAGGCAATGTGGGGCACCAGGATGTAGCAGTGTCGGGTGTGTTGGCGCAGGAATAAGTGGAGGACACCAGAGCATGTAGTTCCAAAGCTTTACTCACAGTCTGTTGTGCAAACCAGTGCCTGCCTCCGTGCCGTGTCCTCCGGGTCAGGGACTCAGTCAACCTCCAGGCCAGATGAGATACTCCTTTCCAACACTCCGCCAACATGTGCCTTTCTGAACGTCTCCTCTTATAGCGCCTGTATGTGAAGTACTCCCAATACTAAGTTACACTGGAGTTCCTCCTGTCCAATGTTCTTATTAACTTTCCTTGTATGGCAGACAGCTATAGCCTGCTTCGCGGACTCCTTGCTTCCTAGTCCCGGCTCACTATTCAGATGCTGTTGTGCCCCCAAGTCTGATGTGGAAATAAAGTATTGATAACTTCTACTCCTCCGGTGTCTGCTGCAGGATCGTTAGTATCAATACAACCTCGGGGACCGGGCCCCGGCCTTGAGCCCAGAACTTCTAGGAAGGGTTCTCCTCTAACCAACGTCCTCTGTTCTCCTTTACTCCTCATGTTCCGTACTAATCCTTTCTTTCTATGGAACAATCAGGTTTCCTTTCTATGCCTCTCTCCTGTGCCAGCAGACCCAGGTCACTGTGGCCTGCTGCAGCACTTCCTTCATCCATCCCTCTCCAGGGGATCTTCTCTGTCTCACTCTCTGTCCTTCTGCATCCTCACTCACTCCCAGTGACTGAATGACTGAATGACTCAATCCCTAAACACTTCCCACTTTGTGTAATATAAACTAACTCCACCCACCTCCAAGCAGGGAGCCACCAAGGGGTGCTTTGCTATACTCCAAGCAGGGAGCCGCCGAAGGTACTTTGCTACACTACTTTGTGGTGTGGGGTGCAGGTGTTGGCGCGTGGTTGGGAGTCTCCACCTTACCTGGATGGTGGGGTACCACACCTCAGGAGGAGGTGCAGTACCTGTGTGGCGACTGAGCCTCAGGGGCGCCACATCAGAATGGAGAGCCACGGCCACTGAAGGAAATATAGTATGAGTATACCGCATGCACCGAATCTATCACATGCAGCTGAACTTTCTTCCAGATATTTGGTCACATATTTAGTTCATTTTCAATCTCAGTGTAAAGTAATGTGTACCATGGATTACTGCCATCCATGACTTTCTAGTAAAGGAATTATTGTGCCTTGACCTGATGTTATGCACAGACTCAAAAACAGATCCTTTCTTCACCAGATGCTATGATAAAATATTTTACATACATTCTAGATTACGCTGTGCTACTATAAGACTCATACAAGTAAATTAATATGGGGTTTACAGCATCCCAGGTGTTCAGCACATAATGTAATTTTCTCATAACCATTCACTGCTCACCTCTACCACTGTGACCTCGGGCAATGGATTTATACTGTTCTACAGGAAAATAAATTGGTCAGACTGTAGATTCCATGTATATCATATAACATAAGAAAGATTACCAATGTAGTACCACTCTTATAATTCATATTTAAACAATTATGCATGCCAATTTTCCATTATTTAGTTTGATTCTATAAGTCCAAACTCATGTTCAGTTCACAGTACGCTTTGCTACGTTTAACCCCTTTACCCCAAGGGTGGTTTGCGTGTTAATGACCGGGCCAATTTTTACAATTCTGGCCACTGTCCCTTTATGAGGTAATAACTCTGGAACGCTTCCATGGATCCCGGTGATTCTGACATTATTTTCTCACAACATATTGTACTTCAAGATAGTGGCAACATTTCTTTGATATGACTTGTATTTATTTGTGAAAAAAATGGAAACTTGGCGAAAAATTTCAAAATTTTGCAATTTTCCAGCTTTGAATTTTCATGTACTTAAATCACAGAGATATGGCACACAAAATTCTTAATAAGTAACATTTTCCACATGTCTTCTTTACATCAGCACAATTTTGGAACCAAGTTTTTTTTTTTGTTAGCAAGTTATAAGGGTTAAAAGTTCAACTGTGAATTCTCATTTTTACAACACCATTTTTTTTAGGGACCACGTCACATTTGAAGTCACTTTGAGGCATCTATATGATAGAAAAAACCCCAAAATGACACCATTCTAAAAACTGCACCCCTCAAGGTGCTCAAAACCTCATTCAAGAAGTTTACTAATCCTTCTGGTGCTTCACAGAAATTTTTGGAATGTTTAAAAAAATGAACATTTAACTTTTTTTCACAAAAAAATTATTTCAGAACCAAATTTTTTTATTTTTTCAAGGATAACAAGAGAAATTGGACCCCAAAAGTTGTTGTGCAATTTGTCCTGAGTACGCTGATACCCCATATGTGGGGGGGGTACCACTGTTTGGGCGCACGGCAGAGCTCAGAAGGGAACGAGCACCATTTGACTTTTTAATGCAAAATTGGCTGGAATTGAGATCAGACACAATGTCGTGTTTGGAGAGCCCCTGATGTGCCTAAACAGTGGAAACCTCCCCACAAATGACACCATTTTGGAAGCTAGACCACCTAAGGAACTTATCTAGATGTGTGGCGAGCACTTTGAACCCCCAAGGGCTTCACAGAAGTTTATAACGTAGAGCCGTAAAATTAAAAAATCATATTTTTTTCCACAAAAATTATCTTTTCATCCCCATTTTTTAATTTTCCCAAGGATAACAGGAGAAATTGGACCCCAAAAGTTATTGCGAAATTTGTTCTGAGTACGCTGATATCCAATATGTGGGGTAAACCACTGTTTGGGCGTATAGCAGAGCTCAGAGGGGAAGGAGCGCCGTTTGACTTTTCAATGCAAAATTGGCTGGAATTGAGATTGGACGCCATGTCACGTTTGGAGATCCCCTGATGTGCCTAAACAGTGGAAACCCCCCAAAAGTGACCCCATTTTGGAAACTAGACCCCTAAGGAACTTATCTAGCTGTGTGGTTAGAACTTTGAACTCCCAAGTGTTGCACTAAAGTTTATAATGCCCTGCCGTGAAAAAAAAACAAAAACATTTTTTTTCCACAATAATGATTTTTTTCCCCAATTTTTCTTATTTTCCTAAGGGTAACAGGAGAAATTGGACCCCAAATGTTGTTGTCCAATTTGTCCTGAGTATGCTGGTACCCCATATGTGAGAGAAAACTACTGTTTGGGAGCATGGCAGAGCTCGGCAGGGAAGTAGTGACGTTTTGGAAAGTAGACTTTGATGGAATGGTCTGTGTTTACCCCTTGTATGTCTTAATAAAGCAACTTAAACCTATTCCAAACCCCTTATCCTTACCTCCCCTTTGTCATAACTATAAATGTAATCTCTACATTTAAATATCATTACAAAATATTACTGTTATTTTTAAAATTTTAATAAAGTTATTTGGAAAATGGAATGGTCTGTGGGCGTCATGTCGTGTTTGGAGAGCCCCTGATGTGTGTAAACAGTGGAAATGCCCACAAGTGACCCCATTTTGGAAACTAGACCCCCTAGGAACTTATCTAGATGTGCCTTAACAGTTGCAATGCCCAAGTGACCCTTTTGGAACTAATCTACTGTTTCCTGGTATGTGAATTTTATAAGTGACCCCGGATCTCACCGCAGCTCAGCCCAGCTGGGAACAGAGCCCAGTGACCGGATGTAACTGCGGTGACTTTAGTGAGATCCCTGCTAGCACCGTGAGCCGTGAGCGCTCACGGTGCTATTGGGGATCTCACCGGATCTCACCGCAGCTCAGCCCGGCTGGGAACAGAGCCCAGTGACTGGAGGTAAACTCTATGATGTCACCCCCGCTTACTTACGCTGCATTCCCAGCAGCTCATTCACCAGTGGTTCTCAGCGTGGATGGTCGCATCTTGGCACCGTTCAGGTTGAAAACTAATGTTTTTTATGTTTGGCTGCTGTCACACACTAAAAGACGCTTTTTATTGCATCACCACATTTTGAGAGCTATAATTTTTCCATATTTTGGCCCATAAAGTCATGTTTTATGGTGTTCACTAAAGGGGTTAACTAGCTGGGCAAGTTATATAGGTCGGACCTTTATGGACAGGGCAATACCAAATATGTGTACTTTTATTGTTTAGATTTTTTTTTTCATTCAAATATTTATTTAGTGATAGAATACATGTTTTTTTATCATTATTATTTTTTTTTTTAAATATTTTTACAATTATTTAAAAAAAAAAAAAATATTTACTTCATTCTATCTTTTACACTTTATCCCACTATGGGACACTCATTTTTTGCAGGCTGATTGCTTCTATAGCATGGAGATGAAGCAGCATCTGCATGCTACAGAAGCTGTCAGCGCTGCACTCTGTGCACACACAGACCTGAGAGACTTCCTGACATGCACTGCGCATGACAGGAAGGGAGGGAGCGGTTCATCCAGTGATGGTTATCATGGATCATAAAAAATCTGGTTTACTTAGAATCAGCAACGTCTTACACCACGAGAAGCAAGATAGGCATTATTCTTTACCAGGATTAACTTTTTTGTTACTTTTAGGCCGGGGAACAAAAACTTTAAGGCGGATGGCTTGTACCGTTGCTTTCCAGGGGGAGAAGATAAGTGCAAACCAGTTCCTATTCTTCAAAAAGGAGTAGTGATAATGCCTATATGCTCCAATCTGGAAAGACAGGTTGTAGACGCTCAGAGGGACGCCGCTGCTACCTGTCCACTTGGTAAACTGCTTGTTCCAGTCAATCTCCATCTTAGTGGGTCGCCCTCCCAGGGCCGCGGGGTACTCGGTACCGGGTCGTTGTCAGTGGGATGTGTCACAGCAGCGGTGACCCGGTCCGTGGCCCTGGGCGCCCAAATCAATGGCGGTGGTTGCGGACGCTGCTGAAGATGGATCAGCGGTCGCAGCCTCCGCAGGGGTGGCCCGGGGGTAAGGGACTTCTCCCCCCCGTTCTTCTGGCTTCTCGTCTTCTTTCATCATGGCATTCACCCTTTCTTCTTCCTGCATCGGCCCCTTTCCCGCCACTGGCTTCTTCTGCCCCTCCTTCCGGGGGCGGCGTCTTCTTCCAGCGCCTCCATACCAAGCCAGTATACAAACCCCTCGGGGGGTAGGCCATGTTGCTGTCACATAGTAATTCAGGCGGGGGAGGCCCAAGACTCTTTGCGGTCTTTTCCTTGGACCTTCCATCTCTTCATGCCCTTCTTCTCCACACCAGCGGCCATTTCTAATGTTCACTTTGCAGTCTATCAAATTAGGTCTTCTGCACATTTTCAAAAGTGTAAAGTCCAATAAATCGCGGGCGCACAGAACCTGATGGCATCGGGTCTCGTCATCCTGTTCATGACGCCAAGTTGGGTCACCCTCCCAGGGCCGTGGGGTACTCGGTACCGGGCCGGTATCAGTGGGATGTGTCACAGCAGCGGTGACCCGGTGCGTGGCCCTGGGCGCCCAAATCAATGTCGGTTGTGGTTTTTAACCCCTTCACCCCCAAGGGTGGTTTGCACGTTCATGACCGGGCCAATTTTTACAATTCTGACCACTGTCCCTTTATGAGGTCATAACTCTGGAACGCTTCTATGAATCCCGGTGATTCTGACATTGTTTTCTCGTGACATATTGTACTTCATGTTAGTGGTAAAATTTCATTCAAATAACTTGCGTTTATTTGTGAAAAAAACGGAAATTTGGCAAAAATTTTGAAAATTTCACAATTTTCCAACTTTGAATTTTTATGCCCTTAAATCACAGAGATACGGCACACAAAAAACTTGATAACTAACATTTCCCACATGTTTACTTTACATCAGCACAATTTTGGAACCAAAATTTTTTTTTGTTAGGAAGTTATAAGGGTTAAAAGTTGACCAGCGATTTCTCATTTTTACAACACCATTTTATTTTTAGGACCACATCACATTTGAAGCCACTTTGAGGGGTCTATAGGATAGAAAATACCCAAAAGTGACACCATTCTAAAAACTGCACCCCTTAAGGTGCTCAAAACCACATTCAAGAAGTTTATTAACCCTTTAGGTGCGTCACAGGAATTTTTTTGAATATTTAAAAAAAATGAACATCTAACTTTTTTTCACAAAAAAAATACTTCAGGTTCAATTTTTTTTATTTTACCAAGGGTAACAGGAGAAATTGGACTGCAAAAGTTATTGTGCAATTTGTCCTGAGTACGCTGATACCTGATTTGTGGGGGGGAACGACTGTTTCGGCGCATGGCAGAGCTCAGAATGGAAGGAGCGCCGTTTGACTTTTTCAATGCAAAATTGGCTGGAATTCAGATCGGACGCCATGTCACGTTTGGAGAGTCCCTGATGTACCTAAACAGTGGAAACCCCCTACAAGTGACCCCATTTTGGAAACTAGACCCCCCAAGGAACTTATCTAGATATGTGGTGAGAACTTTGAACCCACAAGGGCTTTTCAGAAGTTTATAACGTACAGCGGTACAATTAAAAAATCATATTTTTTCCACAAAAATGATCTTTTCACCCCAATTTTTATTTTCCCAAGGGTAACAGGACCCTAAAAGTTATTGTGCAATTTGTCTTGAGTATGCTGATACCCCACATGTGGGGGTAAACCACTATTTGGACGCATGGCAGAGCTCGGAAGGAAAGCAGCGCCATTTGACGTTTTTGGCTGGAATTGAGATCGGACATCATGTCGCGATTGGAAAACCCCTGATGTACCAAAACAGTGGAAACCCCCCACAAATGACACCATTTTGGAAACTAGACCCCCTAAGGAAATTATCTAGATGTGTGGTGAGAACTTTGAACCCCCAAGGGCTTCACAGAAGTTTATAACATAAAGCCGTACAATTAAAAAATCATGTTTTTTCCACAAAAATGATCTTTTCACCCTCAATTCTTATTTTTCCAAGGGTAACAGCACCCTAAAAGTTATTGTGCAATTTGTCCTGAGTATGCTGATACCCCACATGTGGGGGTAAACCACTATTTGGGCGCATGGCAGAGCTCGGAAGGGAAGCAGCGCCATTTGACGTTTTTAGCTGGAATTGAGATCGGAGACCATGTTGCGATTGGAAAACCCCTGATGTACCTAAACAGTGGAAACCCACCACAAATGACACCATTTTGGAAACTAGACCCCCTAAGGAACTTATCTAGATGTGTGGTGAGAACTTTGAACCCCCAAGGGCTTCACAGAAGTTTATAACATAAAGCCGTACAATTAAAAAATCATATTTTTTCCACAAAAATGATCTTTTCACCCTCAATTCTTATTTTTCCAAGGGTAACAGCACCCTAAAAGTTATTGTGCAATTTGTCCTGAGTATGCTGATACCCCACATATGGGGGTAAACCACTATTTGGGCGCATGGCAGAGCTCAGAAGGGAAGCAGCGCCATTTGACGTTTTTGGCTGGAATTGAGATCGGAGACCATGTTGCGATTGGAAAACCCCTGATGTACCTAAACAGTGGAAACCCCCCACAAATGACACCATTTTGGAAACTAGACCCCCCAAGGAACTTATCTAGATGTGTGGTGAGCACTTTGAACCCCCCAGTGCTTCACAGAAGTTTATAACGCCCGGGCGTGAAAATAAAAAATTCGTATTTTTTCCACAAACATGATCTTTTAGTCACCATTTTTTTTATTTTCCCAAGGGTAACAGGAGAAATTGGACCCCAAAAGTTGTTGTCCAATTTGTCCTGAGTATGCTGATACCCCATATGTGGGAGAAAACTACTGTATGGGAACACGTCGGGGATCGGAAGTGAAGTAGTGACGTTTTGGAATGCAGACATTGATGGAATGTCTGCTGGTGTCATGTTGCCTTTGGAGAGCCCCTAATGTACCTAAACAGTGGAAACTCCCCACAAATGACCCCATTTTGAAAACTAGACCCCCTAAGGAACTTATCTAGATGTGAGGTGAGCACTTTGAACCCCCAAGGGCTTCACAGAAGTTTATAATGCCAGGGCATGAAAATAAAAAAATCGTATTTTTTCCACAAACATGATCAATTATTCCCCAATTTTTTTATTTTCCCAAGGGTAACAGGAGAAATTGAACCCCAAAAGTTGTTGTCCAATTTGTCCTGAGTAAGCTGACACCCCATATGTGGGAGAAAACTACTGTATGGACACACGTCAGGGCTCGGAAGGGAAGTAGTGACGTTTTGGAATGCAGACATTGATGGAATGGTCTGCGGGTGTCATGTTGCCTTTGGAGAGCCCCTAATGTACCTAAACAGTGGAAACCCCCCACAAATGACCCCATTTTGAAAACTAGACCCCCTAAGGAACTTATCTAGATGTGAGGTGAGCACTTTGAACCCCCAAGGGCTTCACAGAAGTTTATAATGCCAGGGCATGAAAATAAAAAAATCGTATTTTTTCCACAAACATGATCAATTATTCCCCAATTTTTTTATTTTTCCAAGGGTAACAGGAGAAATTGAACCCCAAAAGTTGTTGTCCAATTTGTCCTGAGTAAGCTGACACCCCATATGTGGGAGAAAACAACTGTATGGACACACGTCAGGGCTCGGAAGGGAAGTAGTGATGTTTTGGAATGCAGACATTGATGGCATGGTCTGCGGGTGTCATGTTGCCTTTGGAGAGCCCCTAATGTGCCTAAACAGTGGAAACTCCCCACAAATGACCCCATTTTGAAAACTAGACCCCCTAAGGAACTTATCTAGATGTGAGGTGAGCACTTTGAACCCCCAAGGGCTTCACAGAAGTTTATAATGCCAGGGCATGAAAATAAAAAAATCGTATTTTTTCCACAAACATGATCAATTATTCCCCAATTTTTTTATTTTCCCAAGGGTAACAGGAGAAATTGAACCCCAAAAGTTGTTGTCCAATTTGTCCTGAGTAAGCTGACACCCCATATGTGGGAGAAAACTACTGTATGGACACACGTCAGGGCTCGGAAGGGAAGTAGTGACGTTTTGGAATGCAGACATTGATGGAATGGTCTGCGGGTGTCATGTTGCCTTTGGAGAGCCCCTAATGTACCTAAACAGTGGAAACACCCACAAATGACCCCATTTTGGAAACGAGAACCCCTAAGGAACTTATCTAGATGTGTGGTGAGCACTTTGAACTCCCAAGGGCTTCACAGAAGTTTATAATGCCAGGGCATGAAAATAAAAAAATCGTATTTTTTCCACAAACATGATCAATTAGTCCCCAATTTTTTCATTTTCCCAAGGGTAAAAGGAGAAATTGGACCGCAAAAGTTGTTGTCCAATTTGTCCTGAGTATGCTGACACCCCATATGTGGGAGAAAACTACTGTATGGACACACGTCGGGGCTCGGAAGGGAGCAGTGCCATTTTGGAATGCAGACTTTGATGGAATGGTCTGCGGGTGTCATGTGCGTTTGGAGAGCCCCTGATGTACCTAAACTATTGAAACTCCCAACAGGTGACCCCATTTTGGACACTAGACCCCCCCACGGAACTTATCTAGATGTGTGGTGAGCACTTTGAACCCCCAAGTGCTTCACAGAAGTTTATAACGCTCGGACGTGAAAGTAAAAAAAAACATTTTTTTCCACAAAAATGATATTTTTGCCCCCAATTTTTTATTTTCCTAAGGGTAACAGGAGAAATTGGACCCCAAAAATTGTTTTGCAATTTGTCCTGAGTAGGCTGATACCCTACATGTGGGGGTAAAACACTGTTTGGGTGCATGGCAGAGCTTGGAAGGGAAGGAGCACCATATGACTTTTTCAACTCAGAATTGGCTGGAATTGAGATCAGACGCAATGTTGCATTTGGAGAGCCCCTGATGTGCCCAAACAGTGGAAACCCCCAATTCTAACTCCAACCCGAACCCCAACACACCCCTAACCCTAATCTCAGCCCTAACCCTAGCCCTAACCCTAGCCCTAACCCTAGCCCTAGCCCTAGCCCTAACCCTAGCCCTAACCCTAGCCCTAGCCCTAACCCTAGCCCTAACCCTAGCCCTAACGGAAAAATGGAAATAAATACATTTTTTAAATTTTATTATTTTTCCCTAACTAAGGGGGTGATAATGGGGGGTTTGATTTACTATTTATGGCGGTTTTTATTTTTGGCAGCTGTCGCACGCTAAAAGACGCTTTTTATTGTAAAAATAGTTTTTGCATCACCACATATTGAGAGCTATAATTTTTCCGTATTTTGACACACCGAGTCATGTGAGATCTTATTTTTTGCGGGACGAGTTGATGTTTTTATTGGTACCATTTTCGGTCACGTGACGTTTTTTGATCGCTTTTTATTCCGATTTTTGGGACGCAGAATGAACAAAAACCAGCGTTTCATGAATTTCTTTTGGGGGAGTGCGTTTACACCGTTCCGCGTGCGGTAAAATTGATAAAACGGTTTTATTCTTCGGGTCAGTACGGTTACAGCGATACCTCATTTAGGTCGTTTTTTATGTTTTGTCAGTTTTATGCAATGAAAACTATTTTATATAAAAAATAATTATTTTTGCATCGCTTTATTCTGCGAGCTATAACTTTTTTATTTTTTCGCTGATGATGCTGTGTGGCGGCTCGTTTTTTGGGGGACAAGATGACGTTTTCAGCGGTACCATGGATATTTATATGCGTCTTTTTGATCGCGCATTATTGCACTTTTTGTTTGGCGGTATGATAATAAATCATTATTTTTTGCTTCGTTTTTTATTTTTATTTTTTAAGGGGTTTGCTAAAGGGGTTAACTAATGGGACAGTTTTATAGGGTGGGTCGTTACAGACGCGGCGATACCTAATATGTGTACTTTTATTGTTTTGGTTTTTTTTTATTTTCAAAAAATGAATTTATTGGGGAATATTTATTTTTTTTTTTACTAATTTATTTGGAGATTTTTTTAAAATTATTTTTACACTTTTTTTTAATTTTTTTTTAACTTTATTACATAGTCCCAGGTGGGACATCACTGTCCTGTGACAGATCGCTGATCTGTCACATCACAGATCACTGTGACAGATCAGCAATCTGTCACAGGCAGTGCACAAGGCTTCCTCATGCCTGCGCTTTGCAGGCACTGAGGAAGCCAGCTTCCTCCAGGCCCCCGAAGGCCCCCATCGCCATCTTGGATCCGGGGGCCTGGAGGAAAGGAGTCCCCCGCAGCAGCGCTGCACATTGCGCTGCCGTGGGGGGCTCAGGGAAGCACGGAGGGAGCCCCCTCCCTGCCGATGCTTCCCTTTAACTCCCGGTACACCGCGATCATGTTTGATCGCGGTGTGCAAGGGGTTAACGTGTCGGGGGCGGTCCGTGACCACCCCTGACACATAGTGCCGGGTGTCAGCTGTGATAATCAGCTGACACCCAGCCGCGATCAGCGGCGCTCACCACGTGGGCGCTGCTGATCGCGCTAGACGTACTATCCCATCCATGGGCATAGGGGCCCGGGTCCCATGGACGGGATAGTACGTCTGATGTCAGGAAGGGGTTAATGGAATAGTTCGTGACGCCACCTGTGGTGTTCGGCAAGGGAGGTGTTAACTGATGGTGTGGTGCAGCAAAGATGGTGGAGCTGTAGTCCCAGGGCAGTGTAGGTGCTATGGATCAGGAGAGGCGCAGGATGGTATGGATGCTGGTACCCAGATGTAGTGGTGCTGAAGGTGTTAGCGCACAAATAAATGGAGGACACCAGAACTTGCAGTTTCAAAGCTTTACTCACAGTTCGTGGTACACACTGGTGCCTGCCTCCGCGCCGTGTCCTCCGGGGTACAGACTCAACCAACCTCCCGGGCAAGTCAGGGCTCTCCTCTCCAACACTCCGCCAACATGTACCTTCCTGAACGACTCCGCCAATGCGCCTTGTGGTGTGAAGCACTCCAGTACTTAGTAACCCTGGAATGCCTCCTAAGAGGTGTTCCTAGAACTCTACTTGCACGGCAGACAGCTGTAGCCTGCTTTGGGGACGCATCACTCCCGGCTCTCTATCTGTGTTACTGTTGTGCCTCAAGTCTTGGATGGGAGTAATGCATTTACAGCCAACTACTCCACCGGTGTCTGCTGCAGAACCATAAGTGTCCATACAGCCTCGGGGACCGGACCCCGACCTTGCGCTGAGAACCTATAGGCAGGGTTCCTCTTCCAACCCACGTCTCCTCTCTGTTCTCTACTCCTTCGTTCCGTACTTGACTCTCTTTCTTATGGAAACTTAGGTTACAGTTCTACGTCTTTCTCCTTTCTCTCCTTTCCCGTGCCAGCTGGCTCAGGTCACTGAGGCAACTGCAGCACTCCTTCCTCCATCCCTTCTTCCAGGGATCCTCACTCCTCTCTGAGTGGCTTCCTTACTCCCTGACCTCCCATCAGACTGACCTGTAATTCTAAACCTTCCCAGTCTTTTATGTATTCTAACTCCACCCACCTCCCAGCACGTCCAGTGTTCCAAGCAGGGAACCACCAAAGGTGCTCTGCTACTCTCTAAGTACAGAGCCGCTTGTGGCTGTGCAGAACTACCTTGTGTGTGTGGGGTGCGAGTGTTGGAGTGTGGAAAGGAGCCCCCAACTTACCCAGACGGTGGGGCACCACACCTTAGGAGAAGGTGCAGTACCTCTGTGGCGACTGAGCCTCAGGGGCGCCACATTAGCGTCCTCAGTGAACATCATGATACGGTGTAGCTGTACACCCTGGGAATAAGGCCATCATGGATCTACTAACTCTGTGTTTTTGGTGACCAGGTGCTCATAAATATGTTCGAGAGTATGTGGCCGCCTGCAATTTCTGTGCGCTTCTAAGACCTCTCATACTCGTCCATCAAGGGCTCTCCAACCATTGGAGAATCGCCGCACACCTTGGACTCATTTGTTGCTCGATTTTATTACGGATCTACCCGTGTCTGTAGGGAGCACTGTTATCGAGGTGGTGGTGACAGGTTCAGCAAAATGTCTCACTTTATTGCTTTTTCAGCAGCTTTGCCTAATGCCAAATTTCTGGCGTAAATTTTCATTAACGAAATTATTAGACTGCATGGGATTCCTACTGAAATAGTTTCTGATCGGGGGGTGCAATTTATCTCCATATTTTGGAGGGCTTTTTGCACTCGTCTGGGGATCCATTTTTCCTCTTCTTCTGCTTTTCAGGCAGACTGAACAGGTTAACCAGAATTTAGAGGTGTATCTCAGATGTTTTGTGGCTGAGAATCTGGAGGACTGGGTTACCTACTTATCGTTGGCTGAATTTGCGGTAATAATCAGGAATCAACTGGTAAGTCCCCATTTTTCGGGGCATATGGGTTCCATCATCAGTTTAGTTCTTTCAATGGTAATCGCCCTTCTGGATTACCGGAGGAAGAACGGTTTTCATCTTCCATTTCTACCATATCGCAGAGGGTGACTAATAATTTGCTAAAGATGGGTTCCAAATATAAGAGTGTGGCTGATTGGAGACGATTGATGGGTCCAGACCTATGTGTTGGTGACTTGTGTCATGTCCGCCATGTCCGCCATGTCTGTTATGCCGCAAGTTGCCTGGAGCAGTGTGCATGCGCGCCTTAACTCATGGCTGCACGCTGTTGTTGGGTAACCATCCGTCTGTCTGACTCTGCAATCCGCTGTACTCCTGGAACCCCTGATCATGTGACCTTTCATATGTTCCAGCCTTGCTCTGGTTTTGCAATCCGCTGTACTCCTGGAACCCCTGATCATGTGACCTGCTCTATGGTTCTACCCAGGCTGTTCTAGCAATGCTTTCTATGATCCTGGAGGATCTGAACCCAAAGTCCCCCCCTGGTCCTGACCCGAAAGTACTGGTGCTATGCTGCTATATCAGACTGCCCCTCCCTATGGTCAGGGCCTGAGTATTGTGTTGCTTCCCTGCATGGCTGCTTGGTCTGCTGGGTCGCTCCCTCTATTCTGTGCCCTTGCACTCTGCCCTGTCGTGCGTCTCTGCACACGCTCCGTGCTTGTTCTCCATCTCTTGTCCCGTGCCTTGTCTTATGTTTGTCCGTTGTGCCATGTTTCGTCCTTGTCCTGCTTGGACTTGTTGTCCTTCCGTTGTTCTCTGCCTTGCCTGTTTCTGCCATGTCTTGCCTTCGCTATACTCTGCCTTGTGTTCCTTCCTTTGTTCTCGGTCTTTGCTTGTTCTGCCTCGCTCTCTTCCTATGGTGCTCTGTAGTGCCTCCTGGCACACGCACCATTCCTCCTCTCTTACCTTTTGTGCTCTCTTGCACATTTCTATGTCTAGTCCCAAGGCTCTGCCTTGGCCTGGCTCTGGGCTTTGGCCTACGCTTCGCTGCTAGACTCTGTCCTCTGGTGCTCTCTAGCACACTCCCTGACTAGTCCCAAGGCTCAGCTTTGGCCCGGCTCTGGGCTTCGGCCTACGCTCTGCTGCTAGCTCTGTTCTCTCTCTGACCTGACTCTGTGTTTCTGCCTATGTTCCTCTCCGTGTTCCGCTCCCTGCCTTGCCTTGCCTTGTTTCTTGCTTTGCCTTGTCTTGTTGCTTCGTGTGCCCTTTGCATGCGCCTGGCCTTCCTAGCCTCCTATTTGTGCCTCAGCCGTGCCCGCTCTAGCCGTGCCCGCCTGCTTGTGCCTCAGCCGTGCTCGTCGGTCAGTGACAGCTGTGTCGACTGCTATGCCTCAGCCGGGTTCGCTGGAGTCTTGCCCGTCTGTCAGTGCTGCAGCCCGTCCAGCTAGCCAGTGCCCCAGCCGTGCTCTCTGTGCTTCCTTGCACCTCACGCTGTTTCTGCACTGTGCTCTACGTGCTCTCTAAAGCACGCGCAGGCCCTCGCCTGCTCCTTGGCATACCTCCCCGTGCTTCTGTAAAAATACGCGCAGGTCTTGCCATGTACCCTGTCGTGCCCTCTTGCATGCACAGGCCCTAACCCTGTTCTCGCACCCTGACCCTGGCGTGCCCTCTGCACGGGCAGGACTCTGCCTCGAACCCAGACCCCGGCGTGTCTCTCTGCACGCGCAGGACTCTGCCTCGAACCCTGACCCTGGCGTGTCTCTCTGCACGCGCAGGACTCTGCCTCGAACCTGACCCTGGCTTGCCTATCTGCATGCGCAGGACTCGGCCTTGAACCCTGACCCTGGCGTGTCTCTCTGCACGCGCAGGACTCTGCCTTGAATCTGACCCTGGCGTGTATCTATACACGCACCTTGTTTGTATGTTGTACCTGTCCCTGGCGTGCCCTCTGCACGTGGAGGCCTCCGTCCTTGTACCTGTCCCTGGCGTTCCCACAGCACGCGCAGGCTTCTGTCCTTGAACCTGACCCTGGCGTGTCTCCAAGCATGCATCCTGCCTCGTATCCTGGTTTATCTGCCTGATTCCCGAAGCCTGCCGACCGCTGCCAGAGGTCGGGAACCAGATGACTACATCCTGATGCCTGGATCCTGTCAGTCCTTGCCAGTCGTCCGGAGTCCGATGCCTTCGCACCTGCCTTGGACCCTGGCGTGTCTTCTTGCACGCACTCTGCCTTGGACTCTGGTGTGTTTCCCAGCACTCACCTTGTCTTGGACTCTAGCGTGTCCTAGCACGCACCCTTCCTAGGAACTCTGGTGTGATCCCTAACACGTACCCTGCCCACGTGTTATGTCTGAAACATTTGGGGTGCCTTGCACGCACCTTGCCATGTTTCACCGTTTGTGCCATGCACCTGATTCTCTGTTTTTGCCTTGTATCTGTTTAAAGTGTGTAACCATGTTTGCTGAAGAAACCCTGTGACCTCGCTTATGTTTCATATCTGTTCGTCTTGTTGCCAGACACTCAATAGTGTCTCCCTGAGCCGGCCGTCTGGTCCAGCTTCCATGGTGGCTCACCGCCTTGGTCTTGCCCCTGACACTCCCTGTACAGGGATTGGGTTCTCACTAGGTCAGTTCGCCCTAGGTGGGTGGGTGCCATGGCCCAGTGTCATGATCCATGCTGGATCATGACAGATAAAAAGCACTAGTAACCTTTTTTTTCCTTAAGCTGGTGGTTTCAGTGCTAGTTTTGCCCCCGGTGGCCGTTAGGGTCATTGCACTTGATGTCTTCTTTGCTTTGCCTTTTGCCCCCGGTGGTCACTGGGATTATTGCAGTCTTTAACCCCTGATCATTTGACCATTCCCTTTTCCTATATAGGGTCACATGGTCTATGAGCAGGTGTTGATGATAGCGTCTTTTTGGGATTCCAACCACGGTGAAAGGAGCAGCTGGCTGAAGTGTGAAGCCACTGCAGAAACCTGGTGAAGTTAGCAGCTGGCTTGAAGGTTGGAGCCACTGCTGAAACTGGTGTTGAACTCTGGCTGCCCGGTGTCCGCAGCAGAGTGAGATGGTGACGGTGGCAGCTGGCTCTGAGTTGTCGAGCCACTGCGAAAAGTTAATCCGGTGATGCACTCTGCTGCCTGGTGCTGCAGCAGAGCAAGATAAGTCTTTTTGTGTTTCCCCTATTTGTATTTTCCCTGGTGTGTATTAGTACAGCTGTGGGGCCAGTGCCTGCACCATCCAGCTCCCTAGCAAGGGATAGGTGTAGGGTGTGCTAGGGTGACAGGTATCCTGATCGGCGCCCGCTGCGGAACCGGCCTAGGGATCGTTAGGAGTGGCAGGACACTGACTCACGGAAGTGCAGGAGGTCTCCACGTCCCCGTTCCCTATCGCAGGGCCCACTATTGTAACTATTGCCCCTTTCCCCGTGTCTTGTTGTTTTAGTACCGGCCTGCGGGCCGTGTCACACAGGACAGTTACACGTGTCGTGTCTTGTTGTCTGAGTTACCGGCCTACGGGTCGAGTCACAAAGGACGGGTCCACGTGACACCCAGAGGGTACACTCTAAGAAGAAAAACGACTCGGCGTAAGCTGACGCTCGTCACAACTTGGTGTGGCTGTCCTCAAGGAGCATTAAGCTGATGGTTCCGTCTTGGAAACTGAGTCCTAGGTTTATCAGTCCTTATAATGTCTTAGCCATTCTCAATCTGGTACCATTCCGCCTTGCTCTACCACCTTCCTTGAGGATCCATAACATTTTTCAACGTTCGCTTCTCAATATGTATGTGGCATCTGCAGTACCTTCGCCTCTACCACCTTCTCCTGTCATTATCGATGATAATCTTGGGTTCCAGATAGCAAAGGTCTTAGACTCTCATCTTGTTCGTCGGTCGCTTCAATATATGGTACATTGGAAGGGGTACGGTCCTGAGGAGAGGATGTGGGTACCAGTTTCTGACGTTCATGCGGCCAGACTGGTCCGGGCCTTTCATGTGGCATACCCTGATAAACCGGGCCCTGAGGTTCTGGAGGTCCCTCATAGAAGAGTGGGTACTGTCACGGGGTTATCGCAGCGGAGCGGAGCCAGAAGACCGCAGCGTCTGGTTGCTCCTACTCCGCCGCTGAGAAGCACTTCTCCGGTTTCTTAAATGCGTTTATTTGTTCCAGTAGAACAGAGGTTATTTGGCCATGTTGGAAATCCCTGTGTTCAGCTGTGCCTGGTTAGCCACTCCTTTCCCCTATAAAATCTGGGCTCAATTACCTAGTCCTTATCAGAGTTAGCACTTGCTTCATGACAATAGGAGGGAGAGAAGCTGGTATGAGAAGGAGATCTGGAGGAGTTATAAGCAACTGTTGTTTGGTTTGTACGCTTCATAATCCTTTATCCTTCCCTGTTTGGCTTTCTTCCCCTTCCTACACTCCCAGGTGGATCCTCTGTTATATGTGAGTGAATATTTTATGTGTGTGAAGTTTTCAGTTAATCCTTGTCTTTGTTGCTCTATTTGTCGGGTGAGTGTACTGCAGTGCACAGTAGCGCCCCAGCTTCCCTGTGTGGGGGAAGGGGACACACGAAGGGCTAACTTAGGAGATTAGGCAAGGGCGGAGGCCCTGTTATCTTCGCCATCTGAAGAATCCCGGGGAACAGGACGAGCTAGGGCATCCCCTAGTGTTAGGGCCAGGAAAGAAGCCCCTGGTCTCAGGTCACTCGACAGTTGTGCGTGACACTAGATTTCCAAAGGTGGAGAGGTGCAAATCTCCCTAATTATTAGGGATAAATCAAGCCACACTAGGAACCATAAATAAAAAACTGCCATACGGACCAGAAGCCCTGTGGACAGGTCCCAGACAGAGCACTGAAATTGGACACTCCAGAGTACAACAGAATTAGAAAAAAAGGAAATTTGGAGCAACACGGTCCAGGTAATATTTAAAAAGGTATAAATTTATTGTATACAGCATCTTTAATACAATCATATATAACAAAATAACAAAATTTCATAGCACCCTGAGGAAGCAAACTCATAACGTGCATTGCGGCTGTGTGGCGTGTGTCCTGGTACATCGGAGCATGGGTAAGCCCCTATAGGACATGGAGAGGCATAGGGGTTATGGACACTTTGTTTACTGACGCTACTACTAATGTGTCATACAGTAATGACTGCTTTATTAGCCTACTCCTGTCCTCTATATTACTGACTTGCACTTTATTTTATTGCTTGGTGTGATCAGGGTGCACATGCCATTCTCTACCTGATCTCTTAGTTCTAATTGTCTCTGGTACTGTCTTATAAAGAACTTTTTTTATTTTGTTATATACGGTTGTATTGATGATACTGTATGCAATAAATTAATATCTTTTAAGTATTATCTGGACAGTGTTGCTCCAAATTTCCTTTCTTTTCTAATTCTAATTATTAGGGATGAGGAAGCACTAAAATGCTCAGATGCTCGTTGCTCGAACCGAGCAATTCCTAATACTCGCATGCTCTTGAGTAACAAGTATAATTGGAGTCAATGGGAAAGCTGAGCATTTTTTCTGGCAGACAGTACAAAGAGGTCTGGGGGCAGTCAAAATGTTCAAACCCATGGGAAAAGTGTTGAATGGAAGGAGAACAGCATGAGGAAGACCGCTGGGAGCGTCTCTGACTCCCAGATCAATGCTGACAACAATGGTGTCACACTTTTACCTCTCTTTAAGAAGTGACAATAAAACATTCCAAACTGACAAGAAATTTAATTTTAGGAAACAAAAAATGTTCAGAAACATTATTTCCTGTATGATGACTTGTATATAAGATAAATCCAAAGGGGGTTCGTAGCTATATTCCGCGCTGCCGCTTTAGACAAATTCCAGGAGAGTGCTGTATGATTGCAGTGGTTTTATTCAAGTGGTAAAAAAAAGTAATGCTTGGGGTTTTAATACTTAAAAACTTTTTTTCTTTATTATTAAAAATATTCTGGGAAAGACCCTCCATGATTAAAGCATTATAGGCTGTGATAGATTTAGAATAATCGCTAAATGAGCTTTTAATGTAATAGTCAGTATCAGATAAAATTCTATGAGCTTCATTAATGTAATCACATCGATTTTGGATTACAACCCCACCACCTTTATCAGCCTGTCTGATCACATTCAAACTGTTAAGAGAAAGGGATTTCAATGCTTGTTTCTCTTGCATATTAAGATTAGGTTTCTTCCTTTTACTAATGCCCCTTCGTGTAATTTTTTCAAACTCTTTTTGTACAATATCGCTGAAGGCATTAATCTGATGACTTTTGTCCTCAAGGGGATAAAAATTAGATTTATAAGGTACATCGAGATGAAAAAGATCATGAACATCTTCATCCATTTCTGCAGAATCATTTGTGGGTTTTTTAGCAAAATGTCTTTTGAGAGTTAATTTTCTGATAAAAATCTGCAGGTATATAAGGACATTTTTAAAAGGATTTAAACAAATATATAATTTAAGTAAACCACAAATAATTTTTTTGTTAAAAAAAAATAAGAAATTTCAGTTGAATTTATGAAGGAAGCAAGAACTGCCAAAAATTATGGACTCAGAGGGAATCAGAAACACCCTGTATTAGGCCGGAGTCACACTGGTGACAAAAACGGACGAGTATAATGCGGTAAAAAAATCGCATTGCAGTCGTCCCAATGTTAATCTATGGGGCAGTTCCCATCATCCGATTTTTTATCGGCTCTTTTCCTCGGTCCGAGACAATCGCAGCATACTGCAATTGTCACCGATTATCGGATTGGACTCGCCAATGCAAGTCTATGGGTACGAGAAAAAATCGGATTACAAACGGACCAGACGTGTGACTTGAGAGAATATCGCACCCGGTGTCCTTTAAAAAAAGCCGGCAATTGATTTTGCAATACAGTAAAATCACACTGACATGTTTACTAAAGAAACGAAAGAATAGATATAGTCACATAGAATACATACATATATATACATAAATATATATATACCCACACACGTCATTCAGACACATATATATTTATTTATATTTCATAGAGTTCTACATAGCAGAATAGCCGCTAAATCAATTGCCGGCTTCTGTAAAATCATTCCAAAACATGAAATGACACATGGTTTACATACAGTAAACCATTTCATTTCATGTATTTTTTATATTTCCCTGACTAATAATTAGATTAGGGTATGTGTGCAAAATATGGGACATGTAGGTGTTAAATTAAGGGGTTAATTCGTTGAAAAAAATTGTCTGGGATCCAGCGGCAATCTCTCACCAAGAGAGGTAAAGCCAGTGAGTGAGGGCAGATTTTAAGAGCCTAGAGAGGGACCATTGTTTTTGACCCCCTGGCTACAAAAATCTACCCCAGACATCAGTTCACCTCAGGTCAGCCAGTGACGTCAGTGAGGCTGCACGGCGTTCCCTGGCTGACCTGAGGTGAACTGATGAGCGTGGGAAAAAGTTCAGAAACTTTCCGACGCTCATTAGTTCACCTCCGGGCAGCCAGGGAGGCTGCGCAGAGATGAAATAATTCATTTTGGCAGTGGTTTAGAGCAGGCTGGTCGCACTAGCACCTGTCCCATTATAAACCACTTAACCCCTTCTGATGGATTGCAATGGGGGACCTGACTGACCAGCGGAGAGGTAAGGATATTTTTGCTTTTTTGCTTTATTTTTGTTACAGGTTGATGGTTTATTTTTGGATTAGCAGAAGAATAAATATGGTCAAAAACTTGGTGTCATTATTTCATTAAAATAATTTTTAATTAATGTCTGTGTTTTTCTAAACATTTAATAGTCTAGGGTTAATAATGGATTGGCGTCTTATTGACACAACTCCATTATTAATCGGCTTAATGTCACCTTCCAATTGCAAGGTGACATTAACCCATTAATTATACCAAGAAAAACCAAAACAATTCAGAAAAAATGTCAAAAAAGTGTTAACTGAGCATGCTCACATGTTAGCCATATATATTAATATGATTGAATGCTCAGAATGTAATTATAAACATCAAAAAATAGAGGCTCAGAACAATTCCAAGAATAATACAAAATTTATTTAAACATAAACAATGTGACAAAAAGAGTGTCTGGGTACGCACACATAAAGGTAGGAAAAGGGAAAGGAAGGGGAGAGATTGTCCGGAGTCCAATAATAAAGATAAGCATATTCACAGTAGTCGTTTAAACATTATGTGACCCAATAGATTGTAAATACACCCCGGACAAAAAGGAGCGGAAGCAGTCCTCTGAATCCACCACAGAGGACAAACCGTAATTAGATCAATAAATAAAAGTGCCAGTCTGATGCAAATAAAGGCCTATCAAGGTTAGATTTCCCAGGTCTGAATAGGATGTATAGTGGCTAAATTCTAATCTGCACTATTCAGAGCGAGGTACTAACATAAATATCGCACCCATTACATAAAGAGTGCATTACCTTCAGACATGGTGCGGTGTGACCGTGGAGCAGACGGCGCTTCCTAGAGCCTCACCGTGGAGCAGACGGCGCTTCCTAGAGCCTCGACGCGCGTTTCACCACCCTTGTGGTTTCATCAGCCGCACCATGTCTGAAGGTAATGCACTCTTCACCTGAGAAATCTAACCTTGATAGGCCTTTATTTGCATCAGACTGGCACTTTTATTTATTGATCTAATTACGGGTTATCCTCTGTGGTGGATTCAGAGGACTGCTTCCGCTCCTTTTTGTTCGGGGTGTATTTACAATCTATTGGGTCACATAATGTTTAAACGACTACTGTGAATATGCTTATCTTTATTATTGGACTCCGGACAATCTCTCCCCTTCCTTTCCCTTTTCCTACCTTTATGTGTGCGTACCCAGACACTCTTTTTGTCACATTGTTTATGTTTAAATAAATTTTGTATTATTCTTGGAATTGTTCTGAGCCTCTATTTTTTGATGTTTATAATTACATTCTGAGCATTCAATCATATTAATATATATGGCTAACATGTGAGCATGCTCAGTTAACACTTTTTTGACATTTTTTCTGAATTGTTTTGGTTTTTCTTGGTATAATTTATTGGTCTAGAGGCTCTTCCACCTGACTATGTGGAATAGTTTTTTGGTTTAATTAACCCATTAATATTACCCCATATCCCACTGCTACACGGGAGTGGGATGAGAGAGGATAAGTGCCAGAAAAGGCGCATCTTATAAATGCGCCTTCTCTGGGGTGTCTGGGGGCAGATTTTTGTAGCGGGGGGGGAAACAATGGTCTCTCTCAAGGCTCTTAAAATATGCCCTCACTCACTGGCTTTACCTCTCTTGGTGAGAAATTGCCGTGGAAGCCCACGCAATTTTTTACAACAAACTAACCCCTTAATTTAACAACTACATGTCCCAAATTTTGCACACATACCCTAATCTAATTATTAGGGACATATAAAAAATACATGAAATGAAATGATTTACTGTATGTGAACCATGTGTCATTTCATGTCGGGTTAGGGAATGATTTTACAGAAGCCGGCAATTGATTTAGCGGCCATTCTGCCATGTAGAACTCTATGAAATATAAATATATATATGTATATGTGTCTCAATGACATGTATATAAAGTATATATATATATTCTATGTGTATATATCTATTCTTTCTTTTCTATTTTAACCTGTCATTGTGATCCATTATATGTCCATTTTGCAAGCTGCCGACAAAATCTCGTCAGACAGATATCAAACGGATGCTCAGATGAGACAAAATTGCATCCTCGCATGAAAAATGGATGACATACGGATCACTGTTCATGAAACATTTGTGTAATTGTGGTCCGTCAAAATCGGACCGATTTTTTTGACGTTGTGTGTGACTCCAGCCTTAGACATAAAGGAGGGCCACATACACATTCTGTTCAAATTGTCATGTATTGGTGCCCCTAGACTCATAAAGGGTATGCAATATAATACTGATAAGGGTATGTGCACAGCTTGAGTAAAATTTCTGCACCATTTCTGCATCTTTTGGCAGGAAAATTGCAGCTGAAAAACGTACGTTTTTGTTACATTTTTGCCTGCGTTTTTGATTGACTGGAGTGAAGTGACTGGTGAAAAACGCAGGGCAAAAAAGGACAGAGAATTGACATGCTGAAGATTATTTTCTGAACCAAAACTGCAAGTCAAGAATACTCAACGTGCGCCTGACATGTCAGGTTTCTAATTCACTTTACTGGCATCAAGTTTTGCCACAAATCTGCAGAGAAAAAAAATATGTCAAAAACGCACCAAATCTGCAATGTGTGCACAGGACCTAAATTTTTTAAGACGTTTTTCAGGGGTTATATACCAACAAAATGTACTCCAGACCATGGAATAGTCTATAGGTGAGCAATATAATACTGATAAATTTTGAACAAGTTTTTTGAGGCTTATATAGCAACGAAATGTACCCCAGAAGATGTAATAATTTATGGGTGAGCAATATGATACCTATACGTTTTCTCTTTGTGAATGCTTACAGTGCAGCGCCGCCATTGTTCAAGTTTGAACAAGTTTTAGAGAGTTATATACTAACAAAGTGTAATCCAGACGACAGAATACCCTGTGGGTGAGCAATATAATAACGATAAAATTTTGAACAAGTTTTTTGAGGCTTATACCACAACTAACTGTACCAAAGAAGATGTAATACCCTTTGTATGAGCAAAATAATACCAATACATTTTCGACCAAGTTTTTGAGGCTTTTATACCAACGAAATGTACTTCACTCCACAGAATAGTCTATGGGTGAGCATTATAATACCGATACATTTTTACCAAGTTTTTTGAGGCTTTTATAGTAACAAAATGTACCAAACACGATGTAATACCTTATGGGCGAGGAATATAATAACAATACATATTGAACAAGTTTTTGGAGACTTATGTGGCAACGAAATGTACCCAAGAAGATATAATACCCTATGGGTGAGAAATATGATACTGATGAATTTGGAACATGTTTTTGGAGGCTATATAGCACCTAAATGTACCCAAGAAGATATAATACCCTATATGAGAGCAATATAATACCGATTTTGAACACTTTTTTTTAGGGTTATATACCAAAAAATGTAATACAGACCACAGAATAGCATAAGAGTGAACAATATAATAATGATAAAATTATGAACAATTTTTTTGGAGACTTACATAGCAACTAAATGTACCCAAGAATATATAATACCCTATATAAGAGCAATATATTACCGATTTTGAACAAGTTTTTTTAGGGTTATATACCAAGAAAAAGTAATGCAAACTACAGAATAGCATATGGGTGGGCAATATAATAGTGATAACATTTTTAAAAAATGTTTGGAGGGTTATATACCAATGAAATTTACCCAAGAACACATAATACTGTCTGGCTGAGAAATGTAGCCCAGCAAAATTTGTAAACTTTTTTTTGAGTGTTATAAATCACAAAAGTGCACCCCAGAATACGGAATAGTGTATGCGTAAAAAATGTGAAGAAACAAGCAAAATTTTCAAATGCTTTTTTTCTACTGTTATATGCCACAAAAATGTGACAGAAAGCACGTAATCTATTATATAAAGCTCAAGTGTGTGTATGTGTGTATGTCCGGGATAGGCATCCGCACCTTCGCAGCTACAGCCACAAAATTTGGCACAGTCACACGTCTGGACCCCGAGAGTGTCCTAGGCTATGTTGTGAGGCGAAATTTTTACCCCGCACGTTCCAATTCACCAAACAATTTTGCCCCTATCTACATAATGGGGAAAAAGTGTGTGTGTATCAAGCCCCGCCCCTCATTATGATGTCATAATGGTTGCCATGGCAACGCTGATGTCATCATAGGTTGCAAGCCCCGCCGCTCATTATGATGTCATAATGGTTGACTATGGGATGGAGGATGTGTGATGGGTATATGGGCACTTGACTATGGGATGGCGAATATGTATGATGGGTATATGGGCACGGGACTATGGGATGAAGGATATGTATGACGGGTATAAGGGTACGGGACTATGGGATGGAGGATATGTATGATGGGTATATGGGCATGGGACTGTGAGATGAAGGATGTGTGATGGGTATATGGGCATGGGACTGTGAGATGAAGGATGTGTGATGGGTATATGGGCACTCGACTATGGGATGGCGAATATGTATGATGGGTATATGGGTATGGGACTATGGGATGGCGAATATGTATGATGGGTATATGGGCATTGGACTATGGGATGAGGATGTGTGATGGGTATATGGGCACTCGACTATGGGATGGAGGATGTGTGATGGGTATATGGGCACTCGACTATGGGATGGAGGATATGTATGATGGGTATATGGGCACGGGACTATGGGATGGAGGATAATTATAATTTGCTATAACTAACCACAGTTATTTACTGTCCCCGGGCAGCACCAGGCTCTTCAGCTAGTAATGTATAAAGGAGTAATCTAATCCTGAACTATTTTTCTACTCTTTTTGTAAGTTTTACTTATCACCGTAATGCAACAATAACAGTGTTAAACTGTATGGATGAGTCACTGAATCCATAACAACATTTTGAATGAAAATATTTTAAAGTGTACCTGATGTACTTATACAGTCACAAATGCTTTGCAGAAAGAGCAAAGATAGACAGAAAATATGATTAGGATCATTCATAGATCCCTGAAAGGCAACAATTGGCGGGCCTCACTAAAATATTGAATATTACAAACACTTGTGTGAGCTAATCCAGGCTTTGTTCATTTTTACGAGCGTGAGCCTGTCTGCATTTTCTGTTGACAGGCGATAGTGCCTGTCCGTTATGCCACCCCCTCCCACCCCAATGTCACTAGAAGGATGCTAGCGGCAGGGCAGCATAACACCTCCAAGGCATAGAGGGACAGCTCATGGCAGGTATCCACCTTTGAGGAAAAAAGGTTTAGAAAACAACGTGTGTAAACAGGAAAAATGAGGAAAATTCCAGCTCCTAAAATTCCGGTATTTATTTTTTAAAAATTTAAAAACATGAATCCACAGTGAAAAGCAACACGTTTTGAAGGCACGCAGGCATTCTTTATCAGTCACTCTAACAAAGAAACCTCTGTGTGTTTGAAACGTGTTGCTTTGCACTATAAATTCATGTTTTTAAATTAAAAAAAAAAATACTGGAATTTTAGGAGCTGGAAATTTCCTCATTTTTTACTGTCCAGGTTTGAGACCCAATATTTGAAAGTCGCAGTGGAATTGGAGAATACGCTGGTTTGGCTATCCAGGTATTGCTTGACCATCTTTAAAAACTTGTACCTCCTTTCCAAAAATACCAGATCATGCGCTGGGCTGGTGTCATGAAATTGGCACACGCCTTCGACAGTGTACCTCTGGCTCTGCTGTGTGTCTCCCTGGCTTCTCCTTCGTGGTTGGGCAAGGAAGCTTGCCCCCTGCTGCTAGCGTTGTCTGATTGTAGTTTTTTCAACATATTTTCCACAATGACCTACTTGTATAGCACGATTTTCAAAGACCTCTCCACCTCAGGAAGAAGAGATGCAACGTTCTCCTTATAGTGTAGGTCTAGCAGGGTGAACAACCAGTACTTTTTTTGCCAAGATGTACGCGAGGGTCATGGGCAGGGCCGGTTTTAAGCAAAGTGGGGCCCTAGGCAAAATTTAAAATGGGGCCCCAAATGCTAACATATTGCATATCACACAGAAGCATTTCAATTGCATTTACATGTGCTGACTTCAGGATGCTAAATGAGTGTGATCGACAATAGTGAAGCTGTTCAACACTTGTTTCCCGGCCTCTTTCCATCGTCTGAGAAAGAATGATGGGGACAGAACGATCACTAATGGATCAATCTGTCCCCATCCAGTATCGTGTTATCAGCAGCACATCTACAGTTTACACCCCATAGTCCTCCATATAATAATAATAATACATTTTATTTCTATAGCGCTGACATATTCCGCAGCACTTTACATTTCAGAGGGGATTTGTACAGACAATAGACATTACAGCATAACAATAATCACATAGATTATAGTATAACACACTCCTCAGTCCTCCATATAGTATAATACACTTCCCATAGTCCTCCATATTGTATAATACACTCCCTATAGTCCTCCATATAATATAATGTGCCCCATAGTCCTCCATATAGTATAATACACTCCTCAGTCCTCCATATAGTATAATACACTTCCCATAGTTCTCATAGTTCCCATAATGATGCACAAAGGTTAATGTGCTCCATAATACAATATGCCCCATATGCTGCTGCTGATGCGATTAGAAAAAAATGACATACTCACCTCTTGCCGCTGGGGGCCAGGTGCCGGTGTCCTGAGCAGGCGGGGACACCGGCGCACTATGGGGGTCAAGTGCCTGTCACTGCTTGCTCAGGCACCCGGCACTGGATATATTCACCTGTCCCCATTCCACCGCTGCGCGCCGATCCATCTTCCAGGTCCTCTGTCAGTGACTGTTCAGGCAGAGGGCACGCACTAACTACGTCATTGCGACCTGAATATCACAGCCAGAATGTCAGGGGGCTGGCAGAACGCACCAAATAATATAAAGGTAATGACAGGGTACAGTTTTCTATACTAGCGCATGGCCGGGCAGCCATGTGAACCTTTTATAGCTGCAGCCTTCTGGGACCTTCCTAGTGGTCCAATCGGAGCAGCAACAGGACCTGAGCATGTGACCTCCAACCTCCAATGAGAGGTCGTCCCACGGGCATGCTCAGTAGACCGAAAGAAGGTCTTAGGGTACCGTCACACTTGGCGACGCACCAGCGATCCCGACAACGATGCGACCTGGTAGGGATCGCTGTTGCTTCGTTATGAGGTCGAAGGTGAGATGTCCAGTGATGCAGCAACGATACGGAATGATACGATGGTCGTTGGGACCCTGTCTCTCAGACCTGTAGTATTGAGGTCGTTCGTTGTTGCACTCTGTCAAACACAGCGATGCATGCTTGCCAGCGGGACACCAGCGATCAAAAAATGGCCCAGGACATTCAAGCACGAACAGCAACATTGCAGCAAGGGCCCGATCGACGCTATGTGTCACACGTAGTGGGATCGCAGGCGAGATCGCTGTTGCGTCACAAAATCGGTGATGCAACAGCGATCTTGCAAGCGAACTCGCTATGTGAGGCGGGGGCTTTAGTCCCAGGAGCTGCTCTCCGCTGGCTAGTGTGGATTGCCATACCTGAACCAGGGGTAGCAGCAGCAACCAAACTGACAAAACTAGGCTGAGCAAGGTGCTGGGATCGACGTCTCTGCTGGGCAACCTCCTCTGCGGCCGGGAATGAATGCAAGACCGCAAAAGGCAAGGCTCGGGATTCCTCCTGTGCAAGGGAGGAAACCCGACGCCTAACACAGAATGTCACAGGACACTGGCACATACAAGAGGTATGTCGGTTTTTTTTTATCGCAGGAATCATGACTCATGTATAAGCCGAGGGGATCTATTTCAGCCAAAAAAGGGGGTTGAAAAACTCGGCTTATACACGAGTATATACAGTATATTACAAATTTGCTTATTTTCATATATACTACTAATTTATGACATAACAATTCACAGGACAGTTACTCTTTATGTGGTGAGATCTGGGTTTGTGGTTTTGGGAATGTGGCCCTGGGTTTAATTGCCTAATTAAGGAGAATACTAAGGGTATGTGCACACGTTGCGGATTACCCTGCGGATTTTTCCATGCGGATTTGGCTAAGTCCGCAGGTAAAATTACCTGCAGATTTAGTGCAGATTTTGTGCGGATTTCCCCTGCATTTTTACACCTGCGAATTCCTATAATGGAGCAGGTGTAAAACGCTGCGGATCTGCACAAAGAATTGACATGCTGTGGAAATGAACCCGCAGTTTTTTCCATTTTAGCTTTACTTTAATGGTACTGTACAATGCAGGAGATTCTGCTGCAGATCCGCAGGGCCAAATCTGCTGCGGATCCACAGCAGAATCCGCAAGGTATGCACATACCCTAAAAGTGTACAGTGCATGCACTGTGAGAATTCAGAAGCCTGCAGCCACCTATAGTGACTACAGGTTTTTATCTCAAACATGGACAAACCCTTTAATTATAAAATAAAACCCTATAGCCAATCCTAACAGCGTGTAATATCCTCACTGACAGGATGCAGCTCTGATTGCAGGTTCTAGCAGTCATCACATGGCCACTTCACTTAGGGGTACTTCACACTAAGCGAGATCACTAGCGAGATCGCTGATGCGTCACCGATTTTGTGACGCATCAGCGATCTCGCTGTGTGTGGCACACATCAGCGACTGGCCCCCCCGCAGGGTATCCCTGATCGTGCAGGAATGTCCTGGGCCATTTTTTGATCATTTTTTGATCAGCGAGCTCCCAGCGCTGTAAGCAGACGCTGGGAGCTGGTATCCAAGGTAAATAGAGGGTAACTAAGAGCGTGCGGCGCTTAGTTACCCGCTGTGTACCCTGGATACCAGCGTGCTCACACTGGGAGCTGGTATCCTAGGTAAACAGGAGGTAACTAAGCGCCACACGCTCTTAGTTACCCGCTATTTACCTTGGATACCAGCGGCCTCGCTGGTCCCGATCGCTGGTGAATCTGCCTGTTTGAGAGCTCTCCAGCGATCATGTAGTGACACACCAGCGATCCTGACCAGGTCGTATCGTTGTCAGGATCGCTGGTGCGTCGTTTAGTGTGACGGGGCCCTTACATGTGATTTTCACACTTTCAGCCACTGTGATAATGATAACGAGCTTTTCTTCCTGCTTTCTTCAGTTTATCACCGAACATTGAGAGAATTAGGGAGACCAGCGCATAGGCACGTACCGGTAAGTGTGCATGGGGGTGGGGTTGGGGCAAACAGAATTCTTGCCCTGGGTGCTGGAAAACCTAGATACACCTCTGCATTTACATGTAAGAGGCACGTGGCTATCTTTGGATATTGGATTACAGATACCAAGATCTCCATGTTATTCCGCTTCTTAGGACCTTTATGCCCATATAGACGGCTTAGGAGGGGTGATCCTACTGACAAATGCATTCTAAAACTGATGTATGTAAGGATCAATGAAACTCTATGAGGCAATGTGTTGTCTGAAAAACTACGGCCAGCACCGGGACATGTCACACACAGGTGGGCCAGCACCGGGACATGTCACACACAGGTGGGCCAGCACCGGGACATGTCACACACAGGTGGGCCAGCACGGGACCTGTCACACACAGGTGGGCCAGCACCGGGACATGTCACACACAGGTGGGCCAGCACCGGGACATGTCACACACAGGTGGGCCAGCACCGGGACCTGTCACACACAGGTGGGCCAGCACCGGGACCTGTCACACACAGGTGGGCCAGCACCGGGACCTGTCACACACAGGTGGGCCAGCACCGGGACCTGTCACACACAGGTGGGCCAGCACCGGGACCTGTCACACACAGGTGGGCCAGCACCGGGACATGTCACACACAGGTGGGCCAGCACGGGACCTGTCACACACAGGTGGGCCAGCACCGGGACATGTCACACACAGGTGGGCCAGCACCGGGACATGTCACACACAGGTGGGCCAGCACCGGGACCTGTCACACACAGGTGGGCCAGCACCGGGACCTGTCACACACAGGTGGGCCAGCACCGGGACCTGTCACACACAGGTGGGCCAGCATCGGGACATGTCACACACAGGTGGGCCAGCACCGGGACATGTCACACACAGGTGGGCCAGCACCGGGACATGTCACACACAGGTGGGCCAGCACCGGGACCTGTCACACACAGGTGGGCCAGCACCGGGACCTGTCACACACAGGTGGGCCAGCACCGGGACATGTCACACACAGGTGGGCCAGCACCGGGACCTGTCACACACAGGTGGGCCAGCACCGGGACCTGTCACACACAGGTGGGCCAGCACCGGGACCTGTCACACACAGGTGGGCCAGCACCGGGACATGTCACACACAGGTGGGCCAGCACCGGGACATGTCACACACAGGTGGGCCAGCACCGGGACATGTCACACACAGGTGGGCCAGCACCGGGACATGTCACACACAGGTGGGCCAGCACCGGGACCTGTCACACACAGGTGGGCCAGCACCGGGACCTGTCACACACAGGTGGGCCAGCACCGGGACCTGTCACACACAGGTGGGCCAGCACCGGAACATGTCACACACAGGTGGGCCAGCACCGGGACCTGTCACACACAGGTGGGCCAGCACCGGGACCTGTCACACACAGGTGGGCCAGCACCGGGACCTGTCACACACAGGTGGGCCAGCACCGGGACCTGTCACACACAGGTGGGCCAGCACCGGGACATGTCACACACAGGTGTGTGACTGTAGCCTGAGGCCTCATGCAGACTTCTGTGAATTCCGTACGTGGGCTATCGCTGCTGTTCCCATTAGAGTCAATGATGCTAATCACATGTCCGCCTGAGTCACAATCATACATTGAAGTCTATGGGAATGTGAGGAATTATGGGCAGCACACAGAACTACGGCTGCGCTCCCTATGTAACAGTACAATGGTAGGAGAAGCTTTGCAATTTTGACTGATATAAATCAGTCACAAAACCCTAATGGTAAAAACACCAATGAATATCAGATCGAAACCATTGGTGAAAATCAGACCATTTTCTGCGAATTAGAAAAATCACTGACATCTGAATGAGCGTCTATGGAAGCAGTGACAGTGACCGAACAAGCGTAGGTGTGTGGCCTCTACGGCCGCGTTCAGAAGCCGCAGCTGTGGCGCGTTTTTGTGTGCATTGTGCCCATGGCATCAGGGTCTGCACTCACACAGCTTTCCCAGGAATAGGATCCTGATTTTGCTGCAGCATGGGATTTCTCAGTAAGTTTCCATTCATGGAAAAGCTGGGTAATATATATAATAATGCCGCCAGACTATGTACATACTAATTACATACATGTAACACCAGTGCAGCAGTGAGTATGCCTAAGGGTATGTGCACACGCTGCGGATTCTGCTGCGTTGTACAGTACCTTTATTTCCTATGGAAATAAAAAAAAGCTGTGCACATGCTGCGGATTTTTCCGCGCAGTTTTGCTGCGGTTTACAATCCGCAGCATGTCAATTGTTTGGTGCAGAAACGCTGCGGTTTTACACCTCATCCATTATGAGGTGTAACCGCAGGGCAAAACCGCGGAAAAAACGCAGATAATCCGCAGAAAAACCGCAGCACTTTGTCCTGCGGATTTCCTGCGGTTTTCTCTACAAAATCCGCAGAGACTAAAAACTACGTGTGCACATAGCCTTAGGCCATGTGCACACGATGCAGATTTGCAGCGTTTCCGCAGCGGATTTTACCGCGCAGAAACGTTGCATATCCGCATTGTGATGTACAGTACCTTTAAAATGAATGAAAAAAAAAAAACGCTGTGCAGACGCTGCGGATTTTTCCGCGCGGTTTTCCTGCGGTACAAAATCCGCAGCATGTTGCTTCTTTTGTGCGGTTTTCTATCTCCCCTGTTACCAAATCCGCAGGGGGAAAACCGCAATGGAAAACCGCACAAAAAACGCATGAAAACCGTGTGAAAAATGGAAGAAATCCGCAGGAAAAATGCAGGTCATTTGACCTGCGGTTTTCTTCCATTCTGCACGGAAAAATCCGCAGGGCTCAAAACTCCGTCTGCACTCAGCCTCACTCTATATGACCCAGCTTTCCAAAGCTTCTGAATGGCAGTAGGTAGATTTGCCTTTCAGTAGCTGTGCTCTCCCTGGCCAGCTGTAAGGACACCAACGTGGAGAGTACAGCAGCTGCATAGGGCCACGTTTACACTAGTATTTTGCATCCATATTGGGTCTGAAGAGGGCCATCTTTACGCTTTTCTCCTGGTTTTGGCTTACAAACACTGACAGAACGCACCGTGTGAGCGATACCTGAAGCAAGTCCCACTGTTACACAGCAGCGGGGCTACATGGCGATACCTGTGGTGTCCACCTGGTGGCAGTGTGCACACAGCGGCTGCTGGGACAGGGGCGTGGAGCAGTAACATTCGAGGTGGATATAGAGGCAGGGGTGCAGGCTGCACCTCTCCCAATACTGGCCTCTCTCCCAGGCAGCAGGGTAGGAGCAGAGCGAGAGGAAGTCTGGCTTCTCCCATTCATTCACACGCTCCGTGGGCAGAGGAGCTGCTGCCTCTTAGCTCCCAGCCTGTCCGGATTGGCTGGACCCAATTTCTACTTTATTCTTGTGGATTAAAGTCGCAGGGAGTCGGAGTGATTGGTTAGACCAGAAGACTCGGAGACCTCACTATAAGGTATCACACATGATGATTTGTGTATGGCTGGGCTTTACATACAGCTGTCTGACACTAGTGTGGCGTCCACGTGCTGGAGTGGACTTCTCCACCATGGGCATGGACTGAACAATAGGAGTCCCCAGCCCGGCTGGATGCTGGACACCCTCTGTATCCCTGGACAGTCACTTTCTGTTGTGTGTGATAAGTCAGCTGTGTTCCTGTCCTCTTCTATCCTGAGCCTTTGTTTCCAGCGCAGACTTGATTCCATCCTGGGATGGAGCGTGAGATCCCGAACAAATGACCGCCCCACACAGTCCTGCTCACTTTAGTACCAATTTTACTTCTATAGCGCCAACATATTCCGCCGCGCTTTACACTTTCGATGACTCCGCAGAGATGCTCCAGTACTGACCGTTGGTGATGAGTTCCACCTAATTTTAGCTTCCATTGTTTCCCTGAGTAACGTCCAAAATGATGTGACGTGCCCAATTTTTTTTGTCGGTTTTCTGACAGCCGTCACGGTGTGAGTGATCTAGGATCTCCTCTGCACATCGCTGACGCCCTGTCAGACCTGAAAACAATGGCTTGTGGGAAGTGTTTGCACACAATGGTATGAGCCCCTGCCAGTTTCTGAGACTCCTAACCTGGACCCTCACAGATTTGGGGAGTGCCACAAGAATTCCCATGGCCGAGTGGTTTGTATTGGGACATTCAGAAATCTAAGGGTACATGCACACGCTGCGGAATGCTCTGCGGATTTTGTAAAATCCACAGGTAAATCTGCAGGTCAAAAGACTTGTGGTTTTACCTGCGGATTGCTCTGCGGTATTTCATCTCCACAATGGAGGAGATGGCAAACCGCAACGGATTCCGCAGAATTGACATGTCAACTTTTTCTGCGGTTTTGAAACCGCAGCAAATCCACGTGGAACATTCCGCAGCGTCTGCACAGCAGTTTTTAATATACATAGGATATTATGGTACTGTACACCGCAGCAAAAACTGCAGCGGATCCGCAGCGTCTGCACACACCCTAAGGTTGGGGCAGGAAAGTCGGATGTACATGTGGTCTCAGAACTTGGACTGCAGAGAACATGATCATAGCGGGGACCAGTCCTGGTTTGGGACGCACGGCGTCATAGCCGGGGACCAGTCCTGGTTTGGGACGCACGGCGTCCTGCCTGAAGCCAATGTCTGTGGACACACTGTGACATAATGGGTGAATATTGAGCCCCATCCAGAAGTGTTCTGCGGAGCGTCTGGCAGAGCTGCTGCGGGACACGTTATACCTTCACACCTCCATGGGACTACTTCCTCTGTGTAGTTTCGGGAACGCCAAGTCTTTAGGCTGAGTGCAGATGGACTTTTTGGCCCTGCGGTTTTTTCCGCGCAGAATGGAAGAAATCCGCAGGTCAAATGACCTGCATTTTTCCTGCAGATTTCTTCCATTTTTCATGTGGTTTTCATGTGGTTTTTGTGCAGTTTTCCATCGCGGTTTTCCCCCTGTGGTTTTGGTGACAGGGGAGATGGAAAACCGCACAAAAGTAATATGCTGTGGATTTTGTACCGCGGAAAAATCCACAGCATCTGCACAGCATTTTTTTTTACATTGATTTTAAGGCTACTGTACATCACAATGCAGAAATGCAACGTTTCTGCGCGGTAAAATCCGCTGCAAATCTGCATCGTGTGCACACAGCCTTAAAGGATGTTCTGGCCAAAAATGTCAGTTTCGCACACACTGCCCCATATGGCAAACTGAGTCCACTACAAAAATCTTAATCCGCAATTTCAAGGAATGTCTGGAAAAGCCACTGAGCTAAGCAGAAAATTGTACTCTGTGAATCACCAGTTACTTCCAGCAAGAGAGCCCAGGGTCTCAATTAATATCAGACTTGTTCCTAATTAGCCCCTCCTTCAGGACTGTGGGGGCATGTTTCCCTTTGGGAAGATGTATCTAGTGAATGTGGTTTTTTTTTTTTTTTTTTCTTCCCTTTAACCTCTTGCTGCCCAAACAAACTGAAGCTCTGACTGATACCGTGTAGACTGCCTCTGATATCCATTTATTAGTCTAGAAACAATGACAGAATTGCTTCCCATGACCCCATTTTATTCAACACTCAGTATTTGATCAGTATTTTACCTCAGTATCTGTAAACCAAAACCAGGAGAGGAACAATCAGAGGAAAAGTATAATAGAAACATGTCATCACTTCTGGATTGATCACCCACTCCTGGTTTTGGCTTATAGATACTGAGGTAAAATACTGACCAAATACTGAACGTGTGAACGTAGTCTAAGGGCTTCTTCTGAGATATTCTAGAAAAAATAATTTCGTACACTGCATTAGTGTTACAGCAAACAATAAGACTATGTAAAAATGTCACTTGAAAAATTTTTTTTTTTTTTTTTTTTTTGGCACTTGGGGAAACAAACCCCCCAACCTATACATGCAATGTAGTTATGGTGGGTACTGATTATCTGTCTTGTATTCCCACCTGAGGGGCAGGTGTCGCCTTTCGGATGCTTTGTTCTCCGTACTGGACATATGTGTGTCTGACACAAGCGCAGATTATGTGGTTGGGACTAAACAAAGCAGAATGTGACTTTCATTTTCCAGAGCTGTGTACGGTTGGATGAGGGGAGGACTCTGCCAGAAGGGCTGGCAGTCATTGTGTCAGTTACCTCAGGAAGAGGACGCCACACAGCAGACAGTTTGCTGCAGGAGAATGTTCTTTGCCCACCTCACACGTGGTTACAAAAGTGAGCTAGTTGGACACATGTCTCGCTTCATGGTTCCTACAGATGTTTTTGAGAACTTTGCATTTCCTAGCACTCTGATAGTACATAGACCGGGGATGTGCTGCTGGACCAGATTTGTAAAAATGGCTTCTTTTTGCGCCGGTTCTGGAACTCCTCTTAAAATGTGGATGGGCTTAACAATAGGGCAGGGATCCCCAACCTGCAGCTCGGGAGCCACATGTGGCTCGCGGCTGTCTGCTAGCTTGGTGCATTAGCGCCAGGTCTAGCAAAGAGCTAAGAGCACATGTCAAAATGGTGAATTTTGTGAGTAATCCGGCACAGAAGAGCAGATCTGGATGCACATATACTGGTCTTAGGGGTTTAGAGATAATTTAAGGATGGTGGGCTGGAGACAGGATGATACTACTCAGGGGCTGGCTGGCAATTTTCAGCCTGGGGGGCAATCACAAGGCAGTGGCCCTCCAGTTGCAGTCGCCCACCTTTGCCCAATTTATCTCTGGCTACTGCATTAAAGCAACAGAGATAACAGGTTTGTACATAGAAAATAGAACGGAGCTTGCTGCATAGATATGGGAGCAGACCCAAGCTTACTGCCTACATAGATACTGTAACAGAAGCAATCTGACTACAAAGTCACAATAAGGGTGGAACACTACGTAGATAAGGAAGCAGAACCGATCTTACTAGAGAGATGTAGGAGCAGAATCAAGCTTACTACAGAGATAAGGGAGCAGAACTGAGCTTGCTACAGAGATAAGGGAGCAGAACCGAGCTTACTACAGAGATAAGGGAGCAGAACCGAGCTTACTACAGAGATAAGGGAGCAGAACCGAGCTTACTACAGAGATAAGGGAGCAGAACCGAGCTTACTACAGAGATAAGGGAGCAGAACCGAGCTTACTACAGAGATAAGGGAGCAGAACCGAGCTTACTACAGAGATAAGGGAGCAGAACCGAGCTTACTACAGAGATAAGGGAGCAGAACCGAGCTTACTACAGAGATAAGGGAGCAGAACCGAGCTTACTACAGAGATAAGGGAGCAGAACCGAGCTTACTACAGAGATAAGGGAGCAGAACCGAGCTTACTACAGAGATAAGGGAGCAGAACCGAGCTTACTACAGAGATAAGGGAGCAGAACCGAGCTTACTACAGAGCCTTGCGAAAGTATTCGGCCCCCCTGGAACTTTTCAACCTGTTCCCACATATCATGCTTCAAACATAAACATACCAAATGTAAATTTTGGTGAAGAATCAACAAGTGGAACACAATTGTGAAGTTGAACGAAATTTATTGGTTATTTTAAGTTTTTGTGGAAATTAAAAAACTGAAAAGTGGGGCGTGCCACATTATTCGGCCCCTTTACCTTAATACTTTGTTCCGCCACCTTTTGCTGCGATTACAGCTGCAAGTCACTTGGGGTATGTCTCTATCAGTTTTGTACATCGAGAGACTGAAATTCTTTCCCATTCCTCCTTGGCAAACAGCTCGAGCTCAGTGAGGTTTGATGGAGATCGTTTGTGAACAGCAATTTTCAGCTCTTTCCACAGATTCTTGATTGGATTCAGGTCTGGACTTTTGCTTTGTTTGGGATCATTGTTTTGTTGGAAGACAAATCTCCGGACCAGTATCGGGTCTTTTGCAGGCTCCAACAGGTTTTCTTCAAGAATGGTCCTGTATTTGGCTCCATCCATCTTCCCATCAATTTTATCTGTCTTCCCTGCTCCTGCTGAAGAAAAGCTGCCCAGTGTGAACACTTACTTCTGGCTAATCTCTGAATGTATGAGTGAATATAAACCTCTATTTTGGTAATGCCTACATTTATGGGTTGGTCGGAACCTGATGGTGAAGGGCAGAGTGCACCTATTCAGACTAGGTCTGTGTCTGTCTGTCTGTCTGTCTGTCTGTCTGTCTGTCTGTCTGTCTGTCTGTCTGTCTGTCTGTCTGTCTGTCTGTCTGTCTGTCTGTCTGTCTGTCTGTCTGTCTGTCTGTCTGTCTGTCTGTCTGTCTGTCTGTCCCAGAAAGAACTCAGCAAACCAGGGTTGGAGTAAAATGCTTTTCTTTATTTCTTCAACAAGGTTAAAAAGACGACCCACAAGGATCAGGAACCAGAGTGCATGGCAGAAATAAACGCAAATGGGACTACGCGTTTCGGCGACCTAATACGCCTTCTTCACGGTCCAAACCAGGTCTGGACCGTGAAGAAGGCGGATTAGGTCGCCGAAACGCGTAGTCCCATTTGCGTTTTTCTGCCATGTACTCTGGTTCCTGATCCTTTTGGGTCGTCTTTTTAACCTTGTTGAAGAAATAAAGAAAAGCATCATTTTACTCCAACCCTGGTTTGCCGAGTTCTTGCTGGATTTCCTTTTTGTTCTCCTATTGAAGGATTTACTCCTAATCCAGTCCGTGCAGGTACTTGATTACCAGGTGGGAAAGACCCATGAGTCTCATTGCTGCAGCTGGACACTGACACATATACTCAGATGGATAGAGATCTATCTATATCTATCTATATCTATCTATATCTATCTATATATCTATCTATATCTATCTATATATCTATCTATATATCTATCTATATCTATCTATATCTATCTATATCTATCTATATCTATCTATATCTATCTATATCTATCTATATCTATCTATATCTATCTATATCTATCTATATCTATCTATATCTATCTATATCTATCTATATCTATCTATATCTATCTATATCTATCTATATCTATCTATATCTATCTATATCTATCTATATCTATCTATATCTATCTATATCTATCTATATCTATCTATATCTATCTATATCTATCTATATCTATCTATATCTATCTATATCTATCTATATCTCAATGTGTGTATGTATGTCCAGGATTGGCATCCGCACCGTCACAGCTACAGCCATAAAATTTGGCACAGTCACACGTCTGGACCCCGAGAGCGTCATGGGCTATGTTGTGAGGCGAAACTTTAACCCTGCGCGTTCCAATTCACCAAACAATTTTGCCCCTATCAACATAATGGGGGAAAAAGTGAAAGGAAAAGTGTTGGAGGCAAATTGACAGCTGCCAGATGTGAACAAGGGGACTTAAAGAATGAGAGCGATGGCGCCAAAGAGTATATACCGTACAGTTGCCAAGGTGGGGCCCTGACATGGGATACTCACCACACACGGGGATATGAACACACACACAGAATGCGAAAATGCGCCACACACTACCACGTTCTCCAACACATATACCACCTTCAGCACACATTTCACCACACGTACACCAACCTCGCCACATAAAAGTCGAAACACAAAAGTCGCTACTCAAAACTCGCCACGCTGTCCCAGAGCTGTTTAAAAAATGAAAAATGAGCTGTGATTGGTTGCTATCAGCAACAGTTTTCTTTGTAGACAGTTGTGGTAACTGAGGCCTATTATTCTTATTTCAATGGTGTTATCGTCCTTTGTAAAGCTGGAAATAACACAATTTATTACCGTGCCAACACAGACCACCCTCTGACACAGACTGCACGGGGAGCCCAGTATCACACAGGAGAGGGTTAGACACATGGCTCAGCAGTCAGTATCACACAGGATAGGATTAGATACTCAGCTCAGCACACAGTATCACACAGAATAGTATTAGATACACAGCTCAGCAGTCAGTATCACACAGGATAGGATTAGATACACGGTTTTTATGTGCAGTATAATCATTATAATTTGTTATAACAAACCACAGTTGGTTACTATGCCCAGGCATAGTATAAATATTGTGATGCAGTGACCCCTGTGACAGCTAGGGGGCGCTGTATGGGTCATGCACACAGGCATATCCATTATGGTAATGAAGAAAGGAGGAATGGCGGGAGGGTAAATAACTGATGTGTATCTCAGGGGGGGGTGGCCCTGTGATGGAAGCTGAAATAATGTGTTATTCAGCAGGGGTACTGCTGAGTGTTTGTTACTATGTGTCAGGGAAAGCTTTCAGGTGGCTTGGTGAGATGGGTGGGACCAGTCACCTACAAACCCACCCAGGGTTCATGTGTCTGAACACCCATAGTAAGCCTGTATATGTGTGTATGGCTGGGTGTCTGGAAAGGACCTGCCATGAGGTCATAGCCATGCGATCCGGTGGGTGTGGCTACGGACCATATAAGGTGACCAGGGTAGGTCACATAGAGAGTGCATGGATCTGATTGGTCCTTATGGAAAGGTCCCGGAAGGCTGACGTGCTGGAAGATGTGCTGCCTTCCTGAAGAGCACGTGCTGAGGCCGCTGACCTGGGGAGGCCTGTGTATAATGGCCTGCGAGTGTGTGACAGTTCCCAGGAGGGAATGGATGTCTGGAGTGAAAAGCCTCTAAGAGGTAACCCCGGACAGGGGAAATTAACTAGGAGACTGTAGAGCCTGAGTGCTGGACAAAGCACAGCCTGTGTGAACACAGGCCTAAGAGAGTGAAGCTCCGCTATGAACATTTGTTTGGTCTGATGTAAGACTGATACCCATTCTTCATGCTGCTATGGTTTATGCCATGTACAATAAACCATATTGACTATTATGTGAAAAATCCCTTGCCGGACCTGGTTTAATCGCAGCCAAGTGAGTGTCCCCCCAATACACTCAGTGAGTGCTGCCTTACTAACTATAATATATATACTCTCATCATGGCCCCAGTTCTCTCTCTCTCTCTCTCTCTCTCTCTATATATATATATATATATATATATATATATATATATATATATATATATATATATATATATATAGCCCAAGTTCCCCCATATATAGTATGATGGCCCCAGATCTCCCAATATATGCAGTATACTGTAATGGCCTCAGTGTGTGTATGTGTGTATATATAATATATTATGATCCTAGATCTATCTTCCAAAAAAAAGTTAGTTCAACATGGTGTAGGTCCACCTTTTGCGGCGAATACAGCCTCAATTCTCTGAGAGATGGTTTCATACAAGGTGTGAATTTTTTTCCAAAGGACTTGTAGCCCATTCTTCAGTTAATACACCCTCCAGTTCTTTGAGCGACGATGGCGGCAGAAATAGACGTCTAACTTGAATCTCTAAAATCGACCATAAATGCTCAATAATGTTCAGGTCTGGGGATTGTGGGGGCCAGATGAGATGCTCAACTTCATTACAATGTTCCTCGTGCCATGCTTTAACGATTCTAGCTGTATGAATTGGTGCATTATCATCCTGAAAGATGGCGTTCCCCTGCGGGAACAGTGCTTGAACCATAGGATGCACTTGGTCGCCCAAAATGCCTAAATAATCTCGGCTGTTAATTCTTCCATGAAGGGATATCATTGGCCCGGCGGATCTCCACGAAGTAGCACCCCAGATCATCACAGAACCTCCACTATGTTTTACAGTTGGGAGAAGGCAGTCTGGATGGAATGCTTTTTTTCGGCTGTCTCGAAACGTACACTCGGCCAGAGGTCGTAAATAGGGTAAACGATGATTCGTCTGAGAAAATCACATGTTTCCACTGCTCGAGGGACCAATTCTGGAGGTTTCTACACCACTCTAAACGCTTGGAAACATTTGTTATTGAGAGCAGCGTTTTTCGAATTGCAGCTCTTCCGTGGAATCCAGATTTGTGCAGCTCCCGACAAACCGTTTTCGTGGAAAATGGGTTATGTAGGTGTTCATTGAGCTCAGCAGTGATTTTCGCAGTCGTGGTCTTGCGACCCTCTCACAATTCGCTTTAGAGTCCGACGGTCTCTCTCAGTCAACTTCGACTTTCTGCCGGACCTGTGCTTTGCTGCGGATGTTTTTCCTTCTTTCAAACGCAGTCATTACTTTGAAGACAGTACCTCTTGACACGCCAAGCATTCGGGCACTTTCTGTTACACTAGCACCTGCCATACGAGCACCAACAATTTGCCCTCTTTGAAAATCCGAGAGGTCTGCCATTGGTATCAGGTTTTCATCAATGTTCTTACAATTCTGCAAAACAAACAGTTAATTTACATACACAGATCACATAACACAAATAATCAACTACAAACCTTACCATATGTCAGTTTGCATGTTTATAACATGTTAGTAGATTATGATGATCCCAGACCCCATATATACAGTATGATAGCCTCAGCCCCTATATATACAGTATGATGGCCCCAGTTCCCCCCCCCTATATACACTATGATGGCCCCAGTCCCCCTATATACACTATGATGGCCCCAGTTCCCCTCCATATATATAGTAGGATGGCCCCAAAGCCTGTTAATATAAAAAATGAAGTTTATACTCCCCTCATCCTGATTCCCGGCACTGCAGCCTCCATTTTCTTTTCTGGCCTGTAGAGCGGCGAGACAATGGCATCATTGCGCCCCCTGCAAGAGCACACTGAGGTCTCACAAGCTACGGTCTGCGGATTATGAGACGGACTGATGTGCGTGGCTGTTCTACTGCCGGCCGCATCACAGCACAGCAGACACGGCCGTGCGCAGTTTGCTGTGCGCGTCCATCAGGCGGCCGACCTTGCACAGCTACTGGGGTAGTGGCCTGGGGGGCATTTGCCTCCCTGCCACCTTGCCCAGCCAGCCCCTGATACTACTGGTCAAAGTAGGTGCTTGAAGCTGGATACAACAGTGGTGGGAGTGCTTGATGGGAGAATACTGAAAGGGGAAATTGTGGGAACCCTTGGACCTTGATATACTGCTTCTGTGGAAATGCTTTGGCTTTTGTTCTACCCATAATGGGGGCTTTGGTTGCCACTAATGTGAGGGAGTGTGGGAGACGGTTGTGGCTCGTGACCCCCTCTCAAAGCTGAACATTGCTTGCGACCCTCTCTGAGCTGGATGTCGCTTGCGATCCTCTATCGGAGCTGGATGTGGCTCTCAAGGTCAGAAAGGTTGGGGACCACTGCAATAGGGATTGGGTCATCTACCACAAAAAACGTTTCCTGGCATATAAACAGCCCAAAGTTGTGCTAAATTTTTTAAGAGATGTGCGTCAATTAAGAAATTTAGAGGCTCTTTCTCCAGTCCAAATTTGGTTTGACCTGCTCCTGCTGACACTGTTTGGTACCTTTTGGTGCATCTTTAGATTGTCTAGTTTTGGCTTATTCCACCCAATGAATTGGGTTTGTTTCAGAAATGTACTAATTTTGGAATATTTATTAGGAACGTCATTCCTCCCAGCAGCGTTCAGACATGGGGTGGCGCTGGCGCGGCTTCCGTCGCTGCTCTGTGTATACAGATCGTTGGCTGAAACCGCCCCCCCTGCCCTGCCTGACAGCAGCTCAGCATTTGGGCCAGCTGTCAATCAATGCCAGGGGTGCAGTTATAGGCGCCACTCTACACAGGACAGTGACTGAACGCTGCCGGGAGGAATAACGGTAATTAGACCTACCGGTAATTGTGTTTCCAGGAATCTATCCTGACAGCACCATGGAGGATGTCCTTCTTACCCTCAGTGGGACAGGTACAACGGGCGGTTAAAAGGACCCTCCCCTTACCACCCATCAGTGACTTTCCAAAGTACCACATCTGGATGGATGCAAAAAGAGCTTTATTAACAATTCTTATATAAATGTTACGTCACATTAGTATGTAAATCAATAACCTTGCAATAGGGAGGGAACTAGTAGTGCTGTCAGGATAGATTCCTGGAAACACAATTACTGGTAGGTCTAATTACCGTTTTCCAGTTCACAACCTGACAGCACCATGCGGAAGTACGAAAAGATGGTAATCTTAGGGCGGGACTGCTGCATGTAAGACTTTCCTGCCGAAGGCTAATTGTTCTGAAACAATATCTAGTTTGTAATGCCTATCGAAAGTGCTAAGATTAGCCCAAGTTGCGTCCCTGCAAATCTGTTGTTTAGGCCCCTCCCTTTTTCTGCCCATGATGTAGCCATAGGTCGGGTGGAATGGGCTCTAAGAATATCTGGGGAATCTTTCCCCTGTGCTTTATAAGCTAAGCTTATCATGGTTTTTATCCACCTTGCAATTGTTGCCTTTGCCGCTTTACAGCCCCTATTTGGCCCCCCCCCATACTGTATAAACAGTTTCTTATCTCGTCTCCAACCCTCGGTTGCTTTAAGATGTTTTAGAACTGTCTCTAAATTATGATAGGCGCCTTCCTTTGGATTTCTAGGGTGCTGGCAGAGTGAGGGAAGGATCACTTCCTGGTTTATATTTGTAGGTGACACTACTTTGTGGAGAAAAGATGGGTCGAGCCTCAAGACTATCCTGTCATCCAAAATCTGTAGGTACGGATCCTGTATAGACAGGGCCTGCATTTCCCTCAACGTCTTTGCTGACGTGATGGCCACAAGGAAGGCCGTCATAAAAGAGAGATTGGCTATGTCCATCTTCTCCGACAGTAGATACGGGGTTTTACACAGGACGTTAAGGACCAGGTTAAGGTCCCAAGGTGGAGATGACCTCCTTACGAGGGGTCTCAACCTCTGAATGGCCCTAGAAAATCTCGCTATCCAGGGATGTGTGACTAGAGAAAAGTCAAAGAAAATGCTAAGAACCAAGATCTGTACTTTAAAGTACAAGGCCAAAGGCCTTTTTTAAAGCCCAAGTGGAGAAAGTCGAGGTTTCTGGGAATGTCCGGACTTGTGGTATCTATCGGGGCTTCTCCTGAGAGGGTGCAGAATCGCTTCCATATTTTATTGTAAATTGCCGAAGTTACCAGCTTTCTGCTTGCTTGGAGTGTGGTGATCACATCTTCTGACAGGCCTCTGGACCTCAGGGTTTGGTGTTCAGGATCCAAGCTGACAGTTGGAGTGAATCTGGGTTGGTGTGGAGGAGCGGGCCTTGGTGCAGAAGGTCCTATCTCTTCGGTAAAAGGATGGGTCTTTCTACTGCTATTCTGTTTAGAAGAGGAAACCAGCTTCTTTTTGGCCAAAAAGGTACCACCAAGACCACTGTCGCTCCGTCGTCCAGAATCTTCCTGAGTGTCCTCGAAATCAGCGGGAGGGGTGGAAAGGCGTACAGGAGCCCTTCTCCCCAAGACTGAGACAGAGCGTCGACCCCCCCCCCCCCCCCCCCCCCCGCTGCCCCATCTAGAAGATTCAGAGAGAAGAAGGTTCTGACCTTTGCATTTGTTCTGGAGGCAAAGAGGTCCACCTGTGGTGTTCCCCACCGTTGGCACAGTATGTTGAAAACCTCCGAATTCAATTCCCATTCTGTGGGATTCATTTTTGTCCTGCTCAGGTAGTCTGCCACCTGGTTCTTGGCTCCTTCCAGGTGAACTGCTGAGATGGATTCAACTGAGTTCTCCGCCCATCTGAAGACCTGGTTTGCTAGTTGTTGTAGCGGTGGGTATCTTGGGCCTCCCTGGTGCCTTAGGAGCGCTAATACTGTCATATTGTCGGATAGTACTTTCACGTGTTTTCCCCTGACCTCTGTCCGAGCATGGTAAAGGACTTTCCATATTGCGTACAACTCTCTGAAGTTTGACTTGGTGTTCATCTCTGGACTCCATTGCCCTTGGAGGTATGTTCCTTCTATGTGTCCACCCCAACCGCACTGACTGGCGTCTGTAGTAACTGTGACATGGGGAGAGAGAACCCAAGGTACCCCTACTTTCAGGTTTTCTGGGTTGGTCCACCATTTTAGTGATGTTCTCACTGATGATGATGGTGTCATCCTTCTGTCCATAGAACTGTTTTCTGTCCCAGGTCCTCAAAACCTCCTTCTGTAACTCTCACGAGTAAAACTGACTCCACTTTACACAAGGGATACATGCCGTCATCAGACCCAGTACCTTCATTGCTTCCCTTAATGAGCAGGGGATCTTCTTGATTAGCGAGACCTGTTTTTCTTCTGGCAGAAAAGATGTTCTGACATGAGTCTAACATGACTCCCAGAAATTTTATTCTGGACTGTGGGACCAGTTTTAACTTTTCCCAATTTATGATCCACTCTAGCTTCTGTAGCTTGGAGATTGTGAGGTGGCAATCGATCTTGAGCTGTTCTTTGGAACCTGCTACTAATAGTCGTCCAAATATGGTATTATGGTTATGCCGTGGTTTCTTAAATAAGCAACCACCTCTATCATTAGTTTGGTAAAAATTCTGCGGGCTGAAGCAAGGCCAAAAGGAAGGCACCGGAACTGAAAATGATGGATTAACCCCTGGTTCTTCAGGGTGAATCTTAAATACTTTTGGTAGGAAGCGTGAATTGGGACATGGTAGTATGCACTTTTCAAGTCTAAAGTGGACATTATCATGTCCTTGTCTATCAGGTGTATCGTGGATCTTAGGCTGGTTTCACACTTGCGTTTTTTTCGCGGTATTTTAGCGCTAAATAGCGCATGCGTTTTTTTTCCCTATACTTTGCATGGGATGCGCTTATGTGCGCATACACATGCGTTTGTACGCGTTTTTCCGCGCATGCGTTTTTTTGCGGTATGCGCTCGGGTGCACAAAATGCAACCTGTTGCATTTTTTGGGCGTCCGACTTGCCTCAAAAAAACGCATGCGCGCGCGCAATGCGTTTTTTTACAGCAAGACACCCATTATAAGTCTATGGTGAGCATATGTGCGCATTGGCATGCTTATGTATGCGTTTTTTTGCACATGCGTTTTTTTTTTTTTTTTTTTTTTTTTTTACCATTAGTTTAGACAATGGAATTTAGGGGTTAGGGTTAGGATCAGGGTATGGTTTGGTTAAGGGTCAGGGTTAGGGTTAGTAAAGTCATGGTTTGGGTTAGTGTGAGGGGCCACCTAATGTTGGAAAAAAACGCAAACGCGGTAAAAACGCATAAAAACGATGCGTTTTTTTCATGCATGCTCATAAAAATGCTTGAAAAAAACGCAGCATCTGTATGCGTTTTTTCAATGCGTTTTTTTGCGGGGAAAACGCGCTGCAAAAAAAAAGCAAGTGTGAAACTAGCCTTATGGATTCCATTTTGAATCTCTTGTATTTTATGCATTTGTTCAGGGGCTTGAGATTTATAATTGTTCGGGAGTCTCTCGTGGTTTTTTTTTTTTTTTTTTTTGCGACTCGAGTAATGACCCCTGCCTCTTCCTGGCGTGGGAACCGGAATGACTGTGTCTAGTTTCAGTAGCTCCTGGATATCTGTCCACATAGGGGAGGCTAGTAGAGGTTGTGACTTGGTTACTATGAACGTCTCTGGAGGCGGGTTGGTGAATTCTAACCTGTAACCTTGGCCAATTGTCTGCAGAATCCATGGATTCTGTGATATCTTCTGCCAACCCCCTAGAAACTCCTTTAACCAACCTCCCACTCTGACGGCGTCATTTTTTATGCTTGTGTGACCCAAAGCTAGAGAAGATGGAGTCTCTCCCCTTACCCCCTTTGGGATAGCTCCATCTCCCTGTCTTCCCTTTCCCCCTGTAGTCCGTGTTTTGATTAGGATGGGACCTACGAAAGGGCTGGTAGTTTTGTTTTTTCTTCGGGGAACCCCTTTTTCTTATGAGGCCTTTTCAAGTATGTCATCTAAAATTGGCCCAAACACTTTACCCCCTGAAAATGGAAAGGCACAGAGTTTATTTTTTGACTGGATATCGCCTGACTAAGTCTTTAGCCAGATTGCTCTTCTGGCCGCGTTAGACAATGACTTGCTTCTCACAGCGAACCGCACTGACTCTGCTGATGCGTCTGCCATAAACCCTGTTGCAAGCTTTAGCAAAGGCAGAGATTTGAGTATGATCTCTCTGGGAGTTTTGGCTTTGAGATGTTCCTCCAGGTCGTCCACCCATAAATGCATGGACCGGGCCACAGAAGTTGCTGCAGTGTTGGCCTGAATTATGGCTGCCGAAGACTCCCAGGCTCTTTTTAGTAGTCCATCTGCTTTGCGATCCATCAGCTCTTTCAGGTTGGAGTCCTCAAATGGGAATGCTGTTTTCTTTGCCACCTTGGCCAATGGAACATCTATCCTGGGTACCTCGTCCCATGTCTTTATATCCTCTGTGTTGAAAGGCAATCGGAGCCTGAAGTCTCTTGGTACTACTAGCTTCTTCTCCGCATCTTCCCATTCCTCCAATATCATGGATCGGATGTGGTTATTTACTGGAAACACACTAGTGACCTGGGTATGCAAACCGCCGAACATCTCGTCTTGTACAGATACTACTTCCGGGGAGTCCTGTAATTGCATAGTGTCCCGAACAGCCTGCAGAAGCTCGGCTGTGTCACCTGATGAAAAGAGATCTCTTTTCCCCCTTCCAATTGGATCCTCTTTTCCATCTTGTTCTGAATCTTCCGAATCCTCTTCGTCCGAGGAAGGGCTAGACTCCCTAGGCCTCTTTCGTGACCTCTGGGGTTCTGTTTGGCTGGCATGCGGAAGACCTAGGCTTGAGATGGAAGCCTGGACTACTTGCCTTATTAGTGACCTCATGTCAGCCATTAATGACTCCTGTTTTTAATATACAGGCCTCAGAGTGGTTTCAGCCAATTTTCAGGGAATTTGGCTGTACAAATAGAACACTTTTTCCCAGATTTCCTTTTCACTGACAGGGTAGAAGGCTCTCCCTAAAACAGATATTCAGTATTACCCTCGTGTCTATAGGGTACTAGGGTGGCACCAGTGATATGGCTTTGTGGGTAGCCTACTCACGTGCCCCTGGCTTTTGTCTGCTGCCTCAGGTCTGGCTGTGTCCTCCATGTGGTGCAGACTGCCTGAGCTTGTTCCCACAATTCAGGATGGCTGGTGGTGGGTACTGAGCTCTCTAACTTTTTTATTTACCCTTTTACCTCCTGGTTGACCCTGCTCCTCCTCAACCGCTGATCCCGTGCGGTGTGACCGTGCTGTTCCAGCCATTCCATGCGGCAGACGCAGCCGCTGGGCTCCGCCGCAACCCGGCAGTGACGCGGCCCCCATGCCTGGCGTGCGGCCGCACCCAGAAGTGATACGCAACCGCGTCTCCTGCTTCCAGCACTGATCCCAATGCTTGCCGGCTGGCTGTCGTGGACACCGCTGCACTTCCGCAGCATGACTCTTGCCGTGCACCGGCCCACCGGCTGCTGTGGCTACCACCGCGCTTCAGCGCCCTGGAATAGTTTCACCAGCGTCGTGGAAACCGCTGACCAAAGGCATGGCGCTGGGCCCGAGAGCCCTCAAGGAGGAGGAAGCGGAACCCCATCCCCAGGGGTACACTGGGGCTAGCTGAGGGACCCCCCCATCGCAGGTATCAGCCGCAGATTTCTTGCGGCAGGAAGGGAAAGACTGGGGGCCCCCCCCATCCTCACCATCTGCACAGCACCGTCCGAGGACTCGCTTCGACGTTCCTACCCCCAGTGGGACAGGAAAAACACTGATGGGTGGTAAGGGGGGAGAGTCCTTTTAACCGCTGTCCCACTGAGGGTAAGAAGGATGTCCTCCATGGTGGTGAACTGGAAAAAGTTAATTTTCTCCTGGCAGTGAGGCTCTCGGTGTGGGTACCAGACAAGTTTTGAACAGTATAAACCTGCAGATTAACGCAATATGTTTTATTTGAGTTGCTCTAATTTAAGCTCCCTGCCATCTTGGTTCCTTCTTCATCCCTGATATGGTTTTACTAATTCATTCTCTTGTACAACCTGCTTGGGTGCTTCTGGTTCTTCAGAGAAAATAGTAGTCTCATCACAGGAAATCTAATCGTGCAACTGAGCTAGGATAAAACTAATTATGCTACTGGGATATTGCTGTTGAGTTAGCATTATATGGGAAATTTTTGCAGGAGCACTACTTTAACTTGTTACTGGGGTTGTCCAGTTTAAAAACAAGTCTGCAGTCATTCTATTTGACTGCAGTCTTAGGAGTCCTCACCTCAGTGCACACACTGTGAGGATTCTCCAATGCAGCACTGGGAATGGTGGTCGCGTGACCACAAATATTTAATGTGCATTCTCCCAGCCTGAATCCAATTGGACTGTTTCCAGTACACTCGATTCAAGTCTATTGTGCTAGGCTGGTGTGGCGCCCCTGAGGCTTCAGTCGCCACAGAGGTACTGCACCTTCTAAGGTGTTGTACCCCACCATCCAGGTAGGGTTGGAACTCCCTTTCACATTCCAACATCTGCACCCCACACACAGGATAGTTCAGCAGGGATCGATCCATGCTTTATGCTGGAAAGGTCATAGGGTGCCTTTTGTGGTCCCTGGCTTCGTAACACGAGAGGTGCTGGGGAGGCGGGTAGAGCTAGATATTAAAGAGAGGGAAGGTGTAGGATTTCAAATCAGTCAGTAGGTCAGGTCGGTCTGACAGAGGGTGAGAGAGAAAGGAAGTCACTCACAGGAGTGAGGATCCCTGGAAGAGGGATGGAGGAAGGAGTGCTGCAGCTGTCTGTGACCTGAGCCAGCTGGCACGGGAAAGGAACAGAAGGAAGGAGACGTAGACTGGAGACTACAGATTCCATAAGAGAGAGAGAACAGATCGGAACGAAGGAGAATAGAAGGATGGTGGGAAGCAGGTAGAGAGAGAGAGAACCCTTCCAGTCCAGAGCGCAAAGGCTGGGGCCCGGTCCCCGAGGTTGATTGAATCTTTATGTCCGGCAACAGACACCGGAGGAGTAGTGAGCCACTAACGCCTTACTCCCATCATAGGCTTGGGACACAACAGGAACTGGATAGTGAGCCGGGACGCAGAGAGGAGTCCCCGAAGCAGGCTATAGCTGTCTGTCATACAAGTAGAGACTAGGAACACCTAGAGAGAGGCATTCCAGGGTAACTAAGTACTGGAGTGCTTCGCAACCTAAAGGCGCATTGGAGGAGTCGTTCAGTAAGGTACATATTGGCAGAGTGTGGAGGGGAGAATCCTATCCTGCCTGGAGGTTGGCTGGGGCCCTGACTTGAAGAACACAGTGCGGAGGCAGGCATTTGTGTGAACTGCAAACAGTGAGTAAAGCTTTGGAACCGCATACTCTGGTGTCCTCCAGTTATTCCAGCACCGCTACACCTGGGTACCAGCCTCTATACCATCCTGCGCCTCTCCTCATCCATTGCACCTACACTGCCCTGGGACTACAGCTCCACCTGTGGGGCGCTACACCATCTTTGCTGCACCACACCATCAGTCCCAGTGGGTGGATCTGCATGCAGCGTTGGCTCAACATCTTACCATTAACATCACTGCCATTGATATTGGGTGCCCAGGGCCACGGACCGGGTCACCGCTGCTGTGACACACATTCCCCCTGGCACCGGCCCGGTACCGAGTACCCCACTGCCCTGGGTGTGAGGGCGACCCACTGGAAACAGTCTAGTTGGATTCTGGCTGGGAGAATGCACATCGCATGTTTGCAGTTACATGACCACAGTTTCCAATGCTGCACTGGAAAATCTTCACAGCGCGCAGTTTGTGCACTGTGAGGATTCACAAGTCTGCAGTCACACAGTGACTGCTAACCCCTTTAAGGACTGTAGCTTTCTTCACCAGGGAAAATTAATAGTCTACTATAACACAAATTTTTTTTTTCTGATCAAGAAAGTCATTCCTACTGTGCAAAAAAAATAAAATAAATAACAATAATATTATGGGGTCGGTTACTGAAGCCTACTTCTCACACCCTGGAGTTAGTATGCTCAGGCTGTGTGGAAGCGCGCATACTGCATGAGGACCATGCTACCAGTCAGTATAGTTCTTGCTAGTGGGACAATCGTGCCAAACCAGTAACATATGCTAGTGAAGACAAACCGGGAATTCACTACCTGCTTGGAGTAATCCTTTTAGACTTATACCGTTATACTACATGAGAACAAGTGCGCAACATCCTAATATGCCATCACTGAAACAAGTGAGACTATAATTTATCAAATCCAGCAGTTGGAGCTATAGGTTGCCGTTATTGCGATTCTTTTCATTTCAAGCAGTTGTTGCTGGAGCTTGGCATTATACTACAGTAGGCTCAAAATTAGGATTTGTGTGTACATTCCTCAACAATGAAATTGCAACATGAAGGAAAAGTCATAGAATTGTGGAAATCGCAGGCTCAATAAATGTGTAAATGATAGAAAAATGAAGATCAAAAAATTGTAACACTTCTTTTATTCAGTATTGAGTATGAGCCCTATGTACAGAAATACCCGCACTTAACCTCGTTTTTAGCAGCCAAGCCGTATATTAATGGTTGTGTAAGGAATATTCTAACATACTGAATGCACTTGGGCAGCAAACCATCAAGATCTGCTGTTGGCGGCTCCCTTTTCAATTGCTGACCAAGGAATTTCGAGAAGTTCTTGAAAACAGACAATTCCAGAGATGATGTAGACCATGGTGGCACATTCTAGCCAATGCAGGCTTCTCCAAGTACCATAGGTAACATGCAGCCTGGTATTGTGTTTGGGACACTTTGGAGAAATGGCTGTACTACTGGTTCCAACATCAAATCAATGTAATGCTGAGCTTTGTCTACCTGGATAAGGATAATAGAGGTCCGGATACTATACATTATGCCACCCACAAGTGTCTGTACAAACTATCAGAAGGTGTTTGCACGAAAGTGTGCTACAAGCAAGATGCCAATCCTCAGGTTTGCCAGTGACCTATATGACACCACTCTCAAAGGTTATCATGTTACAGAGCAAGATGCAAAGAAGGTCTATAATCTTCAGCAGTGATTCCTGCTTTTGTCTTGGATGCAATTATATCCGTAAACCGGGTTGGACTGGGGTGTCTTGGGCCCAAAGGAGGAATTGACCTTAGGGGCCCACCTTACATCTATATACAAATAACTGTTAGCCGTTATCCCCGTTATAATGGAGCATCTACTGTAAAAAACAGGCGGCTCCTGCCCATCTACCGTGCACACACCATGACTGGGGATGTACAATTGTGGTAGCTTGCATTCTGTAGTTAAAAAGTTATAATACCACATACAATGAAGTACCATGACAGACCACATATAACCACCACATAGTGACTGAATACTACAATGCTTATCATGAATAAAAAGACAATACTAACTGTTATTGCCACCAGTGACATTATACATAGAGGCTCTGAATATAGTCTGTGTACAGGTAATACAGTGATCGCCAGTGATATTCTACACAGAAGCTCTGAATATAGTGTCAGTGTACAGGTAATAGTGATCACGAGTGCCATTATATTCACAGGAGCTCTGTATATACTGTCAGTGTACAGGTAATAGTGACCACTGGTAACATTATACACAGGAGCTCTGTACCAGTGACCTCTCTAGATGAAGTCCTTCATCTTCACTTTTCTTCTTCATCTGGCATAGACCCCCATCACTTCTTCCTGACAGGAGTCATCTCTGCAGGAATAAAGTCATTTAAAGCACATTTCACACTTTTTCCTGACTTCTACACTATACCAGATGAAGAAACAAATCGACATGATGCTGCCCCACACAGTAACAGGACCTCCTTTTGTTCCCCCTCATGGAAAAACTGTCTCCTAAAAAGTAAATTATATTACAGCCGTAATAATGTCCCCCACTTGCCACCATAAACTAATAATGTATGTTTCTCCCATGCCTGTTGGGTCTCCCATGACTTCCAACCCAGCAGCATTCACTTATTTATGAGTAAATTCTCTTCCTAACCGACCTGTATAGTGTTGCTTTCTGTACAAATGAGATTTAAAAAAATATATTGTCCCTGTTCCCTATGCCAATGAGGGCTTTGGCTAGTCGATGGGGCGTTAGTTGCCCCAGACTTGTCAGCCCTGTTTCCATGTTATCATGCTCCTGTGGGCATAATAACATAATTTGCCGGAGCAGTCATCATTGCCAGCCCTGCAAATGTCACACGTGTGTGTCACACATTTTGGCAGTGCTACTGAATCTCTGCAGTTAGGTGCATATTTCCCAACTTGCACTTGGCATGATCAGAAGCCATCTCCTAAACTTCCAATCACGCACAGTGCGCCTCTGAACTCCATGATAACATGGAAAGCGGGCTGACTCTCAGGCAACTAACACTCCATCGACTAGTCAAAGCCCTTATTAGCTTAGGAAACGGGGACAATAGAAGTGTTCAGGTTTTTTTTTTTTTTTACCTCATTTTTACAGGCAAACGTTATACAGGGCTGGTTAGGCAGAGAATTTACTTATAAATAAGAAGTGAATTCTGCTGGATTGGAGGGCATGGGGGACCTGACAAGTTCCCTTTAAGGGCACAGCCTGGGCCACAGGACGTGGAGGGGGCACGGCCAGAGCCAAGGGACCTAGAGGGCAGGACCAAGGGACATGGGGGCCCTATGACCCTTACCTCTGGCTGTGCCCCCTTGGCCCTGGCTGTGGTCCCTTGGCCTGGCCCCAGCATCATGCTGCATCTACAGCGACAACGGGGAGAAAAAAAAATCATTTACCTGTGTGCGCTCCCAGCAACGTGCCGTGTCCTCCTTATAGATCCAGCGCGCTTATGTTAAAATGACGTGAGTGCACTTGTCGCGGGTGCCGCTTGACAATGACGTCATACGCCGGGGGACACAGCCGGACGTACACAGTGCCACACACGTCAGCCGCTGGCCTCTGTTAGGACAGCGGCCTATTGCAATACATGATTGTGCAGTCGAGGACACGCCTTCAGTTGACATCAGGAGGCCCCCTTTACAGTCCTGTCCCGGGGACCACCGGATAATTTTCCGGTGTCCTGCTGGGACAATCCGACCCTGTCCGTAGATTGGTCTGGAGACCATTTGGTCAATGCCATGAAAAGGTCTTCATGAAGGAAGGTGAAAGTGTCCCAAGAGCTATTTTTTTTTTTTTTTTTTTTTTTTTACATGACAACACCAGGCCAAATGTTGCTCATGCTCCTGTGAGCAGCCTGCGTGGCCTAAATAAATCTGCTACCATGGCAAGCAGGGTCTCAGGACTTGTCTGCAATCAAGCACATCTGTAACGTTATTGGTCAGAAATTGCAAATGAGCTGCAGACAGTGGTTCTTGACTTCTCAAAGTGCATTCAGTGAGGCAGAACATTCCTCAGACAACGAAACCAGCTAAGGTGTGTGTGTGTGCGCGCCCCGGGATTTCTGCATATGGCGTTCATATTCTACACTGAAGGAATTGGGATGTTTTGAAAAAAATTTTTTCCCAGAATTTGCATATTAGTAACATGTCTATCCATCCTGGGATTTCCATAATTTCACAACTTTTCCTTCTTGGTGTTGCAATTTCAATGTTGAAGGGCATAAATATTTTAATCCATATACAGAAATGAGTGAAACTCCTCCAAGCCCCCCATATGCTCAGTTACTATTTTCTTTAATGCCAGGACTGCAAAAGACATGCCGAGACACTGACCCTAGGAGGCACCGTGACATGCCGAGACACTGACCCTAGGAGGCACCGTGACATGCCGAGACACTGACCCTAGGAGGCACCGTGACATGCCGAGACACTGACCCTAGGAGGCACAGTGACATGCCGAGACACTGACCCTAGGAGGCACAGTGACATGCCGAGACACTGACCCTAGGAGGCACACTGACACGTGTGACACTAGGGTGCAGATAAAATGGGCTTGAGTACAGACTGCTGGACCTGTTTGCACTGGGATTAAGGTCGGAATGAACCTCAGTTCTACCTATCTGCCCTGTGACTTCTGTTCAGTTCAGTCCGTGTGATTTATTTTTTACTTTAAGTGTAATGTCGTTTAAATATATAGCTATATTAAGGGGTGACTATTCTAAACAGGAAACCATAAAGTGTGAATTCGTCATAACTGACTGTGATTTCACACCCAGGTGTGATACAGGCTGGACTCACCTGATGTCGTAAATCGCTTCATTACTGGAAAGTAATTATGGGTTTTGCCAGGATTAATGGATATGACTGTATGCTCCACTCTAGGGATTTCCTTTCTGATCTTAGACGTGCGCTGTATAATCAGACCCGGTCCATGTGGGATGCAGACAAGTCACTGACAATACTCCTAATGGCTGAGATTCAACATCTCTGGCCCTGATCCTCATGGCAGCGTCTGTCAGCCCAGCACTGGCTGCAGACGTGATGTCACTATGGATGACATGTGACGACATCATGGGAAGCATTTTAACATTTTGTGAATCCAGACAAAATCGGCTGATCAATAGCTGCTAAAAACCCAATGATCGCATGATATTACCAGGAGAACGTTGCAGGTAACTCAGTATTTGCGGCCATGTTTTGAACCTCTTTAGGCTGGTTTTACACTTACCGTATTTTTGCGGGCCGATGTTGCAGCCCCAATAGCTTTCTATGGAGCCGCAAAATCTGCCCACAAAAATTCAATGGTGCGCCGTACGGCCGTGAGGGCCATTTTTGCGGCCGTGATAAAAGATCGAGCTTGCTTGATCTTTTATACAGTGTACGGACACGGCCCCCATTTAAATCAATGGGGCTGCAAAAACAAACAGAAGTTTGTTTTTGCGTCACGCCATCACTTCCGGTTTTGCGGAACGCCGTGTTTTTTTTTGTTTTTTTTTTCCCAATACTATTTCCGTAGTACTTGGGGGAAAAAAAGGCGATCTGCAAACATTTTTTGCGGCCCGTTATTGCGGTACAGCGCAAAAAATGCGGCGATACGGCCTGCAAAAACAGGCTGCAATAGCGGACCGCAAAAAATGCGGTAAGTGTAAAACCAGCCTTATAGGAGCAATGAGGATGTTTTATTGATGATGAGCGGTACAGACTCCCGGCAGGAATATCATTGTGGACTAAGAGACAAAAACAGGACTATAGTGATGAGCTTGTAGCAATGTTCTACGTTGTGTGTGTTTTTTCAGTTTGATTTATTTCTCCTTTCTTTGTAGAGTGGGTGGTAGGTGCTAGTATGAAATACATGTTGAAGTAGCCGGATTGGATGTATAGGGCCCATAGACTGCCTGAAGATGAAGTTTTGTTAAATAGTTGGTATACCTGGCCAGGTCTGACATCAACTCCGCAAGTGATAACATTTTTATAAAGGGATCGTGGAAATTCAGTTACATCAATACGGAGTGACCGAGAACTCGGTCAGACAGAAGATTCTCCTTAAGGTGTTTTTTTTATATGGGTTTGTTGGGATTGATTTGGGGCTCGCTGACACCACAGCATAAATCAGACAAGTGATATCTGGTTTGGAGCAATGTCATTCACTGGGGCAGTGCTCATGACGGTGAAAAAAAAAAAAACGTCACTGCATGTTGCGATTTTTTTCACAACGAAATCTGATGGGCGCGAGAATATCAGATGTCATGCAGAGAAACGGTAAAACTTTCAAATTTTTTTTTTTATGGATGCATTACAATTCTGTAGCTTCGGAAACTGTAAATGATTGAGTAAAAATGAATTGTATATGGACAGCACACGGATAACAAGTGAGAAAAATCACAACTTTTTTTTTTTTGTACACTTTTGTGTTTTCTGTCCTTAAATGTGGATGCTGCATGTTATTGTATAGAATACATGTATTTGTGGCATATATATTCATGGCGATTAGTGTAATGAAAAAGTGTAAATCGTGTTTTTTGGTTTCATATTTATGTAAACTTTCTAAATTGTGCTGATTGTTTACATGAGCAATCAAGTACACTCTCAGCTAAAAGTTATGCAAAAAAATGACAGGGTGATATTTCAATTTTGTGAGGAGACTGCTTAATGAATCTGAGAGTTTGGTTAAATTTGGGACAGAATTCTGGCACATGCTGCATTTTACCCTGACAGATTATCATGAACAGGCGTAATTTAATGTTCATATCACAAGGATCCTGCAGTGTAAACAGGCTGCTGATCTCCTGATGAATGAGCAAAACACTCGTTCCTCGGGTAAATAGATCTCATGGGCTGCACAGAAGATCATCATTGTCGGCAGCGCATCAGTCTGTGTAAATGGGACCTGCACTGCCGAGAACAGTAGTTGTCAATTTCTGATCATTCAGTGCACACTGAGTGCGGGCCGCCTGTGATAACAATTAAACGACCACCCAGAGCAAACAAGTTGTTGAACAGGGTTCATTGAGAGGCGCTGGTTCTATGGTGTAAATGCACCTTAAATTTGCTCTACATGGTTGTTTCCTTGCTGTGGTCTCCACAATGAAAATTCTTGTGACTTCTAGTACTTAAAACGAACCTGTCATAATTGTGCTTGCCAACCTACAGACACTGTCAGGTTGGTGCCATTATACTGATTAAAGTGATACCTGAGGTGAAGATATCTGTCTTGTGGTTCTTGTGTAATCACTGTTAGAAGATTTCAGCTAATGTTATGCCCGTGCTCTGGGGCAGGACTGTAGGCAGAGACATAACTTGGTGCTCTAAGCCAGAGAGATCAAGGACAGACCTGCCCACAGGCATCCCTGAAACACAAAAATGTTCCTCAAGGTGACACTGTGCTTGGGGCGGCCTGTGGCAGGTGTTGCCTTGATTTCTCTGGCTTAGAGCAGGAAGAGAAGCCTCTGCCTACAGTCCTGCCCTGGAGCATGGGCATCTCATTAACTGAGAATTTCTAACACTGATTACACAAGAACCACAAGACAGATTTCTTTACCCCAGGTATCATTTCAATCAGTATAACAGCAGCAACATGACAATGTCTGTAGGTTACTTAGCAAAATCCTGCTGCTAAGATTGCAATTTAAAGCGAACCTAAGAAAAATATGGGTCTGATCCTACTCGTATGCTCTGATTTCCTATACCTGCTAAAAATTTCAATGGAACATACTCTTATTATTACTATGTATTGCAGGATTAATGGCCTACTTTTCTGTGTATCTGTGAAACCTCATTCCCATATTAAAAAAAATTTGTAATTTTTTTTTATACGTTCAAAACTGATTGCAAAAGAAAGCACTGTCTGAATGAAGCCTAAGGCAGTTTTCAGAGTCTGTTAGTACAGAGTTGAATATTACTCTGCAAGCCATTAAGTCATCTGTATTTGAGGCTGCTGGATTTTGCTATAATCCTCTAGCGGTTATTCAGAACAGGGTCTTGGTTGGCTGTAATAATAGATTTATTGCACAATTATTGTTAGAGGTTAGGGGGGCTCATGTAAAAACATTAAATACAGTTGCAGAAGAAACGTTTTCTTCCCACAGTCGGGGGATCTCTCCATATATGTTGCTTCTGGATGATTAATGGATGTATGGCTGTTGTAGTAAAATGTTTGCATTTTCAGAATATGGCCCATAGTGGAATACCTCCTGCACTTACAGCCATTGGGGTAAAGTACTGCTGATTCCTAAAATAGCTTTTGCCATTGAGCACCCTTGTTGCCATCATTCTCTAGATGTATTCCATTGTGATATGTACATAACATCTGCATTACATCAAGTTGTCCTAAGGTCAGGGGTTGTACGCGCACAGCGCTCCGGCTGCTGTAACTCATACACTTCACCTTCACTAATGTTATTGAAGTACAAACATTCTCCAAAGGGCCACAATCTACAATCTGGCCTATCTGGTCCTACATTCGACAGATATCACATGAGGCAGGACTGAGATACGATTCTCACATGAGGGGGTTGTATCATGGGTGCGACAGACTGAGAACTTCATTTCTCTGTAGATCAGACTGCACTGGGATCATATCCGACAGCAATCTGGCGTTTCACACGCACCCAGAGACTTGTATGGTTGCGTGTGAAACAGAGGCCAGGGCAGTAGTCGTGACTAGCGGTGGCAGCTGTAGCAGACCCTGGCTCCCCGCCACATTGACACATTGTAGTCCACTCACTTATAAGTCAGGGTCCTCTCCCCGTGGACAGGGCTCCTTTTTCATTCGGGATCATGCAGTGATAGTCAGTCCAGATTTATTTTCAGCAAAACAATTTTACTCAGCTCTTCCAGTTTAGTCACAGAAACAGCACAAGATTCCTTGCAGAATATAACCATTCCGTTCCCTGTACTGTCCCTTGCTCCTCCAGGAATTTCCCATTTTCGTACTGTATCTGCCGATACCACAGCTTCCTGACTGGTCAGGCTAACCCGCTTCAGGAGTCCCCCCACCCGCTTCCTTCTCCGAAGGCGAAGTTGAAGGATGGCCCTCCCAATCCTTTCTAGGCCGTAGGTCTTTAAGGGTTGTTCCCACAAAGTTAGCTGCTACCATTCTTATGCTGCCCTGATATTCCTTCACAACCGTGTGACGATCAGCCTCCAGGCTCTGGACTGTTGGGCTCCTAGACTTAAACGCTCCCAGGCACAACTGCCCTGTCTTGGCTCCCAGTTCTCAAAACTAACTCCAGGAAGCTCCCAAACTACTTTCTTAGCCCCTCCTAGCTAGCCTAATCCTATTGGTCCAACTAATTCCCTATTCTACTGTGCTTCACCCTACTGGTCTAAATCCTACTCTATCCCTAAATCTTCGCATCGCGTAAGCATAGATGCAATGCCATGCACATTATAATGACAAGACATGTAGGATGTAACCGCTTTACCAGGAACGTGGGCAAGAAGCTCGAGGCATAAACTGGCCTCCGTGCTCCCCTTAGGCTGGTTTCACATTAGCGTTTTTGTGCGCAGCATATCGTGCGCTTTTGTCGTGTACCTATGTTTAACATGGCGTACGCATTTGCATGCGTTCATCTGTGTTTTTGTGCACATGCATTTATTCAAGGTGTGCATCTAGACGCGCCCGACGCAACATGTTACATTTTTGGGTCTGTCCAAAGACTTCAAAAAAAGGCATGCGTACGCTTGCGCACGGAATGCGTCAAAACAACCCATTGCAGTCTATGGGAATGCAGGCGTGCGCATGGACGTGCGTATGCCTGCGTTTGCGTACGCATGCGTTTTACGAGTAAACATGTGTAGAGAACGAATGCACACAAAACGCATGATGCGTTTTTGCATGCGTTTCTTCTCGTGCATGATGCTCTGCGCACAAAGACTCAAATGTGAAGCTAGCCTTACACGTGCGGTCCGATCATTGAATGCACCCACAGCATGCTGAAGATGTAGTACGAGAAAGAAATCTCATTAGAGAAAAATCACAGATCTGCACTGCCGCATAGTATAACACTGGACCGTGTGCTAGCCGATAGATCCTCAAATAGCACTTGGCCATGTTATACGGTCGTGTGAGCGAGCCCTCATGCAGAAGAAAGGTTCAAGGAAGGGGTGCCGTAAATGGGTGTTTAGAGACTGTGTCACAAACCTTGCAGCCACGGAAGTAACCGTCAGCCAGTCTCTTCTCTTACACCTCCACCAAGCTTGCAACTTTGCTAATGGGTTGGATCTAGGTGATGCCGCCACACTGTGGGCCCAAGGGCGCCAGTGATGTGGCTGATCAATCTAACAAAAAAGCAAACATGGGGCATCATCTTATGTATATGAGGATCTGTTGGTGTACAATTGCTGCTGGCATCTGACAAGAGTCGTGACAGATGCATGCTGTTTGATCCACAGGCAGCATGTATATGACACTGGCTGCATGATTTCAGCCAGATGGGTTCTTGGAAGCAGGGGTGAAACGATGCCATGGAGTGACCGGTCTCTTGATACACACATGCAGGAAGAAGTTGCCAGGAACCTGCTTATCCAACTAGTTTCCAATGAGGTTTGGTCCCTGGAGGCCTTTAAAGAATGCTTTTCTCTGACACTCCGCAGAGCCAAAGATACCGGGCTGAAGTCATGTAGCCAGCAACTGATAAACGCCCCCCCCCCCCCCCCCAAGTCCCATTGGCTTGATGCAATCATTTTGCCTCCATGATGTTAATTGGGTATCGGTGATATATCTATGATTGATCTTTGCATTTATGACCATCTGTAGTGTGTGTGTATATATATATATATATATATATATATATATATATATATATATATAATATATATATATATGATGCTGAATAGAAGCGCTGAAACTTATTTACAGCGCATTTTTAAAAAATCACGACATTTCCAATCTGGTGGTGAATTCTGCCACATCCGCAGCAAAATCTGCATTTACAGAAAGACCTAATGTGAGGCTGTTGGATTAATTAGGAGACTCGTGGCCAGTCCATAAATCAGTGTCCGTGCACAGAACGTGAAACTCTGTGTGAATACTGCCTTAGGCTAGTTTCACACTTGCGCCTTTTTGCGCAGCGTATCGAGCGCAGCATGTTTTTTTTGTAGCATTATTGTGCGCATAACGACAAAAAATCGCAGCGTTTTTAATGCGTTTGCATTTTTTGTGCGCAATGGTGTCACTTCACAGGAGAAAAAATCCTTGAAAAATTCTTGCAACACACTCCACCAATGGGACACCAGTGGGCGTGTCTTATGGAAATTCTTTATATAGCCCCTGTTTACAGCTGAATTCTTCACATTTTGCTTGCATTTGACTTGAGAAACATGGATCTGCGCTGGATGAGTTTTTTTTTACTTGGATCTGGACATGAGGATGGCTCAGGCTTATGCAGTTGCTTGCCATGAACAGAGAGAGAAAGAGAGACAGAGGCAGCGAAGACAGCAGCAGCGGCACTTGTGGATACATCCCATTATTGAACTCCGGGAGAGCCGTGCAGCGTACCACACCCTCTACAGCGAGCTCCAGGCAAACCCGGAGAAATTTACGGATTATACCTGGATGACCCAAGAAACCTTTCACTATTTGCTTGGTCGGGTAAAAGAAGTCATGCGGAGACAGGACACGCAGCTCCGGCGTGCGATTTACTCCTTAGGAACGGCTCCTGGTCACATTAAGGTATGTAGTTTTGCAAAACCAATGCCTGCAGAATTTTATTGGTTGTGATGTGACATGTACTCTTCCAAATCTGGCAGAATTATAGTTCTGCCATGTAGTTAACAAAAGGCCGCGGTAATTTTTTTATGGCATGTATTGAACAAAAGGCTGCAGATACATAATTTTTTTTTTTTACTTTTACGTGTGTACAAAAATCCCTAAACACAAATATTAATTTGTTTTTTTCTTTGTGTCAGATTCCTGGCTACTGGCGAGACCCTCTCTTCACTGCACTTCTAGTACTGGATTGGAATCTCCACGTTGTCTGGAATTGTACCGGACACCTGCCGGGCTTTGTGGAACGTTCTTTGTTCTGAATTCATGCCCCTGCCAACTGCAGAAAAGTGGTCGGAAATCCCCGAAAGATTCTGGACTGTCAGGGAAATTGCAAACTGGGAGCGGTGGATGGGAAAACGCATCCGGATTATCAAGCCCAAAAGAACAGTCTCTGAGTACTACTATAAAAAGTACTTTTCTACTGTACTCATGGCCATTGCGGATGCAGACTGTATGTTTGTTGCAGTGGACATTGGGGCATTTGGCCGTGGGAATGACTCCCAGGCTTTTAAGAACTCGGACATGGGCAGGAGGTTGTATGGCAACAACTTCAATTTCCCCATGCCACGGCCTCTTCCCCCACACCGAAGCTCCGCCACAGCCCTTTGTAATGGTTGGTGATGAAGCATTCCAGATGTGCCAAAACCTGCTCAAGCCCTACTCCAGCTGGGACTTGGACCACAACAAAAGAATTTTTAATTACAGGCTGACCAGGGACAGGAGAACAGTAGAGTGTACCTTTGGTATACTTGTATCTAGATGGCGCATTCTTGGCACAGCTATTAATCTGAAACTGGAAACAGTGGATGAGGTGGTGAAGGCCTGTGTTGTTCTACATAATTTTGTTATTGCTTGAGTGCACCCAAACTTAGATCTTGATGTTGCTCCTAATCCATTGCCTGAATTTACACAGCACCCTCTCAGGTCATCTGTTGAAGTTGGCCAAATGAGGGACCAATTTGCAGCCTACTTCAACTCAGATGTAGGACGGGTGGAATGGCAAGAGCAAATGGTGTAAAAAAATTTTCTTGTTGGTATGTTAATAAAAAAACTGATACCTGTTGTTGGTATGTTAATAAAAAAACTGTTTTGATACCTGTACTGAGTGCATTATCTGTTTTTACACTTCCAATACCATTAGCAAGTAGCCAGGTGTATCAGTAAATTTATGATGCTGTGTTTTGTGCATCATGAATTCACTATTAATCAGTTTCTTCAACACACGTAATAAGAGTATGTGGTTAATTACAAGGTATATCTATAGTTCCTTGCCTTTTCTATAATAGTTAAATGAGGACGGTACAAAAAAATGCAAGGTAACAATAGATATGCCTTGCACTCAACACCATTCTCTATGCCAGGGTTTCCAAAATCTATTCCTAAATGTCCACCAACAGATCCTGTTTTAAGGATGTAATTTTTTTCCCCTCAGGTGATGCAGTTATCACCAGAGTAATGGAATTGCTTAAAACATAATTTGTTTGTTGGCTTTGAAGAATGGAGTTGGGGAACACTGCTCAATTCAGTGTTAGCAATACACCAAATATCTCCATTACTGATGTTTCTTGTGTGAGTATAGGACAAATTATGATTGTCTTTTCCACAGAAGTCTCTACATTCTTGTAATATTGCACAGAGTGGATCCAGCAGGGTTCCCCAACTCCAGTCCTCAAGGTCCACCAACAGATCAAGTTGTAATGAAATCCATAGCTCCGTTAACTGCTTCACAAGAGCCAAAATAAAAAAGGATTCCATACAACATGATCTGTTGGTGTCCCTTGAGGACTGGAGTTGGGGAACCCTGCTGGATCCACTCTGTGCAATATTACAAGAATTTAGAGACTGCTGTGGAAAAGACAAGTCATGTAGATTGGTTTCGTTGACAACACATCTCCAAGACTGACACAAGAAACATGTCTCAGTAATGGAGATATCTGGTGGCAAAAACGCTAAGTGTATGGCGCAGTGTGTGTACTCGGCGATTGACACAGTAACCAATCCAAATATCTTGAAAGCACAATTACACATGTATTTTTTCACAAAAACTAAAATAAAAAAAAGTTTTATTAGGAATGACATTTGGGGGAAGATTGGGATACTTTGGGGGGTGTGGAGAGACTAGGAACGACTGAAGGTTGATGAAGGGGTTCTAGGAGAAGGGGTGACGAAAGCACGGGGGGAAGGGAGCTCTGGAATGGACATGGAGGCAGGTTGAGACACATTAGGAGGAGAGGGTGGATGGATGGACAAAGTTTTTGTTTTTTTTCTTTGGCGCAGGAGTATCCTACCTGGACTGAATTGCACCGCGTGACCGCCGTACTTTGCTCGACCGCTTGGTGATGGTGGACCGTGGCGTTGCCCTGTAAAAGATAGAATGCGGGTCACCAATTTGCTGCTCTGTGGTGGTGCTCCTAGAAGGGGACAAAGTTAGGTCGGTGCTCAAAGAAGTGGCGGTGATCCTTGGAGATGTTGTCGTGTCTGTGCTCCTAGAAGGAGGCTGCCTGTCTGGGATCTGAACAGAAGTTCTGGCGGGACTATGAGGAGGAGAATTGGTGGCGGTGCTCTTTTGCTGAGGAGTGCTGGCGGTGCTCTTTTGCAGTTGACTGGTGGTGTCGGTGGCCCAAGCAAGTTCTGTGATGGTGCTGTGGTGGTGCTCCATACAGGAGCAGCGCTTGACATAGTGATGGCGGAGGAGTGTCCAGCAGCACTCAGACTTGGGGTGGTGTCCGGCTTCGCTGGGAACGCAGGTGGCCGTGCTGTGGTATGCAGCAGAAGTCTGTAGGGAGGTGTAGCGAGTCAGCGGTGGAAATGTTGGAAATGACACCACTGACTGCTGCACATACCGATTTTGCTGCATAGCCTGCAAGTAAGCAGTGTAAGCAGTAACCTGTAACACACTCAGCTGTTGCTCAGGGCTAAGGTGTTCCGCCATGCCCTGTTCAATTTTACTGAAAAAATGGTGCGCTGGTCTGTTGAGGTCGGCCTCCAGACGGTCAAGGCGCTGGTCAACAGAGTGGAAGCTGTGTTCCATGTGGTTAAAACCACGTTCCATCAGGGAAAAACCGCTTTCCATTCTGGCGGACAGCGCCTTGAGGCTGCCCTTTAAAGGCCTCGCTCAAGAGCATGAACTCGGGCATGACAGGCCTGTCCGAGGCCCTCTGCCGCTGGCGGGTAGTGCCCGCATAACCAGTGACAGAGACCTGGGACAGGGGGAGCACCTGATGGACCAGCTTCCTGGTCACCAGCTGTCTGTGTTGCTGACCTGCAAGATGCTTCCTGGCTGTCGGATGGCTGGGACGGGTCCGAGGTCGATCGATGAAGAACCGCTCCCGGGACAGGTTGCAAGGTGCTGCTCCAAGTGCTGTGGAAAGAAAGGAAAACATTAGTATCATGCATTAACAAGAAGCATCACATGTGGAATAGAAAAGCACATATTAATAACAAACAAAAAAAACCCAAAAAACTTATGCTCTGCTGGCAAAGACCGGTCTCAGGAAAGCCAACTCGCGATGATAGCGGTACTTTATTCTGCGCCTTGCCGCGGAACCACTGCGAACCTGTCCCTCAGCACGAACATCAGTGTTGAAGCGGTCCTTCATAGAGCGACAACGTGTGCAGATTTTGTTCACTGTTGGGGAAAAGAAATTAAAAAATGTTAGACAATGCACTGAAGGCAAGATAATTATCAGCGCACACACACCTGATAAAACTTTGCAAACAGTCAATGCGGCAGCACAAATAAATTTTAGACACAATGCAGTCACTGTTGATCCTGAGGACACTTATGTTTCCTGCTAGAATATATGTAGCAGCCAAAACAACAGTATCATCCGGAGCAAGAGTGAAAACAGGATCAAGACAGCAATTGAAAAAGCAATCACTGTTTTCCACAAGGCATTGGTGTGTTTGATGCAAGAATATATCTTGCCACAAACATCAGCACCATCTGGATCAAACATCAATGCAGTATCACAGAGCATCTTTATACTTACTGAACGCCCTTTTTGAAGATGTAAAGGCGCTGTCCCAGCCATCCATCATCGCTGTGGCCACCTCATTCCAGAGCTGCCGGGTCACCACTGTGTCTTTGTACTGCTGGTCATGGCTGTCCCACAATGGGATACGCTCCCAACAAGGCAGATCAGGTGCTCGTTGTCTATGTATATACTTCTTCGTCATCCCGTTGTGGAACCTAGGAAAAAAAACAAACTATTAGAATGTTTGTAATTTTGGAGAATGAAAAAGATAGAAAAAGAAACAGAGAAGAAGCAAGATTAAAAGATGAAAATAAGGACAGATTTTATACTAACATTGCGTCTCCTTGCCACGACTTGACTACGTTGCTCCCACTCAGACTGATCGCTCTGACTGCTCCCGCACTTCACCTTCACTGGCCGTGTCCGATGTCTGTACAAGAGAAAAAAAAAATTAAAAACAGATTTCTAGAGGCAGCTAAACTTACCCAAAGGCAGCAACATCCTCACCACACGATCAGCTTGGGCCAGTTCGTGCCGAGATGGCGAATAGACCGATCCAGAAGAAGATATGCTGAAATTTAAACAAAAAATACATTAGTACATTATAAAATATTACAGGACACACAGACACTATGTTGAATACTCACATTTTGGCTTCTGAAGCTTGAATCCACAGTAGGAAAGCTCTTGTAGGTTCTTGTCTGGTCTCTGCAAGGCTGTCTGTAGAGTACTGGTCTGACCCTGAAGACACCACCTTTTATCTAGACTCCTCTCATTGTTGCTTGTTTAGGGGGAGGTTTAGACAAATGTCTAGACCTTGTTTACTCAAATCGCGTGCGCGCACATAGCGCTGACGTGCGCGCATCCAAGCGCACGTCAGCGACCCCATAGACTGTAATGCTATTTTTGGGCGCACTTGCGCGCGCGATTTTTTTAATGATGTAGGCGGAACAAAAAATGCAACATGTAGCGTACGGCGCGTCTGGGCGCACACCTGTAAAATGCGCAGCGCACACTAAATGCTGATGAGCGCGTACAATCGCAAGACCTTGCGACCACCATGTTAAAGATAGGGGAACATTGCGCGTGTGCACGATGCACTGCGCGATTAAAACGCTAGTGTGAAACCAGCCTTACTCTGAAGTTATTCACAGCTTTTGACGTAAAATATCAAGTATTGTGGTACCAGCAGAATGCCGAACTTCCTGGGCCAGTAATCTTTTTCAGCTGCTTTCTGAAAGTTTCCTGGATGTGCCTACATGGGTGCAATAATTTCAGGGCTTTATAACTGGAGCAATAAAACATAACGGCTTATTAATAACACAGCAGATGGTGACTCCAGTCAACGTTTCAGTAGTCTTGGTATGGCCAAAGTTCGCGTAATGCAGCCTGACTGCAATTTTACTTTAGTTTCACATCTGGGACAAATGTAACTTGATGGATTACGTCATGTCAAAAGCCATGTAGAATGTAAGTGATGCAAATGGATACACCGAACAAAGAATTAGTCTTTCAACTCTACTAGACTTTCCAAACTTTATACAAAAAGTTCACTTTTCCAGAGGTTAATGCTTGACTAATCAGCCAATACTCTCTCTAGACTTGAGAAATTAGGCTATGTGCACACGGTGAAAACAAAAAAGCTGTGCACATGCTGCGGATTTTTCCGCGGGATATAATCCGCAGCATGTCAATTGTTTGTGTGGAATCCGCTGCGGTTTCACATCTCCTCCATTGTAGAGGTGCTAAACCGCAGGTCTTTTTGACCGGCGTTTTTTCCAAAATACGCGCGGAAAAATCCGCACCACCGAAAACTACGCGTGCACATAGCCTTAACATTTCGGAGTCACGATATTAGTAAACTATATAAAAAGCTTTTTACTAAATGGTGGAATCCCAGAAGTACAAGTATTTTTAGTCTGGTGTACATCTTTCGGCAAGACTATTAGGATCCAGACAAGTTATTATAGGAGTAGTCTCTAATTTGCAAAACAATAAATCGTGAATTGTAGCAAATGATATTTGTCTAGGCAATCCGTAGATGGGCCAAATGTATCACAAAGGCGCAAGCTATATGATAGATTTGTCTCAGCCATTTTCCAACCCACATTTCAAAAACTGGCAGGTAAACGCAAAATCAAGTGTTTTCTGAAAAAATGTGACCAGTGTGGAAAAATATATCTATTACTTGGGCTAAAATTTTGGTTCAGTTAAACTTCTGCCCAACTGGTGAAACGGTAACTAAATCATTCAACTTTTACTCTCCCAAGTCCATACTGAATTTAACTATACAATTCTGAAAATTGTATAATTGGGTGATACCTGTTCTGTGTGGTGTAATATCAATAATTTAGTTTTAAATGAATTGGCACCAGCAAAGATACGGCTTGTGCTAATTTCTGGTACAATAACAGTAAGTTTAACCAATACATAAGTCAACTTTATGCAGAAATCTAATGCGTGCACATCGCTTAAAGAAACATGGCAGAACATCCACATTTTGAATCCTTATAAATTGAGCCCCTTCTCATGGACAAGCTGTGAGTCGTTGAAATCAAGGAGTCCAAGGTCATAAGCTAGGAGTGTACATGATAAACAGAGGGATGAGACAAAGGCATAATCAAGTCACAGTCCTGGGTCACAATACCAAGAAGTGTTGTGAATTTTCTTGATCTGACTTCTGAGTCGGGGCTCCCTCTGGTGGTTACTGTGGGTAGTGGAGCTGGCCGGGTTGAGAGAAGTCTGCCACCTGACGACGATGATTGGAAATCAGGGGTTACTGACTGGGAATATATGTGAGCAGGCTTCCCTCAGTTGCTGCTGGTGATTAGTTTCTTCCTGTGCATTTTGAGGTCTGCTGCCTCCTGCCTGATCCTGCATTTTTCAGTTAAGTTCATTTGCTAATCCTTTGCATCTGATCTGGTTTTGCCTCTTTTTGCTTTGCTTTAAGGGTTCAGCGTGCTCCCTGCTGGGGCAGTGCTGGACCTCGCTCCATATGTTACAGCTTGTGTCAGTTTGTTCAGTCCCCTGTTAGTCTCATTTGCTTTGCTGCCAGTTCGCACCAGAATGCTGATATAGTGGGGGAGAGGTTGTGAGACCTCAGTGTTTTTTGTACATCAGACATGTTGGATTTTTTAGGGATTTTGCGTTATTGCAGACAGTGTCTTTCCTTTCCTATCCTATCTAGGCAGTTTGGGCCCCATCATTTGCTCAGTCTATTTTCTGCCTGCGTTTGTGCCTCATCTTGTCTCACCGACATATGTTTGGGGGCTATTACTTTTGGGTTCTTCTCCGGGGCAGTTAAGATTTCACCTTTCTTGCTTTAAGCTTAGTTCTCCGGCTGTGCCGAAGCATCTAGGGCATCGTAGGTAAGCCCCACGGCTACTGCTAGTTGTGTTGTTAGGATCAGGGGTCTGCAATCCGCTAAGTTACCAACCTTTCTGGTTTCCTGGTGGCCTAGCCTATGCCTGCCATCCTCCTCGGTTACCTATTCATAACAAAGAAGGCTGCGGATAAAGACAAAGGGGCTAGGAAAATGGATGGTCAAGGGCAAATCCAAGGTCGGGCAACAAAGATCAGAATATAAGAACACAGAGCTAAGCTACAACTGGCAATGTTCTATTCATTGCCAGCCAGGTAATCACCTAGAGGAGACCTCACAGGCCCGGCCAGATTGGACAACAGAGGTGTCATTCATAATACCGATAGCTCAGGATATCCCTGCCTCATATTGGCAGCTGAACTGTCAGTCTCAGGGTGTGTGCACACATTGCGGACTCTGCTGCGGAATTTTCCGCGCGGATTTGCCTGCGGTTTGACACCTGTCATGGAGCAGGTGCCAAACCGCTGCACAAAGAATTGACATGCTGCGGATTTAAAACTGCAGCAAATCCATGGGGAAAATACCGCACCGTGGGCACTGCGGTTTTCATTTTCCATTGCTTTTAATGGTACTGTACAGCGCAGCAGAAACTGCTGCGGATCTGCAGAACCAAATCCGCTGTGGATCCGCAGCATAACCCGCAATGTGTGCACACCTCACAATCCTGACAGCTAAGTGTGCCCTTGACCCTATAGTGCGGCTGAGCTGTCAATCACCAAGTCTTGTTAGGAGGCTGGGAGTGGTGAAATCATGTCAGAGGAGCTCCAAAATTAATTCAGAAAAATCTATTTGAATGAGAGAGTGACTTTTTTTTGTATTAACCACGTAGTTGCCTCAATGACCAGGTCAAATTATAGAAGTTTGACCAGTGTCACATTATGTGGTAATTACTCTGCGATGGTTCAAAGTGTCCCACTGAACTGAAGTTTTGTTGTTTTTTTTTTTGTGACATATTGTTCTTAATGACAGTGGTAAAATTCGATATAACTTGTTTGTTTGTGAAAATATCACAATTTTGGAGAAAAATTGTTTTTTTGAGAATAAAAACTATTTTCAAACTGTCAATCTTTATATCCTTAAACTAGCTAAGTTATGCTGTACAAAACATTAAAGGGAATCTGTCACCCCTTTTTTGAGAGATCATATAATGATATCATTTCAATTGTGTGTCACATAAGGATGCTCTTAGTACTTTTGCTTCCCCCTGACCCCGCACCTTTCATGCATAAATACCTTTTTTATATCGGTTCAGACGTATGTAAACTGCCGCTGTCCGGTCTGATGGGCGGGGCTTATTCACCTGCTCCCCCCCCTCCCTGTCTTGTTCTCCACAAGAAGAAATGCGCAGAGCAAGACGGGGGGGGAGCAGGTGAATAAGCCCCGCCCAGCGGACCGGACTGCGGCAGTTTACATACATCCTAACCGATATAAAAAAAGGTATTTATGCATGAAAGGTGCGGGGTCAGGGGGAAGCAGAAGTACTAAGAGAATCCTTATGTGACACACAATTGGATGATATCATTATATGATATCTCAAAAAAGGGGTGACAGATTCCCTTTAAGTAACATTTCCCATGTGTCTACTTTAGCGCTGTCATTTTATTTTGTTGTGATGTTAGAGGGGTTAAAAGTTTAGCCAAAATTTCTAATTTTTGGAAAACAAATATACTTAGTGCCGCTGATGTATAAAGAGAGGTTCTGCTTCAATTATGACAACTTCTAATTTTTTTTTCAACAAATTTACAAAATCTGTTTCAGGACCTATTCAGACTTCAATGGACTTGAATATTGGAAACTGCCCAAAAGCGACACAATTTTAAAAATTGCAACCCGCAAACACTTTAAAACTGCTATGTCTAAATTTTTTAACCCTTTAGGTGCTACATATAAAATAATGCAAAGTGAGATAAAAAAAAGTGTTGCGTTAGCCCCAAATTTCTCACTTTTGGAAGCGGTAACGCCAAAAAGTGGACCCCACAGTTTACCAACTTCTTATGAGTGCAGCGATGCCAAACATGTAGTCAAAAAGTTCTGTTTGGACAAACGGCTCACAAAGGAAGGAGCAATATTTGAATTTTGGAACACAAATTTGGCTGAAATAGATTTTGGTGCTGTGTTGCATTTGCAGGGTGTCTAAACAGCAGAAATCCCTAACAAGTGACCCCATTTTGGAAACTCCACCCCTCAAGGGTTTTATCCAGAGGTATATTGAGGATTTTGAACCCAAAGATAGCGCACAGATTTTGATAACATTAGGCCGTCCTATTGAATGCCGTCGTATGGTTTAGTTTTTTAGCTTGGAGGCGGAATGAAAACTGCCCTGATTATGTTCTTCAGGTGTCTGCTACCCCGGAGATTTGGGGACGCTATTTTCTTATTCCAGGTCTCCATTTTAAAATGGCAATGATCGAATAAAGCAAGAAGCCTCCAGTTTTATGTGTATCTGTGGTTTTTAGGGGTTAATTAAGCTTGTTTCTTTTAAACATATTTTTGTGACCAGCATCACAACAATATATTGTGAAATATGGCCATGTTTAGACTGGGCAGCAGGAAGCTTTGCACACTTTTCTTCGGCTGTGTGAAGCAAGCATATTTGTGAGCTATTAAGGAGTATTATTCACATGTAGCTGTTAAAACATGTGGTCTTCCACTTGGGGTGGGAGGGCTGTTCTGTTTTTGGAGCAGAAAGTTCGGGAAAACTGGTTGTAAACTTTCCAAATACTCATCAAAATCTTAAGGGTATGTGCACACGTTGCGGATTTGTGTGGATTTTTCTGCGCAGAATCCACAGGTAAAATAACCTACATTTTTACCTGCGGATTTACAGTGGATTTCCTGCAGATTTTGTGCGGATGTGGCCTGCGCTTTTACAACTGCAGATTCCTATAATTGAATGGGTGTAAAAACGCTGCGGAATCTGCGCAAAGAATTGACATGCTGCGGAAATTAAACCGCTGCGTTTCCGTACTGATTTTTCCCCAGCATGTGCACAGCGTGTTTTGTTTTCCATTGAATAACATTGTACTGTATTCTCTGGTGAATCCGCAGGGCCAAATCTACTAAAAAACGCACAGTTTGCATGCTTTTTCATGCGTTTTGCATTCATTTGCGTTTTTTCTGTGCATGGTGGAAAATTTTGCAGGAGAAAAATCTAGAAAAACCCACACCACCAATGGGACAACAGTGGGCGTGTCTTATGGGATATCTTTATATAGACCCTTGGACAACTGAAAACCTCAGATTTTGCCCCTGTATCATGATGCACTATGGATCTTTGCATGGAGAGCTTTTATTTCAACACTAGCTGAAAAGCCCGGTGCTGCCCGGGTGTAATGACTAACTACGGTTAGTTATAACAAATTATAATGAGTATATATTTTTATATATATATATACTGAGTGTATAGCCCCGCCCACTCCGCATAGCCACACTCACTCTAATATCCCACATCATCCCATTAGCCAGAGCTACCGGACTACTACCCCTAATATCCCACATTATCCCGTCAGCCAGAGCCACCAGACTACTACCCCTAATATCCCACATCATCCTGTCAGCCAGAGCCACCGGACTACTACCACTAATATCCCACATCCTCCGGTCAGAGCCAGTAAAAGTAGAATAGTGAAATTGCACAGAAACATGGTTCACTAAGATCCCAGGTTTTCTACTGATCAGGCTGATATTCTCACTTATCTGCCACCATAAATATCACAGTCATGCTTTTCACCAATGGACAGGCACAAACTTTATACATTAGTACAGTAGAGAAACCTTCACACACACTTTCATGCACCGTCAACTTGTAATTTGTCTGTGTTGCTCATGGATGTACAGCATCTGTATGCAGTATAGTATCATATTTAATGGGTTGTTATGGGAAAAGCATTACGTGTTATATGGGTATATTCAGGTGAATTGTGGGGAAAGTAGCACTTTAAAAAAACTCACATCAGAGCACAATAATGCATAAGTGTCTGAGAAAATATTAAATCCACATGACATTTAATATGTGCACTTTCCTACATTCATGTGTGTCACTTAATGATACCACACAGGAGGGGGGATTCATTTCTGTCATGTGCTCTCTGCTCCTTTCTGGGGGACAGACGATTGCTGGAGCTTATGTTCCTGGGGATGCTAGATTTCTCCCACCATGTCAGTGTTTGCTGAGGTGTTGTCAAGTGGGAAAACTTGCGCATAGCAACCAGTCACAGCTCAGCTACTTTTAGCCAGCTCTGGTGAAATGAGAGATGCTTGGTGATTGTTTGCAAGGAAAACTGTTGGTCATAGCAACCAATCACAGCTTAGCTTCTTTTGAACAGCTCTGGTGAAATGAAAGATGCTTCGTGATTGGTTGGTGATATATACACACACCCACTGATTTTTATATATAGAGATGGATTTGGATATAGAGATGTTTCTTGCCTTTGCTTGTGAGCAACAAAGAAACAGAGACTGAGAAAACAGCGTCGCCGTTATTGGAGACACCCCATTATTGAAGGCCAGGAGAGCCGTGGAGTCTACCACACCCTATACAGCAAGCTCAATGCCAACCCAGAGAAATCTGCAGAGTATATCAGGATGTCTCAAGAGACCTTCCGGGATTTGCTTCGTCGTGTCCAAGGAGCCATCCCCCTACCCACCGCAGAAATGTGGCTGGAAATTGCCGAAAAATTCTGTTGCGTTTGTAATTTCCCCAATTGTTTTGGAGCAGTGGATGGGAAAACACATTCGGATTACCAAACCCGCCAGAACTGGATACTTCAACTACAAAAAATATTTTTCTATAGTGCTCATGGCAATAGCAGATGCGGACTGTCGCTTTATCGCCGTTGACATTGGAGCTTTTGGCCGTGGCAATGACTCTCAGACGTTTTAAAAACTCTGATATGGGCCAATTGTTGAGTTCATTTTCCCCTCCGTCACTGAGGCCTGGTGAACTCCCTATTCTAGTGAAGGAAGGCAGTGAGCCTGATTATCATGCACCTGGGACTAATGAAGACGATTGGCTAAGTGGAGTCACTGACTGGATGTAAGGCAGCCTACGCCCTTTCTGCCCTGCGGGTGATTTCTCTGTGGACTCTTGGACACCTGTCAGATTCCTGCTCTCCTAAAGCTAAGTTTTCTGTTTTGCCTTTTTGCATCTAAGATTTGTTTTTGTTTTTCTTGCTTTTTGGATTCTGCCACTCCCCGCTGGAGTGTGCAGTGTTCCTAGAGCTCTGTCTTCTGAAAGTACCTGAGTGCTGATTTAGTTTTTTGAAGCTTAGTTGCTTCAGGGCCATTTTTATATCAGCTTGTTGGCTTTTGTCTCTGATAGGGTTTTGGCAGATTGCAGACAGCAGCCTTCCTATCCGTTCCTATCTAGGTAGTTTTTGGGCCCCGTCTTTGCTCAGCCTGTCTTTCTGTCTAAGTGTTTTCATCTTGCTTCACCGTCATTATGTGGTGGGCTGCCTATTGCTTTGGGGTCTGCTCTGGGGCAGTTAGATTTCCCCTTTCCTTCTTTAGGCCTATGTATCTCTCCGGCTGTGATCGAGGGGTCTAGGTCATCGTAGGAACCCCCCACGGCTACTGCTAGTTGTGTTGATAGGTTCAGGGGTCTGCAATCTGATAGTTGCCAACTTCTCTGGTTTTCAGGACTAGCTAGCATTTCTGTTTTTGCCTCCTACGGTGACTCAATCATAACAGAATCACCCGCCAAACCACAGATCCTGGGGTACTCAATAGCAGGAAAGAATTGTTTAAAAAAAAAAAAAGTGTGTGTGTATATTCTTTCCTCTATATCTCTGAGGCCGTAGGGGGAATTTTTTTTTCTCTCAATGGAGATAAAGCAAGTGTCTGATCGTGTGGAGCTGCTCGCTGCTGAAGTGCGAGGAATTTCTGCCTATCTTGCTCGTTCACATGCTGTTGAACCAAAGATCCCCACACCTGATGTATTTTTTGGGGATCGATCTAAATTTTTGAGTTTCAAAAATTGTAAATTATTTTTTGCTTTTGAAGCCTAACTCGTCAGGGAGCCCTGCGCAGCAGGTTAAAATTGTCATCTCTTTGCTGCGCGGCGATCCCCAGGATTGGGCGTTTTCTTTGAATCCAGATGACCCTATTCTGACTAATGTGAACGCATTTTTTCAAGCCTTGGGGTTGCTGTACGACAAACCTAATGCTATTGATCAGGCTGAAAAGACCCTGTTAGCATTGAACCAGGGTCGAGAATCTGCAGAGTTGTACTGTCAAAAGTTCCGAAAGTGGGCGGTCCTTACTACCTGGAATGATAGTGCCTTGGCTGCTCTCTTTCGGAAGGGTTTGTCAGAAGCCGTAAAAGATACTATGGTGGGATTTCCTGTTCCCTCTGGTCTGGACGATTCGATGTCTTTAGCCATTCAGGTTGATCGGCGTTTACGTGAACGCAGGATTACACGAGAGGTGTTGCCACCGGTTGAACAGACGTCTGAACCTATGCAATGTGATAGAGTTTTGTCTAAGGCGCAACGTCAGGAATTCAGAAGGTGTAATAAGCTGTGTTTTTTTTTCTGTGGAGATGCCTCACATGCTATTTCTGTTTGTCCTAAACGTGAGAAACGCTTTGCACACACGTTTTCTGTTGGTGGGGTTCAGCCTAAGTTTCTTTTGGCGATTTACTCTGATCTGTTCCCTGTCCACATTTTCCGCCAAGGCTTTTGTGGATTCGGGAGCAGCGCTAAACCTAATGGACTTGGATTTTGCTAAACGTTGTGGATTTCCGTTGACACCTCTGCAGACGCCTATCCCTTTGAGGGGGATTGATGCTACCCCTCTGGCTAAAAATAAACCTCAGTTTTGGACCCAGTTGGTCATGCGGGTCGCCCCAGACCACCAAGAAAATTGCAGATTTTTGGTGTTGCATGGTCTGCATGATGCCGTTGTTCTGGGGTTTCCCTGGTTGCAGATTCATAATCCAGTTTTGGATTGGAAGTCTGTGTCTGTGGTGAGTTGGGGTTGTCGGTGTACCTTTAGTGAGGCTCTGGTTTTTTCCACCTCTCCTCAGTCGCATGAGGTTCCTGACTATTTGGCGGACTACTATGATGTATTTAGTGAGAATGAGTCTGCGTCCTTGCCTCCTCATAGGAGTTATGACTGTGCAATTGAACTAAGCCCGGGGTGTAAATTTCCTAAGGGTCGGCTCTTCAATTTATCTGTACCCGAGCACGAGGCTATGCGGTCCTATATTAAGGAGGCGTTGGAGAAGGGTCATATTAGACCATCCTCTTCACCCTTAGGTGCCGTTTTTTTTTTTTTTTTTTTTTTTTTTGTGGCCAAAAAGGATGGTTCTTTAAGGCCTTGTATTGATTATCGTGCCCTCAATAAAATTACTATTAAATATCAGTATCCGTTACCCCTGATTTCGGATCTATTCTCTAGAGTTAGAGGTGCTTGCTGGTTTACCAAGCTTGACCTCAGGGGGGCGTATAATCTTATCCGCATTAAGCAGGGGGATGAATGGAAGACGGCGTTTAATACTCCGGAGGGACATTTTGAGTACCTGGTGATGCCTTTTGGGCTCACTAATGCCCCTTCTGTCTTCCAGTGCTTCATGAACGATATTTTCCGAGACTTTGTCGATAAATTTTTGATTATCTATCTAGATGATATTTTGATCTTCTCCAAGGATTGGGATTCTCATGTGGAATATATTCGGACTGTGTTCCGGATCTTGAGAGAGAATTCTCTGTATGTCAAAGGATCAAAATGCCTTTTTGGAGTACAGAGAATTTCTTTTTTGGGATTTATTTTGTCTCCGTCAACTATTGAAATGGACCTGGCCAAGGTACAGGCCATTTATGATTGGGTTCAGCCCACTTCTTTGAAGGCCCTCCAGAAGTTTTTGGGTTTTGCTAATTTTTATCGGAAATTTTATAGCAAAATTTTCTAGTATTGCCAAACCATTGACTGACCTGACCAGGAAGGGTGCGGATGTGTTGAATTGGTCTCCGGAGGCGGTTGCTTCCTTTCAGGAGCTGAAGCGTAGTTTTACCTCCGCCCCGGTTCTGCGGCAACCTGATGTCTCACTCCCGTTCCAGGTAGAGGTGGATGCTTCTAAGATTGGTGCAGGAGCGGTGTTGTCCCAAAAGGATCCGGTAACATCTAAAATGAATCCCTGTGCTTTCTTTTCCCGTAAGTTCTCTTCATCTGAACGTAACTATGATGTGGGGAATCGGGAACTGTTGGCCATGAAATGGGCATTTGAGGAGTGGAGACATTGGTTGGAGGGAGCCAAACATCAAGTTGTGGTCCTCACTGACCACAAAAATTTGATTTACCTAGAGTCGGCTAAACGCTTGAACCCTAGACAGGCTAGGTGGGCCTTGTTTTTTACACGTTTTGATTTTGTGGTCTCTTTCCTTCCTGGAACTAAGAATGTCAAGGCTGACGCCCTCTCTAGGAGTTTCTTTGCTGATTCTCCTGTGGTGACCAAGCCTGCCACCATCTTAGGCGAAGGGGTAGTTTTTTCTGCCATCTTGCCCGATTTGAGACTTGCTCTGCAAGAGTTCCAGGAGGACAAACCTGAGCGTTGCCCCAGTGGAAAGTTGTATGTTCCTGACCAGTGGAAGAAGAGAGTGATGTCTGAAGTTCATTGCTCTGCATTGGCTGGTCATCCAGGTATTTTTGGTACTAGAGATCTGGTGAGTCGCTCTTTTTGGTGGCCCACCTTGTCTCATGATGTCAGGAATTTTGTGCAGTCCTGTGGGACTTGCTCCCGGTCTAAATCTTGTTCTCTCTCTAGTGGGTTGTTGATGCCTTTGCCGGTCCCCAGGAGGCCATGGACCCATATTTCAATGGATTTAATTTCTGATATGCCAGTCTCTCAAAGAATGACTGTTATTTGGGTGATTTGTGATAGGTTCTCTAAGATGGTTCATCTTGTACCACTCCCTAAGTTGCCATCTTCCTCTGAGTTGGTGCCTCTGTTTTTGCAACAGGTGGTTCGCTTGCACGGGATTCCTGAGAACATTGTATCTGACAGAGGAGTTCAATTTGTGTCTAAATTTTGGAGGACGTTCTGTTCCAAGTTGGGAATTCAGTTGTCCTTCTCCTCTGCTTTTCACCCTCAGACCAATGGGCAGACAGAGAGAACAAACCAGACCTTGGAGTCGTATTTGAGATGTTTTATTTCCGCTGATCAGGATGATTGGGTTTCATTTTTGCCCTTGGCCGAATTTGCTTTAAATAATAGAGCTAGTTCTGCCACTTTGATGTAACTTTGGTTTTCACCCTCGATTTTCTTCAGGGCAGGTGGAGCCTTCTGCCTGCCCAGGTGTTGACACTGTGGTGGAGAGAATGCACCAGATCTGGGACCAAGTGGTGGATAAGTTATCTCTCTCCCAGGAAAAGGCCCAGCGGTTTTCCAATCGACATAGGACCATTGGTCCCCAGTTTAAGATTGGTGATATGGTGTGGTTATCCTCAAAAAATATTGCTATGAAGGTGGCTTCTCCTAAGTTTAAGCCTAGATTTATTGGACCTTACAAGATTTTGGAGATTATTAATCCGGTCTCTTTTTTCGTTTGGCTCTTCCTGTCACATTTAAGATCCATAATGTGTTCCATAAGTCCTTGTTGAAGAGGTTTGTTGAGCCAGTTGTGCCTGAGGTGGCACCTCCGGACCCTGTATTGGTTGAAGGTAACTTGGAATATGAGGTAGAGAAAATTCTGGTTTCCCGTCTGTCTAGACGGAGACTCCAGTATTTGGTTAAGTGGAAGGGTTATGGTCAGGAGGATAATTCCTGGGTCTCTGCCTCATGCCAAAAGATTGGTGCGTGCCTTTCATCGGGCTCACCCTGATCGCCCTGGTAGCGTTGTTGGGGGTTCGGTGACCCCCTCCTCAAGGGGGGGTACTGTTGTGAGTTCATTTTCCCCTCTGTCACTGAGGCCTGGTGAACTCCCTATTCTAGTGAAGGAAGGTAGTGAGCCTGATTATCAGGCACCTGGGACTAATGAAGACGATTGGCTGAGTGGAGTCACTGACTGGATTTAAGGCAGCCTACGCCCTTTCTGCCCTGCGGGTGATTTCTCTGTGGACTCTTGGACACCTGTCTGATTCCTGCTCTCCTAATGCTAAATTTTCTGTTTTGCCTTTTTGCATCTAAGATTTGTTTTTGTTTTTCTTGCTTTTTGGATTCTGCCACTCCCAGCTGGAGTGTGCAGTGTTCCTAGAGCTCTGTCTTCTGAAAGTACCTGAGTGCTGATTTAGTTTTTGAAGCTTAGTTGCTTCAGGGCCATTTTTATATCAGCTTGTTGGCTTTTGTCTCTGCTAGGGTTTTGGCAGATTGCAGACAGCAGCCTTCCTATCCGTTCCTATCGAGGTAGTTTTTGGGCCCCGTCTTTGCTCAGCCTGTCTTTCTGTCTAAGTGTTTTCATCTTGCTTCACCGTCATTATATGTGGGGGGCTGCCTATTGCTTTGGGGTCTGCTCTGGGGCAGTTAGATTTCCCCTTTCCTTCTTTAGGCCTATGTATCTCTCCGGCTGTGATCGAGGGGTCTAGGTCATCGTAGGAACCCCCCACGGCTACTGCTAGTTGTGTTGATAGGTTCAGGGGTCTGCAATCTGATAGTTGCCAACTTCTCTGGTTTTCAGGACTAGCTAGCATTTCTGTTTTTGCCTCCTACGGTGACTCAATCATAGCAGCCAATGCTTGTATGGGAAAAATGTTAATTTCCCCCTGCCACGACCTCTTCCCAACACTCAAGGCCCGCCCATGCCATTTGTTATGGTTGGGGATGAGGCCTTTCAGATGTGTGAAAACCTTATGAAACCTTACTCCAGTCTGGACTTGAACCACACAAAAAAGACTTTTAACTACGGACTGACCAGGGCCCGAAGAACTGTTGAGTGTACCTTTTGGGATTCTTGTCTCCAAATGGCGCATTCTTGGAACCGCGATTAATCTAAAAATGGAGACAGTGGATGAGGTTGTCAAAGCCTGTGTGGTTCTGCATAACTACATAATGGCTGAAGAGCGACCCAACATTAATCTTGATGAACCCGTTTCAGACCCATTGCCAGATTACGATCATCACCCTCTGTGGTCAACAGTTGAAGTTGCCCAAATGAGGGACCAATTTGCTGGCTACTTTGTTTCTGAAACAAGCCGTGTGGCTTGGCAAGATGAAAGAGTTTAATAAAATGTTTTGTTTGTGGCTGTACCTGTAATTTTAAAATGTTCCTAATGTTTGGTGTAAATAAAAAAACCTGTATTGAGACCTGTACCGAGTGCCCTCTGTCTTTCCTCTAAAATCCACTTATGATGTCAGTGCTATTGTAAGTGACGTCATTCAATACATCGTGTCTTCTGTCTGTGTAATCTATTGGACGCAGACTGAAGAGACGATGGAGGTAATACAAGGCATATATATACTCGCCTGTCCAGGTGTCAGTCATTTCATGATGCACAAAACCCAGCATCCTCCTGAATTAACGATTTCTGACACCTGGCCTGGTGAGTATAGATATGCCTTGTATTACCTCCGTCGTCTCTTCAGTCTGCGGATTACGCAGACTGAAGAGATGCTGTGAAGGAAAGACCGGTTCCTCCCACGTCACCAATGTGACGTAACTACGCAGGCACAGCTCTCCGGTGCCCCTTTGTGTCTCAGGTCAGTAAGGGAACTGCACCTAGAGCAAATGGCAGCCGGGGAGGAAGTCCTTTTACCTGCTGGGTATTCTAAGATTCATAATCAAAGTAAAAACATCAGCCCAAGATTAATTTTGTGGTTTAATTGCCTTAAGGGCGCACTAGATAATTACAGAAATATACAGTAAGCTATGCAATGGAATTAGAGTGGATTTGCAGTCAGAGTAAAATATAACAATAATGGTACAAGACTTAGATATTAAGCTGGAGGTCAATTTACCAGGTTGTAGGTTGCATGTGGATGCCGGGAGCTCTGCAGTCCACAGGTACAAGAATCTTAGTTGCCGGACAGACCCCAAAGCGTGGGCCGCTGCTCCCCTTGGCAGATCTGTCCCCAGTTCCTTCTTAGATCATCATCGTCTGGTCCTTCTGTGAGAGAGAGGCTGTCTGCCATGTGCTGCCAGTTCTTAAGCATGCTGGGTTCCTCCCCCCTGTCAGAGGGTGGGCTAATAATCTCCACCCTTTAGCTCCCTGCAGAACTTAACCCCTTTCTTAGCTATCGGGAATAACTTCCTCCAGGATGATCGGATCAGGACACGAGAGGTACCAGTGGATGCGGTTTGTTTTGCCTGTCGTGTGAAGAACAAACATGGCCCCATTGGGTCACTGTAGAGGGCCAATCTCTATATTTCAGGTCACACTGCCAAATGCGCGATTTCCTCAGGGTCACTCGGATATTTTTTATGAGTCTATAACTCGAAAGGTGTGCTCATAATCCATGACCCTAGGATGGAGTCGGAGCGGCTGGGAGAGGCAATGGATGTGTATTTCTGTGTCCAGCTGACAGGTATATTCTAATTGAAGCCCCCAGGCACCTTCCTGCCTCATGCTGGCGTGGCTCCTACTCAAGCTTTGAAGTTCTGCTTTGGCCTTATCTCATCATACTAAAAGGCCTTGCTATTTAACATTGAAGCACTAAATCCTGCTTTCTTTATCACAGATGCTTGAGAAAATAGTGATATTTGTTTTTGACAAATCATAGCTCCATGACTAACACAAGAATCAAAGCTGCAGTGTTCTAGTTGTCTCACTCCTTGAGCTATGAGGTGTCAAATACAAAAGTGTACGGCACAGTGTGTTTATTTGGCGCACGGTGTGTGTTGCCGGCGGCGAAATACCCAAGTAACCAAACCGTAGTAGGGGCCAAAAAAACCCAAATTTATTTACATAAACAAAAAAAAATTAACTTTGGCGACTTGGGATAAAGTGACGTAACTGCGAGTGTTGAGCTGGGATGACTGACTGGGTAAAGACGATGCAGGGGTTGCAGGGGAAGGGGTGCTGCAACTAGTGGGGTCAGGGAGTTCAGAGACTGTATTGGAGGCATTGGACGGGAGAGAGACACTGGAAGGTTGAGACAAATCGGACATCACAGACACATTGAGAGGTGAGAGGGGTGGGAGTGGTAGTCTGTTTTTTTTTTTTTTTTTTTTTTTTTTTTTTTTTTTTCTTGCAGTCTGTCCTGTGTTCTGCGCTGCTGTCTTCTGGGGAGCGTTGGCGTGGTTTCTTCTGGCGCCTTGGTGCTGGACGACGGCCTGCCAGTATCCTGGTGCTGCTGCGGCCTGGTCCTGGTGGCCGTCCTGGCAGGATCCTGGTGCTGATGCGGCCTGGTGATGGTGGACAGCTTGCCATGGTCCAATTGCTACTGCTGCATGCTGGTGGATGTCCTGCCAGGGTCCACTTGCTGCGCCATGTCGGTGGTGGTGGTGGAGGTCCAAGCAGGAGAAGCACTGTGCACGGTGGTGGCGGTGGACTGTGCAGCAGCACTCGGCATGGTGGGTGCACTGTAGTGGTGTCCGGCAGGGCTTGGAATTTTGGTAGCCATACAGTGGTGTAGAGCTGAACTCGGTATTGAGGTCAAGCGTGTTAGTGTTGGCACAGGTGGAAATGCCATCACTGACTGCTGCAAGTATCGAGTCTGCTGCATAGCCTAAACGTAAGCAGCATTGCAGACCTGCATGACATTGAGCTGGAGATCAAGAGTAAGGTGTTAGAACAGGGCATGTTCTATCTGATTAAAAAAAAAAATGTGCTGGCCTCTGGAGGTCAGCTTTCAGATGGTCAAGGCTTTGGGTGACATCCTTTATAAGTGTCTTCATAAGGTTGAAACCACTCTCCAGTCTGTCTCCCAGCACCTTGAGGCCATCTTAAAAGATCAAGCTCAAGTGCATGAACTCGGGCATGAGTGTCCTGTCCGAGGCCTTCTGCCGCTGTCGAGAAGACCCAACATAAAAAGAGGCGGAGGAGGCCTGGAACAGGAGAACACCTGATGGACCAGCTTCCTGGTCTCCAGTTTGCGTTGCCGGCCTACTTGCTGCCTCACTGGTGGATTGCTGGGATGGGTCTGTGGCTGTTCGATGAAGGACTGCTCCAGAACCAGGGTCAAGGGTGCTGCTCCAGGTGCTGTGAAAAGAAAAGAAAAACATTAGTACCTAACATTTACAATAGTAAAAGCGCCAACTCCTGTGGAAACGAAAAATACAGATTAGGCAATACACCACAAAAATACTTTCGTTCTCTGGGCAAGGACTGGTCTCAAAAATGCCAGTATGTGGTGATATTTATATTTACGCATCCTTCCTCCAGAACCACTGTGAGCCTGGCTCTCAGTACGAAGGTCCTTGTTGAAGCGATCCTTCATCGAACGCCAACGTTTTCTGACTTTGTGCACTAAGAAAAAGGAAATTGTTAGACAATGCACTTTCGGCCGGGGTCACACAACTGTGTGTGATGCGAGAAACTCGCAGGAGTTTATCACATCACACACTTGTGTGATCCGGCCAAAGTCACTGCCGCACCACACAACATTGAAATACTGACGAAATGCCTTGCGGACCCGTGGCGGGGCGTTGTCCCAGTCATCCAGCATCTCTTTGGCCACCTCATTCCACAGGCGCCGGATCACCACGTTGTCAGAGTGTTGCTGAACCCGGGTGTCCCACAACGAGACCCGCTCATGGACAAGTGTAATCAGGATGTCGTTGTCGATGACATCTTCCTCCCGTTCTGTAACCTAAAAAAGAAAGACAGACCATGTTGTAAATATAAGACAAATAAAGAAAACGAGATACAGAAAGCAGGCAAGAGAAAAGAATAACAAAAGATTTGTAGTAAACACAAAAAAGGAAGACAGAAGTGACGAAATAAAGAACAGGCAAGAATAGTACAGTCAGGAAAGAGTACAATCAGTCCAGTATACTTACCGTACATACCTTCTTGCCACCCGACCTTGTGCTGACTGCTCCTGCTCTGCCTCCGCTCCAGTGGAAGAACTGTTCTGAAAAACGAAAAAAAAAAAAAAAAGATTTTGCGATGTGTATATGTGGCTGAGAATACTACAAAACCAGTGAGGAAGAGGGGTGGCCTACAAAACCAGTGAGGGTATGTGCACACTATGTGAACCCACCAGGTTAAGTCCTGCTATCCCTAACACTAGTATAAACATGGGATATAGAAACGGCATTAATAACACATTAATATAATAACAGACATTGCAAACACAGCGCATCTTAGGCCTCTTTGACACTTCTGTCTTTTAGAATCGGTCACAATCCGTCAGTGTTGGGAAAAAAAATGGATCCAATTCATAATGTAAAAAAACAGATGCACTGTATTGGGTTTTTTTAGTTTTACAGCCCCGTTGAAGCAGGAGTTGCATGAATGAGAGAGAGGTTCCAGGCTTGCTCAGTTCGAAAAAACTGAATCCAGTGATGGATTCCGTCTTTTGACGGACAGCGATGGATCCTGCGCTCATAGGCTTCCATTATAGCTGTCTGTCGCTAATACAAGTCTGAGAAAAAAACAGATCCAGTGGCATCATTCACTGGATCCGTGATTTTTTTTTGTTTGTTTGTTTTAAAGGACAGAATGTAACTGATGGCAAAAAACTGTGAAAGAGGCCTTAACATACAGGTGCATACCCTTAATACAGACATTCCTAAACGGGTACCACACAAAATGTACGGGCCCAGCACATGGAAGAGAGGGGGCAGGCAAGGGTCTCCGCCACCTCCATACATGTGCACCAATGCCTGCGGCGCAGACAGACATGCGGCGCGTCTTTCCAGACCGCAGGATGATGATGATCTTTATTTTTATATAGCGCTAACATATTCCACAGCGCTTTACAGTTTGCACACATTATCATCACTGTCCCCGATGGGGGTCACAATCTAGATTCCCTATCAGTATGTCTTTGGAATGTGGGAGGAAACCGGAGTACCCGGAGGAAACCCACGCAAACACGGGGAGAGCATGCAAACACTGGGAGAACATACAAACTCCTTGCAGATGTTGTCCTTTTATGTAGCTGCGTAAATTACCCATACACTATAATTAGATGCGGTAAAACTGCACAGTCTTCGTAGTCACATGTGTAAGTGCAGGAACGCAGCTTACTATGCATATGTACTAATTTACATAGTGGTGAATATTGTGACACAGCCAGAAGTACACAACACAGTAAGTGGAGGAAATAATTTTTTTTTAAAAATAACGTGGGGTCCCCTTGTATTTGTTAACCAGCCAGAGTAAAGCAGACTACTGAGACTGGTATTTCAGGCTGGTAAGGATCCAAAATCCATGAACCTTACCAGCCTGATGACACCAGGCCGCAGCAGTCTTCTTACCTTGGATGGTTAGCAAAAATAGTGGGCTTCCTCCCCCCAAAAAAAATATAGCCGGGAAAGGTCAGAGAGGCCCAGCGCCTGCGCACTGCAGTACTTTGCTCTGCCTTCAGCAGGCCAGAGAATTACGCCTGCGCAGTAGCGTGGCACATGGCCATACAAGACTGACTTAATCATAAATGGTGTTTTGTCCTTTATTTTATTTGACAGTGGAAGAAAAGTGGCCGGGAGTTTACTTTGGGTTAATTATAAATAAATAACAACCAATCCATTAATAAATAAATTCATATAAATAGCCAATAATATCATGCCAGAGAAACAATCCGCCCCTTAACGGGCGATTTTCCCTCAAATAAAACATCACGACAATTAGGGAGGGAGGGAGAGTCTTCTTTCTTCAGGAAAATCGTTAAGTGAGGAGAAAAACAGCCAAATGGCTTTATATCATCTCAAAAAGACCGCCAAAACAAATATCCATCAATCATGGCCCGTTAAAACGGCGCCAAGAAAACTGGTCAGAACCAGTTAAGACCGGTTCTGATGACCCCAGTGCACACAGCCATGACCTAAACTTGACCTTACTCTCAGGAGAAAAATAACTGCCGAGAGAGGCAAAATGTAGGTGAAATACGGTCTGTATGGCCATGGGTCCCCCCTCTATTGTGTTATTTTATTACGGGGGGGACTAACAAAGCAAGCAGGATGACATCACATGAAGATGGGAGGTCCCGGACCCAGGACCTGTGACACCCATTGGACTGAACCGCCCCCTGGTGAGTATAATAAAACTTGTTTTTCTTATCTTTCAGGTTGGACCAGGGGCCTATCTACAGGATTACCGAAGGCTATAGATAAGCCCCAAAAGGCATTGGCCGCATCTTATAGTGCAAAACGAGGTGACAGGTTCCCTTTAAAGGATCCTCTGGTCTCCTGCTTAATATTGGCACTAAAGTGTGTGCCTCTATTCAGTGGCGTAACTATATACAGTGGGGCAAAAAAGTATTTAGTCAGTCAGCAATAGTGCAAGTTCCACCACTTAAAAAGATGAGAGGCGTCTGTAATTTACATCATAGGTAGACCTCAACTATGGGAGACAAACTGAGAAAAAAAAAATCCAGAAAATCACATTGTCTGTTTTTTGTTCATTTTATTTGCATATTATAGTGGAAAATAAGTATTTGGTCAGAAACAAAATTTCATCTCAATACTTTGTGATATATCCTTTGTTGGCAATGACAGAGGTCAAACGTTTTGTGTAAGTCTTCACAAGGTTGCCACACACTGTTGTTGGTATGTTGGCCCATTCCTCCATGCAGATCTCCTCTAGAGCAGTGCTGTTTTTGGCTTTTCGCTTGGCAACACGGACTTTCAACTCCCTCCAAAGGTTTTCTATAGGGTTGAGATCTGGAGACTGGCTAGGCCACTCCAGGACCTTGAAATGCTTCTTACGAAGCCACTCCTTCGTTGCCCTGGCGGTGTGTTTTGGATCATTGTCATGTTGAAAGACCCAGCCACGTTTCATCTTCAATGCCCTTGCTGATGGAAGGAGGTTTGCACTCAAAATCTCACGATACATGGCCCCATTCATTCTTTCATGTACCCGGATCAGTCATCCTGGCCCCTTTGCAGAGAAACAGCCCCAAAGCATGATGTTTCCACCACCATGCTTTACAGTAGGTATGGTGTTTGATGGATGCAACTCAGTATTCTTTTTCCTCCAAACACGACAAGTTGTGTTTCTACCAAACAGTTCCAGTTTGGTTTCATCAGACCATAGGACATTCTCCCCAAACTCCTCTGGATCATCCAAATGCTCTCTAGCAAACTTCAGACGGGCCCGGACATGTACAGGCTTAAGCAGTGGGACACGTCTGGCACTGCAGGATCTGAGTCCATGGTGGCGTAGTGTGTTACTTATGGTAGGCCTTGTTACATTGGTCCCAGCTCTCTGCAGTTCATTCACTAGGTCCCCCCGCGTGGTTCTGGGATTTTTGCTCACCGTTCTTGTGATCATTCTGACCCCACGGGGTGGGATTTTGCGTGGAGCACCAGATCGAGAGAGATTATTAGTGGTCTTGTATGTCTCCCATTTTCTAATTATTGCTCCCACAGTTGATTTCTTCACTCCAAGCTGGTTGGCTATTGCAGATTCAGTCTTCCCAGCCTGGTGCAGGGCTACAATTTTGTTTCTGGTGTCCTTTGACAGCTCTTTGGTCTTCCCCATAGTGGAGTTTGGAGTCAGACTGTTTGAGGGAGTGCACAGGTGTCTTTTGATAACAAGTTTAAACAGGTGCCATTACTACAGGTAATGAGTGGAGGAAAGAGGAGACTCTTAAAGAAGAAGTTACAGGTCTGTGAGAGCCAGAAATCTTGATTGCTTGTTTCTGACCAAATACTTATTTTCCACCATAATATGCAAATAAAATTAAAAAAAAAACCAGACAATGTGATTTTCTGGATTTTTTTTTCTCAGTTTGTCTCCCATAGTTGAGGTCTACCTATGATGTAAATTACAGACGCCTCTCATCTTTTTAAGTGGTGGAACTTGCACTCTTGCTGACTGACTAAATACTTTTTTGCCCCACTGTAACTGATAGGCCCCGGTTCAAACCTTGAACTGCCCCCCCCCCCAATCATGATCATGAATAAACTTCATAATAAATTATATAATGTCCCTCATCCTGGGGTGTGCATGTATGTATATATTGTGACAGGGTCACTGGTGTCGTACATGAGGGGAGATATGTGTCACAAAGACTGCTCTCCTGCGTGATGTGAAAGCCATAAGTGTTTTATCCAGTATGATATGTACTGAGGCACTCCAGTCGCTAAATGGGCCTGGCTTTCATAGTGGTTAGGGCAGAGTTGGGCGGGATGCCTACAAACCATTTCTCCACCTCCAGGGTATGGCTGGATGGAGTTAAATGTCCAACCAGGTTTTTTGGGGTTTTTTTCTGTGTTGCTTGGAGGAAGGAAGCCTCCATACCAGGCTCCTGTGAGAGCTGCCATAGGTGTGATCCCAGAAGTACTGGGCAGGACTGTGTATGAACTTTTTTTGCTTTCTTTTGAGCCAGATGGGCTGTTTTCTGTTACCAATTTGGGTTTTAGTAATAAGAATCTTTATTCTAAGACCATGATGTCAGATGCACTTAAACTTTCTATTTCATTGAGCAAGCACTTTTACCTATTCTGTACAGACTATTGGTGGGTGTTTGGCATCGGTGGTCCTATATTTCCATCCTTATGCACTTTACTATTTTTCTAATGTATGTTTTGTATTGATGATTTATTATGCGGAATTAATAGAAATATTTTTAAACCGTAATACACCTCTGTTCTCCTTGTTCTCTATTGTCCAATATATGTGGGCCCAACAGCCATCATACCTAATTGTTGGGTTCCTAACCTAAGTTATCTTTCCTGTGCTGAAAAGAAACAATTTTATAGGGTAGGAGTGAAACGGCTAATTAAAATCACTTTAAGCTAATGGGAGTAGGAGTTTGCTACAAATAGAAAAACTGACCAGCACATCTCTCTCTCTCTCTTCAGCCCCGGAAAGGTGACTTATCTGGTTAGAAACCCAATAACTAGGTACGCCTTAATAATGGCTGTTTGCGCATAGATGGACTCACATATGTTAGCCAAAGTACCTTCTTTTTACTGTAATCTATAGCAATATTGCAGTTCCATTTTTTTTTTTTTTTTTTTTAATTTTCTACGTGGACATGCTGTAGCATTTACCTATTTTCTATGTCAGTAATTCAGTTCCTATTTTCCAAATCTATTCTTGGCATTTGAGTTCAGCTCTATTTTTTTAGTCCTTGAAATACGGTGAGAGTATGGACTACAATGCATAAGTTGGCTATGGCCCTCTGGAGCCAAACTTGCCATCCTTTTATAGACATACCGTATATAAGGTGGTTGTGTTTAGGTCAGGAGACCCACAACCAGTCTATCCATCAGTTGGTACTCTGACCATATATATTCGGCCTTACATACATATGTGTCGCTGCTGTCAGGACCGTGCCCAATATCGGTCCCAAGGCGTCTTTGGGATACAGTGGAGACATCTATTGATGAGGGTCACTACTCATTGTAGGCTGTCTTCCTATTGTCTGGTTGATTGGATGTTCCCGCTCTTCCTTTTGTATTTTCTGCTTTACCAATTTAGATTGAAGGTCCAAATAAAAGTAGCAAACCTTCAAGATGGCACTTTCCAGGTATTTAGTTTTACAATTTTAATTTCTGTCAAGACACACTGATGGATTTGGTTACCCATCACTTTTTCATAGCGCGTCTTATGATCTGATATCTGTGGACCTGGAGCTTAAGCGCTGGAGGGAACCTTTCCGGCAAAGACGTTCAGTGCTACCTTGGTCTTTTTTTTAGTGTTTCATATATTAGGATAGTCCTTCTATCTAGTACCTTTAAGTCATACGTCATACACATGCCTAGCCTGTATTATCATGAGTGTAAGCGTATAGACAGATGAAGAACCTTTTTAAGTCGCCTTGGGGATTCCAGTGTTCCCAAAAAAGGTTTACCGGTGAGAGAGGAGTATAGTTTAGTAAAACACAAGCTTGCTTACCATGTGGTTTTCTTTCTTCCTTTTAGTCAAATGGTTCCCTTTGGCTTCAGTGTGAACAGAGTGGTGGTTGGGATCCCAGCTTTCGGCACCGGGTGCTGATGGCTTTCCTTTATCAGTTATAAGGTTCTTGCAAAGTATCGGCCTTGAAGCAGGCGTGTAGTGGAGTTTTCCCATATCTCTGTTGCTTTATGTAGTTCTGTAAACTGCGCACAGCCGATAGGATAATGGGTAACTCAGTATATCCAGTTATGTTCTTCTATCTATTCTATGCTTGTATCTTTCTCCATGGGTAAGGGTCACAGAATTATTCCTAGCCCTGCTGGGCATACTGCCAGTGACCTTGTTTATTTTTTGGTTATCTGATAAACCCCCAAGTAGAATGTCCAGAATGTAGGCTGTTGGAGAGTGAACAATATGTATAGTGCCCGCTCCATGCATCCATGCTGGTGACCTGGTACACGCAGGTAGGCCATGTTTCTACGCTCAGTATTTGTAAGCCAAATACAGAAGTGGTGACGTGTTTCTATTCTACTTTTCCACTACTGATTTTGGCTTGCAAATGCTGATGTAAAATACTGAACGTGTGAACATGGCTGTACAGTGAGACTCTATATGGATTAGCCATTGTATATTGATTGCTCCACAAGCAAGTCCGTCTGCAGCGCTACAGCAGGGGCATTAAAGGGCTTGTCCACTCCAAGTCGGTAAGTCTGCAGACGTATAAATCGCCCCAGCACGCGCACTGTGTGCTGCAGGAGTTCGCTGGCATATTTTCGTATACACGTGCATGTCTGGTATTTCTTCCCAGCAATTTCCCATGTGATTTCTCACAATCTTCAGCAGCATCTTGCGCTGCAATGTAAGGCATCTTAAGCATCTGTATTCGCTTCATTTTAGCATTCTCTGAATTTTTTTTTTTTTTTGTAATACTTGTGAGCAGGAGATAAGAGTGAAGGGTTTGCTTTAGTAGTTATACCTGGGAACAGGGCGTTCTTGGTCATTGCTATTTAAACACTATCTTAGAGCTGGAGTAGTTATTGTATGAGGAGCTACATGTGCAATAGCTGCTAATGCTAGGTCAGATGGTGGCTCATATCTTCCAATGTGTCTATGGATATTTATTATCTTGCACAGAGTACGTACTTACATCAATATATCAATAATTCCTTTCTGAATCCTGCTCATATAGGTATTGTTCACATGATCAGGATTAAATAATTAGATAGGACTGCTCCAAGATGGGTATACCGTGACGTTGAAGTGGCTTAGTATACATTTTTTGCAAAAGAACCGTATCAACTAAATACCCTGTTTTTGTTATTTTTGTTACTAGCACTTGCTGTCTACTGTTATATATTTTTTTACAGCAGAGTATTTTTGCAGGTTTGTTATACTGTGTTTTTACTTTGTGTTTCAGTCGTTGGGTGGTGTGAACACTGCCCAACCGACCTGTTCACTTTTGTGCATGTCACATTTGTTTTTAAATTACATCAATATCTTGTCCAGGTTGTGTAACGTAGCAATAAACATGTCTTGGGCCGTGTTCAGATGCACAGTCCTGGTTATGCACCTCCGATCTTTTGCAACTGACTGCACAATAAAGCTACGTGGAGTTATCAAAACTTTCTGGGAGACCACCACCTCTGGAAGAACAGTGGTCCTATGATCCTTGTGTTTTTTTTTTTTTGTTTTTTTTGCTTTTTTCTGCATGGGTTTTAGTGGAGTTAGGGCAGAGTTGCATGCTCCTTTCTTAAAGTTCTGCAGAATAAGGAGAACCTGATTGACTGACACCTGGTCACGAGATTTGTATGGTGCTGCGGCTCATCCCTTTTCAGCTTAATAAAGCGGAGCTGCCATAATGGACACCTTGATAGGTGTTTAAGTTTTTAACTGTTTAAGGAAAAAAGCGGCCAAATTCTGAAAAAAAAACCCCATTTATTACCGTTATGGGGTAAGCAGTCGTTACGGATCTGTAAACAGTCTTGGGGCCACTGTTTTCCCGATAGGTGAGGCATAGGATACTTCAAGTTGGATGTGCGTGCTTCTGGCATTTACAGCATATTATGTGGCGATGTCAGAAATGTTTTAAATATTATAAGGCTTTTTCTTTTGATTTGCGAATGATAACTGCTGTGATCATTTTGTCAATGCATATTACTAACTGTCCAAAATTTTGCATATCAATGGTTTTCCATTAGAAATATTATATTGCGGTAAATCCATACATGTATGATCTTTTTTGGACACTCATTCTATTAAAAATAAAAAAAATAAAATCAGAACACTTGTATTGGGGGACAATCTTTTAAATTACTGAGAATTGTATTTGAAAATCTTCATCATTTTCCACATTAGTAAAGTGTACTTTTTGTAGGCCACTCTTATCCATATAAAATATTTTATAGGTATAAAGAAAAGTTTCATTAACGTAATTTAGTGTTACATTTACATCTTCCTGGCTAACCTTTCACAGAAACATTATAGCCTATAATTGTGCAGGAATTATGTTTGATGTAGACTTGTCTGTTCTGCAGTTACATTGGACATCCCAATGAAAGGATTATCCATAGGATAGATGATTGATGGGGGTGGTCTCAGGGGGCCAACCCCCTGAAAGAAACAGATTTGATGTACTACACAGAATCTGTATCTGTTATGCAGTTACGTGCGGCAGCTGCCCAGAATACCGACGAGCGTGTTGAAGCTGGTATTTAACAACCGTTCTCTGCTGCTGACAAGGCCTTGCCAGCACGTGCAGTGTGGACAGGGCTGCCACTAGGAATTTCAGGGCCTCATACTGGCAAAATTTTCAGGGCTCCCTTGAAACTCTGCCGAGGCTCCACCCTAGCCCCGCCTCCACCCCCCGAACCTTCCACAGTTCCACCCACCTCTCTTGGAAAAAATCTACTTCTGCACCATGTCCTCACCAATCACACATTAACAGTTCCCACCAACAGATCAAATACACAGCCAGCAGCTTTTTTTGGCCAAAAGATATTATATATATATTTTTTTTTTTTTTTAATCTGCCACCACGACAAGGTAGGCTCTTTTGGCCGGGCTCTACTCTACTGTAACTTTTATTTAACATTTGTTAAAATATCCAGTGCAATTTTAGGTATTTTTATTTTTTCAATTTTTAAAATGACCAAAAATATCACATACAAGTGACAAATACCACTGTACCTTGACCAGATCACATATTACCACCACAGTGACCGAATAATATCACATACAGGGAATAAGTGCCACCACACCATGACCAGACAAAATATTACCACCACATGGAGACCAATAATACCACATACAATGAACAAATGCCAGCACTCCATGACCAGACTACATATTACCATCACAGTGACTGAATAGTAGCACATACAAGGAACAAACACCACCCCACACCGTGACCAGATCACATATTGCCACCACTTAGTGACCGAATTCTACAATACTGATAATTAATAATAAAAAAAAAAAACCTAACAAAACACATTACTAAGGTCATTATATACAGGAGATCTGTACTTGGTATACAGTCTGTGTACAGGTAACAAAGTGATCAACAATGACATTATCCACAAGAGCTCTGTATATAGTGTCTGTGTACAGGTAATGCAGGGATCCCCAGTGGCATTATACACAGGAGATCGGTATATAGTGTCAGTGTACAGGTATTACCGTGATCACTAGTGACATTATACACAGGAGCTCCGTGTATAGTGTACAGTATATACTGTATGTGTACAGATAACACACTGACTCACCAGTGATGTCTGTTATAAATGGGTCACCGAGGAGGATAGCAGGCCAGGCCAAGCCACAGAAAACCAGAGAGGTTGGTAACTAAGCGGATGCAGACCCCTGATCCTGTCCACACAACTAGCAGGAGCCGTGGAGCGTACCTACGATGATCCTAGACGCCTCGGCACAGCCGGAGAGCTAACTAGGCCTAAAGCAAGAAAGGGGGAAACTAAACTGCCCTGGAGCAGACCCCAAAGGAATAGCTAGCCCCCACAAACATATATTGTCGGTGAGACAAGATGAAAACACAAACGCGGGCAGAAAAATAGACTGAGCAAACGATGGGGCCCACACTGACTAGACAGGACAGGAAAGGAAAGACACTGTCTGCAATCACGAAAAAACCCTGCAAAAAGTCCCAACACGTCTGATGCACAAAAACACTGAAGTTGCACGACTTCGCCCCCCACTATATTAGCACTCTGGTATATTCTGAAAGCAAAGCAAAAAGAGACCAAAATAAAGGGACAAAACAAACTGGAAAATGCAGTAACATGGGCGGTGATTCAGCACAGCCCCAGCCGTAGCTAGCTGACCCGCACAAAGCAGAGATAAACAAAACCAGATCAAATGCAAACAGAATAGCAAATGAACCACTTAGCTGAACATGCAGGTAAAGAGCAGGAGACATCAGACCTCAGGAGGCACAGGAAAAAAATCACCAGCAGGTATAGAGGGAGTCAGCTGTCTTAAATCCCAATCAGAAACCCCATATCTCCAATCGTCTTCCTCATTATCAGATGGCAAGCCTCTGTCAATCAGATCAGCTCCTCTACCTCCAGTAACCACCAGAGGGAGCCCAGAAAGAGAACTCTCAATTTGACCAGCTCCACTATCTTCAGTAATCACCAGAGGGAAGCCAGTGAGAGAATTTTCAACAGACGTCTCTAGTTGAAGTCCTCAATCTTCGCTTTTCTTCCTCATCCAGTACAGACCGCCATCGCTTCTTTCAGCCAGGACTCATCTCTGCATAAAATAAGTTATCTAGAGCACATTCCCCAATTTTTCCCAACCTCTATACTATGCCAGATGAAGAAAAAGTGACCGTGTCGCCCTGCAGTAACAGGACACACTGAAAACAGTATCCTCGAAAATATCCTTTAATTAGCCCCTACAGTAATATCCCACATTCTGGACCCCATGTGTACTCCCATTCTCCCTCATGTCTCTCCATATTACCCCATAGTCATCCATAATAGCATAATGCATCCCATAGTCATATATAGCAGTATAATGCACCCCCGTAGTCATATATGTATAATGCAGTCACATAGGGGCATATTGCAGCTCTAGTGTATAATATCATATACCCCATACCGCAGCTTTACAAAAAAAAGCAAAAAATGTTGTTCTTAACTGGCTGAGATCCAGTGATGTCCTCGGCTTGATACATCTGAGGTGCACATAGTCGTTCCGGCGTATGACAGTGATGTCGTACACAGGCGACGTGCCCGCTGTTGTCAGCTGCTGGCATGTGATTGGCTGGCGGCTATTAACTGTTGCCATGTGGGAAGAATCTCCCGCACGGCAACAAATGTTAACTGCCCGTGCGTCTGAGGACGCACAAGCAGTTACTGAGTCGGGCCCCATACGCCAGTTGGGGCAGTAATGCCCTGCTGGTGGCCCTGAGTGTGGAGTTCTAGCGCGTGGTGATGACGCACACCAGTCGGTGAGCTGGCACTTGCATGCACTGCTGCTGCACTGCCAGAGCTGCGGCAACTGTAGCCGACCTGCAGAAATGCATGCTGATGCAGCATACCTTGAATAGAAGCTCTGGCAAATCTGGGTAGGTTTTCAGAAACTGCTGAACTACCACGTTTATCATGTGGGCCAACTATGGTACATGTGTGAGCTTGCCAAGCTTTGCAGCCGCCACCAGGTTACGGCCGTTATCACACACAAGCATGCCTGGTTGGAGGTTCAGCTGCAAAAACAGATCTGTCTGGTCTGTTATTCCTTTCAATAACCCTGCTGCAGTGTGCGGTTTGTCTTTTACACAAATTTGCTTCAGCATAGCCTGTTGCCGCTTCGCTGGGGAAGTGCTGCAGAGCTTCCGACTGATGTGGATGACGTGCTCTGAGATACCGGAGCAGGAGGTGGTGCAGGAACTGGTGGAGGAAACTCTGATAGAAGTATGGCTAGCAATCCTCTGCGTCCCAGCCTCTCAAATCTTCACCCAGTGTGTGCAATCAGGGAAATGTAGCATTCCTGACAACAAGCACATGTCCACGTGTCAGTCGTTAACTGTACAATCCCAGTAGCTGCATTGGTAAGGGTAAGGATGATGTTCTTGGACACATGCTGTTACAGAGGGCAGCTACTTCCAGGAGTTGACGATAATCCCCCGCCTAAATGGCATAATTTCCACTGCAAGCAGCCTGGAAATGTACCCGTTTCGCATTTAGACCTGTGGATGGGTGATTGGCTGGGAACTTTCTTTTTGTTCCAAGACCTTGGTTAGGGCCAGCTTAATGCTGTGCTGGGGCACATTTTTTTGGAAGTGCCCAATGATGGGGCCTCAGAAGGTGCAAGGTGGGAGGCTTTTGTGCCAGTGTTAGACAGGTGACTGGGAAGCATGTAGCACCTAGCCCATGGGAAGATGCAGTAGTGTCACCCGCTGGCACTAATTGTGGACTCAGGCGTTCGGCCCACCGAGTCAGATGCTTAGATGGCATTTGCCTGATCGTGGTGCTGGTTAGGCTCTTAGTGGTCAGGCATCTGCTGATCTTGGTGTGGCGCAGGTCGCAAATGGCCATTTTGTTTCTCAGAACTCTTTGACAGAGAAATTCACGAATGTCTGCGCTCTGTGGAACAGTTGCCCGCCTTCTCCCTCTGGTCACCTCCCTGCCTCTTCATGCCTGTTTCGATGCTGTCGATCCCTCTCCCTCAGCCTGCTGGCCTCGCTCTGCATGCCAGCTTCAAGATTGGGTCTGTGACTTCATCATCCACCACCTTGACTTCCGCTGCTGCTTCCTGGTCCTCCTGACTTGGTGACTTAGAGTACTGCAGTGTGCAGGCGCCAGGAAAGGTCAGAGGTCCGGCGCCTGCGCCCTGCAGTACTATACTCTTCCCTCAACAGGATAAAGTACGCCTGTGCAGGAGCTGTGGCAGAAGTAAGAAGGAGGACATCATCGCTAGAAGATGGGAGGCACCGGACCGCAACACCCACCGCACCCGACCACGCCCTCCCGGTGAGTATAATATAACTCGTTTTCTTATCTTTCAGGTTACATCGGGGCATTACAGAATGCTGTAGATAAGCCCATGATGGCGGTGGCTGCATCTTATAGGCCAAAAGTGAGGTGACAGATTACCTTAAGAACAACCTGATTTATCAGCAACTATGTCTCATCATAATCTTCCTCCAAAATTTGCCTTTGCCCACCGTCCTCTTCTTGTGGTTGGTCTAAGATTTGTGCATCACTAGACAGCATGTCTTCCTGTCCCTCTTGGAGCATGTAAGTTGAGAGGTGACAATCAAGAAATGATGTTGCAAAGAGCTCCTCGGAATGTCCTAGTGTGGGATCACTGATCTCTTTAGACTCAACATGACAGGAGGAAGGAGGACTAGAGTGATGATTAGGTGATCCAGACTCTTTGGTGGTGAAACAGGATCTTGTGGAAGATGGAGTGGTGCTGGCGAGCCTGCTGGAAGCATTATCTGCTATCCAACTGACAATCTGTTAGCAGTGGTGTGGCTTGAGAAGTGATGTACGGTGTTTCTCTGCAAAGTGGGACAGGAAGCTGTGTGTAGTGGAAGGGTGTATTTCTTGTGCTCCAGTCACACCTGCCCCACGTCCTTGGTGTCTGTATACACATCAAGCAAAAAGAAAAGCACTACTGTAAATATGCACACCACACCAAATTAACAAATACAATTGTCAGCCAATAAAGATTTTTTTGTATTTTTGTTACTTTGGTGTTGTGTGCATATTAAGGCTGAGTTCACACGTCTCGTTTTTTTCGCGTTTCCGCGGCGGTTTTAACCGCGCGATTTTGCCGTGAAAACACGAAAAATAAGCATCCCATGCATTCCTATGGGATTCCGCAATTTTGTGCTAATGCTGCGTTTTTTACCGCGGCGGAATCTCTTCGCGGTAAACGCAGCATGCTCATTAATTTCGCGGAATCGCGGCGATCCCGCACCCGTAGGAATGCATTGTTCTGCTTACTTTCCGCATGTGGCTGTGCACACCATGTGAAAAATAAGCAGAACATTTGCGGATGGTACCCACGGTCCGGAGGAGAGGAGACTGTCCTCCGGGCTTTGGGTACCATATCCCTGTAAAAAATAGAATTTTTAAAAGAAAAAATATTGTTGTTCTCACCTTCTGACGTCCCGCGCAGCCTTCTCGCCTCTCTCCACGCTCCCGGTCCCAGTAAGCCTTTGCGAGCGATGACGTCTGTTCTTGCAGGATCGCGAAGTCTCGCGGTCATTCGCGCGACGTCGTTGCTATCCCGTGAGAATAGACGTCATCGCGGTAATTGTTGCAAAGGATTACTGGGACCGGGAGCGTGGAGAGAGGCGGGAAGGCTGCGCGGGACGTCGAAGGTGAGAATAGCAATATTTTTTTTTATTTTTTTTTTAAATTTTTTTTACATTCTATCTTTTACTATTGAGGCCGCATAGGCAACCAGGTTTCCTTGACTAATTATATATATATATATATATATATATATATATATATATATATATATATATATATATATATATATATATATATATATATATATATATATATATATACACATAATAAATTTTTTTTTGTTTTTTTCTGGAGAGAAATACCACTGTAATGCCATAGACTGCGAGAAAGAGAACTATGATATGCCATGGACTTCTATGGCACCCACCCTGGATATGCCCCAATCCCCCATCCACCTTCCCTATGCCATGGACTTCTATAGCCTCATCCTGGATCTGCCCCCATCCACCTCCCCTATGCCATGGACTTTTATAGCCCCATCCTGGATCTGCCCCATCCACCTTTCCTACAGCCCCTTCCCAACATCCCTACAGTCCCTATCCCAATTCCCTTCTGTACACCTGCTTTGGAAAAACTAATGTGTATTTAGTCCTGCCAATAAAGCTTCTTTGAATCTTGAATCTTGTAACACTGAGCACGTTACACTGTATAGATGACAATATAGTCAATTTTTTTCACCAAAAAATGCCACACTTTGGTCACGTGCAGCATCTATTTATTTAATGGACTGCAAAGCCCTGTTTACAGCTGTATTCTGGCACTCTCTCTCTGCTCCTGCAACTGTCCCTAGGCTAAATGCACGACGTATTTGAAACGAACAGCAAAGCACAATATTAGTCCTTAGAAAAACTGTTAATATGATGGTTCAGCGACAGCATCAGCAACAGTATCAACGCTAGAGGATTCTGATTAGTTATACTGTGCACACACCGGCCTGAATAACTGCTGTCTCCCTCCAGTCAGAACTGTCCCTGAGCGGTGCAATGTGTCAGTGAGCCGAGCATAGCAGCGCCTGTTCTTATAACCTCTGAGGAAATGTAGCCAGCCAATCACAGTATTGCCACTACCAAGATGGCTACGGCATTACAGTGCAATCCCTGCATGCTTATTGGCTGTGTAACAGGTGCCAAACATTTGCGCTACAAATCCTAGCACAAGCTGATGCTTGATGAATGCAGAGCACCCAGATACTCGCATGATATTGGAGTATCCCTGAGCACGTTGGCTCATCCCTACTGCTCACATGTCTATGGTAAGATTCAAGCCTTGGAACTGCTGTGTGAGTGGCAGAATTGCTAGCAATGGGCCACAGCCTGCACTGCTGTTGAAGGGGTATGTCTCTATCAGTTTTGTACATCGAGAGACTGAAATTCTTGCCCATTTTTCCTTGGCAAACAGCTTGAGCTCAGTGAGGTTGGATGGAAATCGTTTGTGAACAGCAGTTTTCAGGTCTTTCCACAGATTCTCGATTGGATTCAGGTCTGGACTTTGACTTGGCCATACTAACACCTGCATAGGTATACTTGTGAACCATTCCATTGCAGATTTTGCTTTGTTTGGGATCATTGTCTTGTTGGAAGACAAATCTCCGTCCCAGTCTCAGGTCTTTTGCAGACTCCAACAGGTTTTCTTCAAGAATGGTCCTGTATTTGGCTCCATCCATCTTCCCATCAATTTTAACCATCTTCCCTGTCCCTGCTGAAGAAAAGCAGGCCCAAACCATGATGCTGCCACCACCATGTTTGACAGTGGGGATGGTGTGTTCACGGTGATGAGCTGTGTTGCCTTTACTCTAAACATATCGTTGGGCATTGTTGCCAAAAAGTTCAATTTTGGTTTCATCTGATTAGAGCACCTCCTTCCACATGTTAGGTGTGTCTCCCAGGTGGCTTGTTGCAAACTTTAAACAAGACTTTTTATGGATAGCTTTGAGAAATGGCTTTCTTCTTGACACTCTTCCATAAAGGCCAGATTTGTGCAGTGTACGACTGATTGTTGTCCTATGGACAGACTGTCCCACCTCAGCTGTAAATCTCTGCAGTTCATCCAGAGTGATCATGGGCCTCTTGGCTACATATCTGATCAGTCTTCTCCTTGTTTGAGATGAAAGTTTAGAAGGACGGCCGGGTCCTGTTAGATTTGCAGTGGTATGATACTCCTTCCATTTCAATATGATCACTTGCACAGTGTTCCTTGGAATGTTTCAAGTTTTGGAAATCATTTTGTATCCAGCTTTAAACTTCTCCACAACAGTATCCTGGACCTGCCTGTTGTGTTCCTTGGTCTTCATGATGCTCTCTGTACTTCAAACAGAACCCTGAGACTATCACAGAGCAGTTGCATTTATACGGAGACTTGATTACACACAGGTGGATTATATTTATCATCATTAGTCATTTAGGACAACATTGGATCATTCAGAGATCCACAATGAACTTCTGGAGTGAGTTTGCTGCACTGGAAGTAACTGGGCCGAATAATATTGCACGCCCCACTTCTCGGTTTTTGAATTTCCACAAAAATTTAAAATAACCAATACATTTTGTTCAACTTCACAATTGTGTTCCACTTGTTGATTCTTCACCAACAATTACATTTGGTATCTTTATGTTTGAAGCATATTATGTGGGGAAAGGTTAAAAAGTTCTAGGGAGCCGAATACTTTCGCAAGGCACTGTACACAGTTTTCTAGGTTGAAAAAGACCTAGGTCCATCAAGTTGAACCTTTCTCCACCTATTGTGCATTTTGTCACTAAATTGGTATAATCCACAATGTTGTGTACTGAGGAAATCATCCAGCCCTTTTTTTAAAAGCTTCCATTGTCTGCCATTTACTACCTCCTCCTCTACCTGTTCAGCTATACAGGGAGGATTCTAGCAATCTCCAATTAGTAGCTTTCCATTATTGTAATCCCCATGTATATTTACCCACACTGACTCTACTAGGTCACAGCTCCCTCAATGTCAATATACATCCTCCAGTTTGTCTTTCCTGTCCTTTCTAAATGTAGTGCAACCCACTACATTTGTCACCCAATCATGGATTTCGGCCAGCTAAGTTTCTGTGATGCCCACCACATCGTATTCTTTGGCTGATATACAGTAAGTCTCCAATTCATTCATTTTGTTTGCAAGACTTATTGCATTTGCCAGTAGACATTTAATACTATTAGCACATTTATTACTCACTACCTTCCTTGTATATCCCAGCCCCCTCTAAATTCTCATTGACACCCTACTGTCTCTCCCTGTCTGCTCTATTCCCTTTTTAACACCACTACCCCCCCCCCCCCCCCGATTCTAGATTAAAAGCTTCTGTCTGTCAGAACATATTTCCCCAAACACTCCTATTTCCCTCCTTCCTGCAGCGGTAGTTTTCCTGGTTGCTAGGAGCAATGTCCTTCTGTAGTGATCCCATTCTTGGACCTGTTGTAGTGATCCCAGTCCTGGGCTGCATTCCTATTATCAGCCAACAAGGTATATGCGTGGCTCCCCCCTTCCCTCCCGTTCTGGCATGCATGCTTGCTATTACAAAAAAAAAACAAAAAAAAACCAAAAACATTCTACTCACCCTCCTCCAGCGTGCCCTTGCAGCATCTCACTGGTGCTGGATTCCAGCAGCTCTTCCTACTGAGCGATCATGTGGCACCGCTCATTAAGCTAATGAATATTCCCTCCACGCCTATGGTAGTGGAGACGCGTGCATATTCATTACCTTAATGAGCGGGGCCTTGTGTTCGCTCAGCAAGGAAGAGCTGCGGGGAGCAACAGAGATGCAGCGACAGTGTCGAGGAGGGTGAGTATGATGTTTTCTGGAAGCCGGCGGCTGCAGCTGTCACTGTGCGCGCTATTTAGCAGAGGCACAGGCTTTAGCTACAGCCGACGGCTCCTGCCGCTGCTCCGCCGCTCCCCCCTCCCTCTCCGGGTTTCTGGGACTATGACTCGTGTATAAGCTGAAGGGGGTGTTTTTGGTTTAAACTTTATTTTTAAAATAAAAAAAAAAAAAAAAAAAGTTAATAAATGCACCACACCAAAATGTGGTGCAAAAAAAAATGTCACTGGCACCATTACTGGTGGGTCTGGTCCTGGCTCCACCGAGTGCCACAAGGTGTACCTATATGGTGTGTGTTTATACGGTATCACTGTATGAGCTGTTATGACTCTGAAGTGTTTTTTAGATCCATGTAGTCAGAATAATTTTGGTATATGTTAAACCGGTGCTGAACGCATTTCAGGAGGCACATAAACATGGCCGTGTTCGGAATGGCTGCCAGATGTGGGCCACGAAGTAAATGGCAAACGGTCATTGTGGTTACTGTATGGTTTAGCCGACTGTATCTATTAGAGGTAAAGACGCATTTCTGAACTCGCTGATTGAGGAAGTCCTACATGACTGTAGGAGGCGTTGTTTACTCCAATGAATGACTGCCAGCAAATGTAATAAGGGAGACTTAAAGACCTAATAATTGCTGTGAACTTTGCGTTTCTCCCACACCTCCAATCACTATGTATGTCACCTTCTAATTAGGCACCTTACACTTTTTTCCTTTTAGCCTGACACTAAATTCAGCTTTTGTCCCTCCTTTTTTGTTTCAGCATCACATAACAGGGGCTCTTTGAGTATTAGACCATATGCCCTGGACAGTGGGTTGGCTCCACACTATAGATAATTGCACTTTGTGGGAGAACCCTGCACCCAGATTTTCTGTGGTAGAGTATATTTTAATGTAAATGCTAAAGCATATTTGTTGTAGATATAGCCCTATGCGAAGGGTTAAATCCACAGTCTAAGTTGACGTGCTGCAGATTGAAGGTCAGTTTTCTCTGCAAGTCTCTACTGTAATGTGCTGCTGCTTTTCTGCTCATAATGGAATATCTACAGCGTAATCTTTGTGGGAAGGTACCCCCTAGTTTTCAGTTTTTAATGTCTTATTCGTTTATTTTACAGCCGTTGCAACCTGTTTTTTTTTTTTTTTGTTTTTTTTTTGTGATACAAACTTCCCTCCCTTGTGTGGATAAGGAATTAATAAAAACTAACCTAATGGTAACTAAAGCGCTAAAACAATAAAAACCTTTAAACATTCCTTAGCACTCTAGTAGCCTTTTTTTTTTTTTACTGTTTTGTTCAACTTATCTTGTAGCAATGACATCAAGTACATCCTTGAGATTACTGCTGCCAATAGTTTGAAGCGGCATGATGAAGCAACCAAGGTCGGATCTGGTGGACACACACACGTGTGTGTGTGTGTGTGTACAGCATGCATACAAATATATATACCGTATTTTTCGGACTATAAGACGCACCGAACCATAAGACGCACCCCAATTTTCAGAAGGAAAATAGGGGAAAAAAAATGTGTCAAATGGGGGTCCATCTTACAGTCCGAATTCAGCTTACCTGGGAAGAGATCCGGCACAGGTGGAGGAGTGGTCACAGGGGTCATTCAGTGGTCCAGGCTCGTGCGGTGGCGGCTCTGTGCTGGGGCAGGTTGGTTGTGCTGGAGCAGCTGTGCTGTACTGGGGCAGCTGGGCTGGGGCAGGTGGGGTGAGGGTGGCGGCTCTCTGTTCTCCGGTGCAGGGGCGGCGGCCCCCGCACATCCCTTGCTGGCCGCCGCCATGTTGCGGTGGTCTCCGGGAGCATGGACGCCGGGAAGATGGCTGCCAGTCCGGGGGCGGCGCATGCGCAGGTTCAGATCTCGTCCCGAGATCTTGTCGCCGAGATTTGAATCTCATCCCCCGAGATCTCGGGACGAGATCTGAACCTGCGCATGCGCCGTCCCCGGACCGGCGTCAATACTCCCGGAGGCCACCACAACATGGCGGCGGCCAGCAAGGGATGTGTGGGGGGCCTCCGGGCTTGGAGGAAATGCCGGTGGAGCCGCTGCCACCACCGCACTACAGAGCCCTGCGGCACCCGCACCAGCCTTGGTTAGGAGCATTGCGACCATAAGACGCACCCCCCACTTTCCCCCAAAATTTTTGGGGAAAAAAGTGCATCTTATGGTCCGAAAAATACGGTACATGTATATCATGCATACATACACACATATGCACGCATACACACTTGGGTATTGAAAATGTCGCCAATTTTCTAAGTGAATATATTTCTGGAAGTGCTATTGTTGTGCCTTCTTCCACGTATGACGCTGTGTGGCTTCCAGCATACAGCTAAACCCTTCATCCACTTCCTGTAAAAAGACTGTATGGGTGCTTAAGTCTATATTTATTAGGATGATGTGAACAACAATGGTAGATAACGGATGAGATTGGAGATTGATGAACACAATAGTGGATGAGATCGGGTAAAAACTAGAAAGAAACAGACGGTGCAGTATGTCAGTGCTGGAAGATAACATCACAGCAATAATACAAGGTGTTATCATAATAGTAAAGCCATGATACAGAGTGCTGTTATATCCGTAGCAGGCATTATTACAGAGGCTGCCACATCAGCAGCAGGAATCATCACGGAGGCTGAGCCGTACAACACACAATGCAGTGAAAAGAGATCCACACAAACTTAGGCTGCTAGCATTGTACTGACTGAACAGGGAATGCATATAACTACATGCAGAGCAGGAGCATTACAAGGAGCTGAAAATACATTGCAAATATCATAGGGGGCTGTGTTATGGCTTACACAGATGCATTTGTAAAAACACATACATGTATTAAAACCCTCACTTGAATCCACTTGATGGGAGCATTGATTTTGCAGAGTGCTGGACTTGTGTGAGAAGCTGAGAGATCCAAGGGAAAATGGCTACATGCTTCAGCCTGGGAAGATGAAGGGGTGGTTCTGAACAGAACGACAATTAAAGGGAAATGAGCCCCCTACTCCAAGAATAGGGAAAAGAGGACAACTATGACATCTAATGGCCATAGCTGTAACAGCACTTAAGAAGTGTCTTGCTGCCCATGAATGGGCAGAACAGCTATTGACATGAAATTCTCTCCAGATGTAGGTACCAATCCACACAGGCAGAGAAATCGCATCATAGGTGTCTATAAGTAATGTGTAATAATGAGAAGTGACACAGGGAAAAAGTATTGAACTCGCTTAATGAAATGTATTTAATACTTTGTACAAAAGCCTTTGGTGATGACATCTTCAAGACGCCTCTTGTATGGCGAAACTAGTCGCAATCATTGCTCAAATGTGATTTTTGTCCCATTTTTTTTTTTTTCACAAAAAACCCACTTCAAATCCAGACAATACCGTTGACTTCTTGTTTCAACTGAGCTTTAGTTCCTTCCATAAACGTTGTATTGAATTCTGACCAGGTGACTGGGCCATTCTAGCAGCTTCATTTTCTCGCTCTGAAATTAGTTGAGCGTTTGCTTGGCTGTGTGTTTGGGATTATTGTCTTGCTGACTTGTCCACCCTCATTTCAGCTTTGTCATCCTAGTAATGATGGCAGATTTTTTTCAAGAATGTAATTTATTCATCCTTTCTTCAATTGCATGAAGTTTGCCAGTGCTGTATGCTGAAAAACAGCCCCACACCATGATGTACCCACCTCTAAACTTTACTGTTGGTATGGTGGTTTTGGGTCATATGCAGTGCCTTTTGGCCTCCAAACATGGTGTGTATTATGGCATCCAAAGGGTTCAATTTTGGCATCATCTGACCAGACTTTAATCTCAGTATTTCATGATTGTCTAATTGTTGTGAAAACGTTAAACGTGCTTGAACATGCTTTTTGTTGAGCAGTGGAGTCTTGCATGGCTAGTGTGCATACAGGCCATGGAGGACAGGGCTGTGGAGTCGGTAAGCCAAACCTGCGACTCCGACTCCTCAATTTCCCTTACACCGACTCCAGTTCCGACTCCACGACTCCGACTCCCACATATATTGCTTATATTTAAGTGAAAAATTTATTGTAGTACAATGTGAACATCAGACATTAAATCATTTTTATGATATAATAATCAAGATATTTAGATGGAACACAATATTTATTGGAATACATTTATTTAGAACACAACAAAACTAATAAATTGTAAACATGTAAAAAAAAATATATATATATATATATATATATATATATATATATATATATATATAATTTATTTACATCTCACACTATGTAATAAACTATAAGTGGCAAAAAACAGTTTTCAACAAAAACATACTAAATAACATTTGTGCAGTCTATGAATTTGTTCTAAGCAATAAAATTGCCTCCATCAGATCCTCCTTCATAGATGACCTCAAATTTGACCTAATAATTTTAAGGCTAGAGAACAACCTCTCTACAGTAACTTGGGTTGAAGGCAAAGCCGTCACCACATGGGCAGCATCTCTAACAATTTCCGGGTATAAAGGAATTGCCTCATGCACAGTCAGTTTTGATGAACGGTTGAATTTTTCTTTTTCTTTGAGAACAAGTGAAACATTTTGCTGAAATATGGTCAATCTGCTTGCTATAGGAGACAGAGTGAAATCTTTTTCCTTGCGGCAACGCTTTGCCTGCTCCATGTCATATAAATACTTGTCAAAGTCAAACTCCTCATCTGATGAGGATGAAGATATGGCAGCAGTAGCACTGTCAGGACCCGAGTCCTCTTGCGACTGGCAGTCCTCCTGTAGGCCACTCTTCCTTTAGTAAGTTGTTGATCATCAAGCAATATACGAAGACTTGGGTCCATATAAACAGCTGCCAGAAAATTTTTATTTTCCAATAGCTGTGTCTCTCTCCGTTTCATTGAAGCAGAAATGCCATCTGCGATTAAACAGCAAAATAGCAAGTTCTTCCGCTCCCTCATGAAAATGGCAGGAGTTAAATCCTCAGCTTGTAATGTTTTAGTCACAGTAAATGGGTGATTAAGCAATTCCTTCAATTCAGCCACCTGTGTCCATTGACCTTCATTTAGGGTTACCTGAGGGTTCGCCATATCTATAAGAAACGGTTTTAGTTGATCAGCAATTGCCCTTTTCCAGCACGTCTCTTCAAGATGCAATCAATTTTAGGGGTTCTGGCGGCAATAACCAATTTCCTCACTTTTCCAGTCAGATTTCCAGCATGTCCCTCTTGCAGACGATCTCTTATTGCCAGCTGCAGCGTGTGCACAACACAGCGCATGTGATGAATAGGAAAGTGTTTTGAAGCAGCTTCAACAAGATCGTCTATTTCTACAGTATAATTTTGCTGTTCTTCTGTAGTAATATCTGTTTGTTCCTCAGTTACATGAACAGCACTGTGGCCTTCCATCTCAAACACACTGAATCCTAAATGTTCCTCTAGCTGTTGTTCATTACTCTCATTCATCAGTGTAATTGTACTTATGGTTGAAGCATTGTCCGTTACAATAGCAAGAACCTGTTCTTGTTTGAGTTCGTAATCTTGCAGAACTTTTTTTCCACTAAGGCCTGGAGAAACTGGCTGCTGTGATGAGCTTTAGTATCTTTTACTGCCAGCGTGTTGGTAACAATTTTTGTTGTCACAAACATATCGAACATTGATGGCAAAATAGTTCACTCTGTGACGTGTGCAGGCATCCATTTTAAGAAGCATGAAGCGTCTTTTGAGAGTCTTTTTAAGATCTTCCTTTTGTTTAAGGGCTTCTTCAATCACTAATTTTCTAATACTTCCTCTTTCCAGAGAAACACCAAGTTTGCAGCCATTTCTCCATTAAGAGCTGTAAAAGCTGGTCGTGCAAATAATGATAATGGTAGACCGTCCTTCACAACAAGCTGTATGAGCTGTCTTTTAGACATATCTGCTGTCATTGTTACAGTAACGTCGTCACTTACAAAATATCTTGTTAATGATGTTTGAGACGCTCTTTCCTCCTCCTTTGCCTGGCAGGAAGTTAGTCTGTGTGCTACCCAGCTTTCATTCTTTTTGGTACAGATAAGATATGGATAAATGGATAGAGCAGATTTCTAATCTGCTTTTGATATTAAAAACATCTATGAGCTCAAAAACCTTTCAGGTGATGCGGTTTTTTAAAAAGCTGATCTGCTTTTGCAGCTGAAAAGCTTATCCACAAAAAACGCAGCAAAAATGCTGTGTGTGAATGTAGCCTTAGATCAGGAATAGAACAGCCATTTATAGGGCATTTCATAACTTTCCCAAATTCCTATCAAAAAATATTCAGCACATTCTGCATTGAACTACTGTACCCAATTTATTAAATATTTTAGGAGACGGTCCGTTTTAAACCGACTCCGACTCCACCAAAATGAGCACCGACTTCGACTCCATGGCTCCGACTCCACAGCCCTGATGGAGGATGAGTGCATTAATTGTTTTCTTTGAATCAATTGTACTGACTGATTCCAGGTTTTTCTGTAGCTCTCCACAGGTGATCTTTGGACAAGTCTTCTGATCGTATAACTCCTCTGTCTGAAATCTTGCGGGGAGCACCTGGCCGTGGCCAGTTTATGGTGACATTATGTTCTTTCCAGTTCCGGATTATGGGCCCCGACAGTGCTCACTGGAACCTTCTGTAGTTTAAAAATCCTTCTGTAACCCATGCCATCGATATATTTTGCAACAATAAGGTTGTGCAGGTCTTGAGATGGCTCACTGGTTTTACCCAGCAGAAGATGTTTCTTGTGTGGCACCTGGGTAATGAGACACCTTTTTATAGGCCACTACTTGAACCACCTATTATGTTTTCACTAAGTTGCAGGATTGTTTTCAAATTATTGTTGATTTCAGCTGGTGTCATGACTTTCCATGGCTTTTTTGCACCTCTTTCTTCATGTGTTCAATACTTTTTCCCTGCGTCATTTCTCGTTATTACATATAACTTAATTTATGGTCTATGGCTTGATTTATTTGCCTGTGTGGATTAGATGGGTTGTTACATACATTGGGTCATAAAATCCTGTCAAGAGCACCTTTTAGAAATAGATTTGCTCAGAAAATTGGTGACTTGTTCAATACTTATTTCACCCTCCTGTATATAATATAATTGCATTTTTCTTTAATAATTTCTGGACAACAAAGATCCTAGAAACTTGATAGTCTTTAAATTTATTTACTATCGATTTAATGTAGTAAATCCAATAAGGAGCTGGTAGCTGTAAGTTGCATGATTAAAACTTGTGCATGGCACCCAAAAATTAGAAATCTAACTTTGGTCAGTGATTGGTTAAGTGTCTTTTCCCCTCACTGGCTGAGGAGGGTCTCTACTGTGACCAGTGATTGGCTGAGCAGTGGTTCAATGGTGGACGAATATACAGAAAAGTTGAGAAACTCTGCAAACATTTTTCAGAACTAACCTCTGAGCTCTCCTGAATTGCTTTCTGGTGCTGGAGCCCAGCAGAATACTTGTCATCATGAACGGTGAGCAAAGCGTTGTGATTAGACATAAATCACTGATGGGTTAAGCAAAGTACTTTAAGTTATTCCATGTTTTATGTAGTTTTTAACTGTGGAATTTACTAAAAGGAGTTTCCCTTTTAAACTTTACTACTCTGTTATGTGTCATCTTTGGCGTGTTCTTCTCTCCATGTCTTTTGGTTTAAACCTTTTATGAAGTCATGGCATGACTCTGGGGTAATTATATTCTGTAAAGCCTTTTTAAACACTTTTAATAAGAATAATTAGTGTATTGTATAAAATGTAATAGTGTCCAGTCCAAACTAATTGTATGAAATACCATAAATATAAGATGGCAGGGCCTTTAATTAATGTTAACATGCTAGCAGTGCGTTTATTGATCTAGAAAATGCAAAAACCATTTTACCCATTGGTATGAGGGTCATCAGTTTTGTGTTTGTGTCTTTTGCTTATGATTATTCTAGGTGAGTGACCTAAAGGGCAGATTAGTTGCATAACACTCCAAAGACCTACGGATAGGTAATCTAGATTGTGAGCCCCAATGGGGATAGTGCCAATAATGTCGTCTGTAAAGCGCTGCAGCGCAGCGCTGTATAAGTGAGATAAATGTCATTGCCTGAAGACACAACTTAACTTTTGAATTTAAATTGTTTAAAGGTCTTTAGATGCCATGTCGTGTATAATTGGCCATGGAGATAAAGTCCAGAATATATATATATATATATATATATATATATATATATATATATATATATATATATATATATATATATATATCTCCACAACAAGCAGGGCTGTGGAGTCGGTAAGCCAAACCTGCGACTCCGACTCCTCAATTTCCCTTCACGACTCCGACTCCAACATATATTGCTTATATTTAAGTAAAAAATGTATTTTAGTACAATGTGAACATCAGACATTTAATCATTTTTATGATACAATAATCAAGACATTTAGAACATAATATATTTATTGGAATACAACTTTAGAACACAAAACTGTAATAAATTGTGAATATGTAATACACTATGTAATATCGAAAATATATATAATATAACTATGTAATAGACTATGTAAATGGCAAAAAACAGTTTTCAACAGAAACATACTAAATAACATTTGTGCAGTCTATGAATTTGTTCTAAGAAATAGAATTTCCTCCATCAGATCCTCCTTCATAGATGACCTAAAATCTGACCTAATAATTTTAAGGCCAGAGAACAACCTCTCTACACTTAGGCCATGTGCACACGCTGCGGTTTTGCTGCGGTTTTGGCCCTGCGGAACTGCAGCAATTCCGCAGACATGGTACAGTACCATGTTACCCTATGGGTTTTCAAAACCGCAGTGCTCACTCTGCGGTTTTTTACCTGCGGAAAAGCTGCGTTTTTTTTTTCCGCAGCATGTCAATTGTTTCTGCGGATTCTGCTGCGGTTTCACACCTTTCACATGGTAGAGGTGTGAAACCGCAGGCCAAAACCGCAGGCCAAACTGCAGCAAAAGGTCACTTTACCTGCGGTTTTACCTGCGGTTCCGTGGGAAAAAACCCGCAGGTGAATCTGCAGTGTGTGCACATACCCTAACTTGGGTTGGAGTCAAAGCTGTAACCACATGGGCAACATCTCTAACAATTTCCAAGTATAAAAGAATTGCCTCATGCACAGTCAGTTTTGATGAACGGCTGAATTTTTCTTTTTCTTTAAGAGCAAGTGAAACATTTTGCTGAAATATGGTCAATCTGCTTGCTATAGGAGACGGAGTGAAATCTTTTTCCTTGCAGCAACGCTTTATCTGCTCCATATCATCCAAATACTTGTCAGTCAAACTCTTCATCTGATGAGGATGAAGATATGGTAGCAGTAGCACTGTCAGGACCCAAGTCCTCTTGCGCCTGGCAGTCCTCCTGTAGGCCACTCATCCTAACTGCTACTTCAGTCAGAGCTTCTTTTCCTTTTAGTAAGCTGTTGATCATCAAGCAATATACGATGACTTGGGTCCACATAAACAGCTGCCAGAAAAATTTTATTTTCCAGTAGCTGTGTCTCTCTCCGTTTCATTGAAGCAGAAATGCCATCTGCGATTAAATCTCCTCTTTGGGACAGGCAAAATAGCAAGTTCTTCCACTCCCTTATGGAAATGCCAGGAGTTAAATCCTCAGCTTGTAATTTTTTAGTCACGGTAAATAGGTGATTAAGCAATTCCTTCAATTCAGCCACCTGTGTCCGTTGACCTTCTTTTACGGTTACCTGAGGGTTCGCCATATCTATAAGAAACGGTTTTGGCCAGGATCAAAACTGGGGGGGGGGGGGGGGGGCAGAACCTCATACTGCACACCTCAGCTGCTGCAGAACCTTATACTGCACACCCCTACATTTGAAAATAAAGCCTGCACCTTAAGATGTGGTGAATGCAGTCTATTTATTCCAACTATCAATTGATGTTGATGTGTTACTGAAGACGAGCAATGCCTGTCCTGGGCATCCTTTTGGGCAGCTATGAGGTGTACCTGACCGGTGCTAAAAAAAAAAAAAAAAAAAAAAGTGTTAGTCTGTGTGGTGCCCGGCTTTCATTCTTTTTGGTACAGATAAGATATGGATAGACAGATATGGATGAATGGATAGAGCAGATTTCTAATCTGCTTTTGCTATTGAAAACTTTATCTATGAGCTCAAAAACCTTTCAGATGATGCAGTTTTTTAAAAAGCTGATCTGCTTTTGCAGCTGAAAAGTGTATCCTCAAAAAACGCAGCAAAAACGCTGTGTGTGAATGTAGCCTTAGATCAGGAATAGAACAGCCATTTATAGGACATTTCATAACTTTCCCAAATTCCTATGAAAAAATATTCAGCACATTCTGCATTGAACTACTGTACCCAATTTATTATATATTTTAGGAGTCGGACCATTTTATACCGACGCCACCAAAATGAACTCCGACTCCAACTCCACAGCCCTGACAACAAGTCTGCCAGATATGTAGAAATTTTTGCAAATTTATTAAAGAAAAACTGGTCATAAGTATTCAGACCCATTGCTCAGTGATGAGTAGAAGCACCCTTTTGAGCTAGTACAGCCATGAGTCGTCTTGGGACTGATGCAACAAGTCTTTCACACCTGGATTTGGGGATCCTCTGCCATTTTTCCATGCAGATGCAACATTGGTGGACAGCAATTTTCATGTCTCTCCAGAGATGCTCAATTGGGCTTAGGTCAGGGCTCTGGCTGGGCCAGTCAAGAGTGGTCACAAAGTTATAACCAAGTTGTTCTGAAGCCACTCCTTTGTTATTTTAGCTGTGTGTTTAAGATCATTGTGTTGTTGGAAGGTGAACCTTCTGCCAAGTCTGAGGTCCAGAGCACTCTGGAAGAGGTTTTCTTCCAGGATATCTCTGCATTCATGTGGAACTTTCTCCCATCTGCCTACTGCATCTGTGGAGCTCAGCCACAGTGATCTAGGGGTTCTTCTTTACCTCTCTCACCAAGGCTCTTCTCCCACGATTGCTCAGTTTGGCTGGACGGCCAGGTCTAGGAAGATTTCTGGTGGTCCCAAATGTCTTACATTTAAGGATTATGGAGGCCACTGTGCTCTGAGGAACCTTGAGTACTGCAGAAATTCTTTTGTAACCTTGGCCAGATCTGTGCCTTGCCACAATTCTGTCTCTGTGCTCGTTGGCCGGTTCCTTTGACCTCATGAGTCTCATTTGGTCTGACATGCAAGGTGAGCTGTGAGGTCTTATACAGACAAGTTTGTGCCTTTCCAAATCAAGTCCTATCAGTTTAATTAAACAGAGCTGGACTCCAATGAAGGAGTAGAACAGTCTCAATCAAGGAGGATCACGAGGAAATGGACAGCATGTGACTTAAATATGAGTGTCTGAGCAAAGGGTCTGAATACTTGTGACCATGTGATATTTCTTTTTTAATACATGTGCAAAAATGTCTAAATTTCTGGGGGGGTTTTCAGCCAAGATGGGGTGCAGAGTGTACATTAATGAGAAAATGAACTTTTTCTAATTTACCAAATGACTGCAATGAAACAGTGAAAATTTTTAAAGGGGTCTGAATACTTTCCATACCCACTGTATTTCAGCCTAGCTATTGACCATCCACTAATTGTGAGGGGGGGTGTCTCCTTACTCTTCTCCCAATGGCAGATTCCATAGCAGGTAAGGTTCAGGCAGTTGGATTTAATGTTCTGGATCCTCTTGATTTCGGGCTGATAAGCCACTATTGGTGAAGCCTGGCAGTGACTTTTCCCTATGTCCACTCAGAACAGAACATGCCTGTGTATGGGGTTGTAGCAGTTGGAAGATGGTTATGCAATGTGTAGCCGGCCGTACTATTGCAGGGTAGCTGTTGGTTAAAATGGCACGGTTCCTGTGCCCATCCATGCATCTATTCTGCGATAAATATAGGTCACTTTTACACTTGTATTTAGGTTAATATTCTGCATTGCTGCTTGGTTATGTTCAATTTCTTGTTTTAATTTAGAGATCAACACCGTAAGTGTATGTACCCATGAAGGCTTTTGACTGTCTTACTGTGACTTATCCGTTGTCTCCTTCCTAACCCTTGTTGATATGTTGGACCAACTAGCAGAAGCATTCCGGATCAATTAGATTATTTTCTAAATATTGTAATTTTATGCGTAGTTTGGTCACTTGAGTCATTTTTCGTAACTAAAATACCATGAAGTCAAATTGTTTAGTGTGTAATTGTGACTATTTTATTAATTTTTTTTTTTTTTTTTTTTTATAGGGCACCATGGCCAAAATGGAGGGTAAGACCTCACTCCTGGACAACATGATAGGTGTAGGGGATATGGTTCTGTTGGAACCACTTGATGAAGACTCCTTCATTAATAACCTCAAAAAACGTTTTGATCACAGTGAGATTTACGTAAGTATATATTCATGTTTTTTGTATATACGTTATGAGCTCCGGTTCACTTCAAACCCAGAAAAGTATTCCAATCATGTATGTAGACTTCTCCCTGGTTGGAATTTAACCTAAACCTCTGGGAACATTTGCAGAAAACATAACCATGAGCCTCTAATGTACAATTTCATGTACCATATATATTTATTCATTTAACAGCTATAAATGAGTGCTCAAAAGAGACCAATATGAAGTATGTGATTCAGCGCACACCCCAAAATGTTTAAAATATACACCTAGAAGAGCGTAGCTTCTCACTCCAGGAGCAGTGCGACCCATGGGGACGTTTAAATCTATATGCTGACCTAGGTAGAAGCACATCTCGTCGTTATCCACAGATTTGACATATGATTGCTGCGTGTCTAGTTGCTGATGCCCCTCCACTGATTCAGAGAGCGGAGGTCCAAAAGTCCCTGTGTGAATTGTGTGTATGACCCCCTGTCTATAGGAGTTACAAATGGTGGGTATGTGTGACCATCATGTAACATAATATTCACACCAGGATTTTGGGCACCAGCAGTCACCTCCCCCATCCCTCCAGCAATCACAATGTCTCCCTTATCCATCAGATAAGTTATCCATAGAGATTATCAAATCTTTTAAAATTTGAATTTGCCAGTTTCTTAGATTTTTTGACAAAAATTCCATTTGCTGTGACTAGATTTGCCACAAGTCTCAATCCTGAATAGCGTCAAACTGCCCTAAAAAGATTTGTGTAACACTGAGATCTTAGGATTGCATTTCAGCATTTGTACATTCAAAGCGGTCTCCTGGAGAAACAGTACTTTCCATAATGGTAGTAACCAACTGCCCATTTAATCACACAGTGCACTGAGAAAAGTAAAAAAGTTCTTCCTAGATCTTTTTAAGTTCATACAGACCGTTCTGTGCAGAACACTGTCTTGGGGCAGAGTCAGACAGCTGTATAACTCGTGCAAGAATCGCATTGCACTGAACGGACTGGCCCGGCACCTCTCCTCACCTGAGCAAGACAGCGTGATGGATTACTCTGCAGCTGCCAAGCTCAGTTCAGGAGAGCTAACAGCCAGTACGAGTTTTACGATTCGATTCTCGCACGAGAAATACGGCTGTCTGTCTCTGGCCTTAAGCTGACTCTGTTGCTGTCAGAGGTAACATCATTTTGCTGTGACTGAGACATGTGATCTGCCACACCCTCTACTTCATCCCCTTACACTGTGTTCCAAATTATTATGCAAATAATACTTTCTCATATTTTCTCTAAATTACCTATATGAATTGCAGTCATTGTTATTTTCCAGTCATCTAATATTCTAGTATAATTGCAATGTTTTTGAACAAACCGCCTATGAAAACAGTATATTTCTAAAAATAAGAAACACTCAAAATGCATGTTCCAAATTATTATGCACAGCAGAGTTTTCAACTATTTTTATTTTGAACAAAAAAATGGTCCATTGTGAAGTTATAAGCATTATCAGCTTATTACAAAATGAAATCAAACAGTTTTCAAGTCAAAACTTTATTCTAGGTGATGCTACATTTGCACATAGGACCCCTTGTTCGAAAGAAGCTTCTGAACTCCCTCGTCCATTCAATTTGTCAGTTTTTGGATGGTTTGTGCTTCAATTGTTTTGCATGTGGACAGAATACCCTCCCAGAGCTGTTGCTTAGATGTGAACTGCCTCCCGCCGCCATACACACCTTTTGATGATGCTCCAGAGATTCTCAATGGGGTTGAGGTCAGGGGAAGATGGTGGCCACACCATAAGTTTGTCCTCTTTTATGCCCATAGCAGCCAGAGATGCAGATGTGTTATTTGCAGCATGAGACGGTGCATTATCGGGCATGAAAATGATCTTGCTGTGGAAAGCATGGTTCTTCCTCTTGAACCATGGCAGGAAGTGCTGTTTTAGAAACTCCACATAGATTATGGCGTTCATCTTTACCCCTTCGGGGATCCTAAAGGGGCCGACAATCTCTCTCCCCATGATTCCAGTCCAAAACATTTCTCCACCTCCTCCTTGTTGGCGCCTTAGTCGTGTTTTCATGGGGTGTCCATCAACCAGCCATCCTCCACTCCATCCATCTGGACCATCGAGCATTGCACGGCACTCATAGGTGAACAACACAGTTTGGAAGTCAGTCTTCATGTATCGTTTGGCCCACTGGAGCCGTTTCTGCTTGTGTGCAGTGAATAGAGGTGGTCGACGGGATGGCTTACGCACAGCTGCAAACCTCTGAAGGACCCTGCATCTTGTTGTTCGGGGGACATTGGAGGCACCAGTAGCTTCAAAGACTTGTCTGCTGCTATGACAAGGCATTTTTGCAGCTGCTCTTTTACCCTGACGCAATTGCCTGTTGGAAAGAGTCCTCAATTTTTCCTTATCAGCGCGCACACGTGTGTGCTGGGAATCAGCGACATACTTCTTGATTGTGCGATGATCACGATGAAGTGTCTTGGCAATGTTGATTGTAGTCATGCCTTGACCTAAATACTCCACAATTTGTTGCTTCTCAGCAGCCGACACATCCTTTTTTTTTCCCATTTTGGCAAAAAATGTAGGCTGCTTAATAATGTGGAACAGCCTTCTTAAGTAGTCTTGCCTTTATTTGGACACACCTGCCAAACTAATTTGCACAGGTATCTGCAATTGGTTTCAGTGATATAAAGAGCCCTGACACACATCACCATCAATGAGCTTAAGTGACAAACAAAAAAATTCTAACCTTATCACTCCTAAACTCTTTTTGCATAATAATTTGGAACACAGTGTAAATACATTTAGCCAAGGCAAAGAAGGCTAATTGTGACCTGTGTTTGGTAGAACTACTGCCCGGATTGTTGTACCAGTGGTAGTGGTCACGCTTCTGCTAGTGGCTCCCACATTCCTAGCCGAGGTATGCTGTGTGTGGTTTTTTTTTTTTTTCTTCACACTACTAGTCTATTGCCAGTATCTTTTTTTTTTTTTTTTTTTTTTTTTTTTTTCTACCTTACATTTTGAAACAACAACATTACAATTTGCCTGGGTAGGGATAGGTGGCATGTACAGAAATCAAACTATGTGAATATGCCTCACTATATGTGTATGGTGTGTACAGTTATCAAATTGGACTAATGAAGTGTGGAAGAGCAGACCTCGCCATTTAAATAACCAAAGAAATCAGCAATGGTGCTAAAATAATATAAACTAGTCTGCCTGCAATAGAATAGAAAATCTCAATCCACCAGAGATGAATAAAACCATAAAGAGCTTCACATTTCTTTGCCCATAGTGATAGTTTAGGCAATGTATCTTTTTAATACTTTGAGGGGTGCGGTTTTTAAAGTGGGGAATTGTTTGCAGGCTTTCTGACATCTTGGCCCCTCAAAGTCCCTTCAAAAGTGAATTTGATTCCTACAAATATTAGTTTTATAAATGCTGTTGCAAAAAATGAAAATTACTGCTAAATTTGACTTTTCAAACTTCCTACCCAAAATAAAATATATTTTCCGTAAGTGATAACATAAAGTGGATAATGTGGATATTTATTATTTTGTAGCTTTTAAAGGGAATCTGTCACCTATTTTTGGGCCTATAAGCTGCTGGCACTGCCATCAGGCACCGCCATCAGGGGCTTATCTACAGATTTCTGTAATGCTGTAGATAAGCCCCCGATGTAACCTGAAAGAGAAGAAAAAGGAGTTATGTTATATTCACCCAGGGGCGGTCCGGGTCCTGTTTTGGTCCGATGGGTGTCAGTCCAGTCCAGTGCCTCCCATCTTCTAATGGTGACGTCCTCTTCTTGTCGGAAGAGGTCCAGCGCCTGCCCACTGCAGTACTCTCAACAGGGCAGAGCAGTGCGCTTGCACCGGGACAGGAGGCAAAGAAGAGGACGTCACTGTTAGAAGATGGGAGGTGCTGGACCGGACTTTCATGTTACATCGAAGGCTTATCTACAGCATTCTGTAATGCTGTAGATAAGCCCCTGATGGCGGTGTCGGCAGCTTATAGGCCCAAAAATAGGTGACTGATTCCCTTTAAAGGGGTTGTCCGGTCCAAACCCTTAAGTCTGCAGTCACTCTGTGATGTGGATGGCCAGTGGGCATGCCCAACTAGAGGGCACAGCCTCGCTTCATTATAAGTGTATGGAGAACCAAGTTGCGCCCACTGGCCGGGGCTATGTATAATTCATACATGCCCTCCGTTCCCGGGTCTGAAGCTGGGGGCGTTCATAAGTCTGCAGCCGCACACAGTGACTGCAGACTTATCGGTTTTTGACCGGGTAACCTCTTTAAGGACCAAAAATAAAAAATAAAATTTTTTTTTACAGTTTTCAATATTTTCTTCAAATTTGTTATATTTTGATAAATAAGGGCCAATATTCATTACATACAGCCTATTTAGTAACAGTTGACCATAGTGTTAGCTACTAGGGTGGAGTAACAAATACTGTAATGTATGATAAAGCTATAAAGAATTCTAAAAATATTCCTATTTTATAGAAATAGATGTACAAATGATGCCTGGTCTGGTAAATGATGGATATTATATGAAGGTAATTCTCTCATCTATAATAATAAATGCCCTAACCAGCTTCCGGTTGTAACAACTTCCGTCCAGTTGTAACCGGTGACGTCACCACACACACACACGCACGTGTTAACCCTCAACACACCACACCGCCTCAACACACACTCCTCTCACCTTTCACCTCCACTCATGTCCACTCACTCTTTCACTCCACATACGTTCCTTTCTCTCACTCCGTTTCTCATACTCGCACCGTCATCGTCGCTGCCCCGACATCTTCCTCCGCCGCCGCGATCCAGGATCCAGACGTTCTCCAGGCCGCCGACATCGGGATCCAAAAAGATGGCGTCGGCGAAATCTCGCGAGATTACGCCGACGCCATTTTGGATCCCGATGTCGCCCATGCCAGCGACATGTTGTTGCGGCGACGCCATCTTGAATATCGCGGGACTTCACGAAATCCAAGATGGCGTCCCGCAAGAACATGTCGGCGGCCTGGAGAACGTCTGGATCCTGGATCGCGGCGGAGGAAGATGTCGGGGCAGCGACGATGACTGTGTGAGTATGAGAAACGGAGTGAGAGAAAGGAACGTATGTGGAGTGAAAGAGTGAGTGGACATGAGTGGAGGTGAAAGGTGAGAGTAGTGTGTGTTGAGGCGGTGTGGTGTGTTGAGGGTTAACATGGCAAGAGGTGTGAGGCTGTGTGCACACGCTGCGGATTTTGCTGCGGTGTACAGTACCATGATTCCCTATGGAAATCAAAAACCGCAGTGCAGACGGTGCGGAGTTTTCTGCGCGGATTATCTGCGGTTTTCAATCCGCAGAAAGAATTGACATGTCAATTCTTTCTGCGGATTCTCCTGGGGTTTGCCATCTCCTCTATTGAGGAGATGAAAAACCGCAGGGCAAAACCGCAGAGCAATCCGCAGGTAAAACCGCAGGTCTTTTGACCTGCGGTTTCACCTGCGGATTTTACAAAATCCGCGCCTAATCTGCAGCGTGTGCACACAGCCTTAACGACGGCAGCGAAATCTCGCGAGATTTCACCAACGCCATCTTGCATTCGTGAAATTGCGTCATTTACCTCACGCCGACTTGCTGTGCGGACGCTTGGCATTGCCTCTACCGCCATAACTACTGCTGCATTGCTCCTCTGCCGGTGTCTAATTACAGGGCTAATTTGCCTCTACCGCCATAACTACTGCTGCATTGCTCCTCTGCCGGTGTCTAATTACAGGGCCAATTTGCCTATACCGCCATAACTATTGCTACCTTGCTCCTCTGCCTGTGTCTAATTACAGGGCCAATTTGCCTCTACCGCCATAACTACTGCTGCCTTGCTCCTCTGCCGGTGTCCAATTACAGGGCTAATTTGCCTCTACCGCCATAACTACTGCTGCATTGCTCCTCTGCCGGTGTCTAATTACAGGATCAATTTGCCTCTACCGCCATAACTACTACTGCATTGCTCCTCTGCCGGTGTCTAATTACAGGGCCAATTTGCCTCTACCGCCATAACTACTGCTGCCTTGCTCCTCTGCCGGTGTCTAATTACAGGGCCAATTTGCCACTACCACTTCATAACTACTGCTGGGCAATTACAGGGTCAATTAGTATCTGTTTACTCTACAATACTCCAGGACGCCTTCTTCACTGCCAGATAACTGCCAAATAGACTCCTTTACCTGTGCCAACATGAGTCAAAACAAAAAGTATGCCAGTGAAAGGAAAGCAGCTTTAGCACTACGACAAAAACAACGCCGTGCTAATGAGACTCCTGAGGAAAAACACCATCGCCTTGAGAAGATTAAGGCTTATAAACGCCGTCGCCTCACACACGAATCCCCTAACTCTAAATCCATAAGATTGGCTGAAGAAGCCTCTGCACGCCGTCACCGCCGACAACAGACGGCCTCTTCCTCATCATTATTATTAGACTCTCACAACAGGATGCTTCCACATCATCATGTGGAACAATTTACTGCTACACTTCATCCCATATGCCGTTCACTGACATAACTAATCAGCAATCTGTTTCTGCCCTATCAATACCACCATTCAATACCGATGCACAGTATGCCAATGCCAGTGAAAGGAAAGCAGCTTTAGCACTACGACAAAAACAACGCCGTGCTAATGAGACTCCTGAGGAAAAACAGCATCGACTTGACAAGATTAAGGCTTATAAACGCCGTCGTCTCACACACGAATCCCCTAACTCTAAATCTATTACATTGGCTGAAGAAGCCTCTACACGCCATCACCGCCAACAACAGACGGCTTCTTCCTCATCATCTATAATAATAAATGCCCTAAGCAGCTTCCGGTTGTAACAACTTCCGTCCAGTTGTAACCGGTGACGTCACCACACACACGCACATGTTAACCCTCAACACCCCACACCGCCTCAACACACACTCCTCTCACCTTTCACGTCCACTCACGTCCACTCACTCTTTCACTCCACATACGTTCCTTTCTCTCACTCCGTTTCTCATACTCACACCGTCATCGTCGCTGCCCCGACATCTTCCTCCGCCGCCGCGATCCTGGATCCAGACGTTCTCCAGGCCGCCGACATGTTCTTGCGGCGACGCCATCTTGGATTTCGTGAAATCCCGCGAGATTCAAGATGGCGTCGCCGCAAGAACATGTCGCTGGCGTGGACGACTCGGGATCCAAAAAGATGGCGTCAGCGAAATCTCGCGAGATTACGCCGACGCCATTTTGGATCCCGATGTAGTCCACGCCGGCGACATGTTCTTGCGGCGACGCCATTTTGGATCGGCGAAATCCCGCGATAGTCAAGATGGCGTCGCCGCAAGAACATGTCGCCGGCGAGGACGATGTCGGGATCCAAAATGGCGTCGGCGAAAACTCGCGAGATTTCGCCGACGCCATTTTGGATCCCGACGTCGTCCACGCCGGCGACATGTTCTTCCGGCGACGCTATTTTGACTATCGCGGGTTTTCACGATACTCAAGATGGCGTCGCCGCAAGAACATGTCGCCGGCGTGGACAACGTCTGGATCCAGGATGGCGCCGGCGGAAGAAGTCGGGGATCGTGGAGCAGCGGCGATGACGGCGTGAGTATGAGAGACTGAGTGAGAGAAGGGGTCGTATGTGGAGTGAAAGAGTGAGTTGAGATGGTGAAAGGTGAGAGAGGAGTGTGTGTTGAGGAGTGTGTGTGTGTTGAGGGTTAACATGGCAAGAGGTGTGATGCTATCGCATCCTCCCGATGCGATAGCATCGGGCCATAATCTAGTGGATTTATAACTATAGAACTATTTAGAATCACAGAATTTATCCTGCCATAGCTCTGGTGTCAGGGAGGAGTGATTTATTTTACCCTGGTGCTGAAATTGATTTTTTTTTTTTTTTCTTTTTCGAGAAAATAAACTCAACTTGCACATCTTTGTTCATGATTAATAAGAAATTCTCTAATGTTTACCTTTTTACCTTGCATTTTGTGCAGCCCAACAAGCCTTTCTATTATGCAGATTCCTCATATTGACCCAATTTCCTTCTTATAACCTGTGTTTTAGACCAGTGAACCTGCCAGCCGCCAGAGCATCTGGTTGTAACCACTCGGTGTATGTGACTTATAAATTTAGAAGCCACACAGATACAAATTGATAGTTTTTGTACTTTGTGGTTCTGTAGCTTTCATGCTAAGTGGAGTTCATGATCTTTTTGTATCTTAGGCTTCTTCAGCATAAAATAATTAAAAAAAAAAAATAAAAAATGAAATGCACTTCACTTCACAAAGCTCGTTCACATGTCCAATTTTCTTGTATGAATGCTATCCATGATTTTCACAGATGGCACTTATACCTATGATATATCATAAGGTGCTGTGCACATATCAGAATTTTGTCTTGGACATAATGGTCTATGGAAAGTGTCGGTGACCTGTTTGATTTTATTCAGAGCCTCAGATCAAAATTGGCAATGAAAGTCTATTGGTCTGTGCGTTGTAAGTGTGTCAGGTTTGTTTAGACTTCTTTAACCTAATAAATAATTTAAAAAAAAAAACCCACTTTGGGTCCCCCCTAATTTTGTTAACCAGCCAAGGTAAAGCAGAAAACTGTGGGCTTATATTATCCGACTGAGAAGGTCTTTTGATATTGGTACCTTCCCAGCCTAGAAATACAAGCCCATAGCCACTTCGGAATAGGGGCATCATATTAGATGCTCCATTTCTGGCACTTTTCCTGGCTCTTCCCAATTGCCCTGGTCAAGTGGCAATCAGGGTAATATTAGTTGGGGTCTGATGACGCTTGTGATTTTTTTTTTTTTTTTTTTTTTTTTTTTTTTACCTCACAGTTGCCATCAACCCCTGGTATTAGTAATGGGAGAGCACAGCTGCCGTAATCCAACAAATCTGAAGTAGTCCTGAAAGGGATACATGAAAAACATATAAAAACAAGAGACACTCCCTCGTTCACCAATTTATTACTCAAAATGTTCCCATGAAGTTCCTCCTTAGTCCACGTTCCTCAAAGTCTCTGGCGATTTTGACCATCAGTAAAGTGACTGCTATTCACAAGAGGCGGGTAGTGAGGATGATGACGCTCCTCTTTGTCACTGGCCCCTGCTGCGCTCAGTGAAACCTGGCGACTGTCTCAGGCTGATAATATAAGCCCACAGCGGTCTGCTTTACCTTGGCTGGTTATCAAAAATAGGGGATACCCCATTTTTTTTTTTTTTGGTTAATATATGTACAGTAAACTACACTCGACACTAGTTATATATTCACAGATATCTACTGTATCTATCTGGAAATTCAGCTGCTTGAAAGCCTGACCAAACTGATCCTGGTAACTTACTCTAAAGCATCTGTAGATCAGTTACTTTATTTGAATAAGAGCTGATGTGCAGGTAGACATTGACCAGTCCTGTACACTGCGGCTCTGTTCATTCAATACATCTGCTAATTGGTCAGGATGTAGGAAGGAGGGCCCCCGCAGAATGTCCGGGCCGGAACCAAGGGGACCACCATCTAGGTTCCTAAGGGAACAGTACCCGGGGAACGAAGGGGGAGAGTGGACTGCTGAGAGTGACAGGACAGCAAGGGGAGGGGCGAGTATAAAAGGGACAGGGAGCGCGCAGGGGAGTCAGTTGGCAGAATGGCAGACACAAAGCAAGAGACTGTGGGAGTTTGAGAGAGCCAGAGTGACAGACGGTGACCAGAGAGGAGACCAGCGGCAGAGGGGAGACTTACAGTGGCCTGCGGAGAGTAAGCGCCGAACTTGCCAACAAGAGACTGCCGCTTCACTCCAATCCGGGGTCACTACCTGTCCATGGTCGTCCGCAGCTGTTACCGCTGTGCTCCAGCCTGTTGCGGCCTGGCCGCTGCCGCTTCACTCTAGCCTGCGGCTGCAGCCTGCCCGCTGCTGCCCCACTTCAGCCCGCGGTTGCGGCCTGTTCATCATCGCCCGGAGTTGACGTCACCCCGCTGCAGTCGGAAGTTGGGGCCTGCTCCTCGCCTACAGAGAAACTCTTTGCCTAGGCCCAGGCCGTGCACATGGCCTGCCAACCGCCACTCCTGGTAACTGCGACACAACCCTACTTGGGGACTGGAGTCTGAACTCGCTAACTAGCGGAACCCTGCTGTTTCTACAGGGGTTACCTCATCAAAGGACTCCCTTAGGGCCTGTTGTGTCCCAACTCCTCCTGGGCGCTGGGGCGCCCGAAGACAACGACAAATCTTCAGCAGCTGGGCTCAGCTGCTGCGACACCAACGCAGCCTCATCAGAGACGCTGAGGGACGTCGGGACGGATAAGTGACACTATAGGAAATAAGGACCCGTAGTCGGCCATATCGTGGCCCTATAGCAACCGGCTTTTGCCGGATTAGTCGTGTTCTTTTAAAGAGTTTGTTTGTGCAGAGTCCCTGCGAGGACAATAGCGGTTATTGTTTTTTTGGTTGCTTAGCATATCCCTAGCGGCTTAAATTTATAAAAGTTCTCTAGCCAAAGTTCAACCAGTCTCGCGTCTCGTCACTGCATCCTGCGTACCTGTTGTTACCTACAAGGATGTCAAGTATAACATCACTGATCTGACATTGATGACTTATCTTTAAAGGAAATCTCTCACCAGGGTTTTTCTAATAAATCTGAGAACAGCATGTAGGGGTAGGGGCACCGACCCTGATTAGTGTATCACTTACTGGGCTGTTTGCTGCAGTTTTTACAAAATCAGTTCTCTGAATGCTGAGCTCTGCAGAACCCCACCCACACCACCGATTGGCAGCTTTCTGCCTATCCACAGTGTACACAGAAGGCTGCCAACTGGAGGTTGGGTTATACAGAGTTTATGATTATGGAGGAATATATGGCACCAAGTTTACTAGTCCTATAGTGATAATGCCCCTCTCTGTGCTTTATAACAATGCCCCTCTTTTCCTCAATAATACCCCTCAGTGCCTCCTCCATAATATAATGGTAATAATGACCCCCTCCATTGTGTAGTAATAATAATTTGCTTGTAAAACGCCATCATATTCCACAGCGCTTTACGTACATTATCATACCTGTCCCCAATGGGGATTACATTCTAAATTTCCTATCAGTATGTCTTTGGAGTGTGGGAGGAAACTCGGGACCCCACCGCTGCAAGGCTGCAGTGCTAACCCTGTGCCTCTGTGCTGCCCACTGCCTTTTATAGATCACCCTCCACTCTGCCTCTTTTTTTTTTTTTAATCGTGTTCCCCACCATTGTGCATCCTCTTTGATTGCAAAAGGATAAAAAAAAAAACCTGATGCCTCGCCCAGCTCCTTGAAGAGTGGTGATGTGCTCTTCCACTTCATCCCCTGCGTGGCGCCAGCCTGTTTAGGCTTGGTTAGTGTCCTGCGGCCTGTCTAAGTGGCAGAGCAGGGAGCCAGTGTCCGTTAACAGTTTTGGCAGTTGTGCCTCTGGATGTTGATACTGTGAAATGTGGGCTGATGCGGCACATCTGGCATTTTCCAGAATTGCCAGATGGACAGTCTGGATCCTTTGTGAACATGCTGTGACATTTGCAGACGTCATTGTGCATGGAGGGAGGGGGAGGAAAAATAGCGGAGTTGTAACCTTTTTTGCCACATTTTATGTGGTGTCTCTCAATTGTTACAATAATTGTCTTCATTGTAATTCTGTTATAATTTATCGTGATATAGGAATTAACAAAGAACACACAAATTGTATTTGACCGTTTTTAAAGCAATTTTGTCTGTAGGTCAACTTTGCAATCTATGCTTTTTGTTAAATTCTCCCTGTTGTCAAACGGGGGAATTTTTTACAGTTTTGGTATACAGCTCATTGCGTAGGGTACTGGTCACTCTGCTGTCCCAGCGTGGCTATTAACTGGTCAGGGAGCTCAGCGAGCAGACTCTCTGCTTTACTGCCTGCTTGGGCTGCTCTGGTGCTGGCAGATTCACAGGGTCAGAGGACCTTCAGTCACCCACTGTCCTCGTGTGCTGCAGAGGCAAAGCTCCATGCAGGGGGACGGTGTGGAACCGTGTGGGTGGATTGTTGACTTGCTTGTTCTAATAATGGAGCAGGAGGGGGTAGAGGGTTTTAGTAGTTACTCCTAACTTTATAGCCCTAGAAGGCTGCACAAATGCTCTGCATTGCACTTTAGTGACCGTCTCCGGTGCGTAAACTTGTAAATGTGGGTAACGAACTTGGCATTATTCCCAAGTGCTATATTAACTTGTGGGAGTGCACATGCCAAAATGTAATAAAGCCAAGGAATGTAACTTATTGGCTCTACTTTATGAAAGAACAGCACCTGTACAGCTGGTCTTAATGTGCCCACGTAAGAATCTCAGCCATAAGTGACCCCTAATTCTCTATGCGTGAAAGTTATGTGCAGCAGTGTTCTACCTCCCCTCTTACTGTTACTCTTACAAAACATGCATGACCTGTTATTTTAGCGTTGCACCATAATCCTCTCGTGAAGACGTCATGCTGTGTTGAATGTCATTCTCCAATACTGAGTTGTTAGACATGGAATGTTAAGGCTATGTGCACACGTTGCGGATTCCGCTGCGTTTTTTTCCGCGCGGAAACGCAGGTAAAGTGACCTGCGGTTTTCCTGCGGTTTGGTCTGCGGTTTTGCCCTGCGGTTTCACACCTCTACTATGGTAGAGGTATGAAACCGCTGCGGAAACCGCACAAACAATTGACATGCTGCGGTTTGTAAACCGCAGCAAAACCGCGCGGAAAAAACCGCAGCGTCAGCACAGCGTTTTTGAAACCCCATAGGGTTTTATTGTACTGTACTTGGTCAGCGGAACTGCTGCGTTTCCGCAGGGTCAAAACCGCTGCGGAAACGCAGCAGAAACCGCACCATGTGCACACAGCCTAAGAACACGCTGTAAATAAACTTCTACAAATCATTCTAGTTTAAAGGGAATGTGTCAGCAGAGTCTTGCTATCTCATCTGAGCTCAGCATGATGTTGGAACAGAGACCCTGAATCCAATGATGTCACTTTCATTATTGGCTGCAGCCATTCTTACACAATCCGTTTTTTTTAGATTTGGCAATGCAGCAGAGCGGAGAAAGCTAACCCCACCCACACCAGATAACCCGCCCATACCAGGCTCTCTGTAGACAGGTGCTTATCACAGAAGGGGGCGTAGTGTGACCAGGGCTCGCTGGACCACCTAGTCACAGCAGTGTTAATCACAAGGTGATAAAACCTTTAGTATAAGTAAACGGCTCACAGCAGGGCAAGTTCAGGATACTAATCCCTACCTCATGCTGTCCTCAGATTACATGGTAAAATCTGCTGACACATTCTCTCAGTAAGCATTTGCAGAATGGGCTAGTTAAAAACTAACTCATCAGTTACTTGCCCTCTGTGCTCCAGCAACGTCACTCCGCTGACTATCCTCTTTGGGACCGCTGCAGCCAATCACTAAGCTCAGTTTCTTGTGACATCCCTCTGATGCGTGCGGTGTACTGGATCATCATTGTACTCTGTCCATTGCCTTCATCGCGCCCTCTAGTCGTGGATGGCGGGGTCACCACAAGTGTGTGTGTGTGTGTATGGTTGGTGTAATGTTTGTTTTTTTGTGATGCTGAGGGGAAACTATTGGTGACATTATTGTATGCGCCTTTGGTCCATTGTATAAAACATGAAGAGAATTGAGCTTTTATCTTTCTATGTAACCTAATGTAACTTATTGTCTTTCTTTCCAGACCTATATAGGTAGCGTGGTTATATCGCTAAACCCTTACAGATCGCTGCCCATTTACACACCAGACAAAGTGGAAGAATACAGAAATCGGAACTTTTATGAACTGAGTCCTCACATGTGAGTACTGTGTGCAGTCACTAATCCTATAGAATGAATTGTGCTGGAGATTACAGGAAACGTGTCATCAGATAAAGACTTACAGTTTAAAGGGGTATTCCCATCTCCACGATCCCATCCCAATATGTAGTAGGTGTAACAATATTAGCAAATGCCTCCAGTTACAAATGTAGTATAGTTATTGATTCATTAATGTCTCTTTCCTCATGTGCAGGCATTGCAGGACCTTAGGTATCCATGGTTTTGACCACTGATTTAGTGAGTTAGCTAGTTACTAGTGGTCGTAACCATGGATACCTAAGGTCCTGCAATGCCTGCACATGAGGAAAGAGATAATGAATCAAAAAACTATACTACACTTCTAATTGGAGGTATTAATATTATAATAATAAATTGTTACTACATATTGGGATATGATCTTGGAGATGGGAATACCCCTTTAAGTGTTTGAGTTAAAGGGGTCATTTTTTTTTTTTTTTCTTAAACACATGCAACTGGGGCTAAAATAATTTTTGTAATTGGTTTTCATTAAAAATGTTGCACTGTTGGCCTCCTATAGCCGCTGTATTACACTGGATTGCTGACTGCAGAATGAGGTATCGGAGTTGGTCACATTATCTTTACTTTATCAAATGTGTCAAGAACATGGTTTTGTGATATATCTCTATCTGGTTCTCCTCCTGTTACTGCAGCTTTCCTCAGCCTTCTGGTCCATACAGTGGTGCTGGTGGAAGAGCGTGTGATCGGACCTGTCAATCAGTCTTATCCAATTGCAAACCTCACATGAGAAAATGGCTTTTCTGACGGAGGAGACTGATGGACATTAGTGTTGGCTTCTTTCAGATTGGGAGAAGATTGAGACGTTTCTTTTCTCCATCTTTTTCATTCTGTCATTATGTAGCAATCTGGCTGTACTTGGATGTCATCAGAGTGCAGTCTGATGTTTCCCTCACACTCATTGATTTGCATGACCAAGTGCTATCCGAATATCTGCTCAAACTCAGGCATGCAGTAATTTTATTATTTTCCTGGAGAAGGTGTCCTAGGGAAAAAAATTGGACGTAGCATTGGTCTAAGTGCGTTCCAAATATTCTTGTGTGCGCCTAGCCGCCTAATGAGCATAAAGAAGTGATCACTCCAGGCCTTGATTTACGCCTCTATTGTGCTGACTACCTATTAATATAAATCCGGAGAATCTCCATGTAGGACGCGATGTTGCTGTGGTCCCGTAACTTCTGGAATGTAAGTGCTTGACATTCAGTTATTGCAGAGTCTGAGGAGAGCATTGGCCTTTTGGACAGTGGCCCCGAGCCACACGCACTGGATTGTGTAACCGCTGACAGAATGTGACACGCTGCTCCCAAATTATACCAATTCAGCAGATTCGCTTTCTTTTTTGGTAGTTGATTACAATGCTCCATGCACCAAGAAATAGAATCTGAGATCAGGAACACAAGGAGGCTTTGTGCCGTGGCATACAAGCCTTGGTCTGCACCCAAGCTACAGCCCGGCGTGTAATGGAAGAAATATGTTACATTCAGTGTTCAGAACATTAAATGCTCCTATGACTTTTAGGTGAATCAATACAAAATGTAATGGCTTAGATCCAGTGGTCCATATACATCTTCATCTACACATCTGCATCATTTTAGGGTCTGCGTGTCTGCAGTAGATTCACAGCACAGATCCCAGGCGGATCTTACATTTCTGCCACAAACTTAGTTTGTGACGTCTTGTGGGTGTTTTGCATATGGATTTTGGTAAATATTATATTTTGTTGTAAAGCAAAAAACAACAAATACAACTTGTGATGCCTGTATGAAAAAAATGTCCAAATTATTTAAAAAAAAAAAAAAGTTCAAAAGTTGTAAGAATGCATAAAATGACATACTGTAAATTGTATATGAATCCTGCCCGAACTTGGGTGTTCCAGAATAGGAGGCAGCATTCTCTGGAGGGTGGAGGGTGTTTCCTGGGAAGGACATACACTACCGTTCAAAAGTTTAGGGTCACTTAGAAATTTCCATATTTTTGAAAGAAAAGCACAGTTTTCCAATGAAGCTAACATTAAATAATTCAGAAATACACTCTATACATTGTTAATGTTGTAAATGACTATTCTAGCTGCAAATGTCTGGTTTGTAATGCAATATCTTCATAGGTGTATAGAGGTCCATTTCCAACAACCATCACTCCAGTGTTCTTCTCGTACTTTGTGTTTACTAACTGTATAAGAAGGCTAATGGATGGTTAGAATACCCTTGAAAGCACTTGTTCAAGTATGTAAGCACAGCTGAAAACAGTTTGGCTGATTAGAGAAGCTATAAACCTGACCTTCCTTTGAGCTAGTTGAGAATCTGGAGCATTACATTTATTGGTTCCATTAAACTCTCAAAATGGCCAGAAAAAGAGAACTTTCATGTGAAACTCGACAGTCTATTCTTGTTTTTAGAAACAAAGGCTATTCCATGCGAGAAATTGTCAAGAAACTGAAGGTTTCTTACAACGGTGTGTACTACTTCCTTCAGAGGAGCGCACAAACAGGCTCTAACCAGAGTAGAAAGAGAAGTAGGAGGCCCCGCTGCACAACTGAGCGACAAGACAAGTACATTAGAGTCTGTAGTTTGAGAAATTGATGCCTCACAGGTCCTCAACTGTCAGCTTCATTAAATAGTACACACAAAACGCCAGTGTCAATGTCTACAGTGAAGAGGCGACTCTGGGATGCTGGCCTTAAGGGCAGAGTGGCAAAGAAAAAGCCATATCTGAGACTGGCTAATAAAAGGTAAAGATGAATATGGGCAAAAGAACACAGACATTGGACAGAGGAAGATTGGAAAAAGTGTTATGGACAGACGAATCCAAGTTTGAGGTGTTTGGATCACACAGAAGAACATTTTGTGAGATACAGAACAGCTGACAAGATGCGGAAGAGTGCATGACGACATCTGTCAAGCATGGTGGCGGTAATGTGATGGTCTGGGGTTGCTTTGGTGCTGGTAAAGTGTGAGGTTTGTTCAAGGTAAAAGGGATTTTGAAAAAGGAAGGCTATCACTCCATTTTGCAACGCCATGCCATACCCTGTGGACAGCGCGTGATTGGAGCTAATTTCATCCTACAACAGGACAATGACCCAAAGCACACCTCCAGATTATGCAAGAACTATTTAGGGAAGAATTACATCTGTAATGGAGTGGCCAGCGCAGTCATCAGATCTCAACCCCGTTGAGCTGTTGTGGGAGCAGCTTGACCGTATGATACGCAAAAAGTGCCCATCAAGCCAAACCAACTTGTGTTAGGGGCTTCTGGAATCATGGGGGGGAAGTTTCTCCAGATTACCTCAGCAAATTAGCTGCTAGAATGCCAAAGGTCTGCAATGCTGGAATTGCTGTAAAGAGAGCATTCTTTGAGGAAAGCAAAGTTTGAAGGAGAAAATTATTATTGCAAATAAAAATCTGTTTTTCGAACCTTGTCAATGTCTGGACTAGATTCTCAATTCATTTGGCAACTCTTTTGATTAACCCCTTAATGTCCAATGATGGACACAGTCCGTCATCAGACATCTCCCCTGCTTTGACGAGGGCCCCGGCGCTGAGCCCGCATCAAAGCCGGGACATGTCAGCTGTTATGAACAGCTGACATGTGCCCGCAATAGGCGCGAGCGTAATCGCCGTCCGCCCGCGCCTATTAACTAGTTAAATCCCGCTGTCAAAGCTGACAGGGCATTTAAATAGCATTTCCGGCCGCCGGGCCGGAAATTACCTCATCGCTGACCCCCGTCACGTGATCGGGGGTCGGCGTCATGTTGCCTGGACAACCGAGGTCTCTGAGACCTCTATGGTTGTTTCAGGCATAGGGCTCTTAGCGCCACCCGGTGGTCGGCGCTGAATCACAGCAGTAAATCTGCTACATATGGGCGATCTGCTCATCGCCCATATGTAGCAGAGCCGATCGGGTTGCGCATGCTTCTAGCCTCCTATGGAGGCTATTGAAGCATGCCAAAAGTTAATTTAAAAATAAAAAAATAAACACAAAGTTCAAATCACCCCCCTTTCGCCCCAATCAAAATAAAACTGTAAAAAAAAAAATCCCACATACACATATTATGTATCGCCGCGTTCATAATCGCCCGATCTATCAATAAAAAAAAAGCATTAACCCGATCGCTATACGGCGTAGTGAGAAAAAAATTCAAAACGTCAGTTACGTTTTTTTGGTCGCCAAGACATTGCATTAAAATGCAATAACGGGCGATCAAAAGAATGTATCTGCACAAAAGTGGTATCATTAAAAACGTCAGCCCGGCACGGAAAAAATAAGTCCTCACCCGACCCCAGATCATGAAAAATGGAGACGCTACGGGTCTCGGAAAATTGCGCAATTTTTTTAAATTTTTTTTAGCAAACTTTGGAATTTTTTTTCACCGCTTAGATAAGAGAACCTAGACATGTTTGGTGTCTATGAACTCGTAATGACCTGGAGAATCATAATGGCAGGTCAGATTTAGCATCTAGTGAACCTAGCAAAAAAGCCAAGCAAAAAAAGTGTGGGATTGCACTTTTTTTTTGCAATTTCACCGCACTTGGAATTTTTTCCCCATTTTCGAGTACATGACATGGTAAAACCAATGGTGTCATTTAAAAGTACAACTCGTCTCGCAAAAAATAAGCCCTCACATGGCCATATAGACGGAGCAATAAAAAAAGTTATGGCTCTGGAAAGAAGGGGAGGGAAAAATGAAAATGCAAAACCAAAAATACCCCTGGTCGTTAAGGGGTTAATAAGTGTGAGTTTTCATGGAAAGCACAATTGTCTGGGTGACCCCAAACCTTTCAACGGTAGTGTAGTTGGGATAAGACTTAACACCCCCAGAAATGTTGGCAAATATACGTAATGGTAGTGGTAGAGGAGGAAGTGTTAATGCAGACAAAGCTGCCCGTGTCTGACGTCAGTAGACCATGCATGCTGTTCAGAGAAAATATTGATGTCATTTGTTCTACAGACTTCATTAGCACAGAATAATCCTTTTTTGGTTAGAAATTGGTTAGTAACTTGCTAATTTTGCTTCAAAGTCATCAGCTGTGACCCAGTTGCCTTCTGGAAATTTGAGATAAACGGTTCTAGTTTACAATCCCTGATTTAAAAAAAAAAAAAAATAAAATAAACAATTTTGCAATTTTTCCATTGACCACTAGGCTTAACCGCAGTGGCAGAGTTGCAGTGATGGGTAACTCCTCTATACTCGGCTGATCCCACAGGATTCACCAATCGCCATGAGCGATGTCCGTTCCTCTCCATTGACAATGACCTTTGCACACGCGCATTAGATGCTTCAATGCAGAACATGGGGTTGGAATCTGTTCATTGTGGCTAATGTACGTGATGTCACTTCTTGTTTATTTAAAAAAAAATAGAATATTAAGTTCCACAGGCCAGTGTGAATATTGCAAATGTTCTACGATTTCTGCTACAGATTGTGATTGGGAAAACACTGCAAAAAAAATTATAGAAAAGAAAATACATAAAAGCACAAGAACCTGATTTAAACAATAGGTAATCTTCTGATGACCAATTCCATGTAATAAATAACCTGCGGGCAGGAGCTACAAGAAGTTACTCTGTCCCCTAAAAAGATGCAGAGTTCCTATACGTCACGTGTGCGAGGTTCTCTGGAGAAGAATGGCGTGAGCCCTGTTTATTGTGGCGGATCGGTGATTCCGCTGCTCAGATCTCGTGCTGGTGATGAGGCATCGTCACCTGGAATATCCTCCAGGCAGGGTTTGGTCTGACAAGAAGCTGAGGTCATAGAACATATGTTGTGAAAACTGACAGCTATTTTCCAGGCTGTGACAGGGATTGTCAGTGCCTCATAATTCATCAGTTATTTAGTGTGTTTTTTGTACATGACAGGAGGTTCAGTCATGACTGATTGTATTGTACCTACGCTAAGGCTTTTATTGCCAGCAGGTGGTCCAAAGGAAGCAGCGTTAAGGGGAGTACTTAGCTGTGTAGGAAGCAAACTGGTAACTGATCAGTAACCGGCGAGCGCAGATAAGAGCGAACATAAACTCTGGTCTCTGACTGAGAACAAGTCCCCGCACATTATCGGCCATACTTTCCAGCGGACGGGCCACCTAGTGATTCTGTAACGGTCTGCTCCATCACCAATTGTTAGCCATACACCAGTACATCCCACTGATGGAGGCTGGCTGGATACAGGCACGGCTACAGTCAGCATTCTTGCTGATCAAGAAATGTCACGTTATTTGGATACTCGCAGTAATCACAGCCATATGTCGCGTATTTAGAAGGATCAACTTTTTCCACAGAGAACACCGATCTGATTACAAACCTGTATCTTTTTTTTTTTTTTTTCTCTTCAGTTGCAGCAATTGTCTAGAAGATGAAACTGTTACACGTAAAGAGAGAAAAAGTGAGCCCTCAGGACACTAAAGGCCCCGTCACACTAAGCGACTTACCAGCGATCCCGACACCGATATCAAGGTGTCAGGATCGCTAGTAAGTCGCTATGTGGTCGCTGGTGAGCTGTCACACAGACAGCTTCACCAGCGATCAGCACAGCGATGCCGAGCGCCCGGCATCGCTGGCCATCCCTGTAAAAAATAGAATCAAAATAAAAAATAGTTATTCTCACCTTCCGACGTCCTGTCCAGCCATCCTGCCTCTCTCCACGCTCCGGTCCCAGTAATCCTTTGCACGAATGACCGCGAGATGTCACGGTCTCGCGGGATAACAAAGTCTCGCGGTCATTTGTGCAAAGGATCACTGGGACCGGAGCGTGGAGAGAGGCAGGATGGCTGAACGGGATGTCGGAAGTGAGAATAACTATATTTTTTAATTATTTTTTTACACCTGATCGCTGGTCTCCCGCTGTCACACACAGCGATGCGTGCTGGCCAGCGGGAGACCAGCGACCAAAGAAACATCCAGAGGCTTCTTCCAGCGATCAGCGATACCGGCAGGGGGGCCGCTCGCTGATCGCTGTCACACACAGCGATCTCGCTGGTGAGATCGCTGTTACGTCACAAAAGTTGTCACTCAGCAGCGATCTCGCTACCGAGATCGCTTAGTGTGACGGGGCCTTAAGCGATCTCGGTAACGAGATCGCTGTGTGTGACAGCGATCAGCAAGCGGCCCCCCTGCCGGTATCGCTGATCGCTGGAAGAAGCCTCTGGACGTTTCTTTGGTCGCTGGTCTCCCGCTGGCCAGCACGCATCGCTGTGTGTGACAGGCGGGAGACCAGCGATCATGTGTAAAAAATAATAAAAAAATAAATATAGTTATTCTCACCTTCCGACGTCCCGTTCAGCCATCCTGCCTCTCTCCACGCTCCGGTCCCAGTGATCCTTTGCACGAATGACCTCGAGACTTTGTTATCCCGCGAGACCGTGACATCTCGCGGTCATTCGTGCAAAGGATCACTGGGACCGGAGCGTGGAGAGAGGCAGGATGGCTGAACGGGACGTCGGAAGGTGAGAATAACTATATTTTTTATTTTGATTCTATTTTTTTACAGCGATGGCCAGCGATGCCGGGCGCTCGGCATCGCTGTGCTGATCGCTGGTGAAACTGTCTGTGTGACAGCTCACCAGCAATCACATAGCGACTTACCAGCGATCCTGACACCTTGATATCGGTGTCGGGATCGCTGGTAAGTCGCTTAGTGTGACGGGGCCTTAACACTATTACAGCTTTTCACTTGTGTCCCTAAAATCCTGCCTCATTCATGGTACTTATCCCACTGAGAGATGGGGCACCTGGCCGGACCAGTAATACCAGTGGTTACAATCTTTGGTCTTTATCCATCTCCTTTTACTATGATGTTAGGTATTTCGGAACTGCTTTCCCCTCCTGCTACCGATCATATATAAATCTGCAGTAGTGAGACACTGAACCCAAATGTTATAGGAACATTGAGAAATGAGACAACCTGTTTGTAGTGTTTGGGCCATGTTCACATGGTCAGTATTTTACCTCAGTGTTTGTAAGCCAAGACCAGGAGTGGGTGATAAATACAAAAGTGGTGACTGGTATCCTGGTTTTGGCTACAAATACTGAGGTAAAATACTGAATATGTGAACATGGCCTTAAGTGTAGAGTTGCTCAACACACATTTTCTCTCCAGATATCTGATGTATTTTGTGCTCGATGGGTTCCTACTTTATAAATGCTTATTTTCATTTATCCATTGTTTGAAATGAGAAATGTATTAGTTTTCACTTTGGTGGAGTTGCAGGAAACGTGACCCCCTTGGTGCCTGGTTTCCCCAGAGATTACAGTCCCAGCTGGGGGGCACATTTATCAGGGGACCCTTCTAACAAGTGTGGATTAAGCAAAGTGAACGTCTTCTATATGTAAAGGGAGCCGGTGACCAGGCTTTCCCAATATAAGGCCACCACCTTTACCGCCTGTTTTACAGTAGTACAGCGACCTGCATATAAGCCCACACTCTGTAGCCCAAATTGTTCCATTTTAATTTCCCCCCTCATTCGGCGCAGTCTGATGGGATGGGCATCACTAGTCTTGCGTTGTGCTCCCTCTCTCCATACAATCGCCATCCTCCTGCCCTGCTTCACGTAGATGACGCGTTCTAAGTCATCCACACAGTGCCCCCAATCCTGCTCCGATGCAGGTGTAGTTCACTCTGCCCTGCCCTTTATAAAGATGGCGTCCACTCCCTATTTCGACTTTTTTGAATTAGAAATACATGAACTTGTGTGATAAGATCTCCAGAAAGCAGCAGTGATCTGAGCTCGTGGCAGCTACATGTTCGGCTTATGTAGCACACAGAGTATTTCATGTGTAGGCACGTCCTCAATGCCATCATGTCTGAAGGGGGCTGGCTTTTATCAATAGCTAAGCCAGCTCCCTTCTCGCTCATGTCTGATGCTTAGACAGTGAGTGGGGCTAGCTTAGTTATAGAATTAGTTCAGCGCACCCCCCCCAACACCCAGCAATGCCGACATGCCTAATGTTCCAATGTCCAACACAAACTTGAAATGGAGAGCGTGGAGTGCCGGGACCTACTGATATCTGGAGTCAGGCGAGGACACCTTTTATTATGTTGGGATTTTTCCCTTAACTCTAAAGGAGATATTTATTCCCTGAAAACCTTACAATACATGGAATATTTATAAAGACGAATCATCTTGTTTGTAAAACCCGAGCACCAATAAGGAGGGGACAGCTTTCTATCTATACTATGGGTTCCCTTTTTTCCTTGAGATATATTGTTTTAGCTTTAAAGTGTACGCGTACTAAACGTAGCTGCTGAATTACCTAATGTTTCCCCATGCGCTGAGCAATGCAGCTCGATCACTGAGATTAATCCGTTCCAGCAGTCAGGCTGTATTACAGTATGTAGCTTCAGCAGCTCTAGGGTTAGTAATCATAATCTGTATTTTTATATAGCGCTAACATATTCCGCAGCCAGTGCCAAGTGTGCGCCCGTGGATTGAGCAGCATATATCGGCCTTCAGGTTCTCTTTAACAATTCACTTTACTCCTGGACCACTGCTTCAGGGCGGCCTCTCCTCCTCGGCACGTGAACCCTGCAGTCAGTCGCTAGGCTCAGCAGTGCTGCCAAGGTGGACAAGTTATGATGTCTACAGCAAAGACCAGAGAGGCAGCAAAAGTCGCATTGCCATCTTTATTATATTTCGGCAGGATAAGCCTCTGCAGTGTTCAAACCTGAAATTGGACATCCCCTCTAAAGGCCCCGTCACACTAAGCGACTCACCAGCAATCCCGACACCGATATGAAGGTGTCAGGATCGCTGGTAAGTCGCTGTGTGATCGCTGCTGAGCTGTCACACAGACAGTTTCACCAGCGATCAGCACAGCGATGCAGAGCGCCCGGCATCGCTGGCTATCGCTGTAGAAAATAGAATCAAAATAAAAAATATAGTTATTCTCACTTCCGACGTCCCGTTCAGCCATCCTGCCTCTCTCCACGCTCCGGTCCCAGTGATCCTTTGCACGAATGACTGCGAGATGTCACGGTCTCGCGGGATAACAAAGTCTCGCGGTCATTCGTGCAAAGGATCACTGGGACCGGAGCGTGGAGAGAGGCAGGAAGACTACGCGGGACATCGGAAGGTGAGAATAACTATATTTTTTATTTTTTTTTATTATTTTTTTTTACACCTGATCGCTGGTCTCCCGCCTGTCACACACAGCGATGCGTGCTGGCCAGCGGGAGACCAGCGATCAAAGAAATGTCCAGAGGTTTCTTGCAGCGATCAGCGATACCGGCAGGGGGGCCGCTCGCTGATCGCTGTCACACACAGCAATCTCGCTGGTGAGATCGCTGTTACGTCACAAAAGTTGTGACTCAGCAGCGATCTCGCTACCGAGATTGCTTAGTGAGACGGGGCCTTAAGGCTTTTTTCCCATCTATGTTGAGTGTGACAGATCTGTCCTTCTTAGTATCAATGACTTTTCCTGTTATAATGAAACAGATGTGAACATGGCCTAAGCAGTGAATTTGTTTTACCTCCTATGTGTAAAATAATGGTTTAAGGTGAACGCATTCTGTAAGGACTACAAGTCTCCAAGTGCCCATGACTTCATTGAAGGTTTTGTGTGCCTTTCCTTTCTCTTTTTTCCCTTCTATTACCAGATCCTGTTTCATGGACTTCACGCTATATTTTCCCTTTGGAGTTTGAACATCTGGCTTTAGTCTTTATGAAGCCCTTGAGAATCTGAAACTGAAATAGACCCTTGCTCTCGTTCCCACAAACTTAAAAGCATGGAAGAATGTAGTAATGCTGGTTTTATGGTATGTGACTTACATTGTGCATGCAGCGGATTGCAGCGCAGGAAGGGGTTAATGACCTTCCTCATGTATTCTTGGTGGTGCAGAACCAGGAGGGACGTCTACCCCGAGATGATTGGATGGTAACAGATAATCCACTGCACGCATGCACGATATAGCCGTTGTATTTGTTTCTTTTAATAAAATCTTGCCGATTGATGAACGTGGCAAACGACAAGTTATTTTCTGCGCGTTCATTGATTAATTGATATCAACATCAATATTGTAGTTTTTATAATCCCACAATCTTATTAATTTACAGTTTTCTGTTTTGCCATTAAACATCATTAAAACATTAACAATGTACTCTCAACCTTCTTGATAAATCTTCAACTATCCCTTAACCCAGAGGTGGGCAATTAATTTTCCTGAGGGGCTAGATGAGACACTGAGTGCTGTGGTGGGCCAATCCAATAGGCAGAAATTAATTCTGCTCCATAATAATATTAACATATTAATTGTATCTCTTAATATTGAGCAGAATTGGGTATGCTGACAGCCCCTATATATAGGAGCCCACACACAACCACTTATATACCGTGTGAGCACCCACACGGCCTCAATCATACAGTATGAGCCCCCCATTGTCCCCTATATACAGTATGAGCCCCCACATAGCCTTGTATAAACATGCAAACATCCCATACACATGAAAAAAAAAAAGCGCCACATACTCACCTGACTGCCGTTCCCCAGCATTGTGCTCCAGTCTCCTGTGCACTGACTCTCCGTACAGCAGATGCAATGAAGTACCACGTCCTCACATCCGCTGTCACACACTGATTGGTGAAACAAGGAGCAGGCGGCCGCTCCTCCACCAATGTATTCACCACAGTCTGCAGAGCGAGGATGCAGACCGTGGAGATGACAGCAGACTGACAGTGGGTGATGGCATGATATGGTCTATGAGCCATTTTTCAGCCCTTTGGCTGTCTCTGTTCATAGGCCGGATTGGTACAGCCAGAGGGCAAGGTGTGGTCTGCAGGCCGCAGTCTCCCCAGCTCTGCCTGAACCTCCTTCTGTGTCCAAATTTTGATTTTGTACTCTCGTGGGTTTTTTTTTCCCTCACCTTCTTCTGAGAGTCATTTATTTATTTATTTATTTTTTTTTATGCTGAAAAAAGGGTAGAAAACAACCCGCATTTCTGCTTTTGTTTGTTACAGCATCCATTATACTATAAAAATCACCTGGAAGCATGACTTCTCAGCCCAACAACTGTGATGTTGAACTTGCATAGCTTAGGGTTTTTTTTTTTGTTTGTTTTTTTTGTTTTTTTTTTAAATTTTGGTGGTGAAAAAAAGAAAATTTTGTAGAAATTTTTTTAGTTATGATGGCTTCTCTGTGCATGGTGAGCTGATGTATTTTTGATTAGACTTTTACAGACGTGTGGATATTGGATATGTTTTTTAAAAGGGAGGATTTTTTTTTAACTTTTAAAGGTTTTTTGTTTGCATTCCCCCCTCCCCATTTTAGAGGCATTGAGCCCTCAATCATCTGATTGCTTATCCTATATATACTGCAATACAGAGGTATTATTGCAGTATATGTATGTAATAGATGGAGATATATGCAATATATATACATGCATGCATACATACAGTATATAAATTTACAGTCTCCTATGGGCTTCACAGGAGTACCAACATGACAGCCACGAGGGCCTTTAACAGGCTTCTGGCTGCCATGGCATCCCATCGCCTCCACTTTTTTTTCCCAAAGCTCACAGTATGGTGTGTTTTGTATTCTAATACATGTTACTCTGCATCATTCACTATAGTTTCCATGTTGCGCTTTTTGTGTAGTTCATTATAGCTATTAAGCAATAAGAATTTGTGGGACCCTGGACCAGCAGCCACATTAGTGGTCCGTGGGTTATGGACCATGCGAACCTCTTCCTACATGCTGGTATTCTACCTTTTCTGATTAACAAGCAAAGCGCAAGAAACAAGCTGAAAGAGCATTACAAAAGCGATAAGCACACCGATCCACATTAATCAAGAAAATATATACCATATAGTGTTTTGAGACATATAAGCACAATTTAAAACCAATTAAGCACACAATGACCCATTACACGGACTGCCACAAGAATATCCAAATGATGAAATAAATACTATAATGACAACTATATCTGCTCCCCTGGGTTTGAGTGGTGCTGGAGGTGAAGTCCTGTTTCACACATCAGTTTTTTGTGTCAGTTAAAATCCGGCAAAATGGCGGTAAGCGGATCTGTTGTTAACTGATGTGAACGGATGCCACCGGACCGGTTTTTGACGGATCCGCCGAATGAAGAATTTTAAAGGAACCGCTGCCAGAGAGAGGGAGAGAGAGAGAGAGAATTTTTTTCTGTCCGCCAGAAATGATTTCAGGGTTAAATTTCCGCCTGACTTCATTCCTACGGGAATGCGCACTATAAAAATGCGGATCCTGCAGCACAAAAAACGTTACATGGTCCGTCCAGGCATCTCGGCGGACGCCAAAAAATTGACGGATCCGCAAAAAAACGGATCCAACGGATGGCCGTCCGTCAAGATCCGCCGGTAATGCAAATCAATGGGGAAAAAAACGGATCCGCCAAAAAAAAATGGCGGATCCGTTTTTTTTTGCAAAAATGGCGGCTTTTGACTGATGGTCAAAAACGGAAGTGTAAAACAGGCCTAAGGAGGCCAGCCAGTGCCTTTGTTGTACTCGTTGTTGGGACACAGGCCTCTAATAGATGCGCTGTTTGTTTTTTCTGCGCTGGTTATCAGAAATATTGGGGACCACAAGTTAAAGGGAATCTGCCCCCCCGGGTGTTAACTTAAAGAGCCACCTTCAGCAGCACTAAGGCTGCACCCGAAATATTAATTTTGTATAAATGGGTCCTCACACCTGTAATGCGTCCCATAGGTATGGTGTGTCCTCCTGAAGCAGCCGCCTCCCCGCCGTCAATCATGTTTCTGCAGCATCTGGGCCCCGCCTCCTGTAGCCGTCCATCATACCCCTGTGCTGCCGTCTGTGCCCCGCCTCCTTCTGTCTCCTATGCCGGCGCTTGCTCTGTGAAAACAGTTCTCGGGCATGCGCAGTGCACGCTGCCCGTGAACTGACATCAGGTCAGTGGCGTAACTACCGGGGTAGCAGCCGAAGCGGTTGCTTTGGGGCCCGGCCCATATAGGGACCCGGCTCCCCGGCTCCAATCGGCGCTACCCAGGTAGTGCAATTAACTACAACTTCCCCCCCTAGCAATGCATGTCTCTTGCACTTGCAGCCCCCGGCTGTGCTTATTCCATCTTCAGTTCTCCGGTGTTCTTCCTGCTTTCAGAGTCCGCTTATTACCTATGCGCATAAGTAATGAGTGGCTCATTACACATGCACATATGTAATGAGCGGCACCACGTGGACGCTGAAAACAGGAAGAACACTGCTGAGATGAGAAGATGGAACAAGCACGGCTGGGGGCTGCAAGAGACAGAGAGAGAGGTGACTGAGTATAACGGAGGGAGGCTCAGGGGCAGGCTCTGTCTGGCCTGGCGGGCTACCGGGTAAATATACACCAGGTGGTGCTGGGCGCTATACACCAGGTGGTGCTGGGCGCGATATACACCAGGTGGTGCTGGGCGCGATATACACCAGGTGGTGCTGGGCGCGATATACACCAGGTGGTGCTGGGCGCGATATACCCCAGGTGGTGCTGGGCGCGATATACCCCAGGTGGTGCTGGGCGTTATATACCCCAGGTGGTGCTGGGCGTTATATACCCCAGGTGGTGCTGGGTGTTATATACCCCATGTGGTGTTGGGTCAGCAACTTAAAATATAAAATTATCAATGCTTAACTAATTTTGATTGTATTGACTGAGTTACAGGATTAGGAATAATTGTGTTACATTATTTCTAATTCTGTTACTTATTGTGATTCTAGTATGCATTATCAGAAAGGTGGTGTCTCTTGAAGGGGGTGTGGTTTTGAGGGGGCCCTGTTTAAAAGTTTGCTATGGGGCCCAATCAGTTCTAGTTACGCCCCTGCATCAGGTGATCATGCCTGTGTGTTGTGGAGGCCCCAGATCCTGCCCTGCAGTGTTATGATGTATTCACACTGTGGGGCAGGATGTGGGGCCTCCACAACATGCAGGCATGATCGCCTGATGTCAATTCACGGGCAGCGCGCACTGCACATGCCCGACAACTGTTTTCACAGAGCAGGCGCCGGCATCGGAGACAGAAGGAGGCGGGGAACAGAAGCAGAGCAGGGGCATGATGGACAGCTATGGGAGGCGGGGCAAAGACGGCAGAGCAGGGGCATGATGGAGGGCTATGGGAGGCGGGGCCTAGACGCTACAGACACATGATTGACGGCGGGGAGGTGGCTGCTTCAGGGGGACACACCATACCTATGGGACGCATTATAGGTATGAGGACCTATTTATAAAAGTTAATATTTCGGCGTTACTAGGGGTCAGAAACGGAAGAGCCACCTTTACAGAGTGCAGCCTTAGTGCTGCTGAAGGTGGCTCTTTTAGTTAAAAACGCCCAGGGGGGGGGTGACAGGTTCCCTTTCAACTTTTTTTTTAATTTTTTTATTTTTTTAAATTGTGCTGGCTGGTGATTACTCTAATCATCGTATGTCTGTTCATGATGCTATCGTTGAGAGCAGGCGTATATGATGAGTAGTACTCTCATCTGACACCTGTGAGCAGTGGTAACCTTTTTACTGCTGGTCAGAACTTCTGGCTCACATGCTGTCATCTGTATGAAAGCATGGGAACTGCAGCGCTCTGACCATGGTGTCGAACTTGCCGCCAATCAGTGTTACTGGTGTTTGTTGCGCTGTCACGCAGATGTGTGGGAAGCACTTTATGTTTGGGCTGCCGAACAGTAGCATATTATGGAGAAGTTGGAGTTTGGGGTCCATGCAAGGATTGTAGGTGTTCACTACAGAACACGAACTCTACGTTTCGGGATGGCAATCACTAATCCCTATCTCTCTAAATTGAAGACTCTGAGCTATGCTGGAAGCAGGCGAAGTGTGTAAAATGGTACAAGCTTCAAATAGAGCTCGGCCATACAATGCTTGGCTGCTTTCAAAGCAGATACTTGACACGTCGTCTCTTCATGCTAACCTACCTGTAGATATACACTATTCTTCTGTGCAATGTATGATCCTGTACACTACTATGCCTCACTGATTTAATCTTTCAGATGAACATATCTGCATGTGTGTTTTTATATCATTGCTAATTTAGCTGGTTTACAGCAGAGATCAACAGCACTACACCTCATCTTTTTCTGCTTCCATTATAGATCTTGCAGTAACTAGGTACAAAAGAGCTAACACAAGCAGGGCTGAGCTGTGTGTGATGCCTGTTGCTGACAGATCAATGATGCAAAACTAGACAGGCCACTCTGATGCAAATGGCAATAGCATATCCTCTGCCATATGCATCAACAAAGCGGCAATGCAGTTTCTTATCACTGTTCTGTAGTAGCAGGCATTCAATACAACTCACCGCCCCTCCTTGTGTCCTCTGTAGTTGGCCATTGTTTGTAACAGTGTAATGCAGGACTATTGATCTCTGCTCAATATCAGCTAACAAATCAATTATGTAAAAAAAAAAACACACTAGCCGCTACGTTTATGTAGATCAGTGTTTTCCAAACTCCAGTCCTCACGGACCCCACGGGTCATGTTTTCAGGATTTCCATAGAGTTGCACTGGTGAGAGAATTCCTGATGCCTTGATGATACTTCCACCATCTGTGCAATACTAAGGAAATCCTGAAAACATGAGGCGTGAGGACTGGAGTTTGGGAAACACTGATGTAGATGGTAGAAGATAAAATCAGGCTGACTGACTGACTACTGTATATAGAACCACACATGCACAGAAAAATACTCTGTGGTGGAGACGGAGCAGAGGTTTGCTGGAAGCCTCCTGAGAGAGCTAATCTTCTCAGGATTGTTTCAGATGAGCAGCACAGTTATAGAACTTTTCTCTGTGCCTGAATTGGCCCCAATTTGACGGCATAAGACAGGCACCCTAGCTAAATCCAGACAGAAAATCTGCTCCATGTGTGCCCAGTGGGAACGTACCCAAAATGTAAAATTCCCTTTGTGGCATTAATAAGCACAGAAAATGCTATATATTGAAGTTCCATGCTTGAAACAAATGTCAGGCTATATATTTACACACAAAGAGGTGAATAGCTAAAGCCATTTCTAAGCTTGCTGCTCCAAGCACACCATCTGCGGGGCGAGCATGCCCGTAATTATGTGCTGCACCACTCCCAATAATGACACCTACGGCTCCGGGCCTCCTGCCTTTTGTATTGTTTGTGGATTATCACAATACGATTACGGGAAGGTGAGATGCACGTGACGATGACTCCGGGTAATGAGTTACACAATTACATTTTACATCCCCGGTTTAGGAACACAGCCCTGCAACTCAAATCTTTATATAAATATTGTTGGTTACATGAAACAAAGGAACAAATATGGCCCCGATGTAAGAGAAAAACAGGCGTGCACTGAGCGTAAACCATTCATAAAAGCCGCTATTTCATCTCATGGCTTCTTTTATAAACTAAAACCGTGCAATATGACAATCGGCCTGAAGCAGATGTGAACAGAGCCCGAAGGTTCAGTGACAAGTAAATACTTAGCAAAAACATATTGTGGGACCTTGAAGGGGTGGTCCAAAGGCAAAGCATTTTTCTCCCATGTCCCTATCTTTAGTCCCATAATCTAAGCTATTTTCTAATATACTTGCTTTAAAAATTCCCTGCTGTTCCCGAACTACACTATCGAACTGATCTTTGTATTTTTTTTTTTTCCCTGTTTCTGATCTGATGGCTATTTGTTTGAGTATCACCAGTGCATGCTGGGACACTCAAATGGAGCATAATCAGGGGGGAGAGGCTGCAGTCACCATCACAACCCCTGCCCCCTCCCTGAAGTGAAACGCCACCAGTGGAGCTCGTTTCAGGGGCAGTGCTTTCCCTGCGGTGTCCCTAAAAGTCTCCCGTGCGATGAGCGCGACATAAGCCAGCAGCAGAGCGGTGGCACTATACCCCGCAGAGACCAATGACATTACTTGCGAGGGCGGTGCTGGTTTCCTGCACGCTGTGTGTTGTAACACCACTCTGTTGCCAGCTTATTACTAGTTATCTAAGCAGACTGGATGCTGCACTCATCCCATGGGGGAAAGACTCTGGAAAACATCAAGGACAGCATCACTGCGTCACTGATAATTCGTTTCATGGAGGGGGCAGGGCTTGTGACAGTGACCGCAGCCTCTGCACCCTGCCGTTGCATAGTTTCAGAGAGGGGACAGGGCTTGTGACAGTGACCGCAGCCTCTGCACCTTGACGTTTCCTTGTTTCAGGGAGGGGACAGGGCTTGTGACAGTGACGCAGCCTCTGCACCCTGCTGTTGCATAGTTTCAGAGAGGGGACAGGGCTTGTGACAGTGACCACAGCCTCTGCACCCTGACGTTGCTTTGTTTCAGGGAGGGGGCAGGGTTTGTGACAGTGACCGCAGCCTCTGCACCCTGACGTTGCCTTGTTTCAGGGAGGGGGCAGGGCTTGTGACAGTGACTGCAGCCTCTGCACCCTGATGCCTCGTTTCAGAGAGGGGCAGGGCTTGTGACAGTGACCGCAGCCTCTGCACCTTGACGTTTCCTTGTTTCAGGGAGGGGACAGGGCTTGTGACAGTGACGCAGCCTCTGCACCCTGCTGTTGCATAGTTTCAGAGAGGGGACAGGGCTTGTGACAGTGACCGCAGCCTCTGCACCCTGACGTTGCCTTGTTTCAGGGAGGGGGCAGGGCTTGACAGTGACCGCAGCCTCTGCACCCTGATGATGCCTCGTTTCATGGAGGGGCAGGGCTTGTGACAGTGACCGCAGCCTCTGCACCTTGCCGTTGCATAGTTTGAGAGGCGATCGGGCTTGTGACAGTGACCGCAGCCTCAGCACCCTGATGATGCCTCGTTTCAGAGAGGGGCAGGGCTTGTGATGGTGACCGCAGCCTCTGCACCCTGATGATGCTTCCTTTGAGTATTCCAGCATGCACTGGGGATACTCAATCGAATCGTCATCAGACCAGAAAAAAAAAAATACAACAGCAGTTAGATGGTGTAGTTGGGGAACGGTATAGAATTTTTAAAACCAGTATATTAGAAAATAACTTGGAATTATGGGACTAAATAAATGGGGAGTTAGGAGAAAATTGTTGCCTTCGGATCACCCCATTTTGTCTAAAGGGGCAGTTAGATTGCAAGATAATTGTGATCGCACATTGTTAAATTGCTCGTTTAACGATTATCTTGCTATGTAAACAGTTAACAAGCAATGTCCTCGTTCGCCTGGTGACATGATCTTTTATGCAGCATAGAAGACAAGCATTCCCAGCCATTCATCGTCCGGTATAAACAGGACTCACACTGCCGAGAACAGTGGCAGCCTAGGCACGCTGATCGATCTAGTATAGATCACTGTGTGCACATTGTTTGCTTTCTTTTGCCGGTAACTGATCTGCAGTCGTAACGTAGTAAGTCAGTCTGTGTAACAGACAATCTTTTTTACATGGACTGATCTTTGGAATGAAATGACTGGAAAGCCTTCACTGACTGGCGGTCATTTTATAGCCTGTTTATTACACTGGCAGACCAAAGCGAATGATATACACAGTGATCTGTAATAAATTGCTCAGCGCACATAGGCTGCCGTGATTCTCGGCAGTGTGAATCCTGTTTACACAGGACTATACTCTGCTGGAAATGATTTATCTTTTGCACTGCAAAAAAAGACATTTTGACCTGATGAACAAGTGTTGCACAGAAAGAGAATCATTAATGGCCTTTTTTCACAGTTTTCAGGGTAAGTGCAGCTTAAGAGAAAAGGTTAAAAAATAGCGATGATTCTATGGTCTTTTCTAGTAGATTTGTAAAGTGCAAGTGGGCTACAGGGGACTATTCAGAATACAGAAATAACTTACGGTACATTTGGCAAGAAATGTCCTCCTCTAGCAGCCATTCACATGTATTAACTGCAACATGTGCGGAGTAATTATCAGCATGAAGTCTGCATGTGCTGTACGCTGATGCGTTTTTGCATTTCTTTGGTTCATTATTATACTGCATAGCAAAAATTGTATAAAATAAATAAAATTGCTACCTTCTCCTCTCAATGAGTTCTGACATTGTGCTCAGAGAGGCCTGCAGGGCTGAAGCCCATGTTTTATGATATATACGGTACCTGTGTGTATACAGTATATAGATTTTTTTTTTTTTCCTTCCCTAATTTGAGTTGCATACTTTCAGAACACGTGTAAGAGCTAAAAGCCTACGTTATGCCAGGATGGGGTCTATGGTACCTTTACATGAGCTACCACTGTTGCTCTGTTACCCATCATTCTCGGTCTTGGTGTGTTCCATAACTTTATTCGCTCTCTGTATTATCAGATTTACATAAACAGTACTGGGTTTATGGAAACTAATAAGCTGATCTGATTTTTATTCAGAGTACGGTTTACATACGGAGGGCTCGTATTGTCTTTAATAATTTTACTAGTTTCACATTAAAATCAGTTCTTCACCTACAGTACAAATTTTTTTTTAACTATGGATATGTCCTTTCCTTTCCCTCGTCCCCTTTTGCCCCTCCCTCGTCCCCTTTTGCCCCTCCCTCGTCCCCTTTTGCCCCTCCCTCGTCCCCTTTTGCCCCTCCCTCGTCCCCTTTTGCCCCTCCCTCGCTTTCCCGCGCCTTTCCTCTTCAACTTAGTTCCAGGTTGTCCTTGAGGTCAAATCCTGAGTAATGAATGACTCGACTATGCATGCAACACTATTTAAAAGGGTCTCTCGCTGACTCACACGGACAGGTCTGTTCCATTTTTAGGCAAGCTGGCACAAAAGACAGCCTGCCATTGGCTAATATGATTGCTCACATGATCTGCTTAATTCATTACAGTGGGGAAAGGCAGCGGTAACTCTCGCCTCATTAATGCAAAATGTTTTGCTCTTTCCTATTTGCCAGAACACTTTCTTTTGTGCCGTTTTGGCTAATAGATGAACTGACTTGTCCTTTCAATATTCTGCATTGTGTGTCCTCAAACGAAGGACAAGGTAGTGTAGCTAACAAGTCATGTTATTCCCCTCCTCTGTATGCCAATTTTCTTTAGTTTATTTTTTAATGTACTCAAATAGCAAATTTGCAATAATTGGACTGTGTGTTCTAGCAGAAATCAAGTTTTATATTTGGTAAAAAGCACAACTAGTCATAGAGGTGGTGAAGAGTCAGTGCCCTGGCTGCCGGCACACTCATTTCGCCTTTATTGAAATCCAAGAAGAATGGTTGTGTTAACAGCTCCGACATGGTGACTCCTCACCACTCCGGCACCGCTTCCATGACTCTGCCTGTGCTTTTACCTCTAATGTGCTCTGATACAAAGCTTCTTTATCTGCCAGAATAGGAGGACAATTTTAACACCATATTAACTGTGCATTGTCCACATGACTGGATGTATTTGGAATTCTATGTTCTTGCTTTTTTAAGTTTGCTTTTTCCTAATGGTTTTCTTAAAGAGAATTCTCATGTAATCCATGGGTGGAGTGACCTAATTTATACATAGCGATCACTCTACAATTTTACTGATTATGCCGTTTACTGAAATAAAGCTGAGCCGCCCTGGTGGCTGATTTGATGTTATTTTAAGACTGCACATGGCAATAATTTATAGATCTAAAATAGTTTCTTTTTTTAGATTCCTTTTTACGGCTTCCAGCTCCAGATCGCTAACTTTGTGGCACGACTCATGGTTAAAACAGATACTCTTCTTTAACGTAGGAACTGGCCATGTGGCAGAATCGCGCCACGTGCAGAACATACCGTAATTAGTATTTAAAGTAATACTCTTGTTTCGAGAAATTGTCACTACTTGGGAATTGTATGCAATTCATCTGGCCTATGCGCAGAACACCTGCTGGTCTTCCCAGAAGATATGCAGGCTCACAAATGGCCATTGCTGGTGCATGATGCTGTCGTATTTGTAATTGGCTCATGTCTATAGAATTGTACAGTGATGACGCAGACTTCCCACGTGAGAGGACAATCACTCTTCTATGGCAACGAATCTGGCTTGTAGACGTTTACGCTAGGTTCTCAGTGTTGGGTAGAATTTTGCAATATTTCAACTCCAAACTCTCTCAAAAACTTCTTCCACTTTTCCTATTTCATTTAATGCAATATCCACTTTGCTGGTAGTAAATAGTTAAGCACTTTTTCCCAATTAACAGTGTAATATTCTTACTTTGCTGCGGACACCTCCTGGAATCTACTCCAAACTAAGCGAATACTTAAACTGCTTCAAAACCATGTCAGGAAAAAGGATTTTTTTTTTTTTTTTTTTATTCAGGAATCTTCCGAAGAGGAAGAAAAAAAACCCACTACTAAAACTGTGGAAAAAATACAAAAAAACCCTGCTTCAAGAAAAATACAGCCTTTTTTTTGCTTCTGCTTTTTTAAAAAAATAAAATGCAATGAAAAAAGCAAGTAACCTAATGTACATAATAGATGCAGAAAATATTTAACATAAAAAAGTCACCAAATACCATGGGAGCACAGACTAGGAGTACTAATCCATATATGCTTCCAACAACTAGTAAGTTAGGGCACTTGCCAGCTCTGGTAAATTGCTTATTGATATCAGCTTTATAGGAACATGCATGTCATTGAAACCAAGTGTCACGAGGTTACTATGACAGTCTGGAGCCAGAAGAATGCAGTGTCTGATTGCTCCTACTCCAGTGCTGAGAAGAAGCACTTCTACTTAATTTTAAATGTTTATTCCTTCTGGCAGAACAGGGGTTAATTGGCCATGTTGGAAATCCCTGTGCTCACAGCTGAGCTCAGCCACTCCTTTCCCCTTTTATAATCTGGGCTCTGTTACTAATCCTTGTCAGAACTAGCTTTATTGCTGCATGGCTAACGGAGGGAGAGCAGTTTCATATGAGGAGAGATGGAGGAGTTATCTGTGACTGTTTGATTTGTATGTGTGGTAATTCCCTATCCTTCTCTATTTTGGTTTATTTCCCTACTTCCACACCCCAGTGCATTCCTCTGTTACATGTGAGTGAATATTTTGTATGCCTGGAGTTTTCTGTTAACCTTGGTCTGTGTTGCCTTGTTTGTCGGGTTGGTGTACTATGGTACATAGTAGCGTCCCTTTTCCCTGGGTGGGGGAAGAGAACACACGGAAGACTAACTCAGGAGATAAGGCAAGGGTGGAGGCCCCGGCATCTTCACCTTCAGAAGTATCCCGGGGAGTGGAACGAGCTAGGATGCCCCTTAGTGTTAGGTACAGGGAAGGAGCCTCTGGTCCTGATTCACCCAAAAGCGGTGTCGTGACGCCAAGCTTTAGAGAACATGGACCTCTGTTGGTGGTGGTTTTTTTTTTTTTTTTTTTCTCCTGCATATGATTTTTGCAATAGGTTTTCATTAAAGGGCTCTGTCAGCTTAAAATGACTGTTTAAACAAAGTACAGGTGATCTGTGTTTCATGGGCGTCCGACCATCTCTGGAAAAGGTCGCTGCCATCCAGGGGTGGCCTACCCCCGAGACGGTAAAGGACGTGTGGGCCTTCTTGAGGTTGGCCGGCTACTACCGTCGGTTCATGAAGAATTTTGCATGCCAAGCTCGAGCCCTGCAGGACCAGCTGAAGGGGGCTCCCGCCAGGGTGAATGGACGGAAGATTCCGTGGCAGCAACCGCAAGAGGATACGTTTCAAGATCTCAAAGCTGCTCTCTCGGACGCCCCGGTATCGGCATATGTGGATTTCTCGCAACCGTTCATCCTGCATACTGACGGGAGCCTCCAGGGATTAGGAGCTGTGTTGTCACAGGTGCAGGACGGCCGGGAGAAAGTGATCGCCTACGGTAGCCGGTCGCTGCATGACTCAGAACGCAACCCGGACAATTACAGCTCCTTTAAGCTCGAGCTCCTCGCGGTAGTGTGGGCAATGACTGAGCAATTCGCAGAGTACCTGGCGGGCTCTGAAGTAGTAGTGCGGACTGATAACAACCCGTTAGCCCATTTGGAGAATGCCAAACTGGGGGCCCTAAAGCAGCGGTGGGTGGCTCGGATGGCCAAATTCAATTTATAAGATCATCTACAAACGGGGAGCTGAAAACGTGCACGCCGACGCGCTCTCCAGAGTCCGACACACCACCCCAAGAAGAAGTCGAGACGACATATTAGAAGCAGACGAGACGCCGTTTGCCCTCCTGACCGCTGCGCTTACAGTCAACACGCAAGAAGCGCCTCATCTGGGACTCCTAGGAGGGAAGCTGGAACAGCCCCACGACAAATGGATTCAGCAGCAACAGGAAGATACAGAAGTTGGACTCCTACGCCGATGGGTGGCCACCGGTAAATTGCCCACGGGCTCACAGACAGACTTTGACAAAAGATATGTTGCTGATGTTGCGCCAGTGGGAAAAACTAATCATCAAAAAGGGACTTTTATATCGAAAAGCCATGTCACGAACCACGTCAGCTACAGAGTGGCAGGTGATCGTGCCTGGAGCCCATCTCAACCAACTGGCCCGGGAAGCCCATGAGAAGGTGGCTCATTTTGGTGCTCAAAAGACTTTACAATGGTTGCAGCAGATAGCATACCACCCACGCTTGCACACTGCTGTAGAAGAAGTTTGTCGAACCTGCCGCCCGTGTGAGCTCGCTAAACCCCCCCCGCAACGAGCCCCGGTGCAAACTATTGTAACATCAGCCCCTATGGAGCTTCTTACGGTGGACTATCTGACCATAGGTCCTGCCTATCAGGGGTATGAACATTGTCTCGTTATGGTGGACCACTTCACCAAGTTCGCCCTGGTCACCCCCACTCGAGATTCGACAGTGGAGTCGGCCGCCTATGCGATTTGTAAAAACTTCATCCAAGTGTACGGCTGCCCGCAACTAATACATTCGGACCAAGGAGCGTGCTTCCTAGGAATAGTCATGGAAGAACTACATCTCTACGGTATCGATAAGTCTCGGACTACACCATACCACCCGCAGGGAAACGGAGCCTGCAAACGATTCAATCGGACACTAATCCAAATGCTGCGTACCCTGGAGAGCGACCGAAAGGCCTGCTGCCTTGAATACGTCCCTGAGCTGGTGTGGGTATATAATAACCGGGTGACTGGTTACACCCCCTACTCATTGCTGTGTGGACGGGAAGGCAAAGTAATCATGGAAGTGGAGTTAAACCTAGAGGAACCTATACCCTGGACTGGAGTATCCTTGTGGGTCTGAAACCACCGGCATCGGCTGCAGACCCTCCACCAAATCGTCCATACAAAGCTCCATGATCTAGAACACCCGGGGGGTGCACTGCCCCCACCAAGTGACTTCCAGGCTGGGGATCGGGTACTCGTACTAGATCAACGCCCCCAAAGCAAGTTAGAACCACGGTGGGAGGAGAACCCGTACCGAGTGTTGCGCCGGGTAAGCCCCGACGGGCCTGTGTATGAAATACAATCGGAAAGAGACGGTGCACCTCTCACTCGTACTGTGCACCGAAATATGTTGCGCCCCTGTGCGTTCACTGATCCCATGCGACCCGAGCCGATCACTCAGGTCCCCGACCCCCCCCCCCCCCGTCAACGGTCTGGGACCTGGATGACTAAGAGGACTTCCCAGCCTCATCCGTGGGCTCTCCAAGTAATGACATTGCAGCGGACCCAGTTAGCCTGTCAGAATCTACCAACCCACTACCATCCACCACCCCAGAAAGCTCCACCCTGGTCGAACTTAGACGCTCCGAGCGGTCAACAGCTGGCAAACCCCCTGAATGTTACGAACAGGACCAGTTCGTATGGCGACAAGAACTGTCATCTCCAAAGACTAACTCGAGTCTACTAAAGCCCTCGCCAGAGGACTGGCGAACATACAGGGTGTGGGAGAGAGGGTCCCCGTCGAGTGTCCGGGTCAGAACCAAGGGGACAGTCACCTGGGTTCCGGGGGAAACTGTTTCCGGGGGACAGAGTTCGGGGACGGACTGTTGTGACAGACGGGCTGTGGGAGGGACCACCAGTATAAAGGAGGCAGGGAATTCCCGGGATAATGAGTCAGCAGAACGAGACAGAAGGAGCAGGAGATCGTGGGAGCGACTGAGAGAGCCAGAGCGACTCACCAGAGCCAGGAAGGAGGCCAGAGACAGGAGAGACACTTCCCCTGGACATTAGTGGGATGGCGCCGAGACGACCGTCTGAGAACCGCTGCCCCGCGTGGACCAGCGGCCGCCGCCTTCTTCCAGCCTGCGACTGAGGCCTGCCAGCGGCCGCTGCTGCCTCGCTCCTGCCCGCTGCTGCGGCCTGCCCGCGGACACTAGCGGCCTGTCTCCCGCTGCCCGCAGCCGCTCTGCCCTCACCCGTGGTCGCGGCAAGCCCAGTGCCGTCGGCGACCACCACTGTCCCACTCCGCTCCACAGCAGGGGCCGAGCCTCTACTTGCCGTGGATTCCCCGTCGCAGCCGTTAGCTGCGCAGGTGGCCTATCCTTCGCCATCCCACATCACCGCCGCTGCGGCCCATCCATCCAAGGACTCCGCTGAGGCCTGTGAGGTTCCAGTGTCATCAGAGCGCCGGAGCGCGTGAAGACTCCGTCAACGCCTCAGCAACTGGGCCCAGTGACTACTACGCCGAAAGACCATTATCCCGAACGGCGAGGGATGTCTGTACGACTAAGTTGACTATATAATTAAGGACCTGTAGTCGGCCATACCGTGGCCCTATAGTGACCGGCTAGTGCCGGACGTAGTCGTGTTCTACCCGTTTGTGTTTGCTTGTTTAGAGCCCCTGCGAGGGCAATCCGTGTTACCCCTTTTTGTTGATCAGGCCGTGACTGAGGAAAGTTCCCTCTAGTCCTCTAAACGTTATTCTAGAAAGCACCAAATTGTCTCGTGACTCGTCACTGCATCCTGCGTACCTGCAAGCACCACACTTCTATGGACCCCCCCCCCTCCATCTCCGCTGCCGGTTGTACGTAATGATCTCCCTCCTGGCTGCCAACTGTCACTACCTTGCGGCCCGATAGCATTTCTATAGCCCTGATCCAGGCTCTCCTTTTTCTCTCTTCTGACTAACTTGGGTCTCGCAGTCCGCTCACCAGTTTTTGGATCCTGGCTCTCCTGTCCGCAAGAACCCCAGCGGTTAAGGATGCAGCCTGAGTCTTGCATGATTCTGCCATCTTTGTCACCCTTTAAGTATATTGTAGTGTATGGATGACTAATTGAACCCTGAAACATTTTAACCCCTTTTTGCTGTTTTATATGCCTCAGAAATATACTCCAAAACACAGAATACTCTATGGATCAGTAAGGGAATCCAGAAATGTTTCAACGATTTTTTGGATTGTTACGTAACTCCAAAATGTACCACAGACCACGAAATAGTATATGGATGAGTAATTGAATACAGAGAAAATGTATTGCTTTTTTGAGGTGTTATATAACACAGAAATGTTCTGCAAAGCACATAATACTCTATGGGTGACAATATAGTAAATTTTTTTCACCCCTGCCCCCAAAAAAAAAAAAAAAAAAGTGGTCAATTGCCAAAGCTATATATTTAGCAATGGACTGCAAAGCCCTAATCCCTGCCTAGAGACTTTATTCTGCCACTCTTTCTGCTCCTGCAACTCTCTTGCGCTCGCTAAGCTAAATGCAGATCTGATACAAACAGAGCATGATGGCTCAGCTTCACCACCAGCATCAACACTACCGGACTCTGATTTGTTGTCCATGCGTGTGTACACAGTAGAAGTACTCTCTCCCTCCAATAACTGTCAGAGTTGTGCGATGGGGTCAGTGTGCTAAGTGTGGCAGCGCCTTTCCTTTTTATAACCCCTGGTGTCACACTGCCAGCCAGTCACAGTAATGCCACTAGCATGATGGCTACAGCTTTACAGAGACACTCATCCAATCTCTGCATGCTTATTGGCTGTGTAACAGGTGCCAAAGATGCGGGGCGGGGATTCGAGTTTTATATCGCGCACTGGCTAATGCTCGCTGAGTGACGAGTATATCTGAGCGCTGGCACACTCGAGTGGTAGGAGTATCGCCGAAGACGTTCGCTCATCTCCAACACATGCGTAAATTTATTTATACAGTAACGGAGAAATTGAACCATTCTAAGATACTCCAGCCTTATTTTATCAGTAGCTGCACGTCTTCATGTGTGGTGAAACGTACTTGGGAATTAATTAATGTATAATTGTGCGGGGGAAGGGTTTCTTAACAGTGCTCCATTTATTTGTAGCCGGGCTGTACACATTGATTCAGCTCCTCGGGGAAAGTGGCCGGATGTGGATAGTTTGCAGTCTGGTACCTCTGCATGGGGCCAAACTGATAACGCTCTGATTGATCTTTGGCCAAGTTACCAAATGTTTGCTTTCAGTTTTCAAGTAACCACTGAGTCGCTTTCTGTATTTTATGTGCCGAACGCTTGTTCACTTTATAAATGGAAAGTTTTTTACAAGTTTCCAAATATATTGTGCATAATCTTCTCCAGCAGTTTGTAGATGCCTTGTGTGCCGAGTGAGTGAACTCTCCTCAGACCGTACGTACCCAGTCCTGCTCCTAGCCCAGAGGTGGATACCATTGCATCCACAGTTTTTCCTGTGGCTAAACGTTGCATTGTACAAGGTTAAGAGATTTGTGCAGCTGCTGCCAGTGTATAACCCTGGAGTCATTGAAACAAGTTTAGCAAAACTTGTATGCCAGTATTCTGGCGTTTTCAAAAAAATTTTTTTTTTTTTTTTTTTTTTTTTTTAAAGTTGCATAATTTTGGTGCAACTCAAGGCTGCACAAAAATTTGTGACTTTTGGTGTTCTCTGACCTTTAAGTCCAGGTCAAAATGGGTGGGACTGGGATGGGACAGCGGTGTGGCGACTGCTGCTCATCAAATTCATGACAAGTGGAGGCGTTTGCTATGCCACAAATCTTACTCCATCAGGGACTGAAGTAAGACTTGCCGCGAGATTCACACATGGGGCATTTACCCAGTGTCGGACTGGGGTGCCAAGGGCCCATCAGTAACCAACTCCAGAACCCCACTTTTCAGCTACATGACATTTGATATTATCCTAAATCACAAATGTAGATATCAATGAGCCAGGTAGATTGTTAAATGAATAAGATGCCGCCTGTATCTGTACATAGTGATTCCAGTATATTGTGCCAAGTGCTGCTCATATAAGAGGGTGATGGCCCACACTTGCACAGAGGCCCACCAGTGGATTCTAATGTTCTCCTGTGGGTCAGTCCAAGCCTGTCTACACCTCCATCATGAGTCCAAAGCATCTGAATCCACCACATCTCCTAATCAAGACCGGCGTGAACAACTGATTTTGATGTATTGGGTCTCATGTGCTATCTGTGTAGGCACCAATTGGGCTGTACTTGGATCGCAATACCCTGCTCACCTGCAGGTGCACTGACTTGTACTAAGAGCCTTTTAGATATCGGCAATTTTTCACAAACATCCAAGTTTCATCATTGTTTTCTATCGGAGTTTCAACAGTGTCTGCTTTTTGCCATCAGTGTTTTATCACGCATGAATAAAATAAAATGCCGAATTTCTCCTATACATTCCAGTGTTAATCACGGTCTCTACACTCATGCCATCCATGTGCTGTTAGTGAATTTCATGGACTTGTATGGGTGACTTTTGATCAATGACTCAGATCGAAAACTGCCATGTCTTGGTGATTTTTTTTATTTTTTTCTGTGACGACACTGTCCTCACAAAATTATGGACTTGTAAATCGCACCACAGGTTATAATAGGTGCGTGTTCTAGCCATGAAAAACGGCCATCTGAATGAGGCCTAATAGGCACATATGAGGGTTGCAAGCCGCACACGGATGTGTGAATTCAGCCTAACTGTATGCTCACATGGAAGAGAAAATCGCTGCAGTGGAATTCGCCACAAAAATCCAAGTGGACCCTCAGATTTCTGACGTGGATTTGTAATTTAAACTCCCACAGTTCTGTTTGCCAATGGCTCTCCTAAACTTCTCATCGGGGATGATCCATGTGTAGCTGCCCACTAGTTTCTGGGTGTAATTCACTATGCACCGTAATGCAGATCTCCCCTTGAGAGCAATAGAAGAGCATTTACGGTGGTTTTGATGCAGAATACTAGGTGGGTGGGTTGGCCACTAGATTTTTTTTAAAAATTGGTAAATCCCCCAGTTTTACAAAAGGAAGATTTATTTCATGACATGTCGGTGTTTTCGTCCTGAAATGTTATTGTTTTTCTCCATTTTGGTAGTTTCCTGAGTGCTCCCTTTGACCCCTGGAATTTTTTTTTCCATCTTTCTTAGGTCATGGTTTTTTTTTTCTTTTTGTTTGTTTTTTTTTTTTTCTCTGTGTATTCAACAATGAAGAAACCAGTTGCTGAAGGTAAAATGCTTAAAAACATCTCAAGGTGTCTTGAGCCTTCTCACTGACTTCTAATGTAGAGTATCGAGCATCTTCTAAGCACAAGACTCCTGAGGAATGGTCAGATCACTTCTTTTAGGTTGGTGCCTTTTGAAACCTGAAGTGGCGAAAATTGCTGAAAAGACCACACATATGCACGGAAAGTCATTTTTACATAGAAATGCAAATATTCATTTCTTTGAGCTTTTTCTGAGCACTTTTTAAGTCCGAGTTCAAATCACCTATGCCACAAAATTCAGAGGCGCCATAGGGTCTTCCATCCGAACCCCAGTAAATCAGGATTCGGGCGTATGTGCTCTTGGGGCCATTGACCATTTTCAGCCACCTCCTAAAGGTGTAGAAGGCTAAAAATGAAGCACGATGGAGCACAGTGGCTGTCTGCATCATTCTAATCAATGACACCATATTGTGCGGCTTCGGACGTCATCCCTGATGGAGCCCCTGAATGCAGGGGGAAACACTATGTGAACATTGCCTTAGGCTGTGTGCACATGCTGCGGATACATCCACCCGGATTTTGTAAAATCCGCAGGTGAAACCGCAGGTCAAAAGACCTGCGGATTGATCTGCGGTTTTGCCCTGCGGTTTTTCATCTCCTCAATGGAGGAGATGGCAAACCGCAGCAGAATCCGCAGGAAGAATTGACATGTCAATTCTTTCTGCGGATCGAAAACCGCAGATAATCCGCGTGGAAAATTCCGCACCGTCTGCACTGCGGTTTTTGATTCCCATAGGGAATCATGGTACTGTACACCGCAGCAAAAACTGCTGCGGGTCCGCAGCGGCCAAATCCGCTGCGGAACCGCAGTAAAATCCGCAGCGTGTGCACACAGCCTGAGGCAGACAAGCATGGAAGACTGTCTCCAGCAGAGGCGGACACAGACAGAAGCGTGCCCTCCACAAGATTAGTACATGCGCCCTGCAGCCCAATCATATGTACACCCGTTTGTGTCTGTAATAGAAACTTCCCCCATTTCGTCTTGGGTTGTAAGCTTGCGAACAGGGCCTCCAGGTGTACACATTGAATTGCATTATTATTTATTATTATTCTGCTGCATTGGCGGTAGGAGTGGCCTCCTTTCCTTCTGGGCCCTTGTGCGGCTGCACAGTTTGCACCAATCGAATGTCCATATACATTCAGGGTAATAGTACTCCTTTTGTGCATTTTGCAGCTCTTTTTGAACCAGGTGTGGATCACAAAGTAAGAGATCTGAACATATATATATATATATATATATATATATATATATATATATATATATATATATATAGGTGTGTATGTATGTATATATATATATATATATATATATATATATATATATATATATATATATATATATATATATATATATAAAACTTCACAATACGGAGCCTATAGATAACCTGAAACTCATATGAGCACCATAACTTAGAAAGCGTTACATGGTTCATGGCTAATAATGACCAGGTCTTATACCAAATAGAAGGGCTAATATGAGGCGCTCTGAGACCATGTAATGTGACGGTCGGAAATGTCTTTACATAAAGCATCACTCGCCTGAGTGCCCGCTGCTTTAGTGTTTGATGCTTTACATGACCCCTATGAGCTTTGTCCTGACAGTGGGGAGATCATTTGGTGCAGAGTGTGTTCAGCTGGTTCCAAGTCCTGTTTTAGCAGCTCAGTGGCAGCTGGCTGTCCATCCCGTGAGAGCTGCAGATCACGGACAATGGACAGTTGGGAAAATGACTCTGCCTTCTGTCTGCTGATAACAGGATTCCCAGCAGTTACAGATTCTTTCCCACAACTTTATTGTATTTCATATGAGCTCCGACCTAGTCTACAGAAAACGAATCCATTCACATTGGTGTTGGCCTAAACGGACCAGCAGCCACAAATTCATCATTCCTGTTCGTGTTATAATTAACCCGCCAGGAGGTTTTTTTGGATTGTTTTAATATGCAAATTGCCTCTTAAGAGAGGAAGAGAACTTGAACTCTGTAGCGCCACCTGTTGGAAGCCGCGATCCTACAAGTCATTATCAACCCTTTTAACGATTCTTCTAATATGGCACAAACTACTAACTGTCACTATATCAGTGGTCATAACCATGGATACCTAAGGTCCTGCAATGCCTGCACATGAGGAAAGAGAGCGAATCAGAAGAAATATACCACATTTCTAATTGGAGGTACTTGCTAATATTAGTACACCTACTACATATTGGGATAGGATGTCTGAGATGGGAATACCCATTGAAGTTATGGTTTTAGTTCCAGTGCCCCTCTTCAGATTGTGGGTGTTCGCAGTTACATATGTTTTAGGCCTCACATCATCATTTGGTCCCTTTAGTTTTAATCTCCGTGAGATTAGGCACTCCTTTAGTATGTAGAAGGTATAATTACAGGAAAGCCTATGGAGCATACTATTTGCGGTCCCGGGGATTATGTTACTTAGAGGTGAAGTATTTTACATTTCAAATCCTAGGCTTGGGGCTACTGACAATTATTTTTGCATGGTACTAAAGACAGTAGGCAAATGACCGCTTTAGCTCTAATTGGTGGCGAAGATCTTTGGTGTGCATGTCTGGAGCAACGTTCACATTGCCTGGTCATCTGCTGTCGCTACTGTACATGTGAACAGAGCCTTAGAATGGAAGCTGAAATAAAAGTGACATGCTGCTGCTTTGCTGATTTCTCCATGGAATCCGCACTAAAACTACTGGATGTGTAAGGGGGTCTTTAGCCCCTCTGCATACCAAATTTTAATTTGACTAAAATCTGCATCAAAATGGTTCCTAAAAAGTGACCAGATGATGAGACGTATGGTTCACCAAGGGTTGGCATAGGAGACTCCAGTGGGAATTAGGATTTTCGTTCTAATTTGTGATTTCTTCTTGGGTGACAGGATGTGTTCTAAAATGGTCAGTATTTGTTTTGGCAAGGAAAATGTTAAACCACTGAACAAAGGATGTATGGCTGCTCAGTAGTGAGCCACATGGCCTCCATGTGCTGCTGTTCTGGCTTTGTTGGGTGTGGTGGATACAGCAGATTTTCCCATAAAACCAATGCATCCAGATGGGGGTGAAACTTTGGCGTATGTCACGAAGTTTTTACTGACTTGCAATTCTGATTTGTTGAAAAAGTTAAAAGTACCGTATGTCTTGTGTAACAATGGTCTGCAGATGTACAGGTAATGTGTGTGTGTGTGTGTGTGTGTGTGTGTGTGTGTGTGTGTGTGTGTGTGTGGATTCAGATATAGCTAGATATCAATGTATTCTGGCCTGGTACAACTTGGAGGTGGTGCGGAGCCATTATATGGCTGGATGCAGCATTAGCTCTAAAGCATAACTACTCCTGGAAAATCTTTTAAGCTTGTGTGTGTGTGTGTGTGTATATATATATAATATTTGAAATACCAATGTGTATCAAATAAGGTTAGGTTCATCTTTGCTGGAAGTGCCACTAGTAAACTCCTTTCTGAATCCATGAGAAAAAAAAAATTCCATAAAATGTCTGACACGTGACACTCCCTGTTATAGTAAACTAGATGGAGGCCCGATGCTATTGCATCGGGAGGGCGGTAATGTCACCATGGGGGCAGGCTTTGCAGCATTGAGAATCTCTCTCCCCATGTGCTCACCCACCTATCCACTCTCTCTTGCCCCATGTGCTGACTTCTCCCATCTGTGCTCTCTTCTTTGACCTGTTTACATCATGTGCTATCCCCCTTGTCTGCTGTGCTGTCTCTCTCCTTCATGTGCTGTGTTCTCCACTCATGTGCTGTCACGTTTGAGCGATCTCCCCCCTGTGCTCTCTCACCCCTGTCTGACCGTTTACAGAACATACCACAGCTCCTGGGCAGGGGAAGAAGCAAAAGACAATACTGACATTACAGCAGGAGATCGCAGAGGATACATTTTGTGAGGTAAAATATTGTTTAAAACAGTCAGTGAAATATTTTACCTCACATAATGAATCCTCCGTGATCCCCTGCTGTATTGTCAGTATTGTCTTTTGCTTCCTTCCCTGTCCAGGAGATGTGGTATGCTCCATACACTGTCAGACACAGACAATTTTTAAAATTAACTTTCGTTCGTGGGAAATCCCCTTGAGGCTATGTGCCCACGTAGCGTTTTAAACCAGACACTCAAAACCGGACTCCTTCCCAGAAAACGCTCGTTTTTACCACGATTATGTTCACGTTTCTGCCGCGATTTTTGCGTGCGAAATTCAAGCACTTTCCAAGCGATTTGAAACATCGCTTGGAACGTGATTGACAGGTTGGTCAAACATAGTGTTTGACAAGTGTGACCAGCTTTTTACTATTGAGGCTGCCTATGCGGCATCAATAGTAAAAGAATGATAAAATAAAAAATCGGGGTATATTTACCTTCCGACGTCCCGCGCAGCCTCAGCGACGCTCCCGTTCCCAGCGATGCCTTGCGAGACCTGTGATGACGTTGGTCTCGCGTTGCTATAGTGATCTCACGAGACCGCTAGCGTAACGTGAGACTACGTCATCACAGGTCCTTGCCGTAAGACGTTACTGGGAACGCTGTGGCCCGGGAAGGCTGCGCGTGACGCCGGAAGGTAAATATACCCCGATTTTTTTTTTTTATTTATTTTTTTTTTTTCCCCCCCCAGGGGTATGGTACCTGGGGCCTGGAGGACAGTCTCCTCTCCACACAGTGGGTACCATCCGCTCATGACACTCTTAACTTTGCGCATGGTAGGCATAGCCACATGCGTGTAGTAAGCGGTTCTCATGCATTCCTATGGGTGTGGAATCGCGGCAATTCTTTGCGATTCTGCAAAAAGAATGAGCATGCTGTTTTTTTCCGTGATGCGATCCCGCTGCGGAAAAAAGCACAGCATGTGCGGAATGCCATAGGAATGCATGGGGTGCGTTCTGTACGAGTTTTTTAAACGTTTTCGATCCGAAAATCGCGGCAAAAACGCTTAAAAATCGCATCGTGGGCACACAGCCTTAATGTGACCGGATTCCTCGGTCTGTAGACACGTCGCGCATCTGCCGCCGGGATCAGCCGAATGATTCACTGCGTCTGCGCGGAATTGACATTGGCGCAGTGTGACTGTGTTCCGCTGGTGGTACCGCGCAAGAGTGTGGGTGTTACGGGTAGGGCTGTGTTAGAATTGGGGGTATCACTGTTTAGGTACATTAGGGGGTCTCCAAACGTGATGTTGATTCCAGCCAATTTTGGGTTAAATAAGTCAAACTGTGATCACTCCCTTCTGAGCCCTGCCATGCGCCCAAACAGTGGTTTACCCCCACATACGGCATATCTGTGTACTCAGGAGAAATTGATCAACAAATTTTGTGGTCCATTTTCTCCTGTTACCCTTGTGAAAATAAAGTTTGCGACTAAAGTAATTTTTTTTGTGAAAAAAGTAAAATGTTAATTTTTTCCTTCCACATTGCTTTAGTTCTCGTGAAGCACCTGAAGGGTTCATAAACTTCTTGAATGTGGTTTTGAGCACCTTGAGGGATGCAGTTTTTAGAATGGTGTCACTTTTGGGTACTTTCTGTTATTTTGAGCCCAAAACTCACTTCAAATATGAGGTGGTTCATAAAAAAATGGTTTTGTAAATTCTGTTGGAAAAATGAAATCGCTGCTCAAATTTTAACCCTTATAATGTCCTAACAAAAAAGTTTTGTTTTTTTTTCAAAAATTGTGCTGATGTAAAGTTGTCATGTGGGAAATGTTTAACTATTTTGTGTGACATCTCTCTGAGTTAAGGGTACAAAATTTAAAAGTTAGAAAATTACTAAATTTTCCAAATTTTTGCCAACTTTTCATTTTTGCATAAACGCAAGTTATATCGAAGAAGTTTTACACTGACATGAAGTACAATATGTCACAAAAAACCATCTCAGAATCAGGTGAATTTATTGAAGCGTTCCAGAGCTATGAGCTCAAAGTGGTCAAAATTGTAAAAATTGGCCTGGTCGTTAAGGTCAAAATTTGCTCGGTCACTGATGAGTTAACATAGCATTGTGATTATAGCTTTGGGGTATTTGCACATGTTGAGTATTTGAAGCAGCTTTTCTGCAGCAAAATCCAATGTGTTGGTAGGAAAAAAGTTGTGTGAAGTCCGCACATTTTTTACACATTTTTTTTTTTATGCGTTTTTCTTGTGTTTTTTATTTCCCCATTCATTTGAAAAGCTCTTAAAGAATTGACATGCTGCAGACGTAAAGAAAATTCTTTGATCAAATCCTGGACAAAAATGAGCAGTGTGTTCATGCGGTTCCGGAAACTTTAATTTGCTTTGTTAGTACTGTAAAACGCACGGGAAAAACAAAAGTGGCACTAATGCAGTTTCTGAACAAGCCCCAAGTGCTACCAGGAATCGGAGAGAATGACATCCCTCCCCCGTCCACAATAATAAAATAAAGGCGGGGGTCTCGTGGCAACATAGGCCCTATAAGCTAATCTATTCTATTACAAGTATAGTTTGTCATATCAGGGTTAAACTAAGGTCAACTTGTCAGCTGTGTTTATACCGTGAGCAATTAAAACCGGTCACAACCAGTTCTTTTTGCGCCTTTTTAACGTTTTTTGATTGGTTTATCTGGACATTGGCAGGCACTTTGAAGATATAAATAGCCCTGTCTTTAGCTGTTTTCCTCATATCGTGGTTTTTGAGAAGAAACTGAAGATCCCACCCTCCCCTAGGTTGTAATTTTTTCTTATGTCGTGATGTTTTTGTTTGTGGGGAAATCGCCCATTATTTGGGCAGATTTAGATTTTATGGTGGTTAACTTTGGATATCTATGAGTTGAGTTATAAAAGTGGTGTATTATTTAACCTTTTAAGTAACCCAGAATAAACATCACGGCAATTTCTTCCAAAAGAGTTGTCTTGGGTATTTATTTAATGGAATGAATGGATCTTGTGTTGCCATGCATGGGAGTCCCTGTGCCCCCATACGGTGAGGGCAGGTCTCTCTGCGGGTGGGTGAGGGAGGAGCAGGTCTTGCAGCCTTTAAACCCTTTATCATATGGTGTTCTACGATGATATGACATGAGACCTTTTTGGAGGTGAATGGAATAATGGTTTGGACGTACATCCCAGTTTTAACATTCCCCCTAAAGAAATTTGTGAAGAAAAAAAAAAAAAAATGGATCTACTTATCTCAATAATATTGGAATATCTGCAGACTGATGATAACGAGTAGCTTTTAATTACGGTACATTCCCTATTTAGGATTCGTATATCCCGACATCCTGTAATGTAAGTGTTCTGTGCTTCTATATTTCAGCTATGCGCTTTCTGATGAAGCCTATCGTTCTCTAAGAGACCAAGATAAAGATCAGTGCATTCTCATCACTGGTGAAAGTGGGGCCGGAAAAACAGGTAATCGCCTCCTCGCTGTCGCCTTTAACTGGAATGACCAACCAGAAAATATTGGTGGGGTCTCTGAGCTAGACCTGGCTTCTTGACCCTTATCACTAGTAGAACATAGTGAGGACAAAGATGAGCTTTTAGAGGGAATTTGTCAGTTGGATCAAGGATCATATCAGCATGGAGGTCATAGGAAGCTTGAAAAAAATGCAACCTTGGTATCTGTGATCCGATGTCCTCTTCCAGAGAAATTAAGGTTTTGCATTTTTATTTATTTTAGATAAATGTGTAAAGACTTCTGGTCCGGACACTAATCTGCACGAGAATCTGCCTCCAGAGATTATTATAAATGAAAAGGGAGTTACCAATGTGAGACATGTAGCGACTGACAGTCTGCTCTTCTCATCTATGCATCTCACTCTGGTAACTTCCTTTTCAGTTATAATCATGCAGATCAGTGTCCGGCCTGTAGATCCGAACAGCTCACTTACGTGTAAAAAGCATGAATTTCTCTGGCATAAGACCTCAGATTACCGATATCAAGGTATCATTTTATTAAACCTTCTATGACCTACATGCCCATACTTGGGAGGGATGACCCTAGAGACAGATTCCCTTTACATCACATAGACTACCTTGTAGCACTTGAAGATTTAATCATTTATGATTATCAAAGTGTACCTCTCTTTTCACACACAACCTGTACGAACATATGGTCTTACTAGTCTTTTCTATGTCTCTAAAATTAATAGCAGAAGGTCCCTCCCAGGACCTTTATCTGCCGGCTAGAATGGAGACTAATGACCAATATGGCTGTTGGCTTAGCAAATAAATCTGCCACATGTAATGCTTTCTTTTTCCTGCAGAAATGAGCGTTTAGATCTTGATGGTGGCTAGGAGACCAAGCTGACATGTGACCGCAAGCGTAACAAATGCACGCTCCTGGCTACATTCTGACTAGAGGTGGGCAGGCGCACACTTCTATTTGGAATGTGTCGCTCTGTATCGGCATCGGCACTTGAGAATCCTTGCAACAGGCGCTGCACTTAATGTGAGGATTCTCAAGTCTGCTGTCTTGTGATAAGGCTGGACCAACCCTTTAAAGCAATGTCTGAGAAATGGTTATGTAGTGTGTTTGCTTTGCTTGTTTATCCCCTGTAAGGTAGCGCTGTTATTCAAGTAGGGGATACTCGCTTAGCCGCCACAACACACGATCCGGCAGGGGTTTTTCATAAAACAATTATAGTCCATGCGGTTTATTCAGCATCATAAACCCACAGCAGTAACATACAGTTCATAGCATCAGCATAGCGTCCATGACAGAGTTCAGCTCTGTAATCCCTGTGGTCACACAGGTTAAGCACACGCTGGCTCTTCAGCCTCAGATATCTCACCCACTTCAGGGTTTCCTCATAGTTCCTTCATCATGCTGCAGACATCCATTCCCTCCAGGGAATCATCAGGCACGTGCATCCTTTTAACCCAGCATTCACGTGCTGTCAGGAAAAGGAGACACATCTCCCAGCGGGACCTTCCACAACGGACCAAACGGGTCCCAGCATTCACCCATGTGACCTACCCTGGCCACCTTATATGGTCTGTAGCCACGCCCACCGGGTCACATGGCTATGATCTCATCACAGGTCCTTGAACCATTCTCACACTCTTAACAATATCGTTCTTAACCACACCCCTGGGTGGATTTGTAGGTAACTAGTTCCGCCCGTCTCCCCAGCTACCTGGAGACTTCTCCCGGACACATTGAAACCGCACCTCAGCAGTATCACTGCTGATCAACAGACACATAAGTCTCCATCTCAAGGCCACCCACCTTGAGATACACAACGGTCATTCAGTATTCTGTCATTCATTCTCTCTCCTAGGACATCCACACAGCACCCCCTAGCGGATACAGTGGTTACTACACCACACCCCTTTTTAGCTCCCATTTAATACCTGCTATAGAATCATTAGACCGGCAAGCAAACTTCACTTTTACCTGAGCCGAGTTGAATATAATGAAGATTTCAATAGAACTTTTGTTTAGTTTGCAACACTGTTAAACCAAAAAATGATGAATATCCGCTATAAGCCAAGAATTTAGTAGCAAATAAAAAAGTTGCTAATTCATTGTTAGAATGGTTATGCCGGAAAGGAGTGTTAATTGGGCATGGGTGAATAATCTGCCTTTGCCTTCTAAGGAAGAAAGCCCCGCATCTTTATTAGTGGCATCTTTATTTCATTAGCATAATTGAAGCCATGCTGTAAATGGGAGACAGTCATTTCCTGTCGCTGTGGAAAAAAGGAGGCTTTTGGAGTTATATTAACGTATTATAAATGCAAATGGTTATGGAATCATTTAGTGATTGAGGTGGGTTTCCAGGTTGGATTTAACGTGAAATCAAGAAGTATCAAACGCTATAAATTGTATATGCCCGTCATTGGAAAACACTGGATTTAATTGTTGCGTTTGGTTATTATATGTTACATTTTTTCCATTAAGGTTCTGTAATATATATTATTGGTCTTTAAATATTCTTGTCAGTCTGCCAGTTTAAGTAAAATGTCACCATAGCTGCAGAAAGACATCTGAACTACTTCATTGATCTATGGCGGCCAGCTTCGGTCTGGGGCCCACCAGAGAAAATCATTTTTGGGGCCCACTATGTAGCTACATAGAAGTAAATTAATGACCACCAATTGTGCAATAAAACACGCTAATATCACGGTATAATATAAGGTATTACATGTCTTAATTGCCGTATGTAGCAGGGTTGGCGTAGCCCCCCCCCCCATAGACTATAATGTAGCCCCCTCAAAAAAATGTTTTTGCCAATTTTCTTGTAAAAATGAGAAATCGCTGGTCAGCTTTCAACCCTTTTGTAGCTTCCTAACAAAAAAAAAAATTACCTTTTTTTAAAAATTTGTGCTGATGTAAAGTGGACTTATGGGAATTATTATTAACTACTTTGTGTGACATGACTCTCTGATTTAGGAGCATAAAATTTAAAGTTTTAAAATTGCTACATTTGTCAAATTTTAGCCAAATTTCCATTTTTTCACCACAAATAAACATGTCATATCGAAGATATTTTACCACTATCGTGAAGTACAACATGTCACGAATAAAACAATACCCGAATCACTGTGATCCATAGAAGCTTTCCAGAGTTATTACCTCATAAAGTGACAGTGGTCAGAATTGTAAAATTTGTCCTGGTCGTTAAGGTGCAAACACTCTTGGGGGGTAAAGTGGTTAAAGGTGCCGCAGCATGCACCGACCACTGCAAGAGCCGTAGCGCACCAGCGGAGTGAGTGACCTGATGCCCCACAGCACCCATGGGGCAAGGCAACAGCAGTGGCCACCACACAGCACCAACACCAAGTGAAAGGAGCTGAAAATACCCTCACCTTTCACATGTTTTCAAACTGAGCTGAGAGCAATAACCTGCAGTGCCCCTCTTGCGGTCTACTGCTAATTTTGACCTCCTGGTCCAAGTAATAAACAAAGAGGGGACCGGCCACGTAGTACGCCAAAGCTGTAGAAAGTGACATGTATCGCACAGCCAAACCTTAAACATTGATCTATTGTAGCTAAGCAAAAAATTACAAAACTGAACATGTTTGTTAGTAGTTCTGATCAGACTGCCACCTGGCTTCCGCATTTTCTCTCCTGTGACATCCCCACCGGTCATGAACTCATTTTCTGCTCCACCAGTTGAGTTCCCCTTCCGTTCTCCCTCTGGTGGTGACAGGAGGTAGTGCGGTTGGTTTAAGTGGTAGTGATCTGCCACCTGATGAGGAAGATAACGATTGGATCTCTGGAGTATCAGACTGGATATAAGACAGCCGACGCCCTATCCGGGTGCTGGTGATTCAGTCTGCTTCGCAGGTCCTGGACTTCAGCTCTCTTCCAGTCTTCTCAAGTTGTTTGTTTTTTGCTAATGTTCACACTTGCGCTTGTTGGTCAATTCAGTTTTTTGTGTATTCAGCCTGCCCCTGCTGGGGCTATGCTGAAATTCCACTCCTATTAATCAGTATTTGCCAATCTGCTTTTTGTCCCTTATTAGATTGGCCTCTTTTTTTTCTCTGTTTCAGAATATTTCAGAGTACTGATATAGGTTTAGAAGTCTAGTGACTTCAGGGTTAATTTTGCTATCAGAAGTTTTGGACAATATTTTTGTAGGTTTTTTTTTTTTGGCAGATTGCAGACAGTGTCTTTCCTTTTCTGTCCTTTTTAGTTAGCCGGGCTCCATCGTTTGCTCAGCCTATTTTCCTGCTTTTGTTTGTATTTTCATCTTGTTTCACCGTCAATACATGTGGGGGGCTGTCTTTCCTTTGGGGTCTGCTCTGGGGCAGTTAGTTTTCCTCTCTTCCTGCTTTAGGCTTATGTAGTTCTCCGGTTGTGACAAGGCGTCTAGGGCCAACATAGGAACGCTCCACGACTGCTGCTAGTTGTGCGGGTAAGATTAGGGATCTGCAATCTGCATAGTTACCAACTTCTCTGGTTTTCTGAGACTTAGCGCGTCTTTTTTTTTTTTCCCCTCGGTTTCCCATTCATAACACCCACCCTCATCATGGGTGATTTCAACATCCCCATCGCTCTTCCCCTCTCCCCATCTGCTACTAAACTTTTATCCCTAACCTCCTCTTTCGGCCTTTGGCAGCTTACGAACTCTCCAACGCATAAAGACGGAAACTCCCTCGACTTGGTCTTCTCTCGGCTTTGCTCAGTGGATGATTTCACAAACTCCTCTCCCCCTCTCTGACCACAACCATCTCTCATTCTCTATCAAGACTGCTACCCCACTCAGGTCACCCTGACTTTCCATACTTATAGAAACACACAGGCCATTAACACTCAGGGGCCAATGATGTCTGCAAGTTCTTCATGAGTTTCTATCTCCTACCTCTCATGTCCTGACTCTGAAATGTTTCACTGTAATGCTTCAGTGCAAAGTGCCCTGGATGAAATTTCACCTCCTATACATAGAACATGATACAGATGGTGACAACCCTGGCACACCCTGCAAACACGTTTCCTGCAGCGGTGCTCCAGGTGCGCCGAACCTCTGTGGAGAAAATACAACATACACAAAGATTTCATCCATTATAAGTTTATGCTTAGAACATACAACACTGCCCTTCACCTCTCCAAACAAACCTATTTCAACACCCTCATTACCTCACTGTCCAAGAACCCTAAACGTCTCTTTGACACTTTTCATTCCCTACTCAACCCAAAAGTGCAGGCCCCAACCACGGATCTTCGAGCCGATGATCTGGCCAATTACTTCAAAGAAAAAAATCGACCATATCCGACAGGAAATTATCTCCCAATCACCTCATACCATGCATCTTCCTTCCTCCCCCAGTGCAGCTAGCTCACTCTCTGATTTTGAACCAGTCACAGAAGTAGTAATCAGGCTCCTTGCATCTTCTCGCCCAACCACTTGCACCAGTGACCCAATTCCGTCACATCTCCTCCAGTCCCTTTCCTCTGCTGTCACCGCCCACCTAACAAAAATATTTAACCTCTCTCTCTCTCTTCTGGTATCTTTCCCTCCTCATTTAAGCATGCCATCATACATCCATTACTTAAAAAACCATCCCTCGACCAAAACTGTGCCGCTAACTATAGACCTGTCTCTAATCTTCCCTTCATCTCTAAACTCCTGCAATGCCTGGTCCACTCCCGTCTTATCCGCTATCTCCCTGATAACTCTTTTTGATCCTCTACAATCCGGTTTCCGCTCTTTACCCTCTTCTGAAACTACTCTCACTAAAGTCTCTAATGATCTACTAACAGCTAAATCTAATGGTCACTACTCCATGCTAATTCTTCTAGATCTCTCCGCATCATTCAACACTGTGGATCATCAGTTCCCCCTCACTATGCTCCGCTCCATCGGCCTCAAGGACGCAGTACTCTCCTTGTTCTCCTCTGTTATGAATGAGTCATCGGAGGAGGAAAAAACAAATACAAGCTAAGTCCAGAAAACCGGAGAGGTTGGTAGCTAGTGGATTGCAGACCCCTGATCCTATTCACAACAACTAACAGTGCCGTGGGGTGTTCCTACGGTGGTCCTAGACACATCGTTCACAGCCGGAGAACTAAATAAACCTAAAGAAAGGGGAAATCTAAACTGCCCCAGAGCAGACCCCAAAGCAATAGACAGCCCCCAACATGTATTGACGGTGAAAACAGATGAAAACACAAACACAGACAGAAAGACAGGCTGAGCAAACGATGGGGCCCTCACTAACTAGATAGGACAGGAAAAAAAAGCAACTGTCTGCAATCACGCAAAAACCCTGCCAAAAATAATGTCCAACACGTCTGATAGAAAAGGCCCTGAAGTCACTAGACTTCAAAATCACTATATCAGCACTCAGGTATATTCTGAAAACAGAGCAAAGAGAGAAACTGATCAGAGACAAAAATGGCGTTCAGCCAGTCCCAACCAGGGCTGGCTGAACACAAACACTAAGTAAACCAGACAAAATCTCATGGAAAAATAGCAGAGCAAAAACTTAGCTTTAGTAGACTGGACTAAACTGGAGGCCAGAGTTCAGAGCAGAGAGGAACACCAGCAACCCAGCAGGGCGTCGGCGGCCTCATATCCACTCAGATTCCGGATGTCCAATCACACTCCACCTGTTCAGATGACAGGTTTTTGCCATCCAAATCAATTTCACTACCTCCTTTCACCAGCAGAGGGAGTTCCTCGGACATCAAAGGTGAAGGAGAAAATGAGCTCATAACACTCCTCCTATCTCTCTGACCGCTCCTTCACTGTATCTTTTGCTGGCTCCTTCTCCTCTCATTTTCCACTTACTTTTGGGGTTCCTCAAGGATCAGTTCTAAGCCCCCTTCTATTCTCTTTGTATACTGCCCCTATTGGTCAAACAATCAGTAGACTTGGTTTCCAGTACCATCTCTATGCTGATAACACCCAATTATATGCTTCTCCTGACATCACGTCTGCCTTTTTAGAAAACACCAGTGATTGTCTAAATGCTGTCTCTAACATCATGTCCTCCCTCTACTTGAAACTGAACCTGTCAAAGACTAAACTCCTCGTGTTTCCTCCCTCTACTAATGTACCTATGCCGTTGCCATTTCGGTGTGTGGTTCTAATATAACTCCCCAGCAATATGCCCGGTGTCTTGGGGTCATACTTGACTCCGAGCTTTCACCCCCCATCCGATCACAGGCTTGCTCTTATCTGCATCTCAAAAACATTTCCAGAATTTGATCTTTTCTTACTTTTGATTCTGCAAAAACTCTTACTGTTTCTCTTATTCATTCTCGTCTTGACTATTGTAACTTTCTACTAATCGGTCTTTCTCTTACCAAACTTTCCCCCCTCCAATCTGTCTTAAATGCTACAGCCAGGATCATTCTCCGATGCCTCTACCTTGTGCCAGTCATTACACTGGTTACCCATCCACTCCAGAATCCAGTACAAACTTATTGCCCTCACCCACAAAGCACTCCACGGCTCAGCTCCAGCCTATATCTCCTCCCTCATCTCAGTCTACTACCCTACCTGTGCCCTCCATTCTGCTGATGACCTGAGGTTAACGTCCTCAATCAGAACCTCCCACTCCCGTCTCCATGACTTTACACGTGCTGCACCAATTCTTTGGAATGCACTACCCAGGTCAATACAATTAGTCCTCAATCCCTACAATTTTAAGCATGCCCTAAAAACGCATTTATTCAGACTGGCCTACCGCCTCAACACATTAACCTAACTATCCCTGTGTGGCACAGTACAAAGTTTTACCATAACCAGGTTCCTCGCATCATGTTCCCACATGCCTCAACACTGTTGCTGGTCAGAACAGTGAAGGCAACTGTTACCACCCACCTTTCGTGTCTCCTTTTTTTCCTCATAGATTGTAAGCTTGTGAGCAGGGTCCACATTCCTCTTAGTATCTGTTATGACCTATGTGATTACTGTTATTTCTGTACAAGTCCCCTCTAAAATGTAAAGTGCTGCGGAATATGATTATTTGAATTGGGCGGAATATGTCGGCGCTATATCATGGCCACATCATGGCGGGCCTCTTAGTGGGTCACTTACGGTACTCTAAAGGAACAGCGCCATACGATCACCAGTGCTGAAGTGATTGTCAGCAGGGGTAGAGGCAGACACCCCACAGCACTCATGCTGCAATACAAAGGCCTCCATTGAGGCCTCAGTTGACCTGCGCCCACATACACATTAGAGTGTCGGCCGAACCCATCGACATTGTTGGGTGTGGCTGACATTAGTCTGTATATGGGGGATCTTCAGCCTCGGCATTAGAAAGGCCAAAATAATCAAACATTTTTCTAAACTTACTCTGGTTATGATAACGTGGGACCCTACATTTTGCTTTGTGCCCAATGGTAGCCTGTTACGTCCCTGGTATATTAGGTACTAGTAGAATACCGACGGCTTCACTCTCTGAAAATGTTTATTATTATTTATTTTTATAGCACCATTGATTCCATGGTGCTGTACATATGGGGTTACATACAAATTACAGATATCACTTACAGTAAACAAACTAACAATGACAGACTGATAGAGGGGAGAGGACCCTGCTCTTTCAGCCTTACATGCTACAGGATGGTGGGGAAGGAGACAGTAGGTTGGTGGGTTGGAGCAGTTCCGGTGTTGGTTGAGGTGTTATCTCCGGTAGTGGTGAGAGAGAAGGAGGTAGCGGGTCATTGCAGGCTGTAGGCTTTCTTGAAGAGGTGGGTTTTCAGGTTCCATGTGAAGGATCCAAATGTGGTTGACAGTTGGACTTGTTGGGGCAAAGAATTCCAGAGGACAGGGGCAGTTCGGGAGAAGTCTTGGAGGCAGTTGGATGAGGAGCGAATAAGTGTGGAGGAGAGAAGGAGGTCTTGGGAGGACCGGAGATTACGTGAGGGAAGGTATCATATATGGTAAATTTGTTGGTTATGGTAGCTAAAGTTAAAATTTTCAATGTCACCCTGAAATTGACATTTTCAGATTGCTACAGTAAATTTTTTTTTCCACTTTAAACTTTTATTATTTTGCCATTTTACTAATTTGTCATAACATTGATGTGAACAACTTTTTTTTTATTTCAACATTTTTAGTGATTTTGCATATTCAATACATATTATGTAGTATAAACTATTACAACTATTTTTTTTTTTTATCAAAAATGAACTTGCCCAATAGATGGTCGTTTTTTGGGCGGCATTTTAAAAAAACAAAACGGTCCTTAGTATTATGACCCTTTTAGTATTCACCTGACACTGATAAGAAATGTAATAGGATGAATAGTAAATACAGAGCAGCCCTCACACAGTATTAGGCTAGTTTCACACTAGCGTTTATTCGACACGGCGCCGCCAAGCCCCGCCCCCTGCCCGCTCCCTGCCCGCCCCATCCTGTCATCGGCGCCTACTATCGCACATGGACGCTTGCGATCTGCGCACCCTGTCTTTAGCATAGGGTGCGCTGGCCGTGCGCCAGTAGGATTTTGGCGTGCGCTGCGCACTTTTGAAGGTGCGCCGTGCGCACCGAAATGCAACATGCTGCGTTCGGTCAGAGCACGATTTGCGCACCCTATGCTAAAGATAGGGTGCGCAGGTCGCAAGCGTCCATGTGCGATAGTAGGCGGCGATGACCGGATGGGGCGGGCAGGGGGCGGGGCTTAGCGGCGCCGTGCACTGCGTCGAATAAACGCTAGTGTGAAACTAGCCTTACTATGACCTGAAGGAGCTCACATCTCAGTAATGAAAACCACCTCACAGGCAGACTTGTCTAGTTGCCCATAACCAATCAGAGCTCAGTTTTCACTTTACCTCAGCCGCTTCAGTGATGAAAGCTCCCTGTATAGTAAGCAATAATGATAATCTTACTATGAGGCATTTTTCGCCTGACTAATATTGCTGCTCAGTAATGTTCGTCCATGTGCGTAGTGTGCATCCATCTGAGTGTTTGTATGCATGTGTGGTGTGTGTGCGCGCGCTTGTGGTTTTTTTGGGGTGGTGTTTGTGTTGTGTGTGTCTAGAGTGGTCTGGTGTTTGTGTGGTGTGTTGTGCCATTTTGTGTGGTGGTGTGCTTGTGGGTTGGTGTATGTGTGCTGTCTGTGTGATGTTTGTATGGTGTATGTGAAATGTGTGTGTGGTGGTGCGGCCCCTTTAGCAGCGACTCTTTGGCGCCGTCGCTATTATCTGTCCCTCAGTCACAACTGTTGTTTTCCCCTCAGCACTTTTACTTTCACATTTCTCTATTGTACAGTACAGACCAAAAGTTTGGATACACCATCTCATTCAAAGAGTTTTCTTTATTTTCATGACTATGAAAATTGTAGATTCACTCTGAAGGCATCAAAACTATGAATTAACACATGTGGAATTATATAACTAACAAAAAAGGACACAACTGAAAATATGTCTTATATTCTAGGTTCTTCAAAGTAGCCACCTTTTGCTTTGGTTACTGCTTTGCACACTCTTCGCATTCTCTTGATGAGCTTCAAGAGGTAGTCACCGGAAATGGTCTTCCAACAGTCTTGAAGGAGTTCCTAGAGATGCTTAGCACTTGATACTGTATGTATAGGGCCTAACTTCGAGGGACGTTGGCGAGATTTAACATCCGCAGTATTCTGCTCCTGTGAGTGTAGAGGGGGCATGCCAAATTTCACCCAAATCAGGCGAGAGCTGTGGATATGTATAGAGTGGGCTACTACAGATAGATATAGATATAGAGATATAGATATCTCTCTCTATCTATTAGTGTGATACTGTACTATATCACATTTTTATTCTGGTATCTTTTCAAGGGAGCATTCTCTGCTTTCTGTTCCTATTTTGCCCAAGTTCCCCGTAGACCCGATTTGCCACAACTGGTAAATCTGTCACACTCTGATCTTTTACATTTGTAAAAATGAAATTGCATTGGATTGATCTAACTGCTAACAATTCCTCTAATTCTTTGTATGTTTTTTTTTTTTTTTTGTGCATTTCATGCTGATATGTTGCAATTTACCATCTGTGGACATATTAAAACAGTACCAGAGGGATCCTGGCACTTCAGAGAGTAGCTGGAACCAATTTTGTTTAGAAGAGTGGTGAGGGTCGTGAAAGGGACTCCCCAAGCTATCTTAATTAAAAAAGTGAGGGGAATTAAGATTACGTACCATCTAAAATGCACTTTAACTAGAAGTCTGCTGTATTCTTTGTTCAGTCATTCTACAAGGAGCCGCTACGGTCTCCATACTTAGCTGCAGCCAAATGTGGTGACACATCTGTTGTAGATTTTGGCAGCTGTAATAGAGATAGTGTATTTGATCTGAAGAACGGCATTGCAACTTTTTTGAACTGATCACTTTTATCTTTTACTACTCTGCATAGAATTATTAAAAATATCCTACCATGTAATATTTCCATCTCCTGTGCAGACCCAAGTATCTCCAAGATTACCGACTTCGAACCCTGTGTACTCTGATCCTTCTATCGTGTTACTCTTCCATCTTGCCACCTCCTTTTTTTCACGGACTGACAAAATGGAGAAGATGGTGAAGCTTATTTTCTCCTCAGCTAAGAAACTCTGACTCTGATCACTCAAATCGGCATGATTCTTCTCAACACAAGTTGCCTAAATTCAATTGCTGTGCAACAATGTATGGCAATAGTTGGCACCTAGCCTTCGCCATAAGCTAGGACTATTCTCCTGTATGAAAAATAAGATATTGGCATAGAATATTGTAACAGATGGAATGTAATGAAATAGATTATTATTTTTTGCACTTCTGCCACATTGCACACTTCAGGAGCATGCACACAAGATTATGGTATCGGACTAAACGGCTAAATTTTTCTGGTATCACAAAATATTTTTTGACATGCAGCAGTGAAGAGATCAGCAAACCTTTCTATGAGTTATTCATTCCTCTGATTGTGCACTCTCTCCTCACTTATTCTCTGCTAATGAATCTTGCTGAGAAAATTACACTTAAGAATTTGATTTAAAAAGAAATCAGATGTTTTAATGGGAATACCAACTTGCTTAGATGTCAAATGCCACAAATTCTTCACGTAATCTCGGTAGACTGCAGACTAGCCATACCTAGACTCGGAAGTGTGAGTAACTGCCTAGTTATCTGGCAGATCGTTATTTGCTTATCTGCATGCTTTGGATTGGTCTAGTGCAGAAACATGTCAAAGCTAGACTATCACGTTTATTTGTAAATTCCCTTTTCTTATCTGTAATTTTATTTTAGCCTGGTCAGATTTACTTGTAGAGGGACATCTGTAAGCACTTTCAGAATATCCGAAACCTCTTATATAAATGCAGCAGTATGACACCTCTGATTAGGGCTCTTTTCACATAGCGGCTCCATTATGGCTTGTGTGTGAAGCCCTGCAAAGTGGGGTTTCGTTGTATGCCAAGTCAGGGCCACTTAATGATGTAGACACAGTTCGGGCTTATTCACACAGCAGTATTTGGTCAGTATTTTGCATCGGTGTTTCTAAGGCCTCTTTCACACTTCCGTTTTTGACAATCAGTCAAGATCCACAGATTTTGAAAAAAAACGGATCCGCCATTTTTCTTTGCGGATCTCTTTTTTTCCCCATTGACTTTCATTATTGGCGGATCTTGACTGATTGCCGTCCGTTGCATCCGTTTTTGTGCGGATCCACCAAAAAGTTGCTGACCGTCAACATCCTCAAAGATTTCCAAATGGAGCTTGCAACGTTTTTTTGCCCGGCGGATCCTCCAGACACTGATTTAGCCCGAAATTCTGTCTGGGTGCCGGATAAAAACTCTCTCTCTCTCTGTCTCTCTCTCTGTCTCTCTCTCTGTCTCTCTCTCTGTCTCTCTCTCTCTGTCTCTCTCTCTCTGTCTCTCTCTCTCTGTCTCTCTCTCTCTGTCTCTCTCTCTCTGTCTCTCTCTCTCTGTCTCTCTCTCTCTGTCTCTCTCTCTCTGTCTCTCTCTCTCTGTCTCTCTCTCTGTCTCTCTCTCTGTCTCTCTCTCTCTGTCTCTCTCTCTCTGTCTCTCTCTCTCTGTCTCTCTCTCTCTGTCTCTCTCTCTCTGTCTCTCTCTCTCTGTCTCTCTCTCTCTGTCTCTCTCTCTCTGTCTCTCTCTCTCTGTCTCTCTCTCTCTGTCTCTCTCTCTCTGTCTCTCTCTCTGTGTCTCTCTCTCTGTGTCTCTCTCTCTGTCTCTCTCTCTCTGTCTCTCTCTCTCTGTCTCTCTCTCTCTGTCTCTCTCTCTGTGTCTCTCTCTCTGTGTCTCTCTCTCTGTGTCTCTCTCTGTGTCTCTCTCTTTCCCGGCCAGCGGTTCCTTTAAAAATTCTTCATTTTGAGGATCCGTCAAAAAACGGATCCTGTTGCATCCGTTCACATCAGTTAGCAACGGATCCGCTTTTCCGCCTTTTTGGCGGATTTTAACTGACACAAAAAACTGAAGTGTGAAAGAGGCCTAAGCCACAATCGGGAGTGGAGCTTACAGAGAAGAACTATAATTGAAAGATTGACACTTCTTCTTTGTTTCGGAGACGCTCCTGGTTTTGGCATACAAATACTGATGTGTGACTAAAGCCTCAGTGTGCTATGCGGTACATAGTTTTGGGCCATATATGCGTAGTTGAGGCTGGTGCCACACGTGGTCTGCTATTATGTACAGTAGACTTTATTTGTGGCTTAAATTGGAGAAAAACTTCTTCATAGACTTTATAGTTTTACTTTCTGTTCTCTAGGCATATTATGCCATTTAGCCCACAAGAACAAGTCACCTTTTCATCTTCCATTTAGTTTCTGCCATTTCTATTTTTGAAAAAAAAAAACATTCTGTAAACTGCTGGATGCAAGGGAGATCAATAAAGGTTGACTAGTGTATTACTGAGTGGTGCTTGTAGCAAGACACACCAGCCATGAGAGACCAGTCATGTAGAGGGGCAGCAGTTTCTGATATAGCAGTGCCTGAGCCCTGTGGATACTCTCGCTGGAGGTATTGGCTGACCCCTGTGGATACTCCTGCTGGAGGAAGTGGCAGTGGCTGACCCCTGTGGATACTCTTGCTGGGGGTAGTGGCGGTGGCTGACCCCTGTGGATACTCTCGCTGGAGGTAGTAGTGGCGGTGGCTGACCCCTGTGGATACTCTCGTTGGAGATAGTAGTGGCGGTGGCTGACCCCTGTGGATACTCTCGCTGGAGATAGTAGTGGCGGTGGCTGACCCCTGTGGATACTCTCGCTGGAGGTAGTAGTGGCGGTGGCTGACCCCTGTGGATACTCTCGCTGGAGGTAGTAGTGGCGGTGGCTGACCCCTGTGGATACTCTCGCTGGAGGTAGTAGTGGCGGTGGCTGACCCCTGTGGATACTCTCGCTGGAGGTAGTAGTGGCGGTGGCTGACCCCTGTGGATACTCTCGCTGGAGGTAGTAGTGGCGGTGGCTGACCCCTGTGGATACTCTCGCTGGAGGTAGTAGTGGCGGTGGCTGACCCCTGTGGATACTCTCGCTGGAGGTAGTAGTGGCGGTGGCTGACCCCTGTGGATACTCTCGCTGGAGGTAGTAGTGGCGGTGGCTGACCCCTGTGGATACTCTCGCTGGAGGTAGTAGTGGCGGTGGCTGACCCCTGTGGATACTCTCGCTGGAGGTAGTAGTGGCGGTGGCTGACCCCTGTGGATACTCTCGCTGGAGGTAAGTCCATAGCCGAATCGAATCCCAAACTCAGAAACCATTACTTGTGTTTTTTTTTGTAAGTGCCAACCCTGACTCTGAAATAAGTAGTTAAAGTATTCTTGGGTGGGGGGGGGGATTATTTAAATATATGCTTAAATTTTGATCTTGGGAAGTAAATGAGCCCTTTTTGACCCAATTGCAATGGTGTCCCTTTCCCTTAGGGTAAGTTCACACAGGGCGTTTTTGCTGCAGTTTTTTTTTTTTTTTCAGCCTTTTTTTATGCTAATTTTCAGCTGCTTTTTACAGTACCAGCAAAGCCTAGGAGATTTCAGAAATCTCATGCACACACGCTGTTTTTTGGGTCATCAGGATTTTGTGCTTTGCTGCTTTTTTTGGACATAGAACATGTCACTTCTTTCAGCATTTTTGCTGTTTTTTCACCCATTGGCTTGAATGGGTGTTGAAAAAAACGCTGCAAAAACGCAGGTATCATTAATTGCTGCTTTTTTTTTCTGCAAAAAAGTCATGGTCAGCAGGAAGTAACCTCACAGCCAAGAGCTTGGAATGTGGTTAGTGAGGTGTCCATAGTGACAGTGAGCTATTGTGAGGTAGTCATGTAGTAGTGAAGTGTCCTGATATTGAGCTATCGTAAGGAGGTAGTGTGTGGTAGTAGTGAGGTGTCCTGATAGTGAGCTATTGTGAGGTGTCCTGATAGTGAGCTGTTGTGAAGTAGTGTCTGGTAGTGAGGTGTCCTGATAGTGAGCTATTGTGAGGGAGTGTCTGGTAGTAGTGAGGTGTCCTGATAGTGAGCTATTGTGAGGGAGTGTCAGGTAGCAGTGAGGTGTCCTGATAATGAGCTATTGTGAAGTAGTCTCTGTTAGTGAGGTGTCCTGATAGTGAGCTATTGTGAGGGAGTGTCTGGTAGTGAGGTGTCCTGATGGTGAGCTACTGTGAGGGAGTGTCTGGTAGTGAGGTGTCCTGATAGTGAGCTATTGTGAGGTAGTCTCTGGTAGTAAGTTGTCCTGATAGTGAGCTATTGTGAGGGAGTGTCCGGTAGTAGTGAGGTGTCCTGATAGTGAGCTACTGTGAGGGAGTGACTGGTAGTGAGGTGTCCTGATAGTGAGCTATTGTGAGGTAGTCTCTGGTAGTAAGGTGTCCTGATAGTGAGCTATTGTGAGGGAGTGTCCGGTAGTAGTGAGGTGTCCTGATAGTGAGCTATTGTGTGGGAGTGTCTGGTAGTAGTGAGGTGTCCTGATAGTGAGCTATTGTGAGGGAGTGTTTGGTAGTAGTGAGGTGTCCTGATAGTGAGCTATTGTGAGGGAGTGTCTGGTAGGGAGATGTCCTGATAGTGAGCTATTGTGAGGGAGTGTCTGGTAGTAGTGAGGTGTCCTGATAATGAGCTATTGTGAGGAAGTGTCTGGTAGGGAGGTGTCCTGATAGTGAGGTAGTAGGGAGGTGTCCTGATGGTGAGCTATTGTGAGGGAGAGTCTGGTAGGGAGGTGTCCTGATAGTGAGCTATTGTGAGGGAGTGTCTGGTAGTAGGGAGGTGTCCTGATGGTGAGCTATTGTGAGGGAGTGTCTGGTAGGGAGGTGTCCTGATAGTGAGCTATTGTGAGGGAGAGTCTGGTAGGGAGGTGTCCTGATAGTGAGCTATTGTGAGGGAGAGTCTGGTAGGGAGGTGTCCTGATAGTGAGCTATTGTGAGGGAGTGTCTGGTAGTAGTGAGGTGTCCTGATAGTGAGCTATTGTGAGGGAGTGTTGTGAGTTCATTTTCCCCTTCACTACTGAGGCCCGAGGAACTCCCTCTTCTGGTGAAGAAAGGTAGTGAGCCTGATTGTCAAACACCTGGGGCTGATGATGACTGGCTGAGTGGAGTTAATGACTGGATATAAGGCTGCCGACGCCCTTCTGGCCTGCGGGTGATTTCTCGTTGGACTTCTAGGAAACCAGTCTGATTCCTGCTCATCTAAAGCTAAGATTTCTGCTTTGCCTTTTTGCATTAGTGTTTTGTTTTCCTTGCTTTTCTGGATTCTGCCATTCCCTGCTGGGGTGAGCTGAATCTCCTTTTGCCTGTTGCTCTGTCTTCAGAATATTCCTGAGTACTGACATAGTGTTTTTTTTCGAAGCCTAGCGTCTTCAGGGCCTTTTTTACTGTCAGTTGGTTGGCTCTTATTTTCATAGGGTTTTTCATGGATTGCAGACAGCAGCCTTTCTGTCCTTTCCTATCTAAGCTAGCGTGGGCCCCATCTTTGCTCAGTCTATCTTTCGGTCTGTGTTTTGTTCTTTCTTCTTGCTTCACCGTCATTATATGTGGGGGGCTGCCTTTTGCTTTGGGGTCTGCTCTGGGGCAGTTTAGGTTTCCCTTTCTGTCTTTAGGCTATGTAGTCCTCCGGCTGTGATCGAGGGGCCTAGGGCATCGTAGGAGCCCCCCACGGCTACTGCTAGTTGTGTTGGTAGGTTCAGGGGTCTGCAATCCGATAGCTGCCAACTTCTCTGGTTTTCTGGACTTAGCTAGCATTTCTATTTTTGCCTCCTACGGTGACTCAATCATAACAAGGGAGTGTCTGGTAGTGAGGTGTCCTAATAGTGAGCTATTGTGAGGGAGTGTCTGGTAGTAGTGAGGTGTCCTGATAGTGAGCTATTGTGAGGGAGTGTCTGGTAGGGAGGTGTCCTGATAGTGAACTATTGTGAGGGAGTGTCTGGTAGTAGGGAGGTGTCCTGATGGTGAGCTATTGTGAGGGAGTGTCTGGTAGTAGTGAGGTGTCCTCATAGTGAGCTATTGTGAGGGAGTGTCTGGTAGGGAGGTGTCCTGATAGTGAGCTATTGTGAGGGATAGTCTGGTAGGGAGGTGTCCTGATAGTGAGCTATTGTGAGGGATAGTCTGGTAGGGAGGTGTCCTGATAGCTTTTGTGAGGGAGTGTCTGGTAGGGAGGTGTCCTGATAGTGAGCTATTGTGAGGGATAGTCTGGTAGGGAGGTGTCCTGATAGTGAGCTATTGTGAGGGATAGTCTGGTAGGGAGGTGTCCTGATAGTGAGCTATTGTGAGGGAGAGTCTGGTAGGGAGGTGTCCTGATAGTGAGCTATTGTGAGGGAGAGTCTGGTAGGGAGGTGTCCTGATAGTGAGCTATTGTGAGGGAGTGTCTGGTAGGGAGATGTCCTGATAGTGAGCTATTGTGAGGGAGTGTCTGGTAGTAGTGAGGTGTCCTGATGGTGAGCTATTGTGAGGGAGTGTCTGGTAGGGAGGTGTCCTGATGGTGAGCTATTGTGAGGGAGTGTCCGGTAGTAGTGAGGTGTCCTGATAGTGAGCTATTGTGAGAGTGTCCGGTAGTAGTGAGGTGTCCTGATAGTGAGCTATTGTGAGGGAGTGTCTGGTAGTAGTGAGGTGTCCTGATAGTGAGCTATTGTGAGGGAGTGTCCGGTAGTAGTGAGGTGTCCTGATAGTGAGCTATTGTGAGGGAGTGTCTGGTAGGGAGGTGTCCTGATAGTGAGCTATTGTGAGGGAGTGTCCGGTAGTAGTGAGGTGTCCTGATAGTGAGCTATTGTGAGGGAGTGTCTGGTAGGGAGGTGTCCTGATAGTGAGCTATTGTGAGGGAGTGTCCGGTAGTAGTGAGGTGTCCTGATAGTGAGCTATTGTGAGAGTGTCCGGTAGTAGTGAGGTGTCCTGATAGTGAGCTATTGTGAGAGTGTCCGGTAGTAGTGAGGTGTCCTGATAGTGAGCTATTGTGAGGGAGTGTCTGGTAGGGAGGTGTCCTGATAGTGAGCTATTGTGAGGGAGTGTCTGGTAGGGAGGTGTCCTGATAGTGAGCTATTGTGAGGGAGTGTCCGGTAGTAGTGAGGTGTCCTGATAGTGAGCTATTGTGAGAGTGTCCGGTAGTAGTGAGGTGTCCTGATAGTGAGCTATTGTGAGAGTGTCCGGTAGTAGTGAGGTGTCCTGATAGTGAGCTATTGTGAGGGAGTGTCTGGTAGGGAGGTGTCCTGATAGTGAGCTATTGTGAGGGAGTGTCTGGTAGGGAGGTGTCCTGATAGTGAGCTATTGTGAGGGAGTGTCCGGTAGTAGTGAGGTGTCCTGATAGTGAGCTATTGTGAGAGTGTCCGGTAGTAGTGAGGTGTCCTGATAGTGAGCTATTGTGAGAGTGTCCGGTAGTAGTGAGGTGTCCTGATAGTGAGCTATTGTGAGGGAGTGTCTGGTAGGGAGGTGTCCTGATAGTGAGCTATTGTGAGGGAGTGTCTGGTAGGGAGGTGTCCTGATAGTGAGCTATTGTGAGGGAGTGTCCGGTAGTAGTGAGGTGTCCTGATAGTGAGCTATTGTGAGAGTGTCCGGTAGTAGTGAGGTGTCCTGATAGTGAGCTATTGTGAGGGAGTGTCTGGTAGTAGCCATGTCTTGGTATAGGAGGATGAGCATTAATGTTATGGGTGGTTCTACAGGAAGCAGATACCATACTTTTTTTTTCTCTGGGGGCACTCAACTTTATTAGCAGGCACAAAGACACAAAAACGCATGAAAAAAAACGCACCAAAGAGTGGCCTGAGAGGTAAGGGGGCCCACTATCACTTCCAAAGCAGGTGGCCTTGTGCATTATGAGCTTTTGGGCTGTACTGTTATTGCACAGGAGCCCTCTTCTGTCTTTTATCCACTAGTGCTCGCAGTGCTTATTCCTTAACCTGTGGTGCGGGGGGGCACATACCCATGGTACAACCTGTGCACCAGGGCCCATGAGGTAAGGGGGCCACCTTTCATCTCCATAAAAGCAAGCGGCTTCTGTCACACGTAAAGGGTGCACTGTACTGATCTATATAATGTATGTATCTCTTTATCGTTGTCGCAGTGATTTAATGCTTGCGTTTGTTTATCTGCAGCCTTCTTTGCATCCATGTTGGTGTGGTTTCACCCTGGCAGGACCGATAACAGCGGCTCTCTCTATCTTTGTGTAAAGTGCCTTGTTTTGTTCTGGTAACCATTATCGTGGCTTACCTGGTGTGGTCAGGGCTCCATAATGCCTTCTCCAGACAATGCTTCATGCTGTAACGGTGTTATCTTTTACTATATGTCATGTTTGTCCTCATGGACCGGTTTGCCTATTGTCTGCTCTTCTTGTGTGGCAATATTGATACTTTTTTTTTTTCTATGATTTGACCTTCTAACATATAACATTGATTTACTTAAAATGAAGATTGCATGAAGCAAAGTTAGCCTAGTTACCCAAATATATATTTTATATATTCGCATTTTTTGTTTTCTTTTTTAGTTTTCTATGTAATCTTAACATTTTGTTTTGAGTTGCATTTATTTTGAACCAAACATTATCCTGAGGGTTGCCTTCCATTGCTGCTGCCTGTTAACAGAGAGACGTGCAAATTGTATGGTTTATTCACACTGCGCAATGTGCATCATTAAATGAATGCCAACTAGAAACGTGTGCTGGTCACAGGTCATATAGTAGCCTGTTTACACAGGATGACCACACTTCAGATGGGAAATGAACTATCTGTAATACAGCTTTAGTATGTATGAGCTGTCATTGTTCTCGGCAGCACAGGTCCTGTTTACACAGGATAAGCTGCTGTCGAGAATAATTTCTGTGCAAATGAAAAAAAAACATTTCACCCATTGAATGAACATTTTGCTTGCTCATTGGGTGATCAGCAACGTATTAACGCTATTCCTAGGTTCGCTCATTTATGATCATGCTGTGTAATGCACCTTCTCACATTTTGTAGTGAACATTGTATATTAAAAAATTGCATGTATACTCTTAATTTTACAGTAAAAGATAGGACGGCATGTACATCATCACATGTTCTCTTTAAAGCTGTCATACTCCTAACATGTCGCCCATATTTTCCTTCTTCATGGCTGGCCATGGACCACTACGTGTATTTCTACCTCTTCTCAAATTGTAGTTCACAATATTCCGCAACATCTTGGAGATAAGTTAGATATTGGATCATATACTAGGGGCATTCAATAATTTTACCTGAATATGAAAACATTTGCTTAGAGAACTCAGGTTATTTCTTTTCAATGTAATCCACCTTAACTTCAACACACTTATTCCACTTTGCCTCCAGTGATCAGGGACCCTCAGAATAGAGGGAGACTTCATGCTGTTGCAAGAACCCTGTTGCTACCTCCTTGACTGCATTATCAGGAAATCTTTGCTCACTCAGAAATTTCTTCACATTTTGAATTAGCCAGGTCTGGACTGTAGGGTAAGCTCCATGAAGCCCCATTCTCTGATAGCAGTTTGTGATTTCTGAGACTTGTCAGCTGGCGCATTTGTCATGAATCTCCACCTCAGCCCCTGAAACATGAAGACATCAATGACCAGAAGATCCTAGAACTCCTCCTACAAGATGATGGAGCTGCTGACTGGAAAGGGTGGCGATCTGACCAACTTTAATAGTATAGAGACATATGTGAAGAGTGAGTGGTGTGAAGAGGAGATGCCTATTTTATACTACCCAGATGACTGTACCAGATCAGAGGAACAGTAGATATTTTCAACTTTGCATTTGTCATGAAGCAGCAGCACTCCCATTTCTTTTCTTCCATTTGTGTGGAATTTAAATGCAGAACAAAGTTTCCAATCCCACACTTTCTTTGTAGAGCTACACAGTACTGCGCTTGCCATCCTGTCACTTCCAGTACTTTCATCAGATTGAACTACTACTATCTGTTGCATATCCAGACATGTCTCAACATGCACTGAAAATCTCCGCTCTCGAACACTGACAGAACATGATGGGGTAGATGACGTATTGAACTCCCCTTGCAGATCCAAATGTTGGATTTTACTCAAATATGTACAGTAGGAAAAATTAGTGTTTGATGCACTGGTGATTTTGGAAGTTTTCCCACCTACAAAGAATAGAGGTCTATAACTTTTATTGTAGGTACACTTCAACTGTGAGACAGAATCTAATAAAAAAAAAAATCCAGAATATCACTTTGTATGGATTTTTTATATAATTTGCATTTATTTCACAAAATAGGTATTTGAACCAATAGGAAAACAACTGAATAGAAGCCTTTTGTTTGCAATTAGAGGTCAGACGTTTCCTGTAGTCCTTGACCAACGTTGCCACCACTGCAGCAGAGATTTTGGCCCACTCCTCCATACAGATCTTCTCCAAAGCAATCAAGCTTCAGAGCTGTGCCTGGGTAACATTGAGTTTCAGCTCCCTCAAAAGATTTTCTATTGGGTTCACGTCTGGAGACTGGCTAGGCCATTCCAGGACCTTGAAATCCTTCTTATGGAGCCACTCCTTAGTTGCTCTGGCTGTGTGTTTCGGGTCATTGTCATGCTGGAAGTCCCAGCCTCGACCCATCTTCAATGCTCTTACTGAGGGAAGGAAGTTGTTGGCCAAAATCTCGTGATACATGACTGCATCCATCCTCCCTTCAATACAGTGCAGTCGTCCTGTCCCCCTTTGCAGAAAAGCACCTCCCAAAGTATAATTTTTTTTCCTTTCTTTCCCTACCATCTTTCACGGTTGAGACTGTGTTCTTGGGGTTGTAAGTGGTTAAAACTAAAAGAGAGCGCAATAGGGTCTTACCCAGGTAAAAGATATAGTTCAAGCTGTTATACTCACCAAAGGCAGGAGAGTTAGAGGCATAAAGGAATAGAGGTCAAAGCTGCTGCACATCCAAATGGCCACGCCGTGACCATAAATCATCAGATATCAAAGAAATAATTTTCGGATTAACCGTGCGCTGCTAGACAAAACGACTCCTTTCCAGATAGTGTACTTGTATACTTTTATTTTCCCAACGCGTTTCGAAGTTTCAAACTTCTTCCTCAGGGGATGATATCATCCCCTGAGGAAGAAGTTTGAAACTTCGAAACGCGTTGGGAAAATAAAAGTATACAAGTACACTATCTGGAAAGGAGTCGTTTTGTCTAGCAGCGCACGGTTAATCCGAAAATTACTTCTTGGGGTTGTACTCATCCTTCTTCCTTTCCTCCTAACACTGCAAGTGGAGTTCTATTTTTGTCTCATCTGACCACATTACCTTCTCCCATGCCTACTCTGGATCATCCAGATGGTCATTGGTGAACTTCCAATGGGCCTGGACATGTGCTGGCATGAGTGCGACGACCTTGCGTGCCCTGCAGGATTTTAATCCATGATGGTGTAATGTAGCAGTAATTTTTTAGACTCTGGTCCAAGCTCTCATCAAGTCATTGACCAGGTCCTCCCATGCAGTTCTGGGCTGATTCCTGACTTTTCTCAGAATCATTCTTACCCCACGAGGCAAGATCTTGCATTAAGCCGCAGACCGATTGACAGTCATCTTGTGTTTCTTCCATTTTCTAATAATTGTGCGAACAGTTGTTTCCTTCTCCCCAAGCTGCTTACCTATTGTCCTCTAGCCCATCCCAGCCTTGTGCAAGTCTATAATTTTTTCTCTGGTGTCCTTAGACAGCTCTTTGGTCTTGGCCATGGTGGAGAGGTTATAGTGTGAATGAGTATGTGGACAAATGTCTTTTATACAGGTAATGAGTTCAAACAGGTGCAATTAATACAGGTAATGATGGCAGAATAGGAGGGCTTCTTAAAGAAAAACTAACAGGTCTGAGAGAGCCAGAATTCTTGCTGGTTGGTAGGTGATCAAATATTTAAATAGCATTTTATTGCATGAAATTATGTAAAAATCATGCAATGTGATTTTCTGGTTTTTATTTTTAGGTTCTGTCTCTCAGAAGTGTACCTACAATAAAAATTAGACTTGTCCATTCTTTGTAGGTGGGAAAACTTGCAAACTCGACAGTGTATTAAATACTTACTTTCCACACTGTATGTGGCATGAAAGTGGAAAACTGCAAAAAATTAAAGAAATCTGTACTAAATCCACAAAGCCAAGAATTTACAAAGTACCGTAACTTACCTGGTATTAACTTGTGGTTAAATTAGGATTTGTGTCGCTATCATTGCTGGTCTGTGTTTTTAACCTGTTGTCGTTAGAGCCTCATCTGAGCACAAGTTGTAGCATTTCTGTGACGGCCATTTAAATATAATATATGGATTCTCTAGCTGATGTAGTACGACTCTTCATTCTGGAGCAGGGGAAGTTGGTAATCTCCGGATATTTGTATGCTCACAAGGGCACATAGACAGTGAGTTATCAGGGTCGGACTGGCCCACCAGAGCGTTCTCCGGTGGGCCCAGGCACTTCTACCTGCTGGCATACAGGGCTTACAGCTGCCTAGGGTCCCCGTTGCTCCAGGGGCCCCAGCAAGTGGCGTGTTGCGAATAGCGGCACACCACACAGCTGCTATGGGGGCTACAAGTGCCAGCGGAGCAGCAGTGGGTGACTGTAACAAATGGAAGCGGAGGCAGAGATGGTGACGTGTGTGTGTGTGTGTGTGTGTGTGTGTGTGTGTGTGTGTGTGTGTGTATATGTATATATATATAATATATTTTTTTTTTTTAAGTGGGACCACGGTCCGTGGGGCTCCGAAGGGGGCGTAACTAGTGAGCCCCGGGTACCTGTAGTAAAGTCCCTCAGACAGGACCAGAGTGGAATACCTGGAGGACACAGGTGCGACCTCCAGTTAGACCCCGGACACGTGGCAGCTTTCTCAGCGGGACCAAAAGGGATAACAGAAACAAAAGCAGAGTCCGTAATGAGGCGGGTCCTGGATCGAGGAAGTTGGTAGATAGCTGGCTCCAGTAATCTTGTCACAATCCTCGGACTCGAATGGCTGTTGGCGGAACGGGATGGCTTTTGCACAGATGATTGCAGAGATAGCCAGGGTTATCAGTATACAGATAATCTGTGGAGACCGATACCAGGAGAGAATGCACAGACTGCAAACACAGCGCAGACAGGTTAGCAACAGAACCAGGTGTAGCAATGGTAGATACTTGTTGCTCCGGCGCTCTCCCTATGGAGGAGAAGCCAGAAATAGCAGCCAGTGTGCTGCCATTGGATAATTACCAATTCCCTTTAAGAAGCCAGGGGACCGCGTGCCGTAATAGCTTTAGCTGAAGACCTGCCGACGGGTCGCCAGGAGGTAGGGGAAGGGGAGAGAACAGGACTCTGAGAAGCAGCATGGGACACAGGGAGCCGGCTGCTGCACGGGGACAGCGTGCAAGGCACGAGGTGAGTGCCCTGAACGGGGAGCAGCGGCAGACCGGGGCGCATAGCCAGGACAGGGACCGGGTGTAACAGTGACAGGAGTCAGGAGCCGGCTGCTTTGGCTAAAGCCTGTCCCTGCTGCTGAAGAGAAATGAATATTCATTCTTCCCCACGCCTCCATGGGTGTGGATAGGGATGAGTATTCATTAATAGCTGGCAGTGTCAGCCGCAGGCTAACTCTGCCCGCTATCAGGGCCGGAAGACCAGGGCCTCCGCTTCTCCAGGGGCCCCCAGGCCCATTATTGCCCATACAGTTGAAAGCAATAATGGAGGAGAGCGCGTCAGATGACTCTCCCTTTCCCCTCATTCCCCTCTGCCTCTGACACAGCGGGTGCACGATGACGTCACTTCATTGTTTACCCGCTGTGTGTCAGGCAGACAGCAGTTGCTGATGTCGGAACAGAGCCAGAATCAGCATGGGGACGAGGAGGAGAGGTGAGGTTTGTTTGTTTGTTTGTTTGTTTGTTTGTTTGTTTGTTTGTTTGTTTGTTTGTTTGTTTGTTTGTTTGTTTGTTTGTTTGTTTGTTTGTTTGTTTGTTTTTTATATATAAATCAGTGAGTCTTGGTTGTGTGATACCCTGAAGGTGGGGCCCCAAAAATGATTTTCTCTGGTGGGCCCAAGGTGCTCCAGTCCAACGCTGGTTGTCATCACAAGACCACCCCTTTTTAAGGTGTAAACCAGGAGGGTCTAACTCGAAGTACAGGGTTTAGGATCTTCTTGAATACATGTTTGTAGGATCATGTCTGTTCCTGTTGACTTTGCACCACTGACATTCTGTTCATATCTGCGTTTTTGCTGTAACGCACATGTCCATTTTACTGGCTACTTATAATTGCATATATACAGTATAAATATATATAACCTATGCCTCAACATGGTGTCTTTCAGAGGCCAGCAAGCTGGTGATGTCTTATGTAGCTGCCGTATGTGGGAAAGGGGCTGAAGTTAATCAAGTGAAGGAGCAGCTCTTGCAGTCAAATCCAGTTTTGGAAGGTGAAGACCCCAGTCTGGCTTACATTGTGCTCCTTGTCCTATAAGCTTTAGTCCTGATTATATCTGTGTATGTGAAGCCGAGATGCACTTGGATTTGTATGACACTAATATTAGTCAGTACAGATAACAATAGGATAAACCCATTCATGGGTAACATATGGTTAATAAACTACTTATATCACCAATTAGACTGTTATGTATATGTGCTGGAAATTACCAGTGCTTTTTTCCTTCCTTGTGTTCTTTGTAGACTGATTTATGGTTGTTCATAGTTGCAGATTACAAACATATGTAACTAAGCAATTGTAAAATGTTGTATAACACTTAATTTGCCTTTTATTAACAGCATTTGGAAATGCAAAAACTGTGCGGAATGACAACTCTTCCAGATTTGTAAGTATCTGCTCCTTTCTTGCACGTTCTTGCTCTTAGCCTTGTTTGTCCTATTCTGGATGTCTCCTGCTACAGTGTATCCTATTTGTGTCAGATCACATTCTTGGTGACCGTGACCTTGTGTAACAATGGTCACTCCCTAAATCTGTGTGCACACACTGCGGATTTTGCTGCGGTTCCGGCCGCTGCGGACCCGCAGCAGTTTTTGCTGCGGTGTACAGTACCATGATTCCCTATGGGAATCGAAAACCGCAATGCAAACGGTGCGGAATTGTCCGCACGGATTATCTGCGGTTTTCCCGTCTCCCATGACGGCACACATGAGAGAGGGGATCCGCCCAGTCAGGACAGGAACCCTACTGAAGATAAAAGGGCGGTACCTCTCCCTCGCTTCAGTTGGGTTTCCTGTCCTGACAGGGACCCGTGTGCTGAAGACAGCGGTCACACATACCTGCCCCTCTCCCGTGCCGGCGTTGAAGATCAGGCTGGTTTCCCTGAGCGCTGCGCGTCGGGAGGGGGAAGCGCCGTCCGCGGGTCCCCAGGGGGCTCAGCGTCCGAGCGGGCGCAGAAGCGGCACGGCTGGGGTCTTGGGGCTCTGTCGTGGCTGCCGCGCCGCCCTCTGCCAGGCCCAGATGCGGCGCAGGAGCGTCAGGAGGCGGCCGCTTCCGGGTCGCGCTCCTCTGACGTCACGCGCAGGTCACGCTGGGAAGGGGCGTGACATTGGGAGGCGGCGCCGACGATCCAAGATGGCGGCGGGCGAAAGGAGATCCCGGCGGCATGGCAGGGGGGGAGGGGCTGTGGGGTAACCGGAGGAGGCGGAGAGTGCAGTGGATCTCCCTTACATAAGGGGGATGACCACAGAAGACGCACTCATGCCCAAGGCTTCAGGATGGAAGTGGGGCAAGACTAGCAGCAGCGACAACAGCGTCAGCAGCAGCAAGAGCTCTCGCCAGATGCCAAGCCGCCAGCATACCAGGAGCAGTCGCTCGAGTGGTAGGAGCGGCAGTCGTAAACGCGACCGGCGTGACTCAGACGTCCAGGAGGAACGTCACGAGTGCATCTGAGGAGCCTCCGAGATCGGTACCCCTGATTGACTGCGGTGGTGAGTCATCTTCGTGAATGTCACCCTTATAGTAACGGGGTTCCCTTTTCTCTGATTGATCACTAGGGGTCGAGGAAGGCCAGCAGCAAAACCAAAAATAGAGAATGCGCCCTATGTAAAAACCCGCTGGCAGATCAGTGGCAGAAAGACCTCTGCGCTGACTGTATAAACAAAACTATACAGGAGGAGACCCCTGATTTGGTGGCTAGCCTGAAAGAGTTAATACAACAGGAGGTGAAAGGCTCCCTAAAGGCAGCCCTTAAAAAGAAAGGGAAAAGAAACCGTAGAAGGAGCTCCGATTCAGAGGCCTCGCCAAGGCAGAAGGGGCGGGATAGACCCTTGTCCCCCTCCACCACCTCTTCCTCTACCCAGTCCTCAGAATCCTCCTCGGACAGCGATATAGGTGGCCGTCCATGTTTTCCAGCGGAGGACGTGTTAAAGCTGGTCAAAGCAATTAGGGCTACAATGGGCCTTAAAGAGGCAAAAGCTCCCAAATCATTAGAGGATGTAATGTTTGGAGGACTGGAGGAAAAACGAAAACGTACCTTCCCTGTAAATAATAAAATAAAAGCACTAATTGACAGGGAATGGAAAAAAACGGAGAGGTCAGGGGGCTTACCTTCCACATCAAAAAGGAGGTACCCTTTTGAGCAGAAGGATTCAGAAACCTGGGAGAAAGTCCCAAAATTGATGGGGCCGTAGCCAGATCCTCAAAAAAGGTATTCCTACCATTAGAGGATTCCGGCGTGTTGAAAGACCCGCTTGATAAAAAAGCAGACGGTTTCCTAAAACACATCTGTGAAGCTTCAGCAGGTGGATTGAAGCCAGCGATGGCTGGTACCTGTACCGCTCGTGCCCTCACGGTCTGGCTGCAACAAATAGAGGACCAGATCAAGGATAGAGTTCCTAGGGACGAAATTTTGTCTAATTTGACACTGGTGCATGGAGCAGCGGTTTTCCTAGCAGATTCCTCTGCAGACTCCGCAAGGTTGACAGCTAGAGCAGAAAGTCTGTCAAATGCGGCAAGACGAGCCCTGTGGCTTAAAGGGTGTCCCGGAGACTTACCATCGAAGCATAGGTTATGTTCCATTCCATGCGATGGCCAATTCCTCTTCGGGTAAAAACTAGAAGAGATTTTGGAACATGCGGGGGATAGGAAGAAGAGCTTTCCCCGATTTCCAGGAGAACCCAAAAAGCAGCCCTTTCGGCGGAGGAGATTTAACAGGGGTCGTCCCCCGGGAGATAAAAAAAAAGCTGGAACTTTAAAGAAAGAAGAGCATCGGGCTATATGTTTAAAGGGCCCTCCACTTCCTCCAAAAAATCTCCCCAATGACGTTGGGCTGGAGGTAGGGGGAAGGCTTTCTCTCTTCCTTTCCGCCTGGGCAAATATCTCCCCCAGTACATGGGTCCTAAATATAATCAAGGACGGCTTAAAAATAAAATTCATCCGTCCGCCCAGGCATACCTTCATAATAACACCCAGAAGGAAAGCCCAAGAGCAACAACTGGCCCTGGAGACGGAAGTCTTGGGACTAGTGGAAAAACAAGTCCTACAGGAAGTCCCAGTGCAAGAACAAAGAAGGAGGTTCTACTCCCCCCTCTTCTTAATACAAAAACCAGACGGCTCTTGGAGAACCATTGTCAACCTGAGGAGACTCAGTGGGTAGACAATTGCTCCTTCAAAATGGAGTCAATCAATACGGCCTCAAAGATTCTGTTCCAGCATTGCCTCATGGCAGTGATAGACTTAAAATGCCTACTATCATATCCCAATTCATCGGGAATATCAAAAATATTTGAGAGTAGCGCTCCATGTCCAGGGGCAGGTGAAACACTACCAATACGCAGCCCTTCCGTTTGGCCTGTCTACAGCCTCCAGAGTATTCACCAAAGTGATGGCCGAAGTAATGTCTTTTCTGCGTTCTAGGGACATAGTGATCGTCCCATACCTAGACGACTTTCTGGTAATAGGGAGGTCGGATTCCCACTGCACACATCAAGTGAAGGAAGTGATAGAAATTCTAGTAGGACTAGGATGGATAGTAAACATCCCCAAATCAAGGATAACCCCAGCAAAAGAGCAATCCTTTCTAGGGTTGATATCGGACTCCGAGCAACAACGCTTCCTCCTACCAGAGAGCAAAGTGACCAAGATAAGAGGCCTAGCTCGCACAGCAATACAAAGTCCAAATATGAAACTGAGGAACGCAATGTCACTTTTAGGCTCACTGACATCATGCATCCCCGCAGTAGCATGGGCGCAGTACCACGTAAGGCAACTACAGTGGGAAGTTTTGTCAGCACAGAAACAATTAAAAGGGCATTTAGAAGGCAAACTATGTCTCTCAGTGGCTGTAAGAGATTCCCTGCTCTGGTGGACGGTAGAAAAGAATCTAACAGCCGGTGTCCCGTGGCAAAAACCAGTCGAGGACATCATTACAACAGACGTGAGTGCCACAGGATGGGGAGCACACCTGAGATCCCACTCAATACAGGGGACCTGGTCCTCGCTAGAAAGGGATCACGGTTCAAATGTAACAGAACTATGGGCAGTGGAAAAAACCGTGAAACATTTCCTTCCCTTACTTCGGGGCCGCCACACCCGGGTCATGACGGACAATCAAGCAGTAGTAGCCTACATCAATCACCAGGGGGAACGAGATCTCGGGGCCTCATGCAAATATCAGATCTACTCTTCCAGCTAGCAGAACAACATCTGTTATCCATCACAGCACTGCACATAAAGGGGGCAGAAAATATACAGGCAGACTTCCTGAGTCGCAGGCACCTAAAACAAGGGGAATGGTCCCTAAACCCCCAAGTCTTCCAACAAATAGTTCAGGCCTGGGGCAAACCAGAAATAGACCTGTTCGCTACCGCACAGAACCGGAAGGTCAGGAAGTTCTGCTCACTAAACCCAAGGGAAAACCCCTTCACAGTAAATGCCCTACAAATACCCTGGAAGTTCATCCTGGCCTATGCATTTCCCCCGATAACAATGATCCCAGTAGTGGTCAGGAAAATCAGGGAGGCTCGAGTGAGAATAATTCTTATAGTTCCATTCTGGCCGAGAAGGCCTTGGTTCTCCCTTCTGAGGCTCATGTCAGTGACAGATCCATGGATACTACCGGAGATTCCAGACCTGCTTTCCCAGGGACCAGTGGTCCACTCTCAGGTGAAGGGCTTCCATCTAGCAGCCTGGAATTTGAGAGGGCGCTACTGAGTCGCCAGGGATTCTCTCCAGGGTTAGTCTCCACCCTGTTGAAAAGTAGGAAACCTATAACATCCCAAATCTACGGTAGAACGTGGAAAAAGTTCCTTGACTTCCTGGGGGAACCCTTGGGGGATGTAGCGCCAGTGGGACCTATCCTAGATTTCTTACAGTCGGGGCTACAACTGGGGTTAGCCACTAATACACTCAAAGTTCAAGTCTCAGCTTTGGGGGCCCTATATAACTGCAACTTAGCAGCCAATAGGTGGGTGTCCCGATTCATAAAGTCCTGTGGCAGGTCAAGGCCGGTCATTATCTCAAAGATACCACCCTGGGACCTCAACCTAGTCTTAGAGGCCTTAACCAAAGACCCCTTTGAACCACTACTAGAGCTGTCACCAAAGCTACTTACACTTAAAACTGTCTTACTGGTAGCCTTAACATCAGCCCGAAGAGTCAGCAACCTTCAAGCTCTGTCTATATGTTCTCCATATACACAGATATTGGAGGACCGAGTGGTTCTAAGACCAGACCCGGCCTATCTCCCCAAGGTAGTCCAAAAGTTTCACAGGACTCAGGAGATTTCCTTGCCATCGTTCTGTAACAATCCTAGAAATCCTGGGGAGCAAAAGTTCCATACATTAGATGTAAGAAGAGCCATATTACAATATATGTCAATATCTAGTCAGTGGAGGAAAGATCAGTCCCTTTTTGTAGCCTTTCAGGGTAGTAGAAAAGGGCACGGGGTACCTAAGAGTACCATTGCGAGATGGATCAGGGAGGCCATTGTTATCCTACTACGCAAGTGGCGCTCCGGTTCCAGAAGGCATCAAGGCTCACTCCACCAGAGCCGTGGCTACCTCCTGGGCAGAGAAGGCTGAGGTATCAATTGAACAAATTTGTAAAGCCGCTACTTGGTCCTCACCTTCGACCTTTTTTAAGCACTACCGACTTGATCTGTCTTCCTCTACTGACCTAACCTTTGGTAGAAGGGTGCTGCAAGCGGTGGTCCCTCCCTAAGGTGTCTTATTCTACAAAAGTCTCATGTGTGCCGTCATGGGAGACGGGAAAACACCAAGGTTACTTACCGGTAGCCGGTTTTTCCGCAGCCCATGACGGCACCTGTATATTCCCCCCCTTTTTCACTCCTTTGGTGTGCACTATAGTTTGGGTGTTTTTTTAGTTAGATATAATGTGGTGATAGTTTTACCATGTGTACTAACCCGGGGGGCCTCTCATGCTCTGTAAACCAACTGAAGCTAGGGAGAGGTACCGCCCTTTTATCTTCAGTAGGGTTCCTGTCCTGACTGGGCGGATCCCCTCTCTCATATGTGCCGTCATGGGCTCCGGAAAAAACGGCTACTGGTAAGTAGCCTTGGTGTTTTCAATCCGCAGAAAGAATTGACATGTCAATTCTTTCTGCGGATTCCGCTGCGGTTTGCCATCTCCTCCATTGAGAATATGAAAAACCGCAGAGCAATCCGCAGGTAAAATCGCAGGTATTTTGACCTGCGGATTTTGCGAAATCCGCGCGGATGAATCCGCACCTAATCTGCAGCGTGTGCACACAGCCTAAAACACATTTAGCAATAATTCAACATATTACTGTTTCACTGTAACATAAATAAATATAAATAATTATAGTAAATCATTGTTGGTGACTTTTCTGTAGTTCCGTATAAAGCTTCCAATGAAAGCTGTGAAAACTATTTATAGAAGGTGTTTATTGCTGCAAAATGTGGCATTTTCTTTTTCACATTGGTAATTTAGGAGAGGCTAACGCCTACATTATACCTGGCCAGGGAACCCCCCACATTGCCATAAGAGTTTTAAAATGAGATTCCAGGTATCTTCTGTATTATCCCAGCAAGTATATGGCAGGATAGGTGAGCGCCATTGCCCTCGGAGCAAGCCCAGCTCTAGGATTACTGCCTACATTACCATAGGAAGAACGCAGATATTCGGCTATTACAAATCATTAACAGAAAACAAATGTACCGGGACCTGTTCTGCGTAGGATTTTATAGATCGTTATAATTGATTTAAATTCTTTGCCATTGTGCCTCGATATCTGTGTAATATGTCAATACCATGCGATTTATATATTTCTCATTATATGGAACTCCATCCTTATAACACTCTGTTTTTGAACCACTATCCTTTTTAAAGTGGTCATCTTCGAATCCTAGAAGATCATTTTTTTAAAACCAATGACACATGCTGAGATCTATATACTTCCTCCCGTATTCAGCTGCAGGAACTGTTGCATTCATACCTTTAAGAAATGTAGCACATACTTTGGAGAACATTCATTGGTTGAACAACCCTTTAGTTTTCCACCCCCAGCAAAGTGTTCATGCTGGTTATTTAGCATCCCTTCCTGCTGAAGGGAGTTGGTCTGATCTCCGTATATAAGCCGTCAGTCTCATCAGCCATGTATGACGCTTGGTGTGGCTCTGTCTTGGTTCAGTCCTGCTTTCTGTTACCAGACAAGGACCTGACCAATGATGCTCATTATAGATCCTCAAAACTGCGGAATTTTTGGTATGGAGGGTTAGTAAGATGATACGAGCTGGCATGTTAATTATAAATGAGCTAAAATTATATTATGAACATTGAAACACACTTTTTATATCAAGGGTCCACTTTGTGCCATGCAACCATCAGTGCCAAAGCCTGCTTGCTTCTGGTCAGTGTCACTAAGGTACAGAAGAATGTGGTTGTTCTCTGCGTTGCCCGTGGTGTTCTGGTGCAGAGATTGGAGTGCCATCTTTTGAAGACAACTGTTCTGTTCTCTATAGAACCTGGAAGACGCATTGGAGGGACACATTGGCTGATCCATCTATTAGTACCACCAGTCACTGTACGTCCATTGATTTTAAAAGGGGACACTAGGTGTCCCTGCTAGTGGAGAGCGTTTTCAGGCTCAAATAGAAGACCATCGGGTGATACCCTTTTGGATGCAAAGGAAAGTAAAACGAAGGTGCTCACCTGAGCAGGTTGTGTACAGGCACAACTCATATGAACGCTTGAAGATATCAGCTGCTGCCTCGTACGTGGGTTGGTGATCTCATCCAGGATAGTTGACCAATTTGGACTATAACACGATAATGGGCTGCGCTGCTGTAATGAAGAATACTGAGGACCAAGATGAGTTGAATCGTTCAACTGATCTTAGTCCTAAGGATTCTTCATTACAACAGCGCAGCCCAATATTGTGTGCGCATCCAAATTGGTCATTTAGTCAGGCTTGGTTCTACATCTGATTTTCACGCAAAGTCCATGTGAACTTGTGAAAGACAATTTTTTTTTTTTTTTTTTACATTGAAAATACTTATGTTTTTGTGTAAAATGTTTTTTAGGGCAAATACATGGATATTGAATTTGATTTCAAGGGAGACCCACTTGGTGGAGTGATAAGTAACTGTAAGTACAGCTATTAAGAAATAAGGGTCACTGTGTGTGTGGCATGAGTAGAATTTGATTTGGATAATGCAGGTTGTGTAATCTACAGTACTTGAAAATGGCCTGTGTCAGCATATGCGAATTGTGTTTGGTATTCTAATACTAAATGCCTTATTATGTGTGTATAGGTATAATATACAGTGTGTGTATATATACATATAATAGAGGAATGCATCAGGGAGTGGAGGATGGGGTTAAACCAAAATAGGAGAAGAAAAGAAATTATCATACACTCAAAACCTAGGAACAGTCACAGAAAAATCCACCAAACGTCTTCTCCTATAATAACCACCAACAACCTGCAGCCATGCAGCATAAGATATCTCTGACAATGAGTGCTAACCAGGACCCAGATTATATAGGAGATGGGAATGGTTTACAGTGAACAGCTGAGCCTTGATGCAGGAAAGCTTCCAGGAGCTCTGAACTGAGCAGATTAATCCTTGCACTGCTAAAAGAAATATACACCTTTCAATATGACGGTGAAGTGCTTGTAATCAATGCAGGAGTAGTAGAAATCAGAAGCTGTGGCCCTCTGGCTCCTCTCTGTCGTGGTCAACCCGTGACAGATACATCTTGGGTTTGTACAAGACCATGCTTATATGAAGCAAGAAATTGACATTTAGTAGTTTTTTTTTGTTTTTTTTTATTATTATTTTGAAGTCTGTTTTTCTAGATGGCTGACATCTTTTCATTACTTATTTTAATATGCATTTGGAAGAATTTGTTTAAACTCCATCTTATAAGATATTCCCTTGCTTTTGTATTTCCAGCTCCATGAATAAAACAGAATAGTCTATTTTCCCAAGGTGGTAACTCATCCACTATCCATAGAAAAGGGATTGCTTGTGGTTTGACCACTGGGACCCTATTTGACACCAAAAATGAAGCTCTGCAGCTCTCATCTAAATGGAACTGAATATAAGGCCGGGATCATACATGCAAGGAATATGGCGGAGTCTCGCATGTTAATACCCGGCTCTCAGATCAGAGCGTGCAGCCGCATAGCAATACATGCAGCCATACGTTCGACTCCTGAGTGACGGCTGCAGTGCCGGATATTAACATGCGGGACTCGGCCGTATTCCTCGCATGTGTGATCCCGGCCTAAGTATGTGCACCTACTCATTATCTATGGGGTTGCTGGAAATAGCTGAGTGCTGTACTTTCCATAGCATAGGATATAACTTGCTATTTTGGGAATCCTCCCTTGAAGCTTTCTCCACTCTTGGCTAATGTTGAATTTCGTATAGTGTGGTGAACTCTAAAAAGTGGGTAAATGACAGTTTCTCTAAATTTTCAGTTTTGAGGGCACAGAATATGCCAGGTTCCTCTAGATAAAGAGCAGATGGGCACTACCCGTACACTTCCATTTCTGAAATGTCAGAGATTTAGGGTGAGGGCTAGCACTTATACTTCTCACACTGATCAACAATCGCTCCTCCCAATTGTCCTTTTAAAATGAAATACCAGCTATTACCGCTGCGTCCCTTCAGATCTTAAACTTATTTTTCTATTATTGATGTGAATCGTGGACATCTTATTTTCATCCTGTTTTTAGAACAAAGTGGGGTCTAATTTTAAAGCCAATATTTCAGTTCACAGTAAACTTATTACAGGATATCCCTGCCTCCTCGGCGTCTTTGAATTACTGGATTTTTTAAACTCATGCCTATCCTTTTGTATTGATGAATGCTAATAACTATATCGGCAAGACTGGTCTGATGTGATATATAATAATATACATGCGGTAAGTTGTGTTGTAGTCCTACCTGTGACCATATACGAGTGTTTGTATGATATGTTTGGTACCATAAAGGGTTACTCATGTTTGACAGATCTATATATAGCATATGATTAGATCACTGATATATAGGTTTAAGGCCCCGTCACACTAAGCGAGATTGCTAGTGATATCGCTTAAGCGTCACCGATTTTGTGACGCAGCAGCGCTATTGCTAGCGATATCACTGTGTGACACTTACCTCCGACCGGCTCCCCCGCTGGCGATCGCTGATCGCGCGAGAACGTCCTGGGCCATTTCTCGTCGGCCTCTTCCTGCTGGCGCCGACGAGCGACGCGTGGATGCGGACGGGAGGAAGTCTTCATCGCCGCGTCTGACAGGTAAGTAACGACCGCCAACCGCTGCTGCATCGCTGGTGAGATCTGCCTGTGTGGCAGCTCACTAGCGACCATTTAGCGATGCACCAGCGATCCTGACCGGGTCGTATCGTTGTCGGGATCGCTGGTGCATCGCTAAATGTGACAGTACCCTTAGGTTATGTTCACACCAGGCATTTTTTATGCTAATTCCCAGCTGCTCTTTACAGTACCATCAAAGCCTATGAGATTTCAAAAATCTCATGCACACACATTGGTTTCTTTGTCATCAATGTTTTGTTCTTTGCTTGTTTTTTTGAACATGGAGCATGTCACGTTTTTTTCAGCATTTTTCACCCATTGAATGAATGGAAAAAAAATATGAAAAACTGCAACAAAAACGCAGAAAAACCTGTGTGTTTGCTACAGCTTTTTTCTTGCCAATCACTCGGGTTTTGCTGCAGAAAAAAACGCAGCAAAAACGCCCAGTGTGAACTTAGCCTTAATATATGGGTTCAGGGTGAATTAGGCTGTGTGCCCACGTAGCGATTTTTAAGCGTTTTTGCCGCGATTTTCGGCGCAAAAATGTTTAAAAATCGTGTACAGAACGCCCCCCATGCATTCCTATGGCATTCCGCACATGCTGTGGTAATGCTGCGCTTTTTTCCGCGGCGGAATCGCATCGCGGAAAAAATCGCAGCATGGTCATTCTTTTGTGCGGAATCGCAAAGAATTGCCGCGATTCCGCACCCATAGGAATGCATGAGAATCGCTTACTTCCCGCATGTGGCTATGCCCACCATGCGCGAAGTTAAGCGTCTCCTGTGCGGTTGGTACCCACGGTGTGGAGGAGAGGAGACTGTCCTCCAGGCCCTGGGTACCATCCCCCTGTAAAAAAAGAATAAAAAATAAAAAATCTGGATATATTTACCTTCTGGCGTCCCGCGCTGCATTCCCGGGCCTCAGCGTTCCCAGTAATGCCTTGCGGCAAGGTCCTGTCATGACGTAGTCTCGCGTGACTCTAGCGGTCTCGTGAGATCGCTATAGCAACGCGAGACCAACGTCATCACAGGTCTCGCAAGGCATTACTGGGAACGCTGAGGCCCGGGATGGCAGCGCGGGACGTCGGAAGGTAAATATGCCCCGATTTTTTTATTTTTAATTTTTTTTAACATTCTATCTTTTACTATTGATGCCGCATTGGCGGCCTCAATATAAAAAGCTGCTCACACTTGTCAAACACTGTTTGACGAGTGTGACCAACCTGTCAATCACTGTCAATCAAAGTGCATGAATATCGCACGCGAAAATTGCAGCAAAATCGCGGGAAAATCTCGCGGGAAAAAAAATGCGCGATTTCTGGGATGGAGTCCAGTTTTTAGTGTCCGGAATAAAACGCTACGTGGGCACATAGCCTTAAGGTTGCAGGAAATGAATTCAGCTCAGTACACAATGCAGAAATCCTATACTTATAAAATGAATGTCTGAATTGTACAGATGTAGTATCTGTCTTGCACATTAGGCACAGCTCTGCTTCTTTTGATCTGCAATGCGAATGATCTTATTAAATACATCTAGATACCTCTCCAGACAGCTTGCCCTTTATCTAGCCAGACGATTTGTGCTTGGTCAGCTGAATTTTCCTGTTTACCGCTCACATGACTGACTGCGTTGGCTTCACGGTCAGATCCAGGCACCCGTCAGCACAGCTATCTACAGTTTACTGATGGAACAAGGTCAAAACCAGAAGCGTGCCCCTTCCCTCAAGCCAAATCAAACAATAGCAGTTTCTTCCACTACATCCTGACTCCAGGCCGTGTGATATGATGATGTATATGAAATCATGCACCACTTGGTGCTCCTATACAAAAGTATGCTTTGATAATACAAAGCACAGTGGAAAGCTTTGATGCCATTTATGCTTGAGGTTAAAGGAGGTTAATAGGCAAAAAAATAAACTGTAATCTTTATTTTGCCTGTTTTAATACTATGTTGTACTTCTTACAGTACCCATGTCTCATCTCAAAGGGGTTACCCAGATTTAGGCTACAAGTCTGCAGTCACACTACTGCAGACCTGTGAATCTTCACAGCGCGTGCACTGCTCACTGTGACGACTCTCCAGTGATGGGCATGTGACTATAAGTATGTGGTTTGTGTAAATGCGGTCACTAGATGTGCATAGCTTTGCTCAATGCAAGTGTATTGAGCGAAGCTGGGCACGTCTAGTCGGAATGTGAGCGGTAGTATGCAAATCGCATACTTGTGGTCACATGACAGAATGCTTAGCTTTAGAACAGGATGGATAATGTATCATCTAAAAATGGTAGTGCTACAGTGTATACATGGTGAGAGCCTGCTGAAACCGAGCCTCAGCATTGACTGACAGCCAGCTCTACAGTGCGTACTGAGTTGGCTGTCAGTCAGCGCCGGAGTGTGGTTACAGCTACCACTCACTATGCACTGAGTGGTGACTGAAGCAGATTAACCCTATATCTACAGCTTAATATCGTTTTTTCACATGGTTCACAGGTTACCTTTTAATCATAACCCTTTGAAAGTCGGTTTGTAGGTTGCTGACCATTTTTGAGATGCATAGAATCATAGAATGTTAGCTTTCCAGCGTCCTGCTCAGTGCAGCATATTCTTTGAATTCTCAATCTAGGCAATTTGTGGCTAGGTTGATCTACGTCCTGGGCTGTTGCACAATATATTCCCTATCTGGAGCCAGTCTGTCGTGTTTTCTCATTGTTTTGGAACAAGCTGAAACATTTCTGCACTAAATGTCTGGAAAAGTTTGATAATCTTATAATTTATTGGATTCGTATGCCCTCTATTCCTTTGTGAACTGCTCCTTTGAAAATGTAAACTCTTATGAAAGTGTATGTACCTTATCAGGGCTCCTGACTTTAGTAATCAGTCATTGTTACTTGCGTATAACGTATAGCATAGGGAAAGCCGGGAAGCATTAACCGAAAATAAAGTTTAGTCATATTTGTGTTCTTAGTATAGTGTCCTTAATAAAATTAAAATTGATGTGAAAATGACCTATTAACTATATCTTTGTAGATGGCATATTGTAAAATCCTTCTGTAAGGTAGGCCTTAATTTACAAGACGTTGGAGAGAATCTCACATATTGCACTGCTGGGCTAGATTCCCATTTTATACAGTGCTCTCCAATCCATGTTCCTGTGCAAGGTCATCCATTATTCAGTGACTCCCAAGTGATTGGTTCCTGTAGGCTATTCTGACAGAAACTCCAACGTAGCGCTCAATGGAGAGCACAATATAAAGCTAATCCTAGCCATAGTGAATAGAACAATTCAAGGCCAGGCTCAGACGGGAGTATTTCTCCATCCGTATGTGGACCATAAAGCCCTGAGTGACTGTAGATCTCCCAACGTGAACTGACAAATATGAGGCTGTAAATTCAGAAGAACTGTAGGCAGTCTGGGCATTGTGGTCCGTATATGAAATGTGAACTATGCCCGTGTGAACTCGGAACCAAGAAGTAAATATACTGGAAGTTTAATACATTAGTTTGCTTATCTATTTTTTTTTTTTAAATGATCCTACTGTTATCTGACTTCTTTAGATCTCTTAGAAAAGTCAAGGGTTGTCAGACAGCCAAGGGGTGAACGAAATTTCCATATCTTCTATCAGTTGTTGTCTGGTGCCTCCGAGGATCTCCTTAGTAAGTATAAATATGACAATGAGGAATGTGCCTTGGAGCAAGTCTTTAGCACCCTTCTCCTTTTTGATGTATGTTCGCTCTGCATTTCATGTGTCAACAGTGGTGATGAAGCCATCCCAAGATGTTACGTTTACTCCGTTCTTTTGGTGTTTTGTCAACTGCTGAGAATGTATGTGTTTCTGTAATGTGATCGTGTCATTGCTCTAGGTAAGCTAAAACTGGATCGGGATTTCAGCAAATACAACTATCTCGGCTTGGATTCTGCAAAAGTGAATGGTGTGGATGATGCATCAAACTTCAGAACAGTCAGGGTAAGATGCAACAAAAACTGTGTGGGTCTTTAAAGGCTGTGTGCGAAATACACAGATTATACTATATGGAACATGCGTAACTTATTATTTTTATTATGGTATTTTTTTTTTTTTTTTTCAGTCATTTAGAAAATTCTCTCTGCAAATGGACCTATACGAAATTTAAAGGTCCAAACCATTTGAGCCAGAGAACTAGCTTCAGGCTGTGACAAACATCACGACTCATTTACACAACACTCTTTTTTTACATTTTGTGCACAACCTCTGCCACGTGTTCAAAAAAGCTTAGTCCTAGCTTGGCTCAACAAACTAATTTTGTTAGCGTAACCGTTGTTTTAAGTTGCATTCTGATTGCCCAGTACATGTGCAAATGACTGATCTTTCAATCTCCATTCACAAGTAAAATCTGTCTTCAGTAAATACATACTTCTCCATTATTAAGATAAAGATGGCCGTTGGTTCTGGTAAAGTTCTGTGTAACTGTCATTTCAGGAGAACTTGTAGAATAATGTCTGTGTCTGATTCTAGGTCCTTCCCCATCTTCATATAATTTTAAAAGAACCATCTGCCATCTCCTATCTCAGTATTGGGAACGTCTGTCTTCAGTGAATTTTACCTGTGAATTGAATGAGCGATCTGTCCAGGGGGAGAAAGAAGCGGATTTCTCTGATAAGATATTAGTTGCTCATTTTCATGTCTACTATTGGTCTATGAAAAAAATCAGTGACTGTTACACTCTAAATTATACCAGTCCATGACTACATTTTTGTCTCTAGCACACGATGACTGAAGAATGTGTAAGTTTATTAAGAGGTTCCTCTTTGTGGACTTGTCACATCTTACGCCAGCGGACTCTGTATCAAGATCAGCATATTGGAACGCCAGTGTCAGTCAGATCCTATGTGTTACCACACAGATAACCATTTAAACAGTGCTTTTGTGCAAAACCTATTTGAGTGGACTCGGGTAATGAAGCCATAAGTAGAACAGTAGACATGATTGCACTTTTGCTCTCCTTTCTAGTGATTAAAAGTGATTTGTATTGGGTTTTCTTGCAAGTGCTCTTCGGTTTAAAAAAAAAAAAAAGAGCAATACTCCCTTCCCTGACTCCCCTCTTGGTCCAGGTTTAATGCTGCCTGGTTCCCTGCTGGTCTCTACCTGCTGCACCACTTTGGTGTAGACACTGGGATATGTGAACCACCGGCAGCGGTCACACGTCAGTGTCAAAATGGTTACCACAAAAAATAACGATTGGTTATGTTTTCATATTGTCATTTATTTAAAAGGATTCTGAATCTTTGTTGTTTTTCACAGAATGCGATGCAGATCGTTGGCTTTATGGAACATGAAACGCAGTCTGTTTTAGAAGCTATAGCTGCAGTGCTAAAATTGGGAAACATTGAGTTCAAGCCAGAATCTCGTGTTAATGGCCTGGATGAAAGCAAAATTAAAGATAAAAATGGTAAGGCCGCTGTCTGAGCCACCCAACAATTAGACCCCTTAATGACTTAAACCAAAAAAATGTGATCTGTAAACAAGCCAACTTTGTTGCCTTTAAATGATCCAGTGAACGTGAATGATAGCTCAGAGGCTATGCTTTCTGGAAAGCGATTATATCCTAAATGGAGACACTGCTAATAATCCCCCAAAACAAGACGTTTCTGTTTCCAGGACTCGGATGCCTTTCTGTCTGACATTCCTAGATATCCAGGCAATTGAATTGCATAGGTGTGGTCTTTTCTAAATTACTGACCACACCATGGTCATAAATGAGGGACTAGCCACAGAAAAAAATACTTTGTAATACCTCTATGTCACATTAAAAGTAACTGTAAAAATAGAAGACAAATACTACTGTAATGACCGAAAGGGTTATTCACCTTATAGGTATTGCTTTGTATATCACTAAGGGGTCCAATTGACGGGACCCCAACCAATCCCAACAATGGCCATGAGGCTCTGAACTGCTTCATTAAGATGTAGAGGTTGCTATGCATGTGAACCATTGCTCCATTCATTATGGGACTGCTCAAGATATCTAAGAGCTGTGCTCTATGGCATAGCCATAGGTAATGAATGGAGTGGTGGTCACCGCACTACACATGGCATTCAGTCTGATGGCCATTCTAACAGAGCCCTATACCTGGGCTTGATGGCCTCAGGGTCAGACCTGTAGATGATTGATGACCTACTAGGATGGATATAACACTTTAAATGTTCAATCACACTGGGAGCTGCCAGGTAGTTTATTGCTCGACATTTGCATTGCCAATAGCGTTATACTGCATGTCTTATTCTTCAATATGACCACAAAGTTATATGTTATAAAGAGGCGTGAGGAAAAGGCAAGTGGCATCTGCTACTATGTGGCTTTACATGCTAGCAGTTTCTCCAATTGAAAGACCATTAAACTACAGAGTGATTTGCTGATCTTACAAATCCCATTTTCAGCACCTCTGAAGTTTAGTGTGTCCTGTAGTCGCTGTCTGTGAATCCTTGTATGCAAACTTGATTAGAATGATCAAAAGGTATCCAACTGTACACAGTCTAGACGTCGTAAAGCTGCCATTAGTGCAAATTTATTTTTATGTTGTATTTAATAGATGAGTAAGTTGGGTCTGAACCGTGTCTTGCACACATCAGTTTTTTGTTTTTTTTAGTTTGCTATTTTTAGATCAAACTTGCCCATAGCCCCATTAAAAAAAATCAAATGGCAAACTTATCACATGTGCTGTCCGTAATTTATTTTTTAATTGGTAAGAGAAACTAAAACATTAATGTAACAAGAATTGTAAAAACTTAACACATGGACCAAGAATGGTTCCAGCGCGCTAAAAGAAAAATCCACGCCATTTTTTATGTATGAGAAAAAGAAATGACTTGTGAAAAAAAAGTGGATCGCTTAAAGTAGGAAACACTCACACATTGGTCTGTTAGTAAAGGGTTATTCCCATCTTCCTAAATGGGTATTTTTGAAATTTACTGCATATCAAAACTTTCATCTGTTCTGGAGATATTAACACTTTTTTTTTTCTTCTTTTGTTTACATCTCGTTGCCTTGGAAACTGACCACCTCTGTTAGACAGCAGAACACTTGCTGCACTTGCAAGTCCTTAGTTTCTATTGAGCTTGGATGCCATGTTCGAAGCTGTGCAGGATTGCTGGAGTGCGCGTTGTTGCTGCCTAATCCCAGACAGCTTTAGTAAGCTAGAGAGCAACATGCTGTAAAGGAAAGAAAAGTGTTAATATCTTTAAAAATGACTACAGATTTTAAGAAGCAGAAAATCTTGACTGCATGTTTTTACAGACACACTATCTGATTATTCTCATCTATGAAGATGGGAATAGACCTTTAAAGACCAGTACAGATTGCACAGTGCATATGTTAGATCAGGTATCCTTTCAAAAACACAAGTTACTTTCGGAAGACTCCTCTTTCTGCCACAAGTCTCCTCCTCAATGGACACCACTTATAAGTCAGTCAAAAAAATCATTCTAATTGAAGGACATGAACATTAATGTAAAATAACCATACTGTTAGCATATGGGATATTTCATACATCTTGAAATAAAGCTGAAAAATACTCATCCAAAACTTTGGATCGTAGCATCTTAGATTGATTTATGAAAGTTTTGTGCCACACTGACACTTTTTTCTCTTGAATGTGGGTATGGCTAAGCTCACACAGCATGAGCATGCACTACTGATAAATTAGAAGCATCTTCTGACTGCTTGTGAGAAGGCCCCTTATACACTGTAGATGGCTGTTGGCTGAGGGATGGTTCGTCTGATCGTTTGGCCGGCAGCTATCTTGCCCGATTCTCCCATACACAAGCACTAGCTATGCCGTGCGCTCTTGTGTTCTCTGTCAGACATCTTTGGAAAAGACTTATCTCCTGAAGAACAAAAAGGTTGGGCAATCTGAAATCCGAAATGTTTGGTCCTTCACTCCCATGGCAATCCTAGGCTGTCATCCAAGCCCGTAGAAATTAGCAGGTTCTGCCGAAGTTTGCCCTAAGTGTATGAGGCTTTAAGTTTTAGTTGTCTAACTCCTGAGCAGCAATAGTAAATGCGGGTCAACACAAATGTATTTGTAGTTTTAGCAATGTGTTATGGCAGAAGGAAGAAAAAAATGTCCCGCCATCCTTTCAGGTTATCAGTATTGTTACCCGAACTATGGGGTTCCCCTTGGCGTGCTTGAACATGCTGTGCTGTATTAATCCCCTACATTATAGGTGGACATAGCCTTTGTTTAGGCTTCAGTTAGGTACTTTACAGGTAGAACTGTAGGAATCCTTTTTTCTTCTGGAACTATGATCTGCATAAATAATTTGTTATATATTTGTTTATATATTTTCTTATTAATGCGTAGAATTGAAAGAAATCTGTGAACTGACGGGCATTGACCAGAGTGTGCTAGAACGAGCTTTCAGCTTCCGAACAGTGGAAGCCAAACAGGAAAAAGTCTCCACCACACTCAATGTTGCCCAGGTTAGTTATTAACTAACATTTTGCATTTGTTTACAAAGCAACACTGATAATTTGACTACCTGCTATTTTCTTTTTTTGTTGGTAGCATTCCGCTTCAATCTCAAGGACATGGCAATGCATTTAGATTACTTCCCCAATGTAGATGACTGTCTTTACCAGTAAAATTGGTGTATTACTAAATGAACCGTGCAGTTTCCAGTGCAGAACTCTGTAATAATATCCAAGAGCCTAATAAAAAGCCAAATACAAAATATACATACATATATTATAGTGTGTATGTATACAGTGGGGCAAAAAAGTATTTAGTCAGTCAGCAATAGTGCAAGTTCCACCACTTAAAAAGATGAGAGGCGTCTGTAATTTACATCATAGGTAGACCTCAACTATGGGAGACAAACTGAGAAAAAAAAATCCAGAAAATCACATTGTCTGTTTTTTTTTCATTTTATTTGCATATTATGGTGGAAAATAAGTATTTGGTCAGGTACAAGCAATCAAGATTTCTGGCTCTCACAGACCTGTAACTTCTTCTTTAAGAGTCTCCTCTTTCCTCCACTCATTACCTGTAGTAATGGCACCTGTTTAAACTTGTTATCAGTATAAAAAGACACCTGTGCACACCCTCAAACAGTCTGACTCCAAACTCCACTATGGTGAAGACCAAAGAGCTGTCAAAGGACACCAGAAACAAAATTGTAGCCCTGCACCAGGCTGGGAAGACTGAATCTGCAATAGCCAACCAGCTTGGAGTGAAGAAATCAACTGTGGGAGCAATAATTAGAAAATGGAAGACATACAAGACCACTGATAATCTCCCTCGATCTGGTGCTCCACGCAAAATCCCACCCCGTGGGGTCAGAATGATCACAAGAACGGTGAGCAAAAATCCCAGAACCACGCGGGGGGACCTAGTGAATGAACTGCAGAGAGCTGGGACCAATGTAACAAGGCCTACCATAAGTAACACACTACGCCACCATGGACTCAGATCCTGCAGTGCCAGACGTGTCCCACTGCTTAAGCCTGTACATGTCCGGGCCCGTCTGAAGTTTGCTAGAGAGCATTTGGATGATCCAGAGGCGTTTTGGGAGAATGTCCTATGGTCTGATGAAACCAAACTGGAACTGTTTGGTAGAAACACAACTTGTCGTGTTTGGAGGAAAAAGAATACTGAGTTGCATCCCTCAAACACCATACCTACTGTAAAGCATGGTGGTGGAAACATCATGCTTTGGGGCTGTTTCTCTGCAAAGGGGCCAGGACGACTGATCCGGGTACATGAAAGGATGAATGGGGCCATGTATCGTGAGATTTTGAGTGCAAACCTCCTTCCATCAGCAAGGGCATTGAAGATGAAACGTGGCTGGGTCTTTCAACATGACAATGATCCAAAGCACACCGCCAGGGCAACGAAGGAGTGGCTTCGTAAGAAGCATTTCAAGGTCCTGGAGTGGCCTAGCCAGTCTCCAGATCTCAACCCTAAAGAAAACCTTTGGAGGGAGTTGAAAGTCCGTGTTGCCAAGCGAAAAGCCAAAAACATCACTGCTCTAGAGGAGATCTGCATGGAGGAATGGGCCAACATACCAACAACAGTGTGTGGCAACCTTGTGAAGACTTACAGAAAACGTTTGACCTCTGTCATTGCCAACAAAGGATATATCACAAAGTATTGAGATGAAATTTTGTTTCTGACCAAATACTTATTTTCCACCATAATATGCAAATAAAATGAAAAAAAAAAAACAGACAATGTGATTTTCTGGATTTTTTTTTTCTCAGTTTGTCTCCCATAGTTGAGGTCTACCTATGATGTAAATTACAGACGCCTCTCATCTTTTTAAGTGGTGGAACTTGCACTATTGCTAACTGACTAAATACTTTTTTGCCCCACTGTATATGTATGTTTGTATGTGTATAATATAAAATATAATTTTACATATAATGTGACCCATTGATCAGTAAGTTTTATGCTATTCCATGGTTAATGGGATAACTTATAAACTTGAGACTACCTCTTTAACAAAATGCAAGGTAAGTACACAAGAGTCATCTAAATCAAATCAAAGGGTAGTCACAATCCTTTGCTTTCAAAACGGCGTTAATCTCAATTCTTCAAGGTAAATTTGCAAACCGTTTTTGAAGAAATTCAGCAATGAGGTTGTTTCAAACATCTTGGCGAACTAACCACAAATCTTCTGTGCATATAGGCTTCTCTCTCCTCATGTAACCCCGCACACTCAATGATGAGATCAGGGCCATGTGGTTGCCGTATCATCACATCCAAGACTACTTGTTCTTTGCACTGAATATAGTTCTTAATGGCATTGGCTGTATGTTTGGGGTTATTGTCCTACTGCAGAGTAAATTAGGAATCGGACAACTCTCTGATGGTATTGCATGAGCAACATTGAGAACCGTAGACTCAGTGGTCAGACAGGGAAAATGACTGCAGCATATGAAACTCGCATCATGCTTAATTTTTCAAATCAAAGATGGTCTAGCAGTGCCATTAGATCAGAATCTAGCCGTAGCAGCACCCAGTGAGACCCAGCTAAGCTACACCCTTTTACTGTTTGGAGAAGTCAGGCCAGAAATGGTCTTTATGGAAGAAAAGCAGCCAAAAGACTGACATTTCAATATAGAAACAAGACAACTATGCACAAAAACATAGCAACTGGGGTGCAGAAAATGGCAGCAAGTGCCCTGGAGAAGGAAATATTTGTGCAATCCTATGCCCATAAAAAGATTTGTGGTTAATTCTCAAAGATGTTTGGAACAAACTCCCAGCCGATTTCCGTTAAAAACTGTGCAAGTGTAGAAAAGGATTGTTGCTTTTTAATCAAAGGACGGTTGCACCAAATAATGTTTTCTAGATTTTCCTTTTGTTCTTTGACTTGACATTTTGTAGAGGGGGAGTGGACCCCCTAACCAGGTAACCCTGATTACTAATATGGTGGCTTACACTAATATTGGATGTAGGAGAACCTTGGCAGATGACCGTTGTCTTACTAGAAAAAAAATCTATACAAAGACCAGCACTGATATTTCTGCATATGGTGACCATATAGTGGTAGATGCCAGTACTGCTGATCATATAAGAGGTTACAGCACAGTTATAGATGGTGACGTACAGCTGACGTTCTTTCAGCTAAAGTCCTTCGCTTTTCCCACGTTTTTTCATCTTGCCCAGACCAACATGACAACTTTTCCAACCAGGACTCTACAGAGATTACAAAGACACATTAGACTTCTCACATTTCAGGCACCATCCCCACCTATTCACAGCCTGCACAAATTCCTTGGCCTGCTGACACCCCAATGCTGAGCCGCTGCTGCCGTATGTGTCCCTATTACTGCACCTACTGTGTGGTACTGTGTGCCCTCTAGTTTTTCTCCTACTGGAGCGCTAGTTCCCCCTTTTCAGTACACTCATACAGTATGTCAACAAAAATGCCCATAAATGCTGTAGGATACCCCCCACAGTGAATTGCTTCCCCACAGTACCCTCCACACGGACAGTATGATGAAACTACTGTATCCCACGCCTCAACTTCCCCAAAAGGTACTGTGACCCCAACACTGTTTAAGCCCCCCAACTGTGACCCCCCCCACACACACGGCCCTCCATGCAGTATAATGGGCCTACATACAGTATATTGGCCCCACACCTCTCAACACTGTATAATGACCCTCATACAGCCCACCAGACAGTATGATGGACCGCACACAATCCTTCACACTGTATAATTGCTTGCATACAGTAAAATCCACTCCCCATAGTCCTCCATACAGTACAATGCACGCCCCATAGTCCTCTATATAGTACAATGCACCCCATAAGCCACACAGGATAACGAACCTCATAATTCTCCATATGGTATTCTGGGCACCACAATGTTCTAAAAAAAAAACAAAAAAAAAACTCCCCTGTCTTCATAGTTCCCCAATTCTCCGATCTCCGCAGCGAGTTCTCTGAATCTCAGCGTAGCGGGCGCCATATAGTAATGTCATCACAACTGCTTCGCTGAGATGTCAGACATCGAGGAAGAATGCTGGGGGAGCAAGCGTCAGCTGACACTCCCTCCTTTATCATTGCTTTCAACTGTAGCAGCATCTAGGATGCCGACACAGCCGAAGTTGCGATGACGAGCTGGGAGTCCCGTGCTGGCAAAAAATGGCCCTTTTTTTTGGAGTTTTACACCAGTTTGTTTGGGTTATGTGCCAGGAGAATTTCTTTGCATATGCTGAACACAATGCTAATGTAGTCTTGCCCTTTGTTCCTTGATTTACAGTATGATGCCTTTAACTAGAACAGCATATTCTGCTGACAGATCTTAACTTGACAGAAACAAAGCTATTCGAGGTGTTACACATTTCTTAGTGACTTGCAGTGAAAGATCCTCAAAGTGTTAACTTTTTTTTTTTTTAATTCAGTTTTTTTCTAACCATAAAATTCAAATACAATATTTGTCTGTAATTTTTTCTTCCACCTATTCCCCTCTTCTAATATGTTAATGCTATTTTATCTGTCTTTATCCAGGCCTACTACGCACGTGATGCACTGGCTAAAAACATGTATAGCAGGTTGTTCTCTTGGCTTGTCAACCGAATAAATGAGAGCATCAAGGTACTCAATGTTTTCAGTCTTCAGTTTCTTTTCAGTAACAGAAAATATACAGTAAGATGTAGAAGTATTGGGGCAAGCCCTATAACAGTACAATAGATTTAAAACGAGCCATGAAATTGTGATTTGATGAATATACTTTCAGCTTTTATGGTTTTGAAAAAAAATATTGCAGTATTAGGCTAGGTTCACATCGCATTCGTGCCATCCATTTAACGTATCAGTTAAGCGGATGCGCAAACGCTGATGCCCAAATTCTATTTTTATCTATGATTGCGCTAATGCATGGTAGCATTGCGTTGCCATGCGTTAGTAATGGAGGTCTATGCACAGCGAACGCGTCTGTTCGCTGTGTTAGACCTAAACCCGAAAACGCGGTAGACCGCGATCGAAGGTGCGTCACAAAGTAACGCATGCCGATTTAGAGATGCGTTACTATAATGGATGGCAGTGTGTGCGTTAACGGATCCGTTACATTGTGTTAGTGCCGCATAGTAACGGATCCCTTAAACGGATGGCCATAACGCAATGTGAACCTAGCCTTAGTTTAACAGACCTTTTCTACATGGTTCCTCCATTCCCATCGACTGATGAGCAGTTTCATGGCTGGTATGGCCTGTTGGGGTCTGCAGTTGATTCCATGTTTACAATTGGTATTTGTTAGCTGTTCAGTGGACCCACATATTGAGCGTTCCCCTAAAGTGTCATAGTAAAGAACATCAAGCTGAACAAAAAAGTATAAACACTATAGACAAAAAGGTCCTCCAAGGATATTGTATAAAATATTCAAAATTTATTAACACAAAAAATAAAAAGAAACAGCAAACCATACAGAAAGTGGAAAATGGCATGACACTGGGTGACAAACGTATGGACTATAAAATGACTGGTACAATAATGTAGCACATGAGGGAATATATGGAAAAATTATTTGCATACAAAAATAATTATAGTGCTTGAAAAAAAAATCCCTCCTAAAAAATAAATGATGTGGGTATAGAGAAGATCAAGTAAGGGAAATGTACCTCATGGCTAGAGAATTGAAGCAATAACATTTACCAGAAAGAAAAAAATCACGCAGGGTCCCCCTTAACGCACGTTTCAATGAATGTCTTCCTCGGAAGGGGTGCTTAACCTCCCATTGCTAACATGAGTGCAGGCTCCGAAATGCAGATCACCTGTGAAACATTTGGCCCCAGCCAGCTGGATCGCGTCATCCTGTGCCCCAGAATACCGGAAGTGTGCCCCCGCAAAAACCGCCGTACTCCGAATAGTTAGACAGTGCTGTCATGGTAACAGAAGTGCCGGACGTTCACCGTCGCAAGAGCTTCCCCACACATTCAGTGCAGACCGGAAGTGCGCGCGTCAAATTAGATCCTCAGTAGGAGGTGAAGACCTGTTGCCTAGGGAACGTGACGTCACCTAGTATGATTCACGGAAGTTCTCCGACACCAATTGTCTTCTCAACAACTCCCCCAGGCTTTCAAATTAAAACAATAATATAAATATAATTATTTTTGTATGCAAATAATTTTTCCATATATTCCCTCATGTGCTACATTATTGTACCAGTCATTTTATAGTCCATATGTTTGTCACCCAGTGTCATGCTATTTTCCACTTTCTGTATGGTTTGCTGTTTCTTTTTAATTAATTTTGAATATTTTATACAATATCCTTGGAGGACCTTTTTCTCTATAGTGTTTATGCTTGGTTTCACGGTCTTCCGTGTTATAATGAACAAAAAAGTATTTGGGAGATGGAATAAACTTTAGTTGAGGCCAGTACGTCTTGGTACATCCTTAAAAAGAAGGAATGCCCTGGTGAACTCTGCAACATTTGATGTCTTCAGTGCTCTTCCAGGCTTTTTGAAGTGACATCACAAAACTTGGTCAAATGTTAGTGGGTATCTTTGTCTGCCTTCATTCATTGGCTCCTGGCTGAACTATTGACTATCATGGCCATCTCTACCGAGCGCTCCTGTGTTATCTGCTAAAGCGCTGCATATTTATAGCACCACTCCGGCGTTATTTTTTATTATTTCAGCACTGGAGTGGAGCCACTAATGTAAGGACCCTGACCATAGTAATATACTTTCCAGCTGCCGTCTTCAGCTGTTCTCAGCATCACTCCTGTTCCGATTCACCATCTTGTGACTGCAACTTCTGACTGACCAGAAGTCAGAGGTAATGGTCATAAGTTCTCAATAAAAGTCTGAGAGCCTCATTCTTTGAGCAGTGATTTTGGGCTTGTCCAGCAAACACTGGAGTGGTCACATCCTGCAGAAGAGTTCTGGATACTGGAACAGGTTTTGATAACAGATGAAGTCGGCAGCTGGTATGTATGATCCTAAGGGCAGGGTACTTACATTAGTGATAACACTCCAGCAATACAGTAAGTTAAAAAAATGTTGGCGTGGTGCTTTAAGATTGGTTTAGTCAAGAGTTATCCTCATGCACTTTGCTCAGGATCGGGGAATAACCTTTAAAACTTGTTCTAGTTCGTCAGATCCTGTGAATATTCTAAGATTTGACACCAATCCCATTTGCATCAAATCAATTTGCTTATCTCTTGTGACCATGTGTAACCATGGGGCGACCCCGTCTGAAAAATTCTCTAGTTATTTAAGAGATGGCAGACCCTCCTCCAATTAATGGCGATGGCTTAGAAAATCCATACAACCTAATTTCTTTTTTTCAGCCTCTGAATGTAAACACTGTTTTCATTCGTTGACTGCAAACATGGAATTCTGCAAATGGTGAAGAATAACAAAGCACAGCGTACGGTATATCAGAAATACATTACAGCTACAACATATTCATAGATTTCTTCATCTGTAATAGGTGGAAGAAATAAACCGATAGGATGATGTGAATAGTGGTGCATGCCCATTGGTGCCAATCTGGTGCTCATTATGTCAGGTAAACAGGCAGTCCGTCATCTGACGAACAAGCAAAGTTGTTTGTAGGGTGAAATGCTCCTTTACTGAGAAAAGTCATTATTCTTGGCTGCACAAGACCTGTTTAGAAAGAACAAAGTGATGTTGAGAAATAATTGTTGCAGAAAATCTGTGCACATAGGAGCAGTCTGTCCGTATAAACAGGCTGTTGAAAGACCACCAATCTGCAAATATGCAGCTAATTTTGCAGTCGTTTAATACCGCTTATCGTTCAGTGTAAGCCCACCATAAGGGAGCAGACAGTTCTCATGCGCGGAACGCATTACACTGCAAGGACTAACCCGGCGCCTCTCCTGACCGGAGCGTGATGTATTTCCATGCAGGCGTCACGTGCAGGTCAGGAGAGTCGACTGTCGGTCCGAGGATTGCGATGCGACCCTCGCACGAGAATTACAGCCATCTGTCTTCCCCCTAAGGATCCGAATCTATAGGTACAGAAGACTAAAATCTTTGAGCAAGTTATTTAGCTCAGTTTCGTTGCATGACAAATTGAGTTGTTTTTTTAATACTAGAATAGAGACTGAGCAAATATAGATGGAAATTCCTAAGTACATGAATTTTGTTTTATAACATTTATATTTTGTATTTCCTAAGGCACAAAGTAAAGTGCGAAAGAAGGTAATGGGAGTCCTGGACATCTACGGCTTTGAGATTTTTGAGGTAAGCCATTTTCTAGCTTGGCTAGGGTAATCTGCTTCAAGTGGTATTGATGATTCATAAAGTCATGTGGTAACGGGCATATTTTCCAAAGAAATATTACATTTATGCAAAAATTTGTTGAAACCTTTTCCTTTTTTGTTAATGAAGACAAGGTTTCAGTAACCCAGTGCTGTACTAAAGGTTTGTGTAAAGACAAAGTATGTGCAGATAGTGATTCTTGTTCTTGAGTGCATGGTGGTGGTTAAAACACAGATTGACCATGGGGGCAGCAAATTGACCAGGGGGTGTTTATAAAGAGCCATCTTCCTTGCTTTAAAATCAGAGGTATAGCTAAGGGTTCACATCAGGGGAAGGGGGTGAAACATCGGAGTGGGTCCTAACCAGTAATGCTGATTACAGCTATGGTGGCACACTGATATTACCATCATATGGTGACAACATAGCGGTAGATACCAGTCCTGCAGAACATACAAGTGATCGCAGTACAGTTGTATATAGTGACTTACAGCTGACGCTCTTTCTGACGGAGTTGTTTATTTTTCAAGCACTTTCCATCTGGCCCAGACCGACATGGCAACTTTTTGCAGCCAGGACTCGGCTGCAGAGATTACAACAGACATCTGACTTCTCACTTTTCCAGCACCGTCCACATCTATTCCCAACCTGCACAAACTCCTCATCGTACTGATACCTCAATACTGAGCCACTGCTGCTGTGTGGTACAAAAACAGAGCTCCTCCTAGTGCCCCACATAATAATGCCACCACTGTGCCGCTTACATAATATTTATGCATTCTGTGCCCTCTAGATGGTCAAACTGCCCTATAGAAAATAATGTCTGGTGCAAATTACTTGGAAAAGTGATTATATTATACTATATTATATATTTTTTTTTTTATACTTTTCAATCTCCTTTACTACACATAGCAGGACTTCAAAGGAGAGCTGCAATTTCAGGCATTGGGGTCTTCTGCAGACCCCCGGCTGTCATGACAACCCATTGTCACCCCACAATCGTGACATAGGCGGGGTTTGTGACGCACTTCTGGTAGGTGTGTTAAATGCCGCTGTCAGAGATTGATCAAATCAGCTGTCATGTGCATGAAAAGTAGCAGGCTCAACGACCGAGCCCGCATCAAAGGAATGGACACGCCCTATGACGTACCTATACGTCATAGGCCGTGAAAAGGATAAAGCTTCATTCAGACAATCCTGAGTGCTTCCATTCCAAAGAAAGTGACCGACTTTTCTCCGGTGTCATCCTAGTTTCTACTGCTTTTTTTTTCTTTTTTTTTTTCTTTTTATTCACTGAAAAGTTGGGTTTGCTTCCAAGCCAATGAAAAAGCCCTTGGAAGATCACGTTTTTGATTCACGGTTATCACTAAGAAACTGATCAGTGAGAGAGAAACTGATGCAAAGTGGAATCATGTCAGAAACCTCCGACTGGCATTCATGTCTCACAGATCCTCATTGACTTGAATGGGCGAATCTGATCAGAATAGGTGTGCGAATCTGATCAGAATAGGTGTGCTAGGAGTCTCTCAGACCTCACTCTCGGATTGGTGATTTTAACGGGTGTGAGAATACATCCATTCTACTTATGGGACGGAATGCTGTCTGAATTACAATTGTACAATACTCAGATATGTCACATGGATGTGGAAATACAGCCTGATGCATATCTTGTGAATATACCAGAAATGCATGAGACTGGAATACTCCATTAAAGCTTGGTATAGAGGAGAAGCTGAACAGAATGATAAGGTTTTTTTTGTTTGTTTTTTTAAGATTCCGTATAAGTTTTATTTATTCATTGAAATTCCTGGTGCGTGTATGCATAGGAGTCAAGTGGGCGGTCCTGATCAGTGATTGACAGCCAATTCTACACGTACAGGGACGTGTCAATCATAGAGTAGAACCACCCACCGGACTCTAATGCATGGTATATTGAAACTTTTCCTACAGAGTTTTTCAAATTGATCAGCTCCATAACATCCAGCCTGCAGATCACATACTATTTTCAACATAACCGGTTCCCTTTTAAGCCTTTTCTACCATGACACCCCAACAGAAAGGTGTACAAACACATAAGCGTTAGCATTTCCTCCTCTACAATCAATATAAATAGTTTAACATAGTAATATATGGCATGAAGCTTAATGTCTGGTCCTGTTCACGTCTGCATTGTAGCTTGCACATACAGATGCTTCTCTCAAAATTAGAATATCATCAAAAAGTTCATTTATTTCAGTTCTTCAATACAAAATGTGAAACTCATATTATAGAGAGTCATTACAAAGAGTGATCTATTTCATGTGTTTATTTCTCTTAATGTTGATTATTATGGCTTACAGCCAATGAAAACCCAAAAGTCATTATCTCAGTAAATTAGAATACCTTATAACACCATCTTGAAAAAATAATTTTAAAATCCAAAATGTTGGCCTACTGAAATGTGTGTTCAGTAAATGCACTCAATACTTGGTCGGGGCTCCTTTTGCTTCAATTACTGCATCAATGCAGCGGCGTGGCATGGAGGCGATCAGCCTGTGGCACTGCTGAGGTGTTATGGAAGCCCAGGTTGCTTTGATAGCAGCCTTCAGCTCGTCTGCATTGTTGGGTCTGGTGTCTCTCATCTTCCTCTTGACAATACCCCATAGATTGTATATGGGGTTAAGGTCAGATGAGCTTTCTGGCCAATCAAGCACAGTGATGCTGTTGTTTTTAAACCCGGTATTGGTACTCTTGGCAGTGTGGACAGGTGCCAAGTCTTGCTGGAGAATTAAATTTCCATCTCCATAAAGCTTGTCGGCAGAGGGAAGCATGAAGTGCTCTAAAATTTCCTGGTAGATGGCTGCGCTGACTTTGGTCTTGATAAAACACAGTGGATCTACACCAGCAGATAACATGGCTCCCCAAACCATCACTGATTGTGGAAACTTCACACTAGACCTCAAGCAGCTTGGATTGTGTGTCTCTTCACTCTTCCTCCAGACTCTGGGACCTTGATTTCCAAATGAAATGCAAAATGTACTTTCATCTGAAAACAACACCTTGGACCACTGATCAACAGTCCAGTTAATCTTCTTGGCCCAGGTAAGACTCTTCTGGCGCTGTCTATTGGTGATGAGTGGCTTGACACAAGGAATCTGACACTGGTAGCCCATGTCCTGGATACATCTGTGTGTGGTGGCTCTTGTAGCAATAACTCCAGCAGTAGTCTACTCATTGTGAATCTCCCACAAATTTTTGTATGTCCTTTTCTTATCCCGGTTGCTTGTGCACCTTTTTCTACAACACTTTTTCCTTCCACTCAACTTTCCATTAATATGTTTGGATACAGCACTCTGTGAACAGCCAGCTTCTTTAGCAATGACCTTTTGTGGCTTACCCTCCTTGTGGGGTATGTCAATGACTGACTTTTGGACATCTGTCAAGTCAGCAGTCTTCCCCATGATTATGGAGCTACTAAAACAGACTAAGGGACCTTTTTAAATGCTTAGGAAGCCTTAGCAGGTGTTTTTTGTTACTTATTCTAATTTTATTGCGATAATGACTTTTGGGTTTTCAATGGCTGTAAGCCATAATCATCAACATTAACAGAAACACTTGAAATGGATCACTCTGTCTGTGATGACTATATAATATACGAGTTTCACTTATTGTATTGAAGAACTGAAATAAATTAAGTTTTTGATGATATTCTAATTTTGTGGGCAGCAGCTGTAGGTTTCAATCATTGTTAAAAAAAAATAGCAATACAGATGTGAACATTACCTTACCTGTTGTACCAAAATGATACAAAATGCAATTGCTCATGTCATGCCTATTTTGCGCCATTCTTTGCCATAATAAATGGAGTGATGTGAGAGTACAGGTGTAATATACAGTGTTTATCTACCTGTTCTAGAACCAGGAGTAATGATTGTGGTCACTTCCTTTTTACTATAACATCAAAGTGAAGTCTGAAAAAAATAATCTGTGGCTGTACAGATAATTGTCTGAGACTTCAATTCTTTGGTAAAGGCCCTTTTACATTTAGTGATGCACCAGCGATCCGACCGGCGATCCGACCCGGTCAGGATCGCTGGTGCATCGCTAACTGATCGCTAGTGAGCTTTCATACAGAAAGACCTCACAGCGATGCAGCAGCGACGCAGAGAACGATACTTACCATTCACACACAGCGATCCTGCGTCCTCCCGCTCGCCTCCACGCGTCGCTGGACGTCACAGCAGGAAGTCTCAGCAGGAAGCGCCCGACGAGAAATGGAGCCGGACATTCTCGCGCGATCAGCGATGGGCAGCGGGGGAGCCGGTCGTTGGTAAGTATCACACTTAGCGATATCACTAGCAATATCGCTATAACGTCACAAAACCAGTGACGTTTTAGCGATATTGCTAGCGATATCGCTTAGTGTAAAACCCCCTTAACGCACATGGGTATATCACAGCAGAGAAATAATGGCCCTTGTGACATCACCTTATAGTAATGGCATAGTACAGAATATAAAGGTGACACCAGCAATAAACACTGACATTAAAGCTAATGGCTAAAACCTGCCAGGGACATAATAGCACAAGGATATTAAATAGAGTTCTAATGTACAGTAGAGGCTAATGCCACAGTACAGTGATAATCTCTCTGGACCCCTCAGGTATTGAGGTGTGACTGCAACATCTGCACCTCCTCTAGGTATCGGACCTCTGCTCCAGATTCCCATGGAAGTATATTTGCAGTGTTGGGGTTCACATTTCCACTTGGAACACGAGGTATTTGGCCAAACACCATCTGAGCCCCATCAGTCTGTTGGAAAACTGCTCCGTTATTACTCTACGGCACTGCTGCCCATGAATGCTTTCCATTTCTTCAGTGGTTTCACCACCATTGTGATTTTGAAAGCTCATGCGTAAAAGCCGTGGCGCCAAATGTAGGTGGTGGTACTTTTACACACCGTCACTGCCTCTTTTAATGCATTAGAGAATTTTTAAGTGTTGCAATTGCTACACTTTAGCTTTTTTTTTTTAAACACCATATCGAATAATTGAAGCCGTATGGTATTGGGAAATGGCCCTGGAGCTTAAGGTCTTCACACCACTGTACAGCTGACCTATCTCTTCGTCTGTATTGTATTTGCAAGTCCCTGCATGTGCTCTTACTAGTTCCGTTACAAGACCCGCAGTAAGGCCAAGACTTATGACTGGGCGTATAAGGCCACTAAACAGCTGTGCGAATTATCCCTTAAGGTGCCCATACTCCTTGGATAACTGTGACAGCTGTCTCCTCTCATCGCTCTATGCCTGGGAGAACAAAAGGATCAGGATATAAATTTAATCTCCTTTTCATATATTTGTCAATGTACGACCCCTTTTTTTATTTTGCATCTGGATATATTGCAGCCACTCAGAAAATGTTTCTCTGCTAGCTATGAGTGATGAGCGAATGTGCTCAAATAAGGTGTTATCTAGGATGCTCGGGTGCTAACCAAGTCTTCGGTGTGCTCAAAAAAATGTTTAAATATCCACGGCTGCGGGTGATCGACAGCCGCAACACATGGATGGATTGTCCAACAGTCGCGAGGCATGCGGCCTGGGTACGGGGGCTCGACATATTATTCGAGCACGCCGAAGTCAGTCGGTTAGCACCCGGACATGCTCTGATAACCTCTCATCCCAGCATTTTCTCTCATCAGTATTAATTATAACTATTCCTTCTCAATACTACACAACAAGATATTATTCCTCTTTGTTATATCCATTGCGTTCTCTGGCAAAGGAGACTCCGTAAAAGTTTAAACGAATTTCCACACGTAGTGCATGTATCCTGCCATCATTTGTAATTCTCAATGTCTTCCCTTCTAGCAGCCGTCTCCCTTCACTAGCACAATATGCCTGCATTCTGGCAGGAGTCCTGCGTGCGTGCACTAGTGTGTGAGCATACAGTTCTTGATGAAATGAATGTGTGTAGGGTGATGGGGAGGCTGTGGCTTATGTCAGCAGAATACATTGTTTAGCTATGCTGAGTAAGGGAGATGACACAGACTGATGGAATCAAATGGTCCAATGTACAAAATAAAAGTACAGTTCTTCACCCTATTTAGTTCATTTGTTATATTAATTACATAGAATATGATGAAGGGTAGAATTGGCCACCTGAGAGTCAGAGGTTCTACTCACAGGCAAATGTTCTGATTAAAGTTTTGATCCCCTACGATAACAGGACCCCAAATGTCGAGCAGAAGACAACCCCAATTTGCAATCGCATTTCCACTTTCCCATGAAACAACTCTTGGAACTTTTGAGAGATTCGGGCAACCACTTTAGACAGCCATTTTTTTTTTGAAAATTACTCCATCATTCCTCTAAGCACAGTCATTGATTTTATGTTATAACACTGGAAAAAAATTGGAAATAGTAATTAGTTGGCCTTATTAATTTTATTAATTATAGCTCCATTTATTCCATGGCACTTTGCGGTATTCGTTTTTATTATGTATACCCCTCCTCACATGATCTTAAACAATACAAGTCACGACTGGTACAGGAGGAGAGAGGACCCTGCCCATGAGGGCTCACAATCAACAAGGGATTGGCGAGGATACAGTAGGTGAGGGGTAGAGCTGGTCGAGCAGCGGTTTGGTGGAACTAGAGTTACTGCAGGTTGTAGGATTGTCGGAAGAGATAGATATTCGGGTTCCTTTTGAAGGCTTCCATGGTAGGTGAGAGTCGGATATGTTGAGTTAGAGAGTTCTAGATTAGGGGGATGTGCGGGATATCTT